>NC_138883.1:173101912-173701912 GCF_965194825.1 Balaenoptera physalus | reverse complement strand
GACATGCTTAATCCAGTATTTTCATTTATGTTTTTATTCCACTCAACATTTGTAACAGGTGACTGCTGATTTTTCCTTTCTAGGACCTCAGTGTGTTTTTTCTCTTACCTTTCAAGTCTTTATCAATCTCCTTTGCTGACTCAGCGTCTGCTCACTTTTTTTTTTTTTTTTTTTTTTAATGTTAACCGGTTTCATTATCTTTGTTCTACATGTTCTCATTCACTTTAACTGCCATGTTTAGGGTGATTCAACTTGCTATCTCTAATCCTAAACCCTGCCCTGGGCTCCAGACCCATGTTTCCCCAACCAAATTGTTGTTTCACATTTTAGAGACTGAATTTAGAAGCAAACACCCCTATTATCTTCACTCCCAAAACTTCAGCAAGCATTTATTGAGTATTAACTATATAACGTACTAGGAAAACAGTAGTTAATAGAGCAGGCAAGATACCTGTTAGGCAAGACAAACAATAAACAAGTGAACAAACATATAATTACAGATGATGATAAGTACTGGTTGTGCTGAGGGATGGAAGGAAAGATCTACTTAGATAGGCCTATCAGGGAATATCTCTCTGAGGAGTTAATACCTAAACTGGGTCTTTAAGGATGAGAAGGATTCAGCTATATGACAAGAGAAGGAAAAAGAGCATTTCATGCAGAGGGAACAGCAAGCATCAAGGCCCCAGGTAAAGACCTTGGGATGTTCTGAGGGCCTAAGATCACTGTAGATGATGAAGGTAAGAGTGAACTGAGGGAAGGTGGGGTTGATAGATCATACAGTGTCTCTTAGGCCATGAGTTTTATTGTAATTGCAATGAGAAGCCATTGCAGGCTGTGACAAAACCTGATGTCCATTTCTAAAATATTTCTCTGGTAACTATGGTGAATAAATAAGGGGTGTGGTGGGAGTGGGAATGTGGGCAGAATGGGGGGACCTGGTTGGAAACTCTTAACAGTGTTCTAAGTGAAAGATGATGGTGGTTTGAACCTGAAGGTGGACTAGAAATGGGGTAGAGCTCTGTTTTGGGTCCTTGAACCAAGAGGGCCTTACCTTAAGGTGAAGCCTTAAAGGTAAGTCAGATTTTTTCAGAGAAAGTGTTAGCAAGTGTTTCATGCGGAGGGAACAACGTGTTCAAAGTGTAAGAAACCAGAGAGAAAATGGATATTTGAGGGCCTGAAAGAAGTTCAGCATGCCTAGAGCCTAAAGAAGGAGAGCCTAAAGAAGGAGAGTAGCAAAGGATGAGGGAGGAGATATAGGCAGAAGCCGGACCATGCAAGACCATGTTGAGGAATTTGGATTCTGTCTGTGCCTGGAGTTCTCATCTGAGCTGTATTTGGGATTTACCTGATTATCACCCATAATGGAAACCTTGGGAGTAGATGAGTTACACAGGGAGAACATGTAGAATGCAAAGAAAAAAGATTCTAAAGCCAAGACCTGAGGAACATTAGCATTTAGAAGGAGTTGATCACCGCTGATACTGAGAAGAAACAGAAAAGGAAAATTTGGAACAAGATGGACCACTAGAGCCAAGGGCCAAAAGATTTTCAGAAGCCAGTGGTCAGCATTTCAGATGATTCTCTGGGAGATTCATCTGAAATAAGAAAGACTTGAGAAATAGCCTGTCTGGTCATTGATGAATTTGGTGAGAATGAGTTTGGTGCAGTCACAGGTTGAAAACCAAATAATTGTGGGTTGGGTAAATTAGGAGGTAAGGAAATTGAGACAGTGCATGTAGACAATTAGGTGGGCTTTGAGAGAGTGGTGTTTGGAGTTTTGGGTAGAAGGTTGTTGTTGTTGTTTTTATGGTCAAATGATTTTTTAAATTAAGACTTTACTTTTTAGAACAATCTTAGGTTCACAGCAAAACTGTGGGCAAGATACGGAGATTTCCCACATACCTCCTGCTCCCTCAACATGCACAGCCCCCCACCCCACTGTCAGTGTCCCCCACCAGAGTGGTACGTTGGTTACAGTTTTGAACCTGCATGGACTCGTCATTATCACCCAAAGTCCACAGTTTTCATTCTTGGTGTGGCACATCCTATGGGTCGAGACAAATGTGTGATGGAATGTATCCATCATTACAAGATCATAGAGTATTTTCACTGCCCTAAAAATCCTCTGTGCCTTCTCTGTTCAACCCTTCGCCCACTCCCCTCCTCTTGTCAGCCACCGATCTTTTTACTGTCTGCATAGTTTTGCCTTTTTCAGACTGTCATATGGTTGGACTCATATGGTATGTAGCCTTTTCAGATTGGTTTCTTTCACTTAGTAATATGTAATTAAGGTTCCTCCATGTCTTTTCACAACTTGCAAGCTAATATTTTTTAAATGCTGAATAATATGTACTATTTATCCATTCACCTACTGAAGGACATCTTGGCTGCTTGCACGTTTTGGCAATTAGGAGTAAAGGTGCAGTAAACAATGTGTGCAGGTTTTTGTGTGTGGACATAAGTTTTCAACTCCTTTGGGTAAATACCAAGGACCTTTTGGTAGAATCTTGAAGATAATTTTTTTTTGTTTTTAAATATGTGAGATACGTTTAAATACTGTTTGAAAGAGAGACTGAAGGGTAAAGAGAGAGGAGGTGGGATGGAATGGGAAGCGCCATACTGTTTCTTATCTGTCCTGCTCTCTAGTGTCTCAAGCTAGAAACTTCAGTCAGTTCTAATTTCTTATGTCCCAAGCCTTTCCCCACTTGCACATATTCATCAAATATTAATTTTAACCTTAGAAATACTGTTTGGATATAGTGTCTTCCCTCCACACGTAAGTTTCTTTTATTAGTTTGGCACTGTATAGGTCTGTTGAAACGGCCTCTTCCCCATTCTGGTCCTTTAAAAAAGAAAAAAATACCGGTATGATTGTATTACTGCTTTAATTAGTACTTGTCATGGTGTGGCCCTTCCCAGTATTAACATCCTGTCAGCTCTCCCTCCTCCCCTTTCCCATCTCTCCCGTCCGCCTCCATACTGCCCTTCGGCTGCTTTAACGTTCCCTCTGATCCATAGACTTGTCCTGCTCTTATGAAATCTCTTTCCTTTAATAAAGGTATTTTCTTTACCTGAGAGTCATTCTCCCACCCTTGCCTCTCTGATAAATTTCTGTTCAAGGTCAGCCTTAAAGTTAGCTGGTATGACTTGACTCAGACCAAGTCACTACTTTCTGTATCCGCAACACTTCGTATTTCTGTTATAACATTCATTTATCCCTTCATTTTAGTAATTATTTGTTCATATGTCTGTCTTCACCTGGACTGTTGGCTTCTCCAGACTAGGGACTTTGTCGTTCACGTCATCTATATATCATAGATGCTTGGTATAGTATCTCAGGGCCATTAAATGTTTGTTAAATAAATGACAGAATTATGACCATTAGTGAAATTTCACATACTCCTAGCATGTTGGAATTGGAAGTGATCATTTTAAAGCTAAGTGCACTGAGGCCTAGGGAGGTGAAATGATTTCCTGAAGGTTATACAGATAGTAACTCACTTCTCCTGACTTCCGGCCCCACGCTCTCTGCAGTGTGCCAGTGCTCTCTGCGAGAACTTGTACTAGATACTCTCAGTCAGTGCTAGTTGGGTAGTGTTTAAATTAAGATAGAACCAATATGGCCACATTCACTGTGTATGATGTTCTTTAATTTTTAGCTTAGAGAATGTGACTCAAAGATTGAAACTGAAAAAGATACTCTCTGAAAAGGGTCCTAAAATATCTGTTTAAATTCAGTAGGTAGACTGTCTAGTCTTCCTTTCAGTAAATTATTTAAAAATCAGATTTAGTGTCCTTTTACTGAAGGCCACACTTCATCTCTCGGGTCCACTTAGAGGGCTCCCTGGATGCAAAATTGTGTGTGTGTGTGTGTGTGTGTGTGTGTGTGTTTATGTGCATTTGGCAGGGAGCCTAGGTTCCATATCTTTTTTCAAAGGGTTCCTTTATCCTCCAAAAAGTTAAGAACCACTGCACTTGACTGACTTGAGGATATTTTGCTGTTGTGATAAGTGATCTTTCTCAAAGCAAAGTACATTAAAAATTCTTTTAGCTACTACTTGAATTACATTTTTAATCTTTGCTACTTGCTTTCATTTTTAGGGTTTGTGTTTAGTGAATCAGAGGGATCTGCATTAGAACAGTTTGAAGGTGGCCCCTGTGCTGTTATTGCACCCGTTCAGGTAACATAGACTACTTTACCAACTCCTTAGAGGGACGTGTTCAAACGTTTCATGCTTTACTTTCTGTTTTCTAATACCTGTACTCTGTAATCATGAGGCATGATCAGTTACCTCTTAACTTTTGTTCATGTAAATTGCTTTAAATATCCAAAATAAAAATGATTTCAGAACATGAGTAGGTTACACAGCAGTAGCCATTTGGCTGTCGTTATTTTCAAGAAAACATAGTAGATGTTCTCTGACTTTCAGAAAATTTGGAGTTAATGATCATGACATCTTTCTTATACAGTAATCTATTGAGTAGTAACATTTTATGCCAAAGATAGTGACACCGTAGCAGTGGTACTATTTACATTTGTTCTATCTTTAAAAACGATTTTTCTAAAAAGTTGAAGATTGTTAATATTTTCATGGCCTAAAACTTCATCAAATTTTAAAATAAGTTGACAGTATATACTGTTTTAGGCTCTAGCTTTGGTCTTTAAAATAAAATTAGTAGCAACCAATTTCAAACAGAATCCCCAAAATAAAAAAAGATTTTTTTCTTTGAGCAAAAGGTAGAGTGAATCTCAGTGTATGTATTTGATTTTGAATCTTTATGTGTTGCATTGTTTGAAATTCAAAGGCTGATTTGCTATAAACCATTACATTATTGAAACGGAGAATTGAATTTTCAGTTTGCTGTAATATTTACAATGTCTAAACAGGAGTATAACTTCAGAACCGTTATAAAAGAAGCTTGAATTTATTGTTTGTTTTAATCAGCACATTTTGAAAATACATATTTAATGTGGTATTTATTATTCATTGGGCATAAAGAATGCATTCCTGAACTGTTAGCTGCAAAGTAAATTTGTCTCTCAAACCTTATACTCCATACACTTACATTATTAAATTTAAAATGTATTTTCTGAAGGAGAAAAAAATTTTTCCTTTATGGTTCATTCTAAAATATACCCTTTGTAGGTAATTATTTTATTTCTTTGAAGAATAAAGTTCATACATTTTTTTCATTAGTAGATTTACAAAAAAAATTTAAGAAAAACTTGAATGTTTGAGCTTTGCCTGGGGATTACAGAGTATAAAGAATAAAATTTAACTATAAATTAGTTATGAGGCTGTTATGTCGAGTAATTGAGACAGATTTTGGTTGCTAGTAGGAATCTTACCTGAATTTGAAGATTACTTGTCCTGTTCAGATGCATGTTAGATTATATTAACATAGACCCTCTTGGACCATAATAAAACCCTTAGGGTCTTTATTGCAAGTCTTTGAATATAGTTAAATCAAAGTAAACCACAGCAGTTTCATGTTTATAAAATTTAGTATATTTCCAAAATGGTAGTTATTTTTACAAGTGGGGTTGCTATGTAACAAGGGATAATTGTAGTGTTCAAAACCGTGATGTATCTTTGAGGTAGTAATTTAGCTTCATAGTCATATAAATGTTTTCAATCATAGAAGAATTTTGTTTATATTAATATTTCAATATAAAAGTCAAAACTAAATTACTAAGAGTAATGAAGGGAAATGTGCGAGTCCAGATATTAAAACTTTTTTAAACTATATAAACTAGAACATGACACTTTTGCTAGAAGAATAGGCATATTATGGAACCAGATAGATAATACAGTAGTAGACCACATTACATATAATAATTTACCAAGAATTAATCACATACCATGATAAGAAGGAATATAAATCAATGGTGGAATAAAATGTTTAGTAAGTGTCACTGATATGACTGGTTGATAATTTGAGGGGAAAAACTGAATTTAGGTCATCTCATAGCATATACCAAGTTTATTCTTGATATAATACTTAAGCACAGAAAGCTGAAAATAATGCATTACCAACTAAGATAAAAAGATGAGTTCCAGGCTCAGAAAAAAATGTGAGGTAATATTAGCAATAAATCAGTGTCTTTCTTATACAGAGAACTCCTACAGACTGGTTAGAAAAACACTAAAACCTCAGAGGTGAAACGGGCAAGTGTATGCAATCATGACACGTGGTATGATGCTGGACAACCAAAGAATCGAGATGTCCAGCCTCACTAGGAATCCAAGAAAGTACAATTAAAACTTTAACTAGATTCTATTGCTTACTCTTTCTAATCTTTAGATATAAAATAATTGCCAGTGCATATAAGGGTAGTGTGATGCTGGCATACTCAGATATCTCTATGTAGTACAAATTGGTACTTTGACCTAGGGAAGGAATTTTACATTATAATTGGAACCATGATAATGCAGATTCTTTGATGAGAATAATTGTACTTCTGTGGATCTTTCCTAAAGAAATAATCCTTAATATGGAAAAGGTTGTATTCAAGAAGAAGCTTTTTTAGAGCAAGTCCAGATATATTTTGTATGTATTTATATATATATATAAAACATACATTTATATATATATTATATATTTTATAGTATAAAAAAATTGCAAAAAACCTAATGCACAGTAATGTAGTTTAAACATGGACTAACATTCAAATAAATTTTAATAGCTTGAATAGACATTTAGAGATTAAGAGTTAAAGTTATGAATTTGTGGGAAAACAGAAAAGTGGAAAACAATCACGTACCCATTATGCTTCTCACTTAAAATTTAAAACAGGTATGAAAGGAAGACTGGAAGGAAGTATATCAAAATGCTAATGGTGGTTCTGTTAGTGGTGAAATAATGCTTGTCCCACCTCACCATTCCAAAGTTTTGAGGTGTAGTTATATTTTACGGTTTTTGTTACTGGGGGGGGATCAGAAGCACTTGGTTGTAGTATTTGTAGATTTTATTTCAATGTGAATATTATAGAATGTTACTTATTTTTTTTGTTAAAATACTTTGAATTGATTGCTTATTAGGTACCAGGTACTGTGCTAAGTGTATTAATAGTTTATCTCATATAATCCTCACTACAACCTTTTAATGTTTGTGCTACTATTATTTTAAATTAGTAAAGTAATGAAACCAGGATTCAAATCTAGGTCTGTCTGACTATAAGCAGTCCTCTTATCTGAATACTACTGTTTTCAAGCACCTGTGAGTAAGAATCACCATAGTAACCTTTTTTTTCTTGAATCTGCCCCCTAGAGATAAAATAGGTGGAGTGTCAGAATCTGCCTTTTAAATAAACAAGTCAGTTGACTAGGATGCAAATAGTCCTTGAGCTACACTTTGAGAAGGAAACACTGTTACACACTGAACTGTTATCTATCAAATCACCAGTGTAACATAGTTGGCTCACTTAAGGAAATGTTAGAAATGAGTTTGTTTTTTCTTTGGAATCTTAAAGCTTTATGGGTTAAACCAGCAAGTTAGGAGCTCCTTATAATAAAGTGATGACCCACACCCTGGTCATCTTGTGTCATAAATCAGAGATAGTAGAGCAGAACCACTTTTGTATTTAGATTTCTTTTCCCCTAAGGAATCAAAGAGAAATATAGATTTTTCCTGGTCTAAAGGGCCTTCACTCTGTGAATGGAGCAGTAAATTTCTTTAATTTTGTAGTTGTGTGGTTATTATTTTGAGCCAATTTTTCTCTTTGACAGAAAATATGTATTATAAAGGAGGAAGAATTGTATGGATCTAGAATCAAGCTTATAGTAGTATATTCTGAGTAATTATGCTCAGTTACTGTTGAACATGAGGGGAAGCCATTTGAAATTTTTATAGCACTATTCAAAAGATCAGAAAGGAGGTGCAAATTAGTTTTTTTTTCCGTTTTAAAATAAAAGAATGATATAAGGTATGTTTATAATGCATTCTAATAATTATTGCTTTAATTGTATAAAGGCATTTCTTTTGAAGAAGCTCCTGTTTTCTTCTGAGAAGTCTTCTTGGAGGGATTGCCAAGGTATGATAGCTGTCTTTTATCAACTTCTACTCCATCTTCTATTTTATATGATCCATGCAGTATTCATTGGCAGTAATTTAGTTGAAATTATCTGTCTTAAAAAGTAAACTATCAATGGGTTACTTTTTCCTGAGATTTACTTTTTAAATGTTTCAGAAAGTTTAATGGATGACTCCAAATTTTAAAATGTATATTTCCAAATTTGTCTTTCCCAAGAGGTATAAGACAGGATATTACACTAAGGGAAAAATCCTTTGGGGCATTTCCCTGAACTGTTAAATGATAGCATACTATAAGGATAGTCATTTATGTTTGTTTTGTCTTATTTAGCTTTGAGCAAAAAGTCAGAATTACCTTTGTATTCCTGCATCTTTTAGTATAACGCGTTACACAATTCAGATAATACCTCAAGTAATTCTGAATTAAATCGCAAGTGAAGCTTTCATGGCTTCTGCAATATGATTAAGTCAGAGAACTGTATGTGCTACCTAATAATAACAAACATTTGCATCCTGCTTGACAGTTTACAAAGATATTTCCTTCACTTGCACAGTTTTATGTGAACTCACAGTAACTGCTGAAAGAAGGTAGGATATAATTGTGGTTTTGTATATAAGGGCAAAACAGCTTCCATTCCAAACCATGCATGTAGACTCTACTAGTGGTTGTGAACTTGAGTTAAAAGTGTCACTGTCATGTATTTTTAATTAATTAGTAGCCGAAATGCAAAATAAATTTGAGGAGAGAAGAAACTATTCAAAAAATACTATTATTAACATGGGCATTTTATTAATAAAATTTATAGTATTCCTTGCACAGAAATATATTCATATGGATAAAAAAATTTATGTAGGATTGTCGTAAATGTCGTAAACACTGTGGTGGCTAGAGGGTGAATGGCACAGTTCCTGCCTTTAAAGAACTTTTAATTAGGAGAGAAAGAAAGCTTGTTCCAGCATAAAATTTTACATAAGATGTGTATACATCTTATCCCCTTTGTTGGAAAGTTTCAGAAAATGGTACTACTTCTGGAGATTAATACTGCTTGAAAGGGGGAGGGTGGCTAAGGTTCAGGAAGAAATTGCGCATTTGTGCTATTTTCTATAAACGTCTAATGCTCAAATCACTGCAATCCAGTATCGGTGGTTTCTGTATCATGCAGCATAATCGCTGTGGGCTCTGCTAATGTAAGGGATGGTGGTATTGTATGCGCTGACGGTGTGTTATCTTATTATCCTTACCCCTGTGGGACTGGGAGATTAAAGACGTTAGACTAATTCAGAAATGGGGAAAATCAGAGGTCTCAGCAGGCCCACACGCTGGCCTGGTTCTACAACAGAGGAATCCTCCGGGCTGAAAGGCTCCGTTTGCAGCCTAAGAAAGGGGCGATCAGTATCAGGTTATTCCACGTAGCATATTCTTTCTTCTGATGTTTAATTCTGCATTTTCCAGGATTCTTTTTCTCATTAATGGAAATATGTAACAGAGGTGACATTTTAACCCTCAAGCACATTGCTTTTCTGAACTGTAGTTTAAGATCAGTGGTTTACGGATTTTTCCCCCACTAAAAATGCTTGATTTTCATCATTAAATTAATGCATTCTTAATATTGTTATTTATGACAGGATTTTCTTCCCTACTGATGACCATTATAACTTACCTTGTGGTTATTTTTAGAGGAAGAGCGGAAGGAACTCCTTTGTCACACCTTATGTGCTATTTTAGAAAGTGCTTGTTGTAGCGACTCTGGACCGTACTGCTTGGCTTCATGGCTAAGAGGAAAGACAGCGGAGGAGGCTGCTGGTCTTCCTGGGAGTCCTGCACAGTCCAGCTGCCAAGTGGACCATTCTTGTAAGATACACTTTGATTTCCTGAAGTAATTTCTTGTATGTGAGTTTAAATAAAACTATTGAAAATTTTAAAGGAAAAAAGCTTTAAACATTTTATAAGGTCTCTTTTTCAGCCTAAGCTTAATTCATGAGCTTTGTTAGTATTTTTCATTTCCCTTTTGATTATTTTAATTAACTAGAGGATATTACATTGTTTATTTTTTCTTTCATTTTTGAAAAAAACAGGAAATCCATCTCTAAAAATAAACTTAGGTAAAAGTTCTAGTTAATTTCTGCTTGATGACAATCTCTTTTGAGCTTTGGAGCTCTCATTTAGAAAGCTTAAATAACATGTTTCTATATTCTTTCATTTCAAATACCTTAACATTTTCTGTGGTATTGGGGAAAAAGGAGTTGTTTTTTTTTTTAACATTAGAAAAATGTCTTAAATATCTTTAGTTGTTTCCTAAAGTAAAGAAGGGGACATTTTTCTTCACTACATGTTTCTTTTCCTCCTGAACTTTTTGGACATGGTTACTATGGATGAATTATTTTAAGATAGTTTTAATTATGAGTATTAATTTTGCATTCATTTAAGTTTTTCATACTTTGAAGATTTCTCTCTAAGATAAATTAAATAACAGCTGTTCTCATTCACAAGAATTCTATGGTCTTCGGTATTTGAAAATTCTTACATAGTTGACCTAAAAACTGCCAGAATGAGCTAGTAAAATGGAGACTTCTGATGGTACAGAAACTAGATAAAAAGAGTTGCTTTTCTGGTTTTCTTTGCAGGAATTAACTTGCCAGTAGGTTGCTTTTGATAATTGGTAGTTCCAGGTGCTTATATTGAATAAGTGACTTAATCTACCTGTGGTGCAATCCATTAACTATCATCTCTGCGGAACTTGTTTTTAGAGAAACTAGACACCCAGTTTCTAGAAAGTAGATTTCAGTTGCTTGAGACGCACGCCTGGCTTTCCTGGTGGGATTGTCTGTGAGGCATATTGCCTCCTTGAGCTGAACCATCTCTGTGATGTCAGCGCCTTCTCTCTCTCACCTTTGCAGTTACAGTGGCAGATTCTACTAATAGTGCATTTGCAAGGAATAATTTTTAAAATTTAAACAGTTGAATGGCATTTCCTTTTCAGGCCTTTCAAAGAGAATTTAATATATTTTTAGAGTTGATAATGACAGTTGAAGAAAACAAGTGGAAAGTATTCACAAGGTTGATAGTCAAAAAATGTGTCATTGGCACTGGTTTTAAAACACTTTCCAGGTTTTACTGGGTTGCATGTAAGCATGGTTAATAGTGTTGTTTAAGATACTAAAATTTTAATAGGAATAGTTGAACTAGTTAGAAGTTGTTTTAAAGAATATGCGCTTAAAACTGGTCTACGTATTAATATGTAAGAAAATAGTGAGATCTTTTCTTGTAACATTTTTCATTAGTATCTTAGTATACTGTGTGCTTCCTGGGATGTGCTGTACATTTCTATGTTGATAGGTTAAATCGCTTTATGTTAAATGGCCTCTTGATTCATTAACTTTGGCACTTCAGTAATTAATTTAGGTGGGCATATTATATTGAATTCCCCTCCAAAAAACATAGTTTAGTAATTTTCCAATTTACTTTGTCTCATTTTAAAAATGGACATGAAATGAAACTATATTTTATATTCGTTTTTAATGTGGTATAAATTTGAAAAGTTTTGGTAACTGAAAATTTGAAAATTCACCTTAGATGTTGACAATGAAATGAACTTATATTAAAATTTTTATTCCATGTAACAATCTGTTTTACCTGTTCTTCCTTTATTCCCAGCTATGTTCTTTTTTTCATGTTATATCTTTCCACCATCCTGCCTGCTAAGCTTTTTATTTTGCTTGCCTCTTTTCTCTAAATTACTATCTTGATGTCAACTTTCATAGTATATACCCAGTAAAATGATTTAGATAATCAGGCACTGCAGAACAATTACAGTTTGGAAAAGATTAGGTAGAATTTTTATTTTATCCTGAAATTTTAAACATGAACTGTTTTCCTCCTTGTCAGTATTACATTCTGTACAAACGTTAATTTCATTGGCTTGTGTGGTGTGTAGTTTTGGCTTTTGGTAATGCACACTTGTTTGCAGTAGTGAATATTCAGGTTCAATTTCAGTTTGTTTCCCACACACAAATCAAAAGATTATTTAAATTAATCCTTTTGGACTTTTAAAGATTTAAAAAAGTAATTTGAAACGTTTGAAAATTAAAACTGGACTTTGGAAGGGTAGAATAATGTGACATTTTACATTGTAAATCAAAATTTTAATTTTGATTTCGTAACGAATCAATTCAGTTCTCTAGTGAGAATTAATATTTGAAAGTACTAAGATTTACTTTATAAATTATATATGAAATTGTTCATTGTGATAAATGAGAGTAGGCATTTTGATCCGTGTCGGATATCTTTAAAGACTTCATCCTTGGGGAGCCGCGGCTGTCTGGGTTCGGGTCTCAGCTCTGCTGTTTGTTGCTTTGTGCTCTTGGGAGGATTCTTCTCTGGGCTTCAGGTTCCTCCTCTGTAAAATGGGGTCATAGTGTTGTTTGAGGATTAAATGAGGTTAAGGCCCGTAGAGCACTTAGAAAGGGGCCTGGCACTTAGAAAAGTGTTCAGTAAGCTTTACCTTTGATTTCTTAAACATTTATAATTGTACTGTATTAATAAACGTACGCAAAATAAGTTACTGAAAACTTCCCAACAGTTATACAAATAAACGCGGAAACAAACTTAAAGCTGTCGTTGAACCTGTGTACTTTCAAAGTGCTCTGCCTTTTTATATATATCTGTTTAATAATTAAGCATCAAGCCTAAAGATTTTATATTATGTAGGAGGAAGGTTAGCTATGAGGATTACTTGGCGCTATGAATTGAAAGATTATTTAAAGTGCAGGACACATTACAACTATGTGTGAAGCACTGTGATTGTCAATAATTTCTCATATTTTAATGATTTCAGCACAACTGAATTAAAAAAGAAATGTTTATTAATTAATCACCCTTCTCCATTCTCAGTATTAAATCCATTTTAGTTATAATCATGGTAACTAAGATGTTGAAATATAAATTTATGTTACAGTAAAGTTGAAAATAAACTGAGAATTTTAAGGGAGTAAGGAAAGAGGGAAACTTTTAACTGCTTGAAAGTATTTACAGCCTGCTGTGTGTATCTCGTGTCATTTATTTGCCATGTGTAGTGCTGAAAAGTGTCTTTTATGTATAGCTGCCTTGGCTGTCGAAGAGCTTGGCTTTGAGCGATTTCATGCATTAATTCAGTAAGTAACATTGGAACATTTAAAATACTTACCTTGTGGACACATTGCCATTTTAAGTCTGTTCATACTGTGGAAAGGTAGTTAGATTTGTATGCTTGAAGATTAATTTGTTTTCAGATTTCAAAAAAAGAATAATTTGTAAATGTGTACTTAAAATATTCTGATTCCCAAATTAACTATGGAAATATACCCTTTCATAACATTAAAAGCTTTTTCATCATTATAATGAAAAAATCATGTTAGCTTAATGTTTCTGAGTGAATATAAAGATTTCTACTGTGATAAATATTTGCATTATTATTTATTGTTTGCCAAAATATGCTTTCTATAATTTTCATTAAAAGTGCCATATTTTCATCAGAGTATTTAAATTTTTTGTTATAAAAGGTAAGGATAGCTATATCGATAGAATTACGGGTGGCATTTGATTTGAAATATAACATTATGTTAAAAGAAGCCACAAATGTACACCTTATCTTTGGTGTTCAGATATTTGTTAAATAACTTTCAGGCTTTAAAAAGTCAAGTCTTCTTTGTTCTTAACCATATCCTAGAAGAGTGCCACCTCATTCCTTAAATAACTGTATGATCATTGAAGAAGTTGTTGATGCCAGATAGTTCACCTAAGAGATGAAGAGGTCCCTACTACGTAGGCATTCTACTTTAATGGTATCTATTATATATAGGGACAGTTGTCAGCAGTAGCTTTTGCCTTTAATGGCTAAATCTGTATTTTAAAATTTGATAAACTTACAAAAATCTCCTGTTTGTATGTATGCATTTTAATGTAGAAGACAATTAAAAATTTTTCCTATTTATGAATGTAGTCAGTCTCATCATGGTGTTAATACTTAATTCTTTTCCCCCTCCCCAGAAAAAGATCATTCAGAAGTTTATCAGAACTAAAAGATGCTGTCTTCGACCAGTATTCAGTGTGGGGAAACAAATTTGGAGTATTGCTTTTTCTGTATTCTGTGTTACTGACAAAGGTTTGTTCAAGAAGATACTTCTGTTTTTTATTAGTTTGAGTTTAGTATTTTTCCTGAGGTGAAGAGAAATTTTATTCTTCATGTTGTTTCTAAATCTCAGAGTTAAAATCTCTTATGCTGATAATGAAGAATTGACTTCTCTTTCTTCACTCATCTGTTCCTTAACCACTTTCCAGCTTTCACCCATGATCTTCTGGACTGCAGAGATTATCAGTAATGTTCTAATTATGAAGAACAGTCAGTTCTTTGGAATTTTATTTTCTTTGATATTAGCAGTGTCTGGTACTTGACCCCTTAACCCCTTCTGGAAGCTCTTTCTAAACCCCACTCCCTTCTTAACTTACCTGATACATCACTAGTTCTCTTTCTGTAATGCCTCGTAATTACATTTTTGCTTATAGCTTCATTTCCATCTTTTCCTGTTGTTTACGTCTTTTATTCTCTCAGCTTACCTTTATGTGGTTAATTCCAACATGTACACTTCCAGTCCTACCCTTTTACCCAAGTGCCAACCTCACATCTCTAGCAGCCTGTTAAGTCTCAGTTATCCTGCTAGATTTGCGGTATCTGAAATCAGACTTCATTCATTTGACAAATGTTTATTGGGCATTGACTCTGTGCTAGGAACTAAACTTATAATATGGGATACAGTTTTTTTGAATCATTCCTCTTCAGTGTTGTAAACAAACAAAAAAAAGGGGACACATTAATAGTTACTTCCATCATAGCAGTGTGTTTTGGTGTTTATTTGTTTGTTGCATGCACAAAGCATGGTGGGAAATAGGAGAAGGAATGCCAAAGTTCATTTGGTGAAGTCAAGGGCAGACCTTATATTGTAGGGATCATTTGATGGATGAGGAGAAGTTTTCTGGGCGGAATAGCTGTGGGAAGATATTCCAAGCTGTGGGAACTGCAAGTATAAAGGCATACGATTATGCCTTTATAATTGGGGATATAACACACATTTGGGAAACTCTAAGTAGTTCAGTATTAGTGTAGCATAATATACCAGAAAGGCAATTGTGGAAGACGAGACTGGGCATTTACGTAGAAAAGACTCAGAAATATGAAGATCCTTGTATACTGTGCAGAAATACTTACGATTTCCTTTCATGTGGCCAAACTTAGAACAAAACAAAAATTGTGAACAATGGGGTAACAAGATCTTTTTGTTGATAAAAGATTCTTTAAATTGGTATCAGAGTTGTACTGGAGGGGGTTGGTGTGTGGGGTACAAGACTAGAGTCAGGAAAAAATGGAAAAGTAGTTACTGAAATAGGTGAACCTAAGGCAGAGCAGTGACCATGGAAAAGAAAAGGAGCATGTTTAGAAGCATGTTTTAAACTTAGAAATTTTAACACATTTAGGAGAATATTTAAGAGAAAGTACTTAAAGTACTTGGTAGTTCGTTAGCAGTGGGGAATGGCAGTGATGGAGGTATCTAAGATGACTGGTTTCTTATGAGTTCGTCGTGACCATTCAGTATTCTCCCAGTTTTTTATGCTCAAATATTTTGATACCTCCTCTGTCTCTTGTCCTTTACAGCCAATAAAACCATCATGTCTAGTTGTTCTTCCTCGAGCTGGTGTTTAAAATGATGAGCCCTCTCTCCCCAGTGATTATGTCATTTGTTCATATTATTCATCATGGCTGTATCATAGTCTGTTTTGTATAGTTGTTTACAAAGAAGGCCAGTGCAAGATCTCACACTTGTTTGTATCCTTCTATAATATTTACACAATCATTACTATTTTGATTACTGATTATCATCTCTTTAATTCTTAGAAATGGCCTGTTATCAGATAGAACCAATGGTTAAAGTTAGGCGAATAGCACAGTGAATGGCAGTTTATCTTTGTCATTTTGGAATTGATGGAGTTAAAATGCCTAGTTCTTCTTGTACTTATCCAGTATCTAGACTTCAGGGATTTGGATGCTCTTTTGGGGGATTAAAAATATCTGAAAATTGGCTTTCAGGAAAATAGGAATCTTCCTGCCCCCAGTCTACATTTTATTTTGTCAGTGCACGTTTGAATTACCAATATGTAAGAACACACAATCAGAAGCAAACCTTCCATTTTCTTATGTACCAGATATACCTTTTGTGTATTTAAATTCATATCTTTATCAGCATTCATGTGTGTATGTATTTAGTACCAATAAGTTTTTTTAATGATCTAAGAAAATACATCAGACGCCTTAGCAGGAATATTAGGTTTGAATACAGTTTCACCTGAAGTTAAGTGAGTATTAACTTTCGGATACAATAATTTTCTCCTCCCTCCTCTTGAAGCTTAAACATTCTTTTTCTCTCTCTACCCCTTTAACCCACATACCAACATTGGATCTGTTACCTGTGTTCTTATGTAGAGCCCATGGAAGAAAATAAAAGATTCTTGACTGACTACTACTCACCATTATCATCTCAAATGCACCCCCCATTTCAGATCTGGGTAATTCTTTGGGAGAAAAGTTAATTAAGTAATTGTGTTTTATTATAGTATAAATTGATCAGTTTTTAAACTGCCATAATTTTCATTTTTAGTTTTTAAAATAAGCCAATGAATTCTTGGTTTCTTTAGGGCATTGAAAACATAAAAAATGAAATTGAAGATTCAAGTGAACCTTTGATAGATCCTGTGTATGGACATGGCAGGTAATTAACTAAAATCTATTATTTCCTCATAGGGACTTTTGTTTTTAGAGACTTGACCTAAGATAAAACACTACTGGGTCAAATAATTTTGTCTGTCAGTGCTAACAGCATAAAGTCTATGAACTTGAGCAGTCGTATGCTTTATGCAGTGTTTGCTTTAGGTATGAAGTGTTAATTTCCACTTTAGGTTTATGTGTGCATTGGATTTATTATAGGAAATATTTTGTTTTAAGATGACACTGGGATATTTTAACAAATTCTGCTTGATATTCTGTTCATGAAATTTTCTAATAGATGAAATTTACTCATTTCGACTTAGAATAAGTATACCCTTATTTGTAAATGCTTTCCTGCTTGCGTGAAAAAAAATTTTTATTTATTTTTCTCTGAGAATACCCTCCCTCTCAAGCTCTTTATAGCTATTTCTAGTAAAATTAATAACACAGTGATCGATTGTTAACTCACTCTAAAACATAAGTCCTTTTCTTTAGATCTTTCTGCCTCAGAGGTTAAAATTCACGTATCTTCCATCAAACACAAATTTTACTACATATGTATTTTTTAAGACGATTATAAATATTTAGTAAAGTGTTAGTCTAAGTATCATTTTTTTTCATCCATTTAAATACGATGTCTTGGATAAAGTTGTTAAGTTTATTATGCACATGTAGAACAATAGATACCATTGCGGTGATACAGCAAGTGACACATTTAGCAAGGTGGTTGTTCAGCAAAGTACATAAAATGAGAACTATAACAATATAATTGAATGTAAAAAGTCATTATTTTATGCCTTACCTTAGGAATCATTTGTTTTGAAAATTAGTGTATTCGTATTTTAATTACTTTTTAATTTTTATTAATAGCCAAAGTTTAATTAACCTCCTTCTAACGGGACACGCAGTTTCTAACGTATGGGACGGTGATAGAGAATGCTCAGGAATGAGTGAGTATGTTCTTCATTGTGTTTATCTTGTTTATGATTAATATTTCTCTAGAATACAGCTGACGGTTAATCAATCTGTTTAGTGGCTCTGCGTTACTTAGAGGCTAAGACAAATGCTTTGTTATAGGAGGATCCCTTACAGGTTTCAAGGTGCTGTAACGTGAAGAGCGCAGACTTTGGAGGCAGACAAACTTGGGTTCAAATCCCAAGTGTATGACTTGAGTCAAGTTACTTCTCAAGCCTTTAGTTTTCTCTAGTATAAAACTAGGATTGTAGGACTAACTTCTTTGAAAAAGTAATAAGTAGTCCTCTTAATATACGTAAAGTTAGTACATAGTTATCCAGTGGTATCTGTGAGTCTGGAACACTATTGCATTTTGCTTGAAATTGAGAATTACAAGTATTGTGATTTGAAATATTTGCTTTAAGAGGCTAGTGGTTTTTTTCCTGTATTACTTTTAATGTTCGTAATTTCCTTTAAAATGTGGGGCACATTTAAGGTTATCCGAGCATTTTAAACCACCATCGCCTCCATTTCTGGCCTTCGTCATTTCTTGCCTGTAGCTTCATGTTGTTGCCAGGGATGTTGGCATGAAACCCCTTTGGCCAGGCCATCCAGTAGGCAGGGCTGACGCACAGCCCCGAAGAGATTCCCTTTGGTTTGTTCTTCTCAGTCAGCCTGCTTTCATTTCTGCTGAATAACTGCCGTGTACCTCCTCTTGAAGTATGTGGTACAGACAGAAAGCATCATGGCTCCTATGGTTCACAGGGAAATTTATTTTTTCTTCTATAATTAGATAAAACTGTCACCAAATGACAGAAGCAAAGATTATGATTGAGAAAATAATAGTTACTGCTTTTTGCTCCCATTTAAGTGAGTGAATCTTGATTTTAAATTTGAAGTTCTCTCAAATTTTAGAAAGACACAAAGTTAATTAACAGAAACATGAAAGAATATTAAGGGAAAAAAAATCAGTAAAAATTAATGAATTTCAAAATTAAAAAGCACCTTAGCACAATCCAAACCTTCATTTTACTGTTTAAGAAATTTAAGAGCTACCCTTCCTTCCTATGTTAGATAATATATGCAAAATTATCTGAGTGATGAGGTTAGAATGAGAACCTAATTTAGGTGATTTCTGGTAAAGGTCAAAATTTAAGCAGTAAAATTCACTGACAAAAAAAGTAGCCAGGTTATCTTGCTCTATTTTTTTTTTTTTTTGGTAATTGAGCCCATCCTTGTCTTGAGCCCTCATTCTGATTGATAGCTGAAAGTATTTAATCCTGCTGGTTAAAGGCATGTCAGTCTCTCAGGTCTGCCATAGGCTCTTCTTCATGCTGTGTACTTCCTTTACAGGATATTGGTCAATTATTCCAGTTTAGTCTCTTGATGTGTACTAATTCATCCTTTTCTGTTTCTTGAAATACTAGCTTTCAAAGCTGTCGTCTTGCTGTGGATTTTTTTTTAAGTATAGTTTAAATATCAAAACTAAGCAATGACTTTGAAATAATTATCTTGGAAAAGAAAATAGGCAGGGTATATTTCTTGCATTTTCCCTTAATCGTTAGGAATGTTGACTTTAGGTTGAATCTGTTTTCAGTCACCAAACTTAAAATAAAAACCCATACATTCATTCAGCATTTATTGGATATTTTTCTGACAACATGGGAGGAGGTTGTGATATATGTAATATACAAAGAAAAATTATAATTAAAGAGTTACTAGTTTTATAAATCTTTAGGCAAGCTGCTTTACTTCTCTTGGCTAGTAGGGAGGTAATATCTTCCTCAAAGGGTTGTTAGATTGTAAAGACTAAGATTAAATTTCTAAAATGCCTCAACTGGCCCATGGGAAGAACTTGGCTTTCCCTCAAAAGAGGAAAACAAGAACATGCACACAAATGACTATAATGCGAGGTAAAATGAAGCATGTTGAAATAAAGTGTTACAGAATTCAGGGGAAGGAGAAAACCTTTGGGATAGGTGGAGAGCCATAAAGTAAGAGTTACCCTTTTAATGGGGCCACGTGGAATGAGAGAGAGGGAAAAATATAGGTTGTGTCTACAGGGACAGGGAGACAGATGAGTCTGATTAGAGCAGTGTATCTTAATCCCGACGATGCGTTATCACTTAGGGTGCCTAAGAGTAAGTCCGTGCTCAGGCCCCAGCTGAGCGTAAATAAACAAATTAGAATTCCTAGGTAGTGGGGTCTGGACATGGATCATTTTAAAATTACCCCTAGATGGTTTTAATGTGCAGCAAGTTTTGAGGAGACAAGAGCATTGGCTTCTGTGAAGGAGACAGTGGGAGGGAAGATCATAAACGTAGGGCTGGGTAAGAACCCAGAGGATCTTGATTGGAAGAAGTTTAAACATTAGCTGGCAAACATTAGGAACAGAGTCATTGAAGGCATTTAAACAGAGCAATAACGTAAGACACAAGATAAGAACACTAATCTGTCAGCTTGTAGAATGCATTGGAATGGGATGGGATGACGAGTCGAAAGCTATAGCACATAGTCAAGACAGCTGGGAGGTAACGAGATGCAATAGGCGTGGCAAAGGAAGAGAAACAGAGCCACTAGGATTTGGGTACTTTGTGCTAAGCAGTATGTCTTGGATATGTATCTTCTCAACCTCAATATATACAGGTAAGAAAACTGAGGCTCAGATAATATAGTAATTTGCCCAGTGTCCAACGGCAGGCATACACAGCTTTTGACCACAGCCAAGGCATGCGCTCAGTCCCCCATAGCACAGTCTCCTCCTGGACCACTCTTCCTCTGTGAAAGAGCCTGCAGGAAAGTAGAATTTGTAGAATTCAGCTATGAACTAGACAGATGAGGGTAAGGTACAAATAACCAATAGGTTTTCAAATAAAGTTTATGAATAAATGAACACGTGAAAGAAACATCATGGAAAGTCAGCTTTAAGTCACTGTGTATGTTTTGGTGACAGAAAACAATCCTTTTCCTCAAGTATTTCATTTTCTTTCAAGAGCAGTTACAACTGTTGACGATTGTTAAGAATGCCCATTATGCAGCAGTGACAAACAGTATTTTAACAATGCCAAGCTCTGTTCTTAGTATTTAATGACTGTCTTTTTTTTTTTTTTTTTCCATTTTCTCACTTCGTTCTTATAACTACTCTATGAAGGTCGTAGAATAAAGGAAAGTAAGGCACCAAATTAAGTACCTTGCTTCATCCATACAGTTTCGTAAACAGCAGAGCTGGGATTTCAACCACAGTAGTCTGCTTCCCTGCAACCAGCATACTTAATCATCCTGATATACAGCCTCTTAAACTATACGTAACAGAGTCTTCAGTGTGAAAATAAATATGTAGGATGATGTGGACGAAGTTTATTTTATTAAGTTTCACAGTAGCCCTGAGAGGTAGTTATTTGCCTCATTTATAGAGAGAAGCTGAGATTGAGAATTTAATCCAAAGATTTTTGTCCATGATACAGAGTTAGTGAATGAGCTGTGCTGTATCTCTCAATCAAGGTGAATGAGGGCTAGGAGTAGGCTATGAATTTAACAATTAAAAGAGCAATTTAGCTCTTTCCTTTAAAAGAGCAGTTGAGATAGAAGCCATATCATAGGGAGTCAGTATTTTAGCAGTGTAAGCAAGGAAACTTTGCTGGTGAAAGGATGGAAACAGGAGTTCATTGCCTGGTCAAAATAAGGCCAAGAGATGGTATACACAGGTATTGTTTTAAGGGATGGAAGTCACCTAAATTGTTTGTTAGGAAGGGAACTGCTTTTAATAGAAGAGATAGTAAATGGAGTCAAGAGTAACAGTGACCTTGGAAAGATGCACAGTTCTTCTCAAACGGGAAGAAAGAATGTGTTGAGGAAAGAAAAAGGCATTTTGAAATATGCAAGATTTGAATTGGGAGAACTCTTGAGAGTTTGAAGTTGCTGAGAATGAGTGGACAGAGAAAGTTAGAGGCATATAAAGGAGAGAAAGAGTTTGAATCAACTGCTTTAAGAAGGAATATAAGATGGATTATGAAAGAAGTTTTTAAATGTGCAATCAGAATTAAGAGCTGAGATGAGGTTACATAGAATTATTTAGAGTGGATCTAACCAGTAAAGCTTATAATTAGGCTTTTTCCTAGCAATAATCGTCAATCTGGCGGTGGGAAAGAAAATGGACATTACGTGTTTATCCAGGAAAGGCCAAGAAGTTTCAATGAAAGATAAATGGGCAGTTTTCTCACCTTTATTTATAAAGGATATCAATGCTTGATCTGTCATGTACGTAGTAAACATTTTTTCCCCAGTTTGTCTTTTGCCCCTAGTTTATTTTTAATGAATGTTTAGATGGTACTACCATTTTTGGCTGTTACAAACAATTCTGCAGTGAACATTTTTGTATATATCTCTCTGTTCAAATTCAAGTATTCCTGTAGGATAGATTCCTAAAAGCAGAACGTATGTTAAAAAAATTTAGGTTTCTGGGGGTTTTTTTGTTTTTTGTTTTTAACTAAATGGATTATTGAGATGTAATTCACATACCTTACACGTCTCCCATTTAAAATGTGCAAGCCACTGGTTTTAGTGTGTTCTTAAGTGTTGCACAGCCATCACCACATCAATTTTAGAACGTTCGTTTGTATTATCTCCGCAATAAGCCTTGAACCCATTAGCAGTCACTTCCCCAAAACCCTTAGCAGCCATTAATCTACTTCCTGTCTCTGTAGGTTTGCCTGTTCTGGACATTTCTGGTAACAGACTCATGTCTTTAATATCTGGTCTTCTGTACCAGCTTATTTCACTTAGCATAATGTTTTCAAGGTTCATCCATGTTTTAGCATGTACCAGCACTCAATTTTATTGAACAATATTTCATTGTATGGTTTATACCACATTTTCTTTTTTCGTTCATCAGTTGATGGACATTTGACTTGTTTCCACTTGGTTGTGATGAGTAATGTGGTTAGGAACATTTATGTACAAATGTTTGTGAGACTATGTTTTTATTTTTCTTTAGCCTCTTCCCAGGAGTGAAAATCCTGGGTCATATGATAATTCTGTGTTTACTTAACCTTTTAAGGAACACCTGTTAAACTTTGGTAGATAATGCCAAATTACCTTCTAAAATTTGCTTTACCAACTAGAGAAGTATAAACTTATGCTTCCAGCATGTAGGAGAGTTCCCTGTTTTTCTGCATACTGGCCAACTCTCAGAGCTCTCCCTCTTTAATATTTTGTCCATCAGTTTATTGACACCTGGTAGCCTATTTTGATTCACGTTTCTCTGATTCCTAGTGAGGCTGCACTTGATCATCTTTTCATATGTTTCTCAACTTTCAGTGTTTCTTCTTCTGGGAATTGTCTCTTTCTATCTTCTGGCATTTTCAGGGGAGAGGTTATTTATTTTCTTTTATTTACAATTTCTAGGGATGCTTTATAAATTCTTTGTTCTTTGTGTGTTAAATCTGTGTTGCAAATATTTTCTCTCAGCCTTTTCTGTCTTCTTTAACTTTGCCACTGGTATCTTTTATATACCAAAGCTTTTCATTTTTATGAGATTAAATCATTTGATCTCTTCTGTTATGGCTTTTGTTTTTAAAGTTTTTCCTTGTATCTGTTTTATGTTTCTCCTACCCAAGATTAAAACTAATACTCTAGTATTTTCTTCAAATGCTTTTGTAGACTTTTTTTTTTTTTAAGTGTTTAGCTCATTAATCCATCTGATTATTTATTTATGAGTGGTATGAAGTAGGGATCTACCTTTTTACTTTTTCCCAAAGAATTTCCTAATATCCTAATTCCAGTCAATTCTCCACAGATATGAAACACCTGCTTTATCAAATAACAGATTTTCCCATAGGTATGAGTCATTTTTTGGAGTCTTCTATTCCACTAATCTATTTGTGAGTTCTTCTGCCAAAACTACACCATTACATAGTTATATAATACACTTTGATATTTATTAGCACGTTCCCTAATATTGTACTTTTTCAAATTTATCATGGTCCTTTCCATACTATCTATTCCAATTAAATGCTTTTCCAGCTTTTTAATTTCTAGTTTTAAGAAATCTCTAAACATTTTGCTTGAGGTTACAGTAAATTTGTATATTATTTTAGAGAACTGACATCTTTACAATATTAGGTCTTCCCATCTAGATAGTTTTTTATATCTTTAAATGAAAGTATATATTGTTGATCATATAGTTCTTGAATTCATGTACATTATTCTACCTCAGTTGTTAAAACTAGCTTTTGCTTCTGCCATAGAGTACAAATAAAACTGCAATAGAACTAATCACTGAATTCATTCTTGCCCACGCCTCAGTCCTTCACAGTAACTAGCCTGGTATTTTAAACACTAAATCAGATCATGATATTCTCTCACTTAAAACCATTCAATAGCTGGCTTCCCCATGCACTTAAAAGAAAATCCAAACTTCTTAGCAAGGTCTTAAAATCCTTTTGTGGTCTGGCCCCTATTAACCTGCCAGATATCTTCATTTTTACTGTTGGCTGTATTTTGAGCTGAGGTTTTCTTTGATTTTATTTTCCCATAGATCAGTCTTCCCATGGCCTCCTTTCTTTCTTAAACAAATCCCTCAGCATTTGCGTACCCTCTCTTTTTTTTATGTATTGTACATTTATTGCTTTCGTATGTTTATTTGATGATTATTTTTATTTTAATGTTTTCTTCATTTTATGGGATTGAAATAGAGTCAGGTCTTATAAATCAGAAACCCACATTCTTTGTTTCTTTTTTCTTTTGATAGAAATCACTATGGCAGTCCTTCCAGGCATAGTTAATTGAAAGCTGATAGACTCATGATACATAGACAGTAAGAGAATTTAAACTCTGAAGATTAAGATCATTTTGAAATTTTCATTTTTTTTTTTTAAACTTTGGGTTTATTTATTTATTTATTTATTTATGGCTGTGTTGGGTCTTCGTTTCTGTGCGAGGGCTTTCTCTAGTTGCGGCAAGCAGGGGCCACTCTTCATCGCGGTGCACGGGCCTCTCACTGTCGCGGCCTCTCTTGTTGCGGAGCACAGGCTCTAGACGCGCAGGCTCAGTAGTTGTGGCTCACGGGCCCAGTTGCTCCGCGGCATGTGGGATCTTCCCAGACCAGGGCTCGAACCCGTGTCCCCTGCATTGGCAGGCAGATTCTCAACCACTGCACCACCAGGGAAGCCCTAAAATTCTCATATCTTTAAGTAATTAATGTGAATTGCAATTAGTGGCCAGGTGCTATACAAATTTGAAACGTATTTGGTTTATCAGAATTTATGTGAGGAAAGATCAGAAGTGCTCCTTTTCTCCAAATTCTATTAGTTGTAAAAATATATTAAGTTAGCTGGAACTAAGTTGCCAGACAAAATGCAGGACTCCCATTTAAATTTGAATTTCAAATAAACAATCATTTTTAGTGTAAGTATGTCCCATTCAGTATTTGGAATATACTTATACTGAAAAATTATATTTTGTATCTGAAATTTATATTTAACTGGACATCTTGTGTTTTTATTTGCTAGATCTGGCAACCCTGGCTAGATGCCAACTCTCTAGCAACCTGACTTCTCAGGAATACGACAGACAGCTAATAAGGGGGTTTTAAAAAGCTCCTCACTTTAAAAATAGATTTCACAAAGTTTATGGCTCAAATTGCATGTACCTTTACCTATAAGTGAGAAAACCAAGCCTTTTTCTGTATTTTATTGTTTTTTATTTGAGGTATTCTAACGTCCTTAAAGTCCTTTTTCTTTTTTTCCATATTTTTAACTATAGATTCTTTACCTTACTTACTCAAGGACCCTGCATAATCTCACCCCAGCTTAATTTTTCAGCCATCATGAACCTGTGCTTGAACAGAATCATGCTGCTTGCTTTCATTTCTTTGTTCATGCCCCTCCCTGTGCCTGAAGACCTGTATCCCTCGCATCTGTGCTTGTCCAGTCCTTCAGCTCGCACTTCATGGGCCCTCCCTTCCCCGGGGCACTTCCTGATTCCCGCAGCTGCAGGTCATCTATCCTGCCTCTGAGCACTTTGCCTTCATGGCACTTACCACATTCTACTTTGGTTTTTTTGGTGGGGGGGGGGGAGGGGTTGAATTTTTTTAACTGTAGCAAGAACATTTAACATGAGATCTATCCTGTAACGAATTTTTAAGTATGGTATTAACTATAGGTACAAGATTGTGCAGCAGATCTTTACAACTTATTCATCTTACATAACTGAAACTTTCTGTCTGTGGAATAGCAGCTCCCTGTCTCCTCCTCCTCCCAGCTCCTGGCAACCACCATTGTACTCTTGGCTTCTATGAGTTTGACTATTTTAGAAACCTCGTCTAAGTGGCATCATGCAGTATTTCTCCTCCTGTGACTGGCATATGTCACTTAGCATAAGGTCCTCGAGGTTCATACATGTGCACGTATAATAAGATTTCCTTCTTTTGTAAGCCTGAATAATATTCCATTGTATGGGTACTGCACAGTTTCTTTATCCATTTATTTGTTGCTAGACATTTAGGTTGTTTCAGTTTCTCAGCTATTGTGAACAGCGCTGCAGTGAGCATGGGAATGCAGATATCTCTTTGAGATCCTGATTTCATTCTTTTGGACTAAATACACCGAAGTGGAACTGTTGGATCATACGGTGGTTCTATTTTTAATTTTTTGAGGACCCTCCATCCTGTTTTCCGTTTTAGATCCGCACCAACAGTGTACAAGGATTCAGATTCTACTCACCCTCCCCAGCGTTTATCTTTTGTGTTCTTGAGAATGCTTAGCCTAACATTGTGGTTTCAGTTTGCACCTCTCTGACGATCAGTGATGTTCAGCATCTTTCCATATACCGTGGCCATTTTGTGTATTCTTTAGGGAAATGTCTAAGTCCTTTGCCCAGATTTTTTTGTTTTGGCGTCTTGTTTTGTTTTCTGGGTGATTTGGTCTTTTGCAGCTGAGTTGTAGGAGTTCCTTATATATTGTGGATATTAACCCCTCATCAGATACCTGGTTTGCAGAGAGGCTCTTTGCTTCTTCGTCTTCATATTCCCAGTGGTACCTTTGTATTCCTACACGGTGCTTAGCATTGTTCTTTTCCATACTTGGCACCCAGGGCATGTTTGTTAAATAAATGTAGTGAAGTTATCTGCTTTCCAAGTCAGCATCAAGTTTGAAAGGCCCAAGAAGGACCTCTGTAGACACCCTGACAGTAGTGAGAAGTGGTAGTTGGGAGTGGAGGAGAAGGGTATAAAAAAGCAAACTCAGGAATATGAAACTCTGCATTTAGGTACAGTGCCACTGACTGAACAGCAGGGTTGATAGACACTCACCAGGATTAGTCTTAAACGCTAGGCTAAGAAAACGAAGTTAGAAAATTCTGAAATGTAATGACATGATTATTAGAATTTTCTGCAAATGTAAGCGGACTTCTTTGAGACTTATTAAGTCTCTTATGACTAAATTCTGTAAGTTTTAATATGAGGATAGTATATCCTCACTATAATTACAACTTTGTACAATAATAAATATTCTTAATGATGCACTTTAGCCATCAAAAGAAGATAAAAGTTATAAGTACATGTCCTGTTCAAGGAAATAGGAGTTAACACATTTTAAAAATGCTACCATTCAAACAACATACCTAAACATGTGATTACTGACCTAATCTAAACAATTCATTATTCAAGAATTATGAACAGCTAATTTGCTATATTTAGTAGCATGATATTATTATAAATATACTAGTCTAGACATTTGTTTACAATTCTAAGGAAATAGATGATGTAGTATCAAGTTGTAACACTAGGTGGTGGTAACTGATTCTAGAAATTAAAGTGTGAAAATGTTTCTTAACATGTATTCTTTGAACTTGAAAATATTTAGTGCTGCTTACATTTCGGAAGGAAGAGGAGGAAACAATTTGAAAGGCTGTGGAGTACCATCTCTGCCTATTTGGGCTGCTCACCCTCACTTCCTCTTTTTCCTTTGAATGCTATAATTCAATGATTCTCAGATTTTTTGGTCTCATGACCTTTACACTATTAGATATAGTGAGGATCCCAAAAAGCTTTCGCTTATTTGGTTGATAAGAAAATAATAATCACTGAGTTTTTTGTTAAAAATTAAGACAGAAATTTTAAAAGATGTATTCATTTTAAAATTACTTTAAATATAAATATTTTTAATTAAACTATCTTCCCAAATAAGAAAAAAATTTAGTAAGAAGAGTGACATTGTTTTAAAATTTTGCCAGTCTCTTTAATGTCTAGTTTTATTAGCAGACAGCTGGATTCTCATATCTGTTTATAGATTCAGTCTGTTGGGAAATAACGTATCAGTTAGCCTCTGGAAAACCCCACTATACACTCACAGGAGAGTAAGAGTGAAAAAGACAATTAACGTCTTCTCATGTAAATCATTTCGGTTTCATGTAGTCTCTAAAAGGGACTTAGGCATCCCTAAGGATCGTACGCAAAATTTGGGAACTATTGCTATGTCTTCTCTGCCTGTAAGAAGTTTGTGAAAAAATACAAACTATATATATACGTGCCTTCTATTAATTTTGAATTTACAAATCTTAAAGCTTAAACAACAAGTTCTTGGTTTACACCATCTGGATGTTGTACTTCAGGATACACAGTAAAATATTTACAACAAAAGCAAATAAGTTGATATTATTACATGAATTGATAAGAAAAACATAATATCCTAATAGGAAAATGGATGATATATAACCAGATGGTAAAAAGGATGTAGAGTTATATATACATTGTGTTTACAGTGGACATAATTTTTAACCGGAAAAAAACATGCTTTTTAGAAATATGTGTGGACCCAAATTACTATTATAGTGGTTCTCTAGCTAGAAGTCCTAATGGCGCCTCAATCCTAGCTTGTCTAAAACCAAACTCATGTCCTCTCTTCACGCCACTTTAGAACCTACTTCTTCTTAATTCTTTCTCTTAGTTGATCACCATTTATCAGGTTCCCCAGGCTAGAAACCTTTAAGGAAGGTTTCAAGGAAGATACATTCCTTCCTTTCAAGGAAGATACATTGATTTATCATACTTCTTTGCCATTTCTTCTGCTTTGAATTTTCTTCTTATCCTCTTCTTGGCCTGGAAATTCCTACATATGCTACAAGATTCAACTCAGATGTTACCACTTGTGTACACCTTCCCTAACACAGTAAGCAGATGCTTTAATACTACTGTAAGATGTGTGTGTTCATATAAACAGAGAGCACAGGGGTTTTCATCTGTCTCCTTTGATAAGCTCTTAGCCTTTTTAAAGCAGTACTGTGTTCTGTTCATCTTTATTTCCCCAGTCTTAAGCATGCTGCTTGTGTTTGTTTATAGAAGAGAGGAATGGTATCAAATGTCCATCAAAAGTTAACATTGAATATAAAGTTTTATAAATATATTTAATGTGCATCTGAAGGATCACATTACCCACTACCTAATTTAATGGTATTTTATAATGAGTAGTACTGTCATGATGACTTGATGTGAACTCTTAATAAATATATGCTGGGCTTTAAAGTTTTGGGTAAAAGAAAAAGTTCTGGTGTAGAATATATATATATGTGTACATATATATTTACATTGAAGTGCTTCTCAGATTTATATGCTAATGCAATGCTAACTTTTTTGTTGCAGAACTTCTTGGTATACATGAACAAGCAGCTGTAGGATTCTTAACACTAATGGAAGCATTGAGATACTGTAAGGTAAGTTGATTTTTAAGGTACTTTGAATGGTTTTTATTCACATGTCCACTGTTGCAGAGAGCATTTTTCTCCCATGACAACATATTTTAGCTTACTACTGACAGTGTGTACTCTCAGTTCTTTTCTGACCTCCCTTCCTGAACTGACAGGCTTATCAAGGATGGAGTTAAGCTGGCTGATCATGCTGAGTCTCCTTATTTTTTGAGGCTTGTTCCTTTTTGAGGGTCGGGGGCAGAACCCAGCATGAAATAATTTATAAAAACAGATATCCATCATCGAATATAAATATAGTTTTGGGTAAACTGAGGGGAAGGAATGCCGTGTTTGTTCCTCACTAACAGTATGCTTAGCTGAAACAACTGATAATACTTTATCAGGCAAAGAAAAAGAATTTGCTAAATGCCTGAAATTCTAACTTGTCTTTTTCATCTGAAAACTGATTTCGCACTAAAAAACAAAATCCAAGCATTTCACGGCATTAAACTCTTTAACACATGTGCTAGAATTAGGAACTGCCATGAAACTCTCGTTTTTTGATATATATTTCATAGCTTTCCTGCACAAACTGAAATAACTATTGGATATTCCAAATAGTTTTAAATGGAGTTTAAATCGTTAATGATTTGCGCTTAATAAGATGTGCTGATTTTGGGGAAAGAAAGAAGTAGATCTCATATTCTTTTCCATTTTAGAATGGTGGTTCCATAGCAGTGGTTCTGGTGGTGATTATTTTTAGTAACAATAACAGTGCCTTTCTTTCTTTTTTCCTTTCTTCCTTCCTTCCCTCCCTTTCTTTTTTACCAGACAGCATTCCTCTTTCATGACAACACTTGGACAGGGGTGACACGGATATGATAATCAAATAGGTGTCATCCTGCCCTTATTCATTAGTAGTAATTGTACAGTCAAACAGTAGCAACTCATATTTTCAGTGACTTTAATTACACAAGTTAAAGCTATTCTGAGGCAGCCTAGCGACCAGAGAATCAAACTGCGTCTCCTCCTCCCCAACACACCCACAGACGTTCATATTCCTAAAAGTGTGTGTGCACATTAAAAAATGGTAACCACATAGAGACGATGGATTTGTTACTTAGCTTGATTGTGGTGATCTTTTTACGGTGTATACATATATCAAAGTATCAAGTTGTGCACCTTAAATACATACAATTTTTGTATGTCAAAGATACATCAGTGAAGCTGTTTTCTAAAAAGTGTGTGGTGTGTGATTTGCAGGCAGATAGGGTGTGAAGATGGTATATTTTGAAATCTTCACCCTGTGGCCTTAAGGCCCTGATGGTCTGGATGCTGTCTGTCCTTGCGGAGTTGCGTTGCACTCTCGCCATTGCTGGTCTCCTGTCAGTTTTTCATACACGCCAGGCCCTTTCCTGCCCGATGAGCCTTCGTACTTCCTTCATATCTGCCTGGAATACTCCAGCTCTTAAATGGACGGCTCACTCTCTCCTTCAGACTCTACTTCAGACTGTGCCTCAAAGACCCTTTCCTGGACCATTCCCTCAGTGACTCTTTTTCACATTATTTCATAAGAATAATCACTTTGCAGTGATCTTTTTTATTGATTTAGTTATCTTTTTCTAATCTTGAATTTGTTTTTCTGTTGTCCCTAATGGCATATAAACTCTTTGAAGGCAGGCACATTGTCTTTCTGGGTACATATTAGATGCTCAGTCAATATTTGTTGAATGAATGAGCAGACAATTTCACCAGAATTGTAATTTTCTAAATATGTGCATTTGCTTTTCTTTAACTGTTAGAACAGAGGAATGTCTGTTTTATCCCCAAGATCTTAGCGGGAAGTCATTAGCTGCTGTATATTCTCCTGTTACTCCAGTATTATTGCTCTAGTGCCAACCTAGTGTTACTGCTGTAGTGTTCTAGGAGTAACTATGGTGTTTTCTAGGTTTAAAGATATTTTTAATGGTGGGATACAGCACGCTGATACTCAGATAGATGAAAGGCAGAACTCTGTGACCTACAGCTCCAAACAAGAGAATGCTACCAGGCAGGGCCAAGAAGAGAATTATACCTGGGGACAAGGCAACAGCTGCAGCCCTAGGGAGCAGCTTACGTGTGGAAATTGGGATGGAGTTAGCTGGGTTGCCTGGGCTCCCTGTGACCTGGCTGGTTTGAATAGTCTGGGTGAGCTCTGGGCTTGGGAGTTGTCCCTTGTTGTCTGGGGCCTGGCTCCAGAGCGATTAGGGCCATGCAGAGTGGCCTGGGGTGGGGAGACACGTTGGGAGGTGGCTGGCGTTTGGACTTACGAGCTGTCTTTTTTAAGGGAATTGACCAGCCCCCAGTCAGGGCCTCAAAGCTGAGTTAAGACAGCATTAAAGAAACAAAACAAAAACAAAAAAACACTCTCTCTTACACTCTGGTGCTCATCTGTATATAACTGTAGATATCCTTCTGAACATATATATACGTTCACTTACCATCAAACATTTAGAGAAATGGCGTTAAGGGAATAATTGTGTTTGTAATTAGTTTTGTGAATCTGAACATCTCCCTGTTCTTTGATAGTGTAGCAAATTGGCCTTTAGAATTGAAATTAACATTTTCATATCATTTTGATCATATATGTTCATTGAGACAAATGAAACAGTCTCTCTCACGGGCTCTCTAGGTCTCTCTCTCTCTCTCTCTTTCCCTGTCCTGCCCCTGTATGCGTGCGCGCGCGAGATAAAAGGTGACTGAGTGCTTTTGGCTGTGCACCTTTTAAAAAACTCATACATAACTCATGCATAAAATTCACCATTTTAAAGGGTGTTATTGAGTGGTTTATCGTATATTCATAGGGCTGTGCCATCATGACCACTATCTAATTTCAGTATGTTTTCCTCGCTCCAAAAAGATCCTGTAAACCAGGGGTCCCCAACCCCCAGGCCGCACGGCAGGAAGTAAGCGGTGGGCGGACTAGCGAGCGAGCGAGCGAGGCTTCATCTGCGGCTCCCCGCTGCTCCCCATCGCTCGCGTTACCGCCTGAGCCACTCACCCCCATCCCCCCACCACTGCCCTGCAGCCCCGGTCCATGGAAAAACTGTCTTCCACGTAACTGCTCCCTGCTGCCAGAAAGGTTAGGGACCGCTGCTCTAAACCCTTTAGCTGTCACCTCCTCCTTCCTCCCCAGCCCCTGGCAACTTGCTGTTTCTGCAGTTTTCCCTGTTTTGGACATTTCATTTAAATGGAATCCTACAGTATGTGGCCTTTAGTGTCTGGCTTCTTTCACTTAGCATAATGTTCTCAGTGTTCATTCACGTTTTAACATGTATTAGTACTTCATTCCTTTGTATGACCAAATAATATTCTATTGTATGATATATCAGTTTATATCAGTTTCATTTTTCTATTTATCAGTTGATGGACATTTGGCTTGTTTCTGATTTTTGGCTATTATGCATAATACTGCTATGAACATTAATGTATAAGTCTTTTGTGAGCATGTTTTTATTTGTCTTGAGTGTATACCCAGGAATGAAATTACTTGGTCATATGGTAATTATGTACGTAGCTTTTGGAGGAGCTGTCAAGCTGTTCTCCAAAGTGGTTGCTCCATTTATGCTGCCTTTTATTTATTTTCCTTATTACAAACACTTCGTGAGCTCAGCACTCATTTACACTTTGATCCCACTGTTTGTAATTTTATCCTCATGTTTTACTTCTACCTTAAACTCACACACATATATATAACACACACTTTTTCGAAAAGAGAAGTTAAACAGCACCTAAACTTTTCACCACAAGAGGCAGCGTGATGTAATAGAAAGCTGCCACATGAGGAGTTATACAACCTGAGCTTTAACCCCAGCCCTGTACTAGTTAGCTGTCTGAATTGAGGCCAAGCACAGGTCCTGCGGAGTTCGCAGCTTCCTTATGTAAAGTGGAAGGCCTTGCACTGAACACCTCTAAAATCCCTTCACTCTGAACTGTGCCCAGAGCTTCTCCTGTGTCTTTGTCCTTTTGCTGCTAACACTTTTCTGTTGTCCGCAAACCATCCTTCCTCCTCTGCTGGGTCACCACTGCCCTTAGCACAGCGCTCATCCCCCCATCGCAGGTCAAAGATACTAGCTTTACGATCCCGAATACAAAAGAGTACCTGCCTCTTTCCCACTTCCCTCCTCATGATAGCAGGCAGGTCCAAAGGGTGGTTGAAAGCCGGGCACCAGAGCAGGGCTTTTGGCTGCTTAGGGGCGAATAGTTGGCCCTGACCGCTGCGGGCAGCCACTTGGAATTTTCCCGTTCTAGGGAGTGTGTGTGAGAAAAGAAAAGTCAGCAAATGTGATTGGTAAGGTTAGTTGTTTTCCAGTCAGTCTTTGTCCATCTAAGAGTGTGGATGGTTAATGTGAACATGGTCAGGTTTCACAAGTCTGTTGAATTTTAAGCTTTTTTTTCCCTCTGTCACGCACAAAAAAATGATACTCTCAAATTTTGGGTACTGTCATTTTTATATTAAATATATAACCTCGAAGGCAGGCTATAAAGTATAACTTCTTACATATTTTAAAGAGACTTAATACTGTAAAACTTTGAATTTACTTCCTACCATGAAGAATCAAATGACAGGATTCTTTTATATTCTTAAATGTTTGGGAGTGTGTGTTTTGCTTTAGAGAGATTACTGTGTTGCCCCAGGTTCTTTGAAGACAGAATGTTCTTAAGGTTTTTCCCCTTATTTATTCATATACCTACTCACTTGTTAATTTATAATTATTTTCCTGATAAAGTAATTGTTGTCAAGTTTATAGTTTTAGGGTTTGAGATACCAAGCTGAAATTCTAGAAGTGGTCATTTTATCTAGGATCTTTAGTGAAACCTGAGAATGATTCTTAGAGCTAAACTAATTCTTTTTAGCTGTGTTAAATCTGTATTATTCTTCTAGTGGAAAGGTGCAGTACAAACTTAGCCCTGACAGTCTTTATAACATGCATTTTTACACTTAGCATTTGACCATTATGGGTAAGGCATTCTGGCACAATCCATTATTCCCGTTAAATATGAATTAGACACTTCAGTTATGCTTCAAATATTCGTTGGCAGATATTTAACAGGCAGTATAAAATTTTCATTTGTTTATTTATTTTGCTACATTTGTTCTAGGTTGGTTCTTACTTGAAATCTCCAAAATTCCCTATTTGGATTGTTGGCAGTGAAACTCACCTCACCGTATTTTTTGCCAAGGTATGCTTATAGCAGGATTTTTTTTTTTTTTTTTTGTAAGTATGACATCAGGCAAACAAGTAATATAAGTCCATGTTTAGTTTGGATCTTTGTACAGACTTCAGTGTATTCCCACTGTGAAGTGGATTGTTTCAAAATCTAAAAAATTAATACTAAAGGACATACTGTTGTACTGCTTTGGTTTTGGAATCATTTCAGTAAAATCAGTCATGATTTAGTTATAATTTCTTTATCTTTTCCAACTTTAGAACTTTGGCTTTTGATTTTTTTCAGAAATCACTTGTGTTATGGTGAAAATAATAGAAATTAAATGTTTTGGGTTACTCTTTTGTAGAGAGGATAAAAATCTAACTTACGTGACATAAAATAGTTTTAGTTATAACATCTAGGAAAAAGCATTTTAAAATCTATTAATAGTTCAGTGGTATAGAAGTCAGTTGCTCTTTCAGGATGGAATATTTCCTACAGTTTTAGTATATACAATATTACAGTATTGAAATAGATTAAATACATTTGAATATGTTTGTTATAAAATTCTTGCAACAAAACTGTTGCTAAATCCCAGCCTTGATAATATTTCTTTTTCCACAGTCGAGTGGTTAAGAGCCTTGAAGTTTGAATCCCAGCCATGCCACTTCCTAACATGGCTCAGCCTCTTCCCCCATGTCTTTAAAATAGGGTTTAATAATAGTGCCTTGCGCTTAGGACTGTTGTCAGGCTTAAATATTAAACAATTAGCGGGACCTAGTACAAGTTAAATGCCCAGTAAATCTTAGCTGTTGTCACCATCATCATTGCCGTTTTCATTATTCTGCATTTACTAAACATTTCTGGTACGCCTACGTAGAGTTGCTAGATGTTGGACTAAAGGAAGAAAATATATAATTATATTTTTGACGTTTCTTAATTCTGTTGCACTTTCCTGATTACTCAACGTGCTTTTTCAGCTTGTACTTGTTAGAGTACTTTATTTGTGTCTGTAAGAAGTATGAATTGTATAAATTGTACCAAAGACTGAACTGACAGTGCTAAGTTTTGTGGATCTATTTCATTATTTATTACTGTATTCACTTTTATTGTGCTGGCAAACGTCCAGCTAGTGGATTTAGTGAAAGATACATACTTACCTTTCCTTAAACAGGGAAAGCTATAAAATACAACTGTAAGAGTACAGACCGTACTGATTGGTTACATTTTGTCTGACAGCTTTTGCTATATATTTTCCTCCTGAAGTAGAGAGGAAGAAGTTAAAAGCAAATGTAAACTACAGAACCTAAACAGCTAATTCCTGCCTGAGGATTTCATCATTTGACTCATTTTAGTGTCAAGTGTTATAAATTTCCAGAAAAGGAAATCAGTTCCAATTCACATACAGAAATGTATTTTCAAGCCAATTATTATTTTTATCACCAACCCTATTCTTTAACATTAGGAAAACTAATAAATTCTATCAAACTATATGTGTCAAATATAAAAGATAGTAAGATAAAAATATTTTAAACCTTAAATTTTATGATTGATATTTAAGAAATGATTTTGTTGTCAAAACAGCAGAAGAGGTTTCACGGGAGGTTAATAGAAGGAACAGTGTCACTTGAGCTATGTAGATATGCAGACATTTTGTTTTCAAACATCGAAATGTTAGGTATGTTGAGAGAGTCATGGAAGTGAATGATACCCGCCTTTCTATGGAGTAGACACTCCTTAGCTACCTGTCCTGGTATTCTTTGTTGTTCCCATAGCAGTGGGTCCATTGTGCTGTTGCATTTATCACATGATGCACCGTTGCTACTTCCCGTGCCTTTCTTTGCGTGGCTCGTGGTCAGCAGTGAGCCTTGTGTGGGGCAGGGACTCTCTCATTCATCTTCTTATCCGTAGGCCTCAGCCACTGCATTGAAAAGTGGACTTGAGCCATGAAGTACACAGAAAAACTTTAAAAACCCTGCCACACCAGTTGTGGACCTGACAAAACACACTCAGCGTACACCGTGGACGTCAGTCAAGGTTTTTAAATCTGTCTTCATGTATTTGCATCCTTGAAGCTACTAGTAATCCTGATAGGAAAGTGCACACACACATAAAGTGATTATAGAAAAGCTTACGTTAAGATTTCAGGTTCTTCTACTGTTATAAATCATAAAAACCAGGTATTTCAAATACCTTATCTCTCTTTTAGAACTCTTAAATTTTGTACTGATTGTTTTGATACTTACCTTTGTGTTTTCCCCATCTGGTATATAGACTGGCACATAGTGTAGAGAACTCATTAGTTTAATGAATAAAGCCTTTGCACGAATTTTCTACAGTTGGGTTCCAGTGACATTTATATCTTCTAAAAATATTTCCTCATGACTCACTCTGAAGCTTCTTAAAAGCACGGGTACTTCCTTGTCCGTGAATTTTAGCACAATTGAATTTGGATTGCTTGAACATGTTATCTTTATAGAGTTACAGGTAAAGAATTTTTCCCTTTGAAATAAAGTATTCTAAAGCTGGAAGAACATGTAAATGGTAAATAACATTGATGATACTTGATAGCATTTACTAGGTCCAATTTTAAATTTTTTTAAATGACGCTGTATTTATATAGTTTTTACCATATAGAAAATACTGTAAATTTTGCTTTTCTTTATGTTACAACAAGATCCATTATTTGGTCACTCTTTCTTGGATATTTATGTATTTGCACAAGTAATTTTGGCTATGGCTTTGTTTTTGTTACTCTGTTTGATTTTTGGTTTCTTTGTTTCTGGTAGGTAGGTTCACTTTATGTTCTTGGCCTGAAATGAACAACAGAGTTTTGTTCCCGGCCCCCCACCTGCCCCAGACCTTAATGTGAATGTTTATATCTTTTTCTATAAAACTGGTGTGTTTGTTTGTCTGGAAATGTATTTTGTGTGCTGATTTCTTTGTACGGATTATGATGAAGTAAAAAAACATGTTTTAAGGTCACAGTTTTCAAGGCAGTCTGTAATTTGGCATTGTAAGATGCCTTTGAAAAGCAATCGCCTTCTTCATGTGACTTACACACTGGAAGTGGTAATAGCTGCAGTTCTCTTCCTTCATGATATACCCACTTGTCAGATATTTACAGGGCGTATAATACGCGCCTGGCATTATGCAGGGTGCTGTGAATATATGGTAAGGGAAAGGATTAGGCACCTGTTTTTATGGAAGTGTGCATTTTAATGGAGGCATTAATCAAAGAGTCACACTTATAAAATTACAGCTGTGATGGATGCTAACAAAACACAGGTCTGTAAAGCTTTAAGGAAGATTAGGAACGTCTCCTTGAGGAATTGATGTTGAAAATGAGTCCTGAGGCATCAGTAAGATGAAACTACAGGGGGAGGGAAAAAAGAGCATTCCCACCTAAAGAAACAGTTGGAGCAAGCAAACAGCCGTAGAAGAAAGGACTGTGGTGTGAACAACTGAGAGAAGAGCGGGAGTGCTGAGAACTGGGGGCGGGGCCGGGGGCAGGAGGAGGCTGCAAAGGTAGGCAGCCCGTGCGACTCTCTTCTAAGAGTAAGGACTGCCACTAGACTTTAAAAATCGGTGGGAGTAGTTTGGGGGGGAGATATGAAGAAAGGGAACAGGACTAAAAATGCATTTTGTAAAGATCACTCTGGCCAATTGTGGAAGACACGCACTGAAGGATATCCTAGGAGTAGGTGAACAAGACTCCGGTAGTCTTCCTGGTGAGCAAAGGGTATAGTTTGGTCCAGGGGAATGATGATAGAGATGGATAGAAGTACAACTGACCCTTGAACAACACCAGGTTTGAACTGAGCGGGTCCACTTACACACGGATTATTTTTCCATAGTAAATCCTACACAATTCCCAGTTGGTTGGATCCCCAGGTGGTTGAATCTGTGGATGCGGAACCACAGATACAGAGGAACCATGGATACATAGGACCGATTATAAGTTAAATGTGAGTTTTCGATGGTGCTGAGGGTCAGCGCCCCTAACCCCTGCATTGTTCAAGGATCAACTGTATATAAATTTGAGAGATTTATACCTCAGTTAAGCTAACAGGACTTGGTGATAGATTGGCTAGGGTAGATGATGGGTGAGAAGCCTCATGAGATGTGTGTTTTTAATGATTAGATCTCAGCAGCTTTGCACTTGTTGAATGTACCCACTCATGATTAAAGCAATTTATTTTTCTTTGGCCAAATTGACCAGGTCAAGATACTGCAATGAAACGGCCCAACCAAATAATCCCACAGTGAGGTTTCCAAGTCCTGCCCACACAGACAGTGCTTTTTAGTTTTTCCACATATTAGCAGACCACCAAGGATCATCAGACATTTGAGGAATGCTAACGTGAAAAACAGAAATCAGGGACTTCCCTGGTGGTCCAGTGGTTAGAACCCCACGATCTTACTGCAGGGGGCACAGGTTCAGTCCCTGGTTGGGGAACTAAGATCCCACAAACCAAGTGGCTTGGCCAAAAAAAAGAAAAAGAAAAACAGAAATAAGAGCAAATAAGGAAAAAGCAACTGAAAAGATTAGAGACAGTGAAGGCATCAAAACAAAACTTCAGAAAACCAAAAACCATAAGAGAAGTTATTATATCCATGAAACTATGGAGGCCATGAGGACAGAACATTTGAAGGACGAAAGAGAAACTGAAAACTTACTGAAAGAATTGAAAGACAAATTGGAGAATTCTCTTTCCTCCATCATTGCTGTAGCTTCCTAACTGATGACTAGACCATGCTGTTGCCCTTCATGGGTCTGTAGTAGCTTCTCAATTCAGGACTAAAATGAGCCCATTAAAATGTAAGTCACTTCACGTCATTGGCTCCCTTTTCACTAAAAGTAAAAGCCAAAGTCCTTAGAATGACGCCCTAGGCCCTTCCTCCGCTAATCAGATTCCCTGTTGCCCTCTAATCTCATTTCCTACTACTCTCCCCTCCTGTCTTGCTTGGCCACGGTGGCCTTTCCTCTGCCTCAAAAGTGAGGCAAGCCCTCTGCCCCTGCTCTTCCCTTTAGGATCTTGCATCAGATGTCTGTATAAAGGATTCCTTCCTACCTTCAGGTCAGCATTCAAGTGTCACCTCCTTAGTGAGGCCTTCTCTGGCCACCTTTTCTAAAAGCTCAACCCCATCCTTTCCCCCTTTTCATCAACATTCTCTCTCGAACTCATTCTCGCAAATAGATTTTTGGGGGTGGGGTGGCCGTGCTGCACCACGCAGCTTGCAGGATTTTGGTTCCCTGTCCAGGGATTGAGCCCACACCATTGGCAGTGAAAGTGCAGAGTCCCAACCACTGCACCACCAGGGAATTCCCTCAAAAATAGGTTTTTTAAAAATTATTTACATATTTATTTATTTTGGCTGCACTGGGTGTTGGTTGCGGCCTGCGGGCTCTTATTTGCAGCATGTAGACTTCTTAGTTGCGTCATGTGGAGTCTTAGTTGCAGCTAAGTGATCGTTGTGGTTTGATTTACATTTTCCTCATGACTGATGATGTTGATCATCTTTTTATGTGCTTTTTGGCCATTTGTATATCTTCTTTGGAGAATTGTCTATTCAGGTCCCTTGTCTATTTTTGAATTGGGTTGTTTGTCTTTTTATTGAAATATAAGATTTTAATAAATCCTGGTTACTAGGCACGTACTATATATCTTACTTATTTGTTTTATGTATTACCTGTCTCACTAGTAAGCTTTATGACAGCAGGATTTTGGTCTGTTTTGTTTCTGTTTCCTAACACCAAGAACAGTGTCAGGCACAGTGTTCGTGCTCTATAGATTGCTGTTAAAGAAATAAATTAGCAGAAAACACTGAAGATTTATTTCACATTGTGATATAAGCATGTTGGTACTTGATAAAGGGGGAAAAGGGGACTTAAGTGTGCCAAGTTGTCTTCGATCACAAGAATTCAGTAGATCCCAGTGGTCTGACACGGGCCCTACCCTGGAGGCTGCTGTGGGAGGATGGTCCACCCCTGGTGCCTGGGTGCCCCTGAAGGCCCCCGCGGTCCATGGAGCTGATCCCTGCCATGTGGCTGACAGGGTCTTCATGCTCCGGCCGGGTGTCAGGCCTGTGGCTCTGAGGTGGGAGAGCCGAGTTCAGGACATTGGTCCACCATTGACTTCCCGGCTCCACGTAAAATCAAACGGCAAAAGCTCTCCCAGAGATCTCCATCTCAACACTAAGACCCAGCTCCATTCAACAACCAGCAAGCTACAGTGCTGGGCACCCTATGCCAAACAACTAGCAAGACAGGAACACAACCCCACCCATTAGCACAGAGGCTGCCTAAAATCATACTAAGTTCACAGACACCTCAAAACACACCACTGGACATGGTCCTGCCCACCATAAACACAAGATCCAGCCTCATCCACCAGAACATGGGCACCAGTACCCTACACCAGTAAGCCTACACAACCCACTGAACCAACCTTACCCACTGGGGGCAGACACCAAAAAACAATGGGAACTACGAACCTGCGAAAAGGAGACCCTAAACACGGTAAGTTAAGCAAAATGAGAAGGTAGAGAAACACACAGCAGATGAAGGAGCAAGGTAAAAACCCACCGGACCAAACAAATGAAGAGGAAATAAGCAGTCTACCTGAAAAAGAATTCAGAGTAATGATAGTAAAGATGATCCAAAATCTTGGAAATAGAATGGAGAACATACGAGAAACGTTTAACAAGGACCTAGAAGAACTAAAGAGCAAACAAACAATGATGAACAACACCATAAATGAAATTAAAAGTTCTCTAGAAGGAATCAATAGCAGAATAACTGAGGCAGAAGAACAGATAAGTGACCTGTAAGGTAAAATAGTGGAAATAATACCACAGAGCAGAATAAAGAAAAAAGAATGAAAAGAATTGAGGACAGTCTCAGAGACCTCTGGGACAACATTAAACGCACCAACATTCAAATTATAGGGATCCCAGAAGAAGAGAAAAATAAAGGGACTGAGAAAATATTTGAAGAGATTATAGTTGAAAACTTCCCCAATATGGGGAAGGAAATAGTCAATCAAGGCCAGGAAGCGCAGAGAGTCCCACACAGGATAAATCCAAGGAGAAATACGCCAAGACATATATTAATCAAACTATCAAAAATTAAATACAAAGAAAAAATATTAAAAGCAGCAAGGGAAAAAAAACAAATAACATACAAGGGAATCCATATAAGGTTAACAGCTAATCTTTCAGCAGAAACTCTGCAAGCCAGAAGGGAGTGGCAAGACATATTTAAAGTGATGAAAGGGAAGAACCTACAACCAAGATTACTGTATGCAGCAAGGATCTCATTCAGATTCGAAGGAGAAATTAAAACCAAGCAAAAGCTAAGAGAATTCAGCACCACCAAACCAGCTTTACAAAAATGCTAAAGGAACTTCTTTAGGCAGGAAACCACAAGAGAACGAAAAGACCTACAATAACAAACACAAAACAATTAAGAAAATGGTAATAGGAACATATATATCAATAACTACCTTAAATGTAAATGGATTAAATGCTCCCACCAAAAGACACAGGCTGGCTGAATGGATACAAAAACAAGACCTGTAGATCTGCTGTCTACAAGAGACCCACTTCAGACCTAGGGACACATACAGACTGAAAGTGAGGGGATGGAAAAAGATATTCCATGCAAATGGAAATCAGAAGAAAGCTGGAGTAGCAATTCTCTTATCGGACAAAATAGACTTTAAAGTAAAGACTATTACAAGAGACAGAGAAGGATATTACATAATGATCAAGGGATCAATCCAAGAAGAAGATATAACAATTATAAATATTTATGCACCCAACATAGGAGCACCTCAATACATAAGGCTAATGCTAACAGCCATAAAAGGGGAAACTGACAGTAATACAATCATAGTAGGGGACTTTAACACCCCACTTTCACCAATGGACAGATCATCCAAAATGAAAATAAATAAGGAAACACAAGCTTTAAATGATACATTAAACAAGATGGACTTAGTTGATATTTATAGGACATTCCATCCAAAAACAGCAGAATACACTTTCTTCTCAAGTGCTCATGGAACATTCTCCAGGATAGATAATATTTGGGTCACAAATCAAGCCTTGGTAAATTTAAGAATATTGAAATCGTATCAAGTATCTTTTCCAACCACAATGCTGTGAGACTAGCTATCAATTACAAGAAAAGAACTGTAAAAAATACAAACACATGGCCGCTAAACAATATGCTACTAAATAACCAAGAGATCACTGAAGAAATCAAAAAATACCTAGAGACAAATGACAATGAAAACACAACCACCCAAAACCTATGGGATGCAGCAAAAGCAGTTCTAAGAGGGAAGTTCATAGCAATACAATCCTACCTCAAGAAACAAGGAAATCTCAAATAACCTAACCTTTCACCTAAAGCATTTAGAGAAAGAAAAACAAGAAACCCCCAAAATTAAGAGAAGGAAAGAAATCATAAAGATCAGATCAGAAATAAATGAAAAATAAATGAAGGAAACAATAGCAAAGATCAATAAAACTAACAGCTGTTTCATTGAGAAGATTAAAAAAATTGATAAACCGTTAGCCAGACTCATCAGGAAAAAAATGGAGAAGACTCAAATCAACAGAATTAGAAATGAAAAAGGAGAAGTAACAACTGACAATGCAGAAATACAAAGGATCATGAAAGATTACACAGGCAACTATATGCCAATAAAATGGACAACCTGGGAGAAATGGACAATTTCTTAGAAAAGCACAACCTTCTGAGACTGAACCAGGAAGAAATAGAAAATATAAACAGACCAATCACAAGCACTGAAATTGAGACTGTGATTAAAAGTCTTCCAACAAACAAAAGCCCAGGACCAGAGGGCTTCACAGGCAAATTCTATCAGACATTTAGAGAAGAGCTAACACCTATCCTTCTCCAACTCTTCCAAAATATAGCAGAGGGAGGAACACTCCCAAACTCATTCTACAAGGCCACCATCACCCTGATACCAAAACCAGACAAAGATGTCACAAAGAAAGAAAACTACAGGCCAATATCACTGATGAACGTAGATACAAAAATCCTCCACAAAATACTAGCAAATAGAATCCAACAGCACATTAATCCAAACAATCATACACCATGATCAAGTGGGGTTTATCCCAGGAATGCAAGGATTCTTCAATATACGCAAATCAATCAATGTGATACACCATATTAACAAATTGAAGGAGAAAAACCATATGATCATCTCAATAAATGCAGAAAAAGCTTTTGACAAAATTCAGCAGCCATTTATGATAAAAAAAAAACTCTCCAGAAAGTAGGCATAGAGGGAACCTACCTTGACATAATAAAGGCCATATGTGACAAACCCACAGCCAACATCGTTCTCAATGGTGAAAAACTGAAACCATTTCCTCTAAGATCAGGAACAAGACAAGGTTGCCCACCCTCACCACTATTATTCAACATAGTTTTGGAAGTTTTAGCCATGGCAGTCAGAGAAGAAAAAGAAATAAAAGGAATCCAAATCAGAAAAGAAGAAGTAAAACTGTCACTGTTTGCAGATGACATGATACTATACATAGAGAATCCTAAAGATGCTACCAGAAAACTACTAGAGCTAATCAATGAATTTGGTAAAGTAGCAGGATACAAAATTAATGCACAGAAGTCTCTTGCATTCCTATACACTAATGATGAAAAATCTGAAAGAGAAATTAAGGAAACACTCCCATTTACCACTGCAACAAAAAGAATAAAATACCTAGGAATAAACCTACCTAAGGAGACAAAAGACCTGTATGCAGAAAACTATAAGACACTGATGAAAGAAATTAAAAATGATACTAACAGATGGAGAGATATACCATGTTCTTGGATTGGAAGAATCAACATTGTGAAAATGACTATACTACCCAAAGCAATCTACAGATTCAGTCCAATCCCTATCAAACTACGAATGGCATTTTTCACAGAACTAGAACAATAAGTTTCACAATTTGTATGGAAACACAAAAGACCCCAAATAGCCAAAGCAATCTTGAGAAAGAAAAATGGAGCTGGAGGAATCAGGCTCCCAGACTTCAGACTGTACTACAGAGCTACAGTAATCAAGACAGTATGGTACTAGCACAAAAACAGAAATATACATCAATGGATAGAAAGTCCAGAGATAAACCCACGCACCTATGGTCACCTTATTTTTGATAAAGGAGGCAAGAATATACAGTGGAGAAAAGACATCCTCTTCAATCAGTGGTGCTGGGAATACTGGACAGCTACATGTAAAAGAATGAAATTAGTACACTCCCTAACACCAGACACAAAAATAAACTCAGAGATTAAAGAGCTAAATGTAAGGCCAGACACTATAAAACTCTTGGAGGAAAACATAGGCAGAACACTCTATGACAGAAATCACAGCAAGATCCTTTTTGACCCACCTCCTAGAGAAATGGAAATAAAAATAAACAAATGGGACCTAATGAAACTTAAAAGCTTTTGCACAGCAAAGGAAACCATAAACAAGACAGAAGAGAACCTTCAGAATGGGAGAAAATATTTGCAAATGAAGCAACTGACAAAGGATTAATCTCCAAAATTTACAAGCAGTTCATGCAGCTGAATATCAAAAAAACAAACAACCCAATCCAGAAATGGGCAGAAGACCTAAACAGACGTTTCTCCAAAGAAGATATACAGATTGACAACAAACATGTGAAAGGATGCTCAACATCACTAATCATTAGAGAAATGCAAATCAAAACTACAGTGAGGTATCAACTCACACCAGTCAGAATGGCCATCATCAAAAAATCTACAAACAATAAATGCTGGAAAGGGTGTGGGGAAAAGGGAACCCTCTTGCACTGTTGTTGGGAATGGAGATTTATACAGCCACTATGGAGAACAGTATGGAGGTTCCTTAAAAAACTAAAAATAGAACTACCATATGACCCAACAATCCCACTAATGGGCATATATCCTGAGAAAACCATAATTCAAAAAGAGTCATGTACCACAATGTTCATTGCAGCTCTATTTACAATAGCCAGGACATGGAAGCAATCTAAGTGTCCATCAGCAAATGAATGGATAAAGAAGATGTGGCTCATATATACAATGGAATATTACTCAGCTATAAAAAGAAACGCAATTGAGTTATTTGTAGTGAGGTGGATGGACCTAGAGTCTGTCATACAGAGTGAAGTAAGTCAGAAAGAGAAAAACAAATACCATGTGCTAACACATATATATGGAATCTAAAAAAAAAAAGGTTCTGATGAACCTAGGGCCAGGACAGGAATAAAGACACAGTCATAGAGAATGGACTTGACATGGGGAGGGGGAAGGGTAAGCTGGGACGAAGTGAGAGAGTGGCATGGACATATATACACTACCAAACGTAAAACAGATAGCTAGTGGGAAGCAGCTGCATAGCACAGGGAGATCAGCTCGGTGCTTTGTGACCACCTAGAGGGATGGAATAGGGAGGGTGGGAGGGAGACGGAAGAGAGAGGAAATATGGGGATATATGTATATGTATAGCTGTTTCACTTTGTTATAAAGCAGAAATTAACATACCATTGTAAAGCAATTATACTCCCATAAAGTTGTTAAAAAAAATTATTCAATAGATCCCTAAGCTTATAAATCAAGAAATAACAGTTAACGCATGCAGTATCCTATATGGAGACAAAAACAGAATAACTTGCTTTTATTCTTCTGCCTGATCAACTTAAATACATATAACATACAGAGATTCTTTCTCCAGATTAGTGAATAAAAACAATTTTGATGAGTATTTGTAAGTAAACATTGTCACATTATATACGCCATCATATTTAAAATTTGCCTTCATGGTTTGAGGATGGGTAAGAAAATTGTTTCTATTCAGTGAAATAACTGTTTCGGTTTTTCTTTTTGAGATGAACAGTTTATCTTTAGGAGTCTAAGTAATTACAATTTTTTAAAAAGCGTTATAAGTTTGTCATTTTTAATTTCAGTGCCAATCTGTTTACTTAATAAAATCACTTGATATTTGAGATGTCCAATGGCCCAGAACTTATTTTTATATCATTGGAACCGTCTTCTTGACCCATAGAGAATCACTGAACACATTTTGTAGGACTGGGAGAGATTTTTCGCAACTGAGTTTTATTTGAATGTCAATGTTGAAAATAAATTTAATAACCTTTATGAACAGGTTGTAAAACTTCAGATAATTTATGACCATTTTCTCTATGTAATCTTAAAATTTTTAAATTGAACTCTGCCATGTTTTATAAATCAACTTTTCTATCCAATGTAGACATGGTCATCTTTTTAATCTTAACATCTGTGTGAAGCAAAAAACATGATATTGTATTCTGATGTATTTTAGAGAATGTGGTTGAAAAAAATGTAGCTTGCTATCCTATGTAAATAGGAGTTTTCTACTTAATATTGAGGGGGAAAAGCACAGAATCTAACTGCAGGGACCTTTTAGGAACTCAGTCATCAAGCAGCAGGGGTTTCACAGAACCCGCAATAGAAGGTTTCCTGGTGAAGAGAGGACCGTCCGATGACACAGTAGAGACGTTCTGCATCTCCAGATTTCTGGGAAGGACTTTTTTGACACCAGCTCTGTAGGCTGGCAAGCGTCTTCTCCTTCTGTTTGCTCCTTTCTCTCCTGCACTTTCGAGAAGCACCAGAGAAAAACTCTGCAAGGCGTGTTTTCCACTGTGAAGCAGACCCTCTGCCTTTAGGGGTCCCCTAGGCTTGCGCCTGGACTTGGACTAGACCCCTTGGAAAGTGGGCGCCTGAAGAGCCGTCAGGGATGCAGCATGCGCTCTTGGGGGCACAGGTTCACAAGAAAGGTTTGGAATGAACCTGGGCTGCAGAAGGAGAAGGGAGGTCCTGTGAGCCATGGCGCAGAAGGGGACCGTACTTGCTGTTGCCGTGACGATGGATGTGCTTGCAGAGGCGGGAAGAGGAGGCACGCAAAGCTCGGCCGGCGGTCTCCTCCTACCCACTGAGCCGGGCGAGTTCGTAGCTCTGCCCTTGCCTTGGGCACAGCGGCAGCGCCTCTGTCCCTGGGACGTACGTGAGGGAGGGCCTCTAGAAAGGCTGCTGGTTTAGATGAAACCAGTAGGCTAAGCAAGGCTCAGGCTGTCCTCTGGAGACAGTGGCTGGGGGCTCCTGTCTCGGCGCCGCCAGCCCCTCCCCAGCCCCCTGTATCCAGCCGGGCCAGTGGGAGAACTGGGAAGGGGCCTGCCCCCTCTTCACTGTGGCCAGCGTTTGCTAGGCCAGTTACGGTGCACCAGTGATGCAGTGTGTTCCCTCTTGTTTCCCTCCTAGTTTCCCCTTTTCAGGGTTTCTGGAGGATTTTGTTGTTGTTGTTTCTCTTCCTCTCTCATTTGCGTTTGAGGATCATGGTCAGTGGAGCCCCGCCATCCCCTGGAGGGACGCTGTGGTTTCTGTGCGAAGGGGCACCTGCTCCCGCTTTGATGAGGGTGAAGGGCAGCGGGTTGCCGTTTGTTATATTCATGCCCCTCCACCACCACGGGCAATGCTTTAAAGGTTCAGCTCCTGTACAGAGAAGGATTTGCTAAGTTTGCTGTTGGGTGTCAGCATCAGGACCCATGGGGGTCCTCCCCACCCACGGGTCCCACCGGGCACCTTGACTCTTCGAACCAAAGTTCCTGAAAGGGGCACAGCCCGGCCTGGTCCGCAACCTCAGGGGCCTGGGATCCCTGTGGCGCTTCCTGAAGTCCAGGTTGGCAAGAGACCATGGGGTCTGAGGCCAGCCGGAAGGGGGGCTCCTCCAGCAACCCAGGTGCCAGCCGGTCCCTACCTGGGACCCTTCCCTCCCACCCAGCCGGGGGGCCGGGTTCCAAAGCGGTGAGCGAGCTCGTGGACTGGCACGGGGCTGGAGGCTCCCAGCCCCGCCGGGCAGTGTGTCCAGGGCCATTCAGATGCCAAGCATCAGGAAATCATTTTGTGCAACCACCTGAAGCAGAGATATTTTTTAAAAAGCATAAATTATTCTCAGTTGTTCTGTGATGATCCTGCCGTTTTCTTTTCCCCGTGACTTCGCACCAGTGATTCTTTCACATCAGGTGAATCTTGGGAAAGCCTTGGTGCCCCTCCCTCCCGGGCCCCACTCAGTACCCATGCTTGTGCACCCCCAGCCTTTCTCAGCAGTTAAGACGTTCTAGGCAATGCCATAGGCACAGCTGACTGTGTCTCTCTCTCTGAGTGCAAGAAACTCAAGTCATCTTAAAAAAATACAAAAAAAAAATTTACAAAAAAACAAACACACACAAAAAAATCTTTTTTAGGCCAGAGTTTTCTACAGGTACTAATATTTTTCTTAATCATTATAAGTTTTATGTGTTTAATATTTCTTAATACCAGTAGCATTAATTTATACTTTTGTAGCAACACAATATTTTTATAAACAGCCAGTGCTTTGGCTCAAGTCTCCACAAGGGGCTTATGCAGGGTTTTCTTGGGACCTGTGTACAGTGTACTGTATTTTTAAAAAAAAGTTACCTAGTGTGTCACCCTTGCTGTGTTAATTAGCAAAAGACGTTGTTTCTGGTCTCCTGTGTCATTGGTGTGGACCCAGCAGTTCTCCAAGGAGTCACGTTGCACGGGGGTTGAGTTGATGGTTCTTGTGATATTAAACCCCCAAGACCAAACTTGAGGGTTTATTTAGGCTTTTTTTCTGTTGTCCTTTGGATTTTTGGTTTCATTTCGTTTTGGTACTGTTTGCCATTTACAGGCAACTCAGTTTTGTGGTGTTTAAAACTTTTACTGATGTCAAATGGAGGGAAGGAACAGAAAAAAAAAAAAAAAAAAAAAAGATTTATACAAATGGAGGGAAGGAACAGAAAAAAAAAAAAAAGATTTTTACAAAGTAATAAAATCTAAAACTGAGCTGTTTAAATGTTCTTTTTACCTGTCTGTTCTTGTCCAAAAGTGGGACATTCCCAGGGAGAAGAGGAAGGTTCCACTTGGTTCCTTAAATCGCCAAAAGCCCCTGCCCGAAATACAGCACTCCCTAGCCTCCGAATTCTTGCAACATTATTTCCCAGTTGGTTGATGCCAAGGCAAAAAGACATCCTTTTAATGGTTAGGGAGGATCAGTTGCTTAAATGATTTCATGTCAGTGTTGTATTTATGGTTTTACAATAAAACGACCTTTGTTGGGGGGAAAGGATGTCGGTGAGGTTAATTGTAGTACAGTGTACATAAATGGACTTCTTCAAAGAAGGAAACAATTTCTATTAAGTAGGATAGAGAGTGTTCCAAGCAGGCCTTCTGAACTATGGCAGAATAAAACCTTTGGATCTGTACCTTGTGAGGGAGTGAGCCCTGTGTGCATGGGCAGGGTATGCAGATATACCATGGTACTCTTCATGAGTTAGTTGAAAACTTGCAGATCTCCTGCACAGGTAAAAGAAATGATTTTGAATAGTTGATGCTTAAGGAATTTAGAACTTTATTGTTAAAACAAGATGGTGTAACATTTGTTTTATAATATATTAAATCTTTTCTCCTTTTAGAAGCCAGGCCTTTTCATACTGAGACATGTTAATATACTTTAAATGCTCAAATATTACCTGATAGAACATTTGGACATTTGTCCTGTTATGTTTTTCTTCTCTCTAATCATCATTTTTTCCTTTGCCTCATTGACTTCCTTTTTTATATTTGGGGCCTAAGATTAAATTACTTGGGTCACTTTCATATTTTCCCCTTGAATTGGAACTAATTATGGAATTAATTTTCAATGCAAATTCAAGACGAGGCCTTTAAATTTGAAAATATGCTACTTTAATATTATTGGAATTATATATATAAAATGTTAGACAAATAAATTTGTCGTTTTTGGTTTTGTGCACTTGAATCTCTGGGAGGACAGCTGCTGACCCAACATAAAGGTAGTCGGAACCTACCTGTAGCATCTCATTTCGTCTTCAGAAGATCAGGGACTGATTCCCTTGGTAATCCGTTTCAGACTTCCTTTTGAAGTTGGGAAGATGAGTTTTAACATTCCTTTCTGTTCTCTTTTATGGTTATAAAAGGACTCTTTGCATGTGTATACAGAGTGTCACCTTTGACCTTTCCTATGATAAAGCAGTTTTCCTTTTAGATAAGAACACATGAAAACACACTGCTGTTTAAAGGCACAGTATATAGAGAAACTGAATTCAATGCAAAGGAGAAACAAAACTTTTCACTGTTCCTGCATGAGCAGACTGCTTTTACAGCGGTATCTGCTCCTGGGAATCTAGACGGGATTCTGTCTACAGAGCAAGCTCCTTTGTGTGTCACTCCTCGGCGTAACATTAGCAAGACTACTGCAGTTACACGATAGAGCCCTTTTTTAGGGTGTTCAAAAGTTGGACAGCTCAACTTTACCATTAATGCATTCCTCTACATGTATCCACACAGTTTTAAGGAAACGAAGTAAAATGATGCTTTATAGATCTTATTTATTATAAAGAAAATTCACTTCTTTGTATCTTTAATTACTGGGTAAAAGTCTTGGGAGTTGGAATATCATTAGATTCACAGCTGGGCATTCTGTAAAATAGTAGGTTTTCCTGTGTATTAACGCGGTTTAGTCATCCCAGCCATTTATCCGAAGTAAATTTTAGAGTTTGTGCATTTGTTTAAATTTCATGCCTTATCTGCTACAGAAAGGAAATGGATTTAAGAGCTAAAGTATTAATTTTTATAGTTTAAATCATAACTTGTCATGTTTCTGTATTGGTTTTTATGAATTTTTTTCTTAGTTATCTCAGTCATGTCAGTGATGTCACCCAGCTTACTGAAATTAGTCCCTCTTTCCATTTGAATTTGTTTCTTATAACTTTTTGTTACAGTAGAACCCAAATAATTGTCCAGACAAGATAAAGTATCGCTGATATAAAGGCCTAAAGGCGTTCTGTTATGAGTCAAGTCCATGAGTTTTCATTAGAATCAGCATTGAGGAGTCCACATCTCTACCTGGCCGTCTAGAATTGATGAAAATAATTGTAGCAAATGGAGTGGGTAGCAGAAAAGGCCTTATAGCATATACTTAATGTATGATAGTAAGTATTAACAAGTTTATGATTTTGTTTGTTTTCCTGTGCTGTTGTTTATGTGATCATCTGCCCAGATTGTGATCAAAATCCTGCTCAGCATTCATGGTCCAGCCTTGCTTGACATCTTTTGTGATGTGATTGCTGATTCTCTTACTCCCTTATGCTCCTGTAATTTCTTTAAACTTTCTACCTTCTTGTGATCAGGGGTACTACCTGATTTATCTGCTTTCCCCCAGTACCTAGTAGAGCAAACACTGGGCATGGTGCTAAGTACTGTTGAAATGCAAGGATTAATAATACATTATAGGGACTTCCCTGGCAGTCCAGTGGTTAAGACTCCACGCTTCCACTGCAGGGGGTACGGGTTCAATCCCTGGTCGGGGAACTAAGATCCCGAATGCCACGCCGTGCGGCCAAAAATAATAATAATAATAATACATTATAATAGTTTACTGGGTAATTCTACTGAGTGTTTGCTACGCATCAGGCACTATGATAAGCATCTTACATGCATTTGTCATTCAATCCTCAATGCAACCCTGTAAAATACGTTCCGTTTTCATCTACATTTTATACTCTGGGGCCAGAGAAAAATAACACCTACTGGCTAAAGCAAGGATTCTGTCTCCCGAGCTTTTAGCTACTTCTGTCCCTTAGGAAAACAAACAAATTATTATTCTAGTGTGAAACAGAGCTGAAAGAGGGGAGGGGTGTGCAGAGGGATGATACTTGAATTAAAGGACATGATGTGTATTAGACTTAGATGAAATGAAGAATGTATTCTAGTCTTGGGAAAAGAGTAAGCAAAAAGGCAAGAGATGTGGGATGGGAAACTTCGTGCTGTATTTGGAGAACAGTAATTGGTTCAGTATGGCTGAACCATACTCGTGCTAGGAGATTAAGATGGAAGCAGAAATTGGGATCAGGTACAGTACCAGCTGAAATAATCATTTCTCCCCAGACCATCTTCACTATACTATGTTTGCATGCTTATCTTGATATGAAAGGCTAAACATGAACATTCAAGTCATGAATGTAAAGCCTATTCGTGGAAGTAGAACAGTTACTTAATGAACAGTAAGAACTTCTCTGTGAAGCTTGATAAAACTTAAGAGTATTAAAAATTGAGTATTTTCACTATTTTTCACAGTCAAACCTTGTTTAAAATAGTAGGAAAGGAGGTAGGATTTGGGGGAATGTAGGGTCAGGGAGGTCCCTCACTTTGCATTTATACTAATCCAAGCCTACCAAGCTTAGATGACCAGTGTTGTGTGGACTGCAACGTCAGTCGTCTTTCTAGGTATCCAGACAGACGTGTGCATCACCTCCAGACTCTGCACGTTCGGAGTCAGTTCATTCTCCCGTCAAAGCTGATTTCCCTGCCTGACTACTCCTTGCCTCTCACAGTTCTCAGTCCTCTTCAGCTCTTTCAGTTCCCCTTGTGCTATGCTAATTCACATTTTTCTGCCTCTCATGATTCTGTTCCTGCCAGCTAGAACTTCCTGCCCTCTTTCCTCTCTCAGATGAGACCTAAAATATCATCTTTGTAAAACCTAGTAAGGTGATTAAGATATCATTATATCTGCAGATGTGTCAAAAGAAGGCATGTTTACTAAGTGTTAGAGCATTTGGGGAAAAAATATAATATATTCTCTAAATCATGGGTCAGCAAACTATGGCCCACAGGCCAAATCAAGCCCTACCACCTATTTTGTAATTTATTGGAACACAGCCATGTGCATTTGTTTATATATCGTACCATCTTGCTGCCTATGCATTGTATTATCATGCTATGTTATGGCCTGCAAAGCCAAAAATATTTACTTTTTGGCCCATTACAGAAAACATCTGGCAACCCTTACTCTAAATGAACACCTGTTAAACCAGAGTATGCCAGGAGTTTTCCCTAGGCTTCATCTGATCTTTCTATATCAGGCCAGGCCTATTCAAACAAGAGCTAAGAACACATTCTCTGAAGCCTAATTTTTTTATATGTTCATAACCAGAGGCAGATGATAAGCAGTAAACATTTTATTAAGTTTAATTTTTTTCTACATAAGCATAGTATATTTTTTATTTGTAGCACTTGGAACTTAGAGATGAGGCATCAGGTAGTTCACGTTAATTTTTTTTTTTTTTTTTTTGCATTTTCTGAAATCTTTAATGCTGGAGAATTTGATGCGGACCTTTTTCTCTGGCTAAAAATGGAATCTTCCTTGTTCCCCCAACTTTATAAATGGTAGTAATTTTCCAAAACTTCACTTTGTAGGAAGATTAAAATGATGCTTCATTTATATTCTCTGCCACCTCTTCCCCCAAAAGAGTGTTTGTTTTATTTTGACCAAGAAAAACAATATTCCCTTTCCTTCTGTTTAGATCATACTTTTACTTAATATTTAGAAATTTTGAAGTAGTGTTTTAAAACTCATTTCAAACTGTGCCTCATCACTTACTAGTAATAAAGGTTGAAATGCAGCAGATGGTGAATAGGAAGAATGACTATATCTTCATCTTGTGTCTCCAAATGTTCCCCCTTGCGTAAAATCTCATTTACAGCTGTATACCTTCTCCTCCATGAGAATTGCAGTAACAGTACTCATCCACAAATTCCAACAGCCATTCTAAAGGGAAGAATTGAAAAAAGAAAGGAGAGTTGGAAATAGTTCATGGGGCTAAAGCTTATTCTGGAATACATGTAGAAATGTTTGCAATTCAGGTTTGGGAGTGGTAAAAGAAGCTAAGGAGTAATAATAACGATAGCCCTGTGCTAGTAATTGCTCCCTAAATCTGAGAGCTGACGCTGCAATCCTAGCCTTGGTATAAAGGTAATTATAGAGCTAAGACTGTCCTGGTGATGTATTGGACAAAGAAAAGTGCTTTAAGAAATATTGTTAAAAATAGGTTAAATGAACAAATTTAACCCAAGAATTTGGCAGTATTCTACGAGAATTTTAAATGCCTTCTTTCTTTGGCCCAGCAATCCTACTCTGGAACTCTGTCCTGCAGATACTACTATTCATGTATGAAATTACATGTTCAAGTTTATTTGGTGCAGCATTGGTTATGGCAAAAGATTAGACACAATCCAAGTGTCCAGCAATAAAGGACTGGATCATAAAATCAGAAAGGCATTGAAGGTTGAACCAGATGAAAGCATGTCCCTTGACATGTGTATTAGCTACAAAATAACATTGAAAATGCACGAAAAGGAGACCCTAAAAGTTGCTAACACGGGATGGTAAAAGGGAAATAATTGTACATTACCAAATTTTACTGTTATAAAATAACAGATTTTTTTTTAAAGATGGTTCTGTTTTTTTTAATTATTTATTTATTTATTTATTTTTGGCCGTGTTGGGTCTTCGTTTCTGCGCGAGGGCTTTCTCTAGTTGCGGCGGGTGGGGGCCACTCTTAATCGCGGTGCGCAGGCCTCTCACTGTCATGGCCTCTCTTGTTGCGGAGCACAGGCTCCAGACGCGCAGGCTCAGTAGTTGTGGCTCACGGGCCCAGTTGCTCCGCGGCATGTGGGATCTTCCCAGACCAGGGCTCGAACCCGTGTCCACTGCATTGGCAGGCAGATTCTTAACCACTGCACCACCAGGGAAGCCCATAAAATAACATTTTAAAAAGTATTTTATCATTTATTTTAACACATTAAAACTGTGTAGGAGCTTGTATATATTCCGTTGTTTTGATTCCCATACCCATTTGATTTCTACTCCTATATGAACCGAACATACTATTGAGGTGTTCAGGCATGGCCCAGTAAGAACTACTCTAGGGGCTTCCCTGGTGGCGCAGTGGTTAAGAATCTGCCTGCCAACGCAGGGGACGTGGGTTCGAGCCCTGGTCCGGGAAGATCCCACATGCCGCAGAGCAGCTAAGCCCGTGTGCCACAACTACTGAGCCTGCGCTCTAGAGCCCGCGAGCCACAACTACCGAGCCCATGAGCCACAACTGCTGAAGCCCACGCACCTAGAGCCCATGCTCTGCAACAAGAGAAGCCCGCGCACCACAGGGAAGAGTAGCCCCCACTCACCACAGCTAGAGAAAGCCCGTGCGCAGCAATGAAGACCCAACGCAGCCAAAAATTAATTAATTAATTAATTAATTAAGTTTTAAAAAGGAACTACTCTAATTGACTCTTAAAGTTTATTCCTTCATCTTTGAGGTAAGGGTGGGATGATTAGGACAAAAGTTAATTAGTACATTTCTTACAAAAATGTATTCCCACAGAGAAACAGTTTAAATACTTTTTAACTTTTATACCCCACAACTTCTTTTTTTTTTTTTTATTGAAGTATAGTTGATTTACAATATTGAGTTAGTTTCTGGTGTACAGCAAAGTGATTCAGTTATACAAATATATATACTCTTTTTCATATTCTTTTCCATTATGCTTTATTACAGGATATTGAATATAGTTCTCCATGCTATACAGAAGACCATGTTGTTTATCTATTTTATATATAGTTGTTTGTATCAGCTAATCTGAAACTCTGAATTTATCCCTCCCGCACCCCCTTTCCCCTTTGGTAACCATAAGTTTGTTTTCTGTGTCTGTGAGTCTGTTTCTGTTCTGGAATATGTTCATTTGTATCATATTTTAGATTGCACATGTAAGTGATATCATACAGTATTTGACTTTCTCTTTCTGGCTTAATTTAGTATGATAATCTCTAGGTGCATCCAGGTTACTGCGAACGGCATTATTTCATTCTTTTTTTATGGCTAAGTAGTATTCCATTGTGTGTATATGTGTGTGTGTGTGTGTGTGTGTGTGTGTGTGTATATATATATATCCATTCATCTGTGAATGGGCATTTAGGTTTCTTCCATGTCTTGGCTATTGTGAACAGTGCTGCTATGAACATTGGGGTGCATGTATCCTTTCAAACCATGGGTTTCCCCAGATACATGCCCAGGAGTGGGATTGCTGGATCATATGGTAGCTCTATTTTTAGTTTTTTAAGGAACCTCCACACTGTTCTCCATAGTGGCTGCACCAACTTACATTCCCACCAACAGTGCAGGAGGGTTCCCTTTTCTCCACACCCTCTCCAGCATTTATTATTTGTAGACTTTTTAATGATGTGGCCATTCTGACCAGTGTGAAGTGGTACCTCATTGTAGTTCTGAATCCATTTCTCTGATAATTAGCGATGAGCAGGTTTCCATATGCCTGTTGGCCATCTGTATGTCTTCTTTGGAGAAATGTCTATTTAGGTCTTCTGCCCATTTTTTGAGTGGGTTGTTTGTTTTTTTGTTACTGAGTTGTAGGAGCTGTTTGTATATTTTGGAAATTGAGCCCTTGTCAGTTGCATCATTTGCAAATATTTTTTCCCATTCTGTAGGTTGTCTTTTTGTTTTCTTTATGGTTTCCTTTGCTGTGCAAAAGCTTCTAAGTTTGATTAGGTCCCATTTGTTTATTTTTGCTTTTATTTCTATTGCCTTGGGAGACTGACCTAAGAAAACATTGCTATGGTTTATGTCAAAATGTTTTGCCTATGTTCTCTTCCAGGAGTTTTATAGTGTCATGTCTTATATTAAAGTCTTTAAGCCATTTTGAGTTTATTTTTGTGTATGGTGTTGAGGGAGTGTTCTAAGTTCATTAATTTATATGCGGGAAGGCTTTCAGCTTTTCACCATTGAGTATTATGTTGGCTGTGGATTTGTCATAAATAGCTTTTATCATGTTGAGATACGTTCCCTTTATACCCACTTCTTAAAAAGGATTCAAGATGGTAAAAAGGGATGCTTGGAAACTTGTTCTCTGATGAGGTGTGTCTGAATGAACACAATTACAGGCAGATGCTTGGACCAGATTTATGAATAGAGGAAAACAGTTAGAACCTAGATTCTAGTTTCATGTCAGTCAAGTGTAGAGTTTCATAATAGTTAATATATGTAGAGTAAAGGTTTGTGAAGAGTCCAAGATAACAGTGAATTTTGTGCTTATTTTTGGTAAATTGTAATATTGCTTACTTTGTAAAGAAACTAGTCATGATAGAGAGTTTTATGGGAAAAAGAAATCCGCCTTTTGGATATTTCCTTTAATAAAAGTTAAAATTCTGAACATGCAGAACTTGATTATTGATCTGTGCCTAGCTATTGATGTAACATACTTCCTAAAGTAGTAAATTTCAAGTGCATTCCTATGTAATTGTTTGCTGTCATATCTCTGGATTTAACTTTTAAATATTTGAAAACTAGAGTATGCTTCCAGTTAGATTTTTTACTTGGACAGTAATATAAAGCAAAACTATCAGTCATTATTTTCAATGCCATGATATTGTAGCTCGTTGATAGCATGCTTTTTTATGTTTTCAGGATATGGCTTTAGTTGCCCCTGAGGCTCCTTCAGAACAAGCCAGAAGAGTTTTTCAAACTTACGATCCAGAAGGTAAAGGATTTTATTTTTTATTAACATTGACTCTGTGTTTTATATCTTCATATGTTTGAAATATATTGATACTTTCCTGAGTTTTATTTTTAAAGAGTTATGGGATTATTGAAAGAAATGTAGCTTGCATTTCTTGAAAATTTTAAATAGGAAATGGTGAAAATGGGAACCAAAAAAAATAGGAAAATTCAGTGATCATCATATTCTCACATGGTATAAGGGTTTTGTGTTTCTTGTCGTACTAAAGTTATGATTACTTGAATCTTGACCTCTGATGGTGTTAAACAGGGAAAAATCCACCTCTTGAATAACTTTTCAAAGAGCTTAAGTCATGTTTTATTTATTTATTCAAATGAATGTTTCAGAATATTTCTTTTTTAATAATTGAGATATAATTGACATATAACATTCTGTAAGTTTAAGGTACACAGCATGTTGCTTTGATATATTTATATATTGCAAAATGATTACTATTTTAGCATTAGGTATAACACCTCTATCACATCACATAATTACTTCTTTTTTGTGGTGAAAACAGTTAAGATCTGGTCTGTTAACAATTTTGAAGTTTATAATACAGTATTGTTGACTATAATCACCATTGCTGTTCATTAGTTCTCCAGAACTTATTTATCTACTAGTTGCAAGTTTCTACCTTTAAACAACATCTCCCCAATTAACCTACCTCAAGCCCCTGGTAACCACCACTCTACTCTGTTTTTACAAATTCAGCTTTTCTAGATTCCACATATAAGTGATATCATACAGTATTTGTCTTTCTACGTCTGATTTATTTCACTTAGCATAATGTCCTCAAGGTTTATCCATGTTGTCACAAAAGGTAGGATTTCCCTCTTTGTCATGGCTAAATAATATCCCATTGTGTGTGTACACCAGCATACACACTGTAATCTTTATCCATTGACAAACACTTAGGCTGTTTCCATAGCTTGGCTGTTGTGAATAATATTGCAGTGATTGTGGTTGTGCAGATATCTCTTTGAACTACTGATTTCACTACCTTCAGATATATACCCAGGAGTGGAATTGCTGAATCATATGGTAGTTCTGTTTTTAATTGTTTGAAGAATCTCTGTACTGTTTTCTTTAATAGAGATACCGTTTTATATTTTCACCAACAGTGCATAAGGTTTCCCCTTTCTCCACAAACTCACCAACATTTAATCTGGTCTTTTTTTTTTTTTTTTGGCCATGCCGTGTGGCATGTGGGATCTTCCCTGACCGGGGATCAAACCCGTGCCCCCTGCATTGGGAGCGTGTAGTCCTAACCACTGGACCACCAGGGAAGTCCAGTCTCTTGTCTTTTTGATAAAGGTCTTCCTAACAGGTGTGAGGTGATACCTCATTGTGATTTTGATTTGCATTTTCCTGATGATTTGTGATATTGAACATTTTTTCATATACCTATTGGCCATTTGTATGTCTTCTTTAGAAAAATGTCTATTCAGCTCCTTTGCTAACTTTTTAATTGAATTATTTGTGTTTTTGCTCTTGAGGTCTTTGTATATTTTGCTTTATATATTTTGTGTATTAACCTTTTATCAGATATATGGCTTGCAAATATTTTCTTCCACTCTATAGGTTGCTTTTTCAATTTTATTATTTCCTTTGCTGTGCAGAAGCTCTTTAGTTTAATGCAGTCCCACTTGTTTATTTTAGTTTTGCTGCCTGTTCTTTTGCTGTCTTATCCAAGAAATCACTGCCAAGACCAATGGCAAGGACCTTTGTCCCTACATTTTCTTTTAGTAGCTTTACAGTTTCAAGTCTTACATTTAAGTCTTTGATCCATTTCCAATTGTTTTTTGTGAATACTGTAAGATAGGGGTCCAGTTTCATTCTTTTGCATGTGGATATCCATTTTTCCCAACTCCATTTATTGAAGAGACTATCCTTTCCCAATTGTATATTCGTGGCACTCTGATCAAAAATTAGCTGACCATATATTCATGAATTTATGTCAGGGCTTACTATTCTGTTACACTGGGCTATGTGCTTGTTTTTATGCCAGTAGCATATTCTTTTGATTGTTAGAGCTTTGCAATATAGCTTGAAATCAGGTAACATGATGCCTCTGGCTTTGTTCGTCTTTCTCAAGATGGCTTTGGTGGTGCAGTATCTTTTGCGGTTCCAAATAAAGTTTAGAATAGTTTTTTCTATTTCTGTGAAAAATGTCATTGGAATATTGGTAAGGATTGCATTGACTGTGTAGATCACTTGGGGTAGTATGGACATTTTAACACTATTAATTCTTGATATAATCCATGAGCACAGTGTATCCTTCCATTTATTTGTGTTTTCTTCAATCTCTTTCATCGGTGTCTTACAGTTTTCAGTGTCTTATACCTCTTTGGTTAAACGTGTGCCTGAGCGTTTCATTGTTTTTGATGCTATTGTAAATGCAATTGCTTTTTTAATTTCACTTCAGATAGTTCTTGTTGGTGTATAGAAATGCAACTGATAACAATATGTTGATTTTGTATCCTCCAAATTTACTGAAATCATTTTTTCTAACAGGCTTTTAGTGGAGTCTTTAGGGTTTATATATAAGACCAAGTTATCCACAAACAGAGATCATTTTACTTTTACCTTTCCAATATGAATGCCTTTTATTTCTTTTTTGTGCCGAATTGCTATGGCTAGGACTTCCAATAATATGCTGAATAGAAATGGCAAAAGTGGGCAATCCTGTCTGTTTCCTGTCTTTTCTGCATATTGACATGATCATACAATTTTTTTCTTTTATAAATGTGGTATATCAGATCTGTTGATTTGCATATGTTGAACCATCCTTGCATCCCTGGAATAAATCCCACTTGCTCATAGTGTATGGTCCTTTTAATCTGCTGTTGAATTCAGTTTGCTAATATTTTGTATCTGTATTCATCAGGGATTATGATCTGTAGTTTTCTTTTCTTGTAGTGTCCATATTTGGCTTTGGTATCAGAGTAATGCTGGTCTCAAAGTGAATTTGGAAGTATCCCCTCATCTTTAATCTTCTGGATGATTTTTAGAAGGATTGGCATTAATTCCTCTTTAGTTGTTTCGTAGATTCACCAGTGAAACCATCTGTTCCTGGACTTTTCTTTGTTGGAAGGTTTTGGATTACACTGTCAGTCTCCTTTTTGTTACTGCTCTATTAAGATTTTCTTTGTCTTCATGAGTCAGTTTTAGTAGGTTTTATGTTTCTAGAAATTAATCCGTTTCTTCTCAGTTGTCCAGTTTGTTGGTGTGTTATTGTTCATAGCAGTCTCTTCTGACTCTTTGTGTTTCTGTGGTAACAGTTATAATGTCTCCTCTTTAATTTTCTCTGTTTTGTTTATCCTGTCAAAATCAGCTGTTAGTTTTATTGCTTTTTTCTATATTTCTGTTCTCTGTTTCATATATCTCTGTTGTAGTTTTTCTTTTTTTAGTTCCTTAAGGTGTAACGTGAGGTTGTTTGAGGTCTTTTTTGTTTCTTAATGTAGGCATTTATCAGTATAAACTTCTTAAAACTGCTTTTGCAGCATCCTAGGTTTTGATACATTGTACTTCCATTTTCATTTGTTTCAAGATATTTCTTGATTTCCCTTTTGATTTCTTCTTTGACCCATTGGTTGTTCAGGAGCATGTTGTTTAATCTGCATATATTGCATTTTCTTCCTGTTGTTTATTTCTCGTTTCCTGTCATTGTGGTAGGAAAAAATACTTGGTGTGATTTCAGTCCTTTTAAATTTGCTAAGACATGTTTTATGCCTTATCATGTGATCTATCCTGGAGAATCTTTTATGTACGCTTGAGAAGAAATGCATATTCTGCTGCTGGTATATGGAGTGTTCTGTATATGTCTGTTAGGTACATGCAGTCTAAAGTGTAATTCACATCCATCATTTCCTTACTGATTTTCTGTCTGCATGATCAAACTGTTATTGAAAGCGGGGTATTGAAGTCCCCTACTTTATTTCATTGCTCTCTGTTCTCCCTTCAGATTTGTTAATAATCATTTAATACATTTAGGAGCTACAATATATGGTGCATATATGTTTATAGTTGTTATATCCTCCTGATATATTCATCCCTTTATCATTACATAATGACCTTCTTTGTCTCTTGTTACAGTTTTTGATTAGAAGATATTTTGTCTGACATAAGGATGGCTACCCCAGTTCTCTTTTGTTTTCCATTTGTATGCAATATCTTTTTCGTCTCATCACTTTCAGCCTGTCCATGTCCTTTAAGCTTAAGTGAGTCTTTATAGACTCACATATAGTTGGGTTTTGTTCTTTTATCCATTCAGCCACTCTGTGTCTTTTGACTGGAGAAATAAAACCATTTACATTTAGAGTAAATGTTGATAGGTAAGGACTTACTATTGCCACTTTGTTAATTAATTAATTGTTTTGTGGTTCTGTAGTTTCTTCTTCTTTTGGTTTCTTTGTGACTTGATTTTTTTTATAGTAGTATGCTTTGATTCTCTTCTCTTTATGGTTTGTCTGTCTGTTATAGGTTTTTGCTCTTTGGTTATCATGAGGCTTTTGTAACACATCTTAGTCTTATAACTATTTTAAGCTAACAACAACTTAACTTCAATTACATAAGAAAGTTCAATGCATTTACGTGACCTCCATAATTTATTTTGATGTCCCAGTATACATCTCTTTATATTGTGTATCCATTAACATAATATTGTAGATATAGTTATTTTTAACCCTTGTCTCTTAGCCTGTATGGTAGAGTTCAAAGTGATTTACACACCACCACTACAGGATTTTTATTTTTTTAAGGTGTAAGTGATGTTTAATATTATATTACTTTCACGTGCACAACATAATGATTTGATATTTTTATGTATTGCAAAATGATCACCTCAATAGGCCTATTAACATTGATCACCATACCTAATTACAAATTTTTTGAGTGTGATGAGAACTTTTAAGATTTGTTCTCTTAGAGACTTTCAAATAAGCAATAGAGTATTATTAACTATAGTCACCATGCTGTACCTTACATCCCCATGACTCACTTATTTTATAACTGAAAGCTTGTACCTCTGACACCTTTCACTCATTTCACCTACTCCCCCACTTTTGGTGTTAAATCCAAAAAATCATTGCCAAGAGTGATGTCATGGAGCTTACCACCTATGTTTGCTACATAATAAGAATTTTAATGTTTCTGGTCTTACATTCAAGTCTTAACTCAAAATAGATCAAATTTTGTGTGTGGTGTAAGATAGTGGTCCAGTTTGCCCAGTACCACTTATTGAAGAGACTGACCTTTCTCCACTGTATATCATGGCTCCTGTGTTGTAAATTAATTGACCATTTAAGTGTACGTTTATCTCTGGGCTCTCTGTTCTGTTCCTTTGATCTGTGTGACTGTTCTTAGGTCAATACCATACTGTTTTGATTACTATAGTTTGGTAATATAGTTGGAAATCAGGAGGTGTGCTACCTCCAGCTTTGTTCTTTTTTTCTCAAGATCATTTTGGCTATTCATTCGGGGTCCTTTGTGGAGCAGTATAGTATCAGAGCCAGGGTCCTAGGATCTGGTGCATACAGAGCTACCACAGTAGTCCTGAGGTACAGGTGCACTTGCTGCAGATGTGGCACTGATGTCTGCAGTATACATACGTACAGCTCTTCCGTGGACCTGGGACCTGAGTTTCAGGGGCTCCCCATAGTGGCTCGCTGGTGTGGGGGTGTGCGACAGCGGCACAGGCCCTGGGATGACAAGCTGTGGTGGTGGCTTGGGCCCAGGCTGCAGTAGCAGCATAGACTGGGCATGGTGGGTCAGAGTCTCACTTTTGGCCCCCTGCGGCAGTCACAAGGCAGTAGCAGCAGCACAGCTGCAATGCTGATGTGTTAAAGCCGAGCATCAGGAGTGGGGCTCAGGGCATTGCAGTGATGTGTCAGAGCCTCAACCTGGGATGGGGGGGTGGGCAGGGCTCCGTGATGGAGCATCCTTGAGGATGATGGGTCAGAGCTATAACTTGGTATCCAGTAGGCGGGGCCCAGGGCAGCAGACACTGTGCTGGTAATGGTGGGACAAAGCCACTACCCTGAAACCATGGATGAGGCCCAGAGCTCCAGTCCTGTATATGGTGAGGTGCTGAGGCGCACCTCATTCCAGAGAGCAGGGTACAGCAGAGACGGGTCCCTGAGGGCAGGTCTCCTGCAGCGACAGCTCTAGCCTCTGGGAGTAGGTGCAGGGGCTGGGGAGCACTGTGGGCAGCTCCGTCAGCTGGGAGCGATGTTGGTAGGAGACCACTGCAGCAAAGGCTGCACATGTCCCCAGTGGAGAGGCCTGCAGGGGTTCTCCTTTTCCCCGTGTGGTGAACTTCCTCTGAGGCCATCCCTCCTGGTTCCAGGCTGCTCTTGACTGGGTAATGGCTTGACTCAGGTAGTACACTTCTGTACTGTCCTGTGCAGTTATCCTTGATTTATTTTGGAGCTCCACAGGGTTTTTGGCTGCTTCTTTCTAGCCCAGTACTTTCCCTGGGCTGTTTTCTTCAGTTTGTGCTGTTTGTTTATTGTTTTTGTTGGTTTCTTGTGTGGGAGACATGAGCTGGGGTCTCCTAGCCCTCCATCTTGCTGACGTCACTCCCCAGAATATTTCTGTATAATTGATTGTGCCAGAAGAAAATACAGAAGGAGGATAAGAAAAATCATCTTTAGGATTCTCTTTTGAGCCTGAGCTTAGCTTCTCTACCACACTAACAAAGGTTGTCTTAAAAGTTCACATATATGTCACTGTAATGTCAACTCTGTCATTGTTAGCTAGGTTATTTTAATCGTCTTTGCATTTATGTACTTTGATAATGGTTATGACTAAACTATGATAGCTAGCTCACTGACTTTTCCAGTATAACTTTAAAACTGAGCCATGCCTTATGTTCCACTGTAAATTACCATGAAGGAACCTACGTTGTTGGGTTAATCCTTATCAACTCCTGAATGGACTCAGTTATCTTTATAAATACACTTTCTTCTGTCTTGAAATTTTTAACTCTTGGAGATCTACTCTTTCCATCTCTGAAAATTTCAGTCATACAAATTCTCGGAATCTTAGTAACCATATAACTTTAGTTACTTTTCAGTCTATAAATCTGTTTTCTTATATATCAGATGATAAAAACCACCTGTTTCTTGAGAGTCCTTATGAAGATTAAATGAATAGCATTGTAGAAAGCACCTGCCCAGTCCTTAACACATAGTAGGTACTTTATAAATGTGAGTTCCTCTCTCTCTACACCTCAAGTTAATTGGTGCTGGTATTGGTGAGTTAACCTTCAGTTAGCTTCTACCACTGTACCTTTTCCCTACCTTAAGAAAAATAAATGTTGCTTTCTTCTTGGAATTAATAATCTTTTAAACTTCCAATAACATTTCATTCTAAGTCTTTAGAAGTAAAAGTAATTTACTTCTTTATATTTTCCCACCACTGAACGAAATCCGTCTTATAGTAAGTTAACAACTTCAGCTGGAATCATTGGGATATGCAGCACATTGAACTATGTCATGGAGGGTGACAAATACAGTCATTCTCTTACCAATATGAATCCTCTGATGGAAAAGATAGGAAATAAATCATTTCTATTCCTAAATGCTTTTAATATATTTTGAGTTAGGATCAAACTTAATCAAGTACAGTTTTTGGAAACTGTAGCAAGTTAAAATGAAGATAAGATTGATATAAATAAGATTAAAAGAAATGTGATCAAAGTGAACTGAGGTTAGCTAGAGAGCTATCATGAAGACCTGAGGAGGTACGATCATGTTGGCAAATGGAAGCACAAAGAAGAGAAAGTGATACCCATGAACACGAGGTAGGAGATAGAAATTTACATACAAGGAATAGCCAGCAAAGTGTTTGACTTGAATGGAAAGACAGGACACAAGAAAAATAATTACGTAGCGTTTACTAAAGAGAAGTGATGCTTAGAGGCAAGTGGTTATTGGAATAATCAAGGAAATTAACGGTCAAGGCTTGGATTTATATTTTAAAGAAATATATTTCAGAAAATGAGTCAGGCGATTTCCTGTGGCATACCCGCCTCTTAAGGATTTATTTAAAGTATTTGGTTTTTTTCCCCTGCCATCTCTCACCCCGCTTCTAGATGTTTGCCTTTTCTATACCTCATATCCCAGTGGAGAGTGGTCGTGAAGTGGTATACACATACATATGTAAATGTCTGCTCTGTTTCAAGATATATTAGGTGACATGTTTCTACCCATATTGATAATAGTTACCGTATGAGAGGAGGATTCCTTCTAGAGTGGAATACATTATAGGATGAAGTATGTAAGATGACATGGATAAACTGGGTATCTTTCCAGAGTTTCCAGTCAGGTCTTTATAGTGCTGCTTAATTTTGATTTGAAATGATTGTCCAAGATATCAAGCGTACTCTTACCCCAGTGTAACCACTACAGACCATTCTCAAACCAAACGTATGGCTTTTCTGTAATCTGCCTTTTTGGATCCCTCTGCATTCGTTTCTTTAGTGAGAATTTTAGAACTGAAATTGAAATTGGATGCGAATGAGTTTCTTGAGAAAGGAAATGTACAAGGAGGGTATCAGAATATCTTAGGAGATAACAACTGTGAAGGAACAAAGGCAGCATAGAGAAACGCCTTCAGAGCAAGAAGGAGTGTTCACAGCCATAGGAGACGTGGACTTGAAGAGCCCGATGTTATCTAGAAGGCCAGTTTGAAACAACTCCGTCAGGAATACAAAGATACTAAAACTAAGCTTTAGTATCTTATAGTCACAAGTAGTAGATTTGTTTGCTTTTTGCAATTTCAATTTTTTTAAATCATTAATGAGGTAGCAGGCTCCATTTTGTCTACTAAATTACAAGGAAAATTAGAATATCTTATTGGCAATATTAAAACATAATTTATGATCAGTGGCAATTTTTCAGAATTGAGTCCTGAGAAATACATATGAAAATTAATTTGCTGTGTTTTTACTAGAGAGAGAAAATTATTGATTAAATAAATTAGTTTTCATCTGTATAGTTTTATGTGTGACAACTTAGCAGGACTATAATCTGAATTGTTAAGAAGCAAACAAAACTTGTTTGGTCATCTTAGAAAAGCTATCTCTTTCTGTCTATGACTTACGGAGAAAATAAACTCCACTTTCTCATTTGAATTATCACTGTTTATGGTTTAGCTATAGACAGTCCACTCTAGGAAGCTGAAAGATTAAAAATAGAAAATTCTTCATTTTTAGTCACAAACTAATCAGCTAATTTACTGATTTGATCCCCCCTTCCCCCAACATAGCACACTTTTATTTCAAGATCTGAACAGATCTGGCTTTCTCAGAACACTTACTATATTAACAGTACTTACAAGTTTCTGGGTAGTTCCGGTTTCCGTTTAGCAGAGGCTGGTGTGGTGACAGTTGCCCTTTGTCACCCTCTTTAGAATATTTGTAGAAAAACTGACCTAGAGGGAAGCTAAAGAAAAGAGAATTCAAGTTCTGGTACCCGTGAGTACTTTTGTATCTGTCTCACTCTCCCCACCTCACCCTCACTCCCACTCCTGGTGTCTGCATGTGCCTATCAGGTAGGCAGGCCTGTAATCGGCAGTGTTAGCGCCTGCTTTAGGTGTATTATGAATTAAATGTACTTGCAGGCTAATCACCATTTATAGCATTGCCTCCGTGAGACTGTATTTTCAGTGTTCTAAACAGGTGACTTATAAATCAGGTTTATGTTTCAAAAGACCATTAGTAACTGAGGACCTGTCTAAAAATAGTAATAATCATGATGGCTGGTCTTTGCATGAACATCAGTTTATAAAGCAGTTTACCTGCATGGTCTCATTAAAACCTTAGCATAAACCTAGGAGATAAGCAGGGATGACCAGCACCATTTTGTTCTTAAGAAAAACCAACCTTGTGAGGGTTTAGGTCACTTCTTCAGAGCTGCATGCCTAGTTATGAGAACTGAGACCAGATTTGAGGTGTTCTTCCAGAACGTCAAGCAATCTTTCCCCCTCTCTCCACTACCAGTACCTTTTTAAAATGCTGAGGTCATAAAGAGCTGTGTTTTAACCTCTTTGTCTACTTTTAACTATTTTTAATTTATTGGAATACGGATATGATATTGACTGTCATTCCCACTGAGCAGTTAGTCTCTACTTCAGAGTCTTTAGGATCTAAGGAGCTCAATAATTGTTTTGATGCCAAGCATACATATAAAATAAGTTCAAAAATATATTTTTAGCTGTTAGTTTCTCCTTTGTAATACTTGCAGAATTTTAATTTCAAGCAGGACCTTGACATACCATCTCTAATTACGTGGTCCCTTTAATGAAGAATCCCAAATTCAGGAATGGAAATGAACACTAGTGTGTGTGCTCAGATCCTAAAGAGAATCAAGTACTGGTCCTCTATAAAGTGTTACGTATGGGCTTTAGAGAAAGTCCATAGTTTTGTTTCCTGGGGATTTGGGTTGGGGGGTGGTGTTGTTTTTATGTTTTGTTTTGTTTCATTTTGTTTTTTACATCTCTTTTGTGGGGGAAAGTTTGGATATTTGGTTTGTATTCAGATACATGTTTTATAGTAATTTTTAAAAATAATGAAAGAGTAGGGACAGAGGTAAATTGATCAATGTGATCAAAGATACTGGACAAGAGAGGAACTTTGGAGTGCCTCCAGGTATCAGAAAATGGCTTTCTAAAATGCTAAAAGCATTCCAGTGGGTATCAGACAACCTGGATTTAAATCCCACCTCTGTAAACTCAGCTGTGTGATGTTGGGCAAGTTCCTTAACTTCAGTTTCCTCAGCTGTAAGATGGCCTTTGTATCTACTTTACATCATTATTCAGGTACTCAATAAGTTGACCATACTGTTGTTTAAAAAAGAAAAAAATCCAAAACTGTGTAGCATAGAGCTTATTCAGTAATCTCCAAAGAACTGAATTCTACACAGATGGTATTTGAAATTTTTAGCATCACCCGTAATGAGGTTTCTTTTGTTTTCTTCTCTCTCTCTCCCTCTTATTCTCTTTCTTCACTCTGCCCCGTTGTAGACTTCATCAACCCTGTTTGGACAAGGAATATATATTTTGATTTTAAAGAGCCCTTGTATTTTTAGGTTGCTAAAATATATTGACAGCATCTTTTGTCTGAATGATTTCAGTGTGGTACATTTTTTTAATCTTTAAGACTAATTTTACTTGTTGTAGATAGTTTAGTATACACCCATCCTTAGACATTATCTAGAAGTTTCCTTTTGTTTAATTCTGTCTTTTCTCTTCCTTTTAAATCACGTCGTCTTCTCTCTACCTTTGCGTCCCTTCCGTCACTGCCATTCACCTTGCTGTACCATTCTCTTCACTGTTTCCTGCTGCCCCAGCCATAGTTTTTTTGTATCCTGTGCACCATGTTTGGTTTGTTTTGCAACTTTCCCATCACATAATTGAAGTGGTTCTGTAGGACAGGCCATAAAGCAGCTACTCATTTCTTTGTAAACTTCATAGGTACAATTCACAAAGCTGTTTTCGGTTGAACCGTGGCGCCTGAACAGAGCAGTTTGTTTAACTCTGAAGTCAGGATTAGCTTGCATAACTGTAACAAATGCTACTGAGCAGCTACTTGTGTCAAGCGCTGTGCTCGGCCCCCGGGTCATGGCATTCCTACTGTCTGTGGCCTCCGTTCACGGGGCCAGAGGCACGAAGCAGCAGGGCGACACCAGGGCAAGCGCAACTACGAAAATGTCCTAACCTTGCCTCCGGGCAAAAGCCACATACTTTTTTTCACTAAGAGTTCTATTAAATTGTAGGGATATGTTATTATAAGCGTCAATAATAATAGCTAGGTAAAGTATGATACAACATTGAGTAAAAATAAAATAATTTGTTAATTTTTTACTAAAACCAACAGCATTTAAATTCTCCTCAACTTGATCTTGATTGTCTCCTCTGTTCCTAAGGAACTGTACTCTTTCTCACCTGCAGGGGTTTGAAAACGTTACGGTCCCCAGTGCTGGGTCCCCATCTCCTCTCACGCTGTTTCTTGTCACGCTGTGGCCTCCTGACACCTGCTGTCTCCTGCAGCTCTCCCTTCAGCTGGTGCCTCTGCTAGGAGGCCTGCCAGTCTCCCCCCCGTCTTTCCAAACGGGAATCATGATGGGTCCTTCCTTCTCCTTCGAGGCCAGCTCGACTTCTTCACCATTCTGAACTGGTCCCCCTACCCAGCAAACTGCTAACTCACTTCACCGTTGCGCCCCTACCCAGCGCTGCTCTGCGCAGAGTTCCTCTTCCCGAGCTCTAGGAGCTGGGTGCTTCTTGCCATCTGTTTACTGGGTTTTAAAGAAACAAAAAAAACCCTCTTTTTTAAATTTATAAACAGCTTTTGTCCTCCTTTTCAAACGTCTTAAACACAGTTTAACTGTATGTGAATATTGACACCGTAGCTGCGTTCCGTCACAACCGCGGGCAATGCCCCCTTGTCCTCCCCGCCCATCCTCCCCATTCTTCTGAGCTTGAAAGCCTGTACAAGTCCATTTTATATTCATGTGGTTAAATTACCGATGCATTCAAGTTCTACTTTTTCCTTTGGTGCTTCTTAGGTCGGCTTGAGCAATCAACAAATTGTACGCTCAGATTTCCTCTGCTGTTGGTATTGAGGTCTTCTTATCATTGTGTCTCTGTTTCCATATTCTCTGAGGAACCAGCTGACTAAATACTAGATGGCGTTGAGTTTCCATCTGCTTAGACTTAAGGCTGCTTTTTCTAAAGAATTTGTCTTGACAGGTATGATTATTAAAGAATAAAGTAATTTCAAAACCAGTGTTTTAAAAAGGTAAGTAATTCCAAATCTCCTCTTCTAATCTTGGGTGTATTAAAAGTCTTTGAGGTATTGAAAAAAATGATTCTGCAGTCTCCAGGTATAAAATACTGTATGTACAAAAACTAGAGTCACTGGCTTGGTGTAGTCATTGCTGTACTCCAGAATGTCCGTGTTTACAAGTTGTAAATCTCTTAGACCCCTTAAAAATGTGTTGGAATGTTTAAGCTTGAGGTTAATCACGTTTGAGTTAAGGAGGTCATTGTGTTGTTTTCCTAGTTGTTGTTTGTGTCTGTATACAGCCCATTAGCCCTTTCTGGGGATGGGAGCTGCGTCTCGGGTTACAGTAAGAAGAGAAAAGGCTGCCTGCCATTCAGTGCTTCAGAAGAATATTGTAATACACACTGCTTCTGTCAAGTGGATACACATGACAGCCCATAAACATAGAAACCTATCCAGATAACTGTTCTGGCTACCAGTAGCCAGATAAAGCCTGTTGTTGTACGTTTGGAAATGCTAAGCTTCTAGCTGTGACCTAACTAAGCAAAATGAGTAATTTTCTACCTTTCAAACTTATCAAACTTAGGCTTACAAAGCTTGAATATTTTTCACAGGTGCCTTCAAACAAGTTTTTTTATTCTCTATACCTTCAATTATTGGTAACTTGACAAACTGGAATTCTAAATGTTCACTTTCTAAAATTATATTTAGGATAATTTTTAATTATCCTAAATGATTCTTAGCCTTTTAGTCAAGGCCAATCTGTCTTCACATGGGTAAGCATGTGCTTATGAGGTTTAAGAAAAGACTTTTAAAAAAATCATAACTTCTTTATTTCCTTGCTGGTAGAGGACACACTATGTGCAGAAAGAGCAACTACACTTTATAGTTTGATTATAGAAGCAGGGCTTTTGGACATCTTCTCCTCCAGGACAAGATTTTTTTTCTTTTTTCTTTAATTATCCTAATCCCTGAAAAGGTTATTGTGTTGGAAGTTGATTTAAAGCTGAGACAGTCTTCAGGAAAGAATAAATGGGTAGAGGAAGTCAGGCATTGTACATTTAAGGGAATCAACAAGTCGCTTGTTTATAAGTACTGTGATTTCAAACTGCCCTACAAGCTTTTTGTGTGTGTCATGTTCTATTGCATCATCTGAGTTTGGGCCATTTACCAATGCTATTTCCTCATCGAGCCCAAGAAAAGGAATATTTTCCATAAACTACTCTGCATCAACATTTGATTCTACTCTGCATTCCAACTTTGAATTTTTTTCCCTATTAAATCTATGGCTTTTATTTAAATCAGGTCTGTTGATTTAAGTCAAGAGATATCTTTTCTTGATCGTATATTGTCAGAGATCTAAATAACAATGGATCATGAACATTCTTGCAAGAAGCTAAAATAACATTGCGACAAAAAGAATTTACTTGTAAAGGTTTATTTTAATTGGATAACTGTTAAAAACTTAAGTAGAAAAAAACTTGTATCATTTAAATTTGTAAGCCTGTTTAAGAAGTAATTTGGCTTTCAGGTTTCCTTGGACTTCTCAGGGAGAAGTCATGTGGTTCATTTTTGTATTAGAAAACTAACCTTGAAAATAAATCTTTGCCTATGTGCCCAAGAAAACTAAGAGAGTACCTAATAATAATATTGTGCCCAAAATAAACTTAATATGCTGTTTCTTAATTCTTTGTATCCCTCTTATGTGATTCTTCGCTGGAGTCTGTCTGAGCAGCAATAATAGCATTTCTTGAAGTAAACTTAATCCAAATTGTTTCTGTAATTCTTTTCCAGATAATGGATTCATACCTGATTCACTTCTAGAAGATGTGATGAAAGCATTGGACCTTGTTTCAGATCCTGAATAGTAAGCTACATACGAAGTATTATTTAACCACCTCTGATTCTGTTAAGTGTAAAACATTATACACACATTATTGCCTCTTTTTTAAAAATCTAAGCGTTTATGTATATATGAAGCATAGCACTTTATATTAAGCAACGATTTAGGAAGCAGTCAGACCAATCAGAGACTTGACTTACCTAAAATGAGCTTCCTTTCCCACTCTGCACTTATGGTCTAGTTTTAAAAAAAGGGTCCTAAAAATGCCTTTCTCCATATTAAATATGTTTGTTCTCACTGAAACTTTTTCCATATTTTGAAATTTTGTGCATGTCTTTAGTACCTTCAGCTAAAGTAGCGACAGTTATGTAGAATGTCTATATTGCTAGTCATCCTGCTTAAATAACCAGCAGGCCTCTGACATTCAGTCTTAAAGACCCTGAACATTCTAAATGATCTGAAACCTTTGTAAGTGGCCCCAGTATGTTACAGAATATATAATTTTCAGTATTGCCTAACATTAATATCAGTCATTGTCTTCGTTAATGTACATTATTACATCTATAACTTCTTGCATAAATTTGGGATCTTTATTATCCATGGGAAAATATCTCTCTGGTTAAGTGGATAGATCTTTTAATCAAATATGGTAATCAAATATATAATATATTGTTCAAATATAGGTGATTTAAAAATCATATTTGATCTACACTAACTTTTCCTTTTTCTGCACAGTTGTTGTTTTGTTTTGTTATTTCCCCCTTCTGAAAATGTATCTGACAATGAACAAACTTTAGCTTACAAACATTTAAGGAAAGGATTCAGCAAAAGCAGCATAAAACATATTGGTACACAGTTTTTAGAACTTGATCCTGTTCTGTTTTTAAATAAATAGTTAGGGTGTATTTTCTTCGAAAGTATGAAATACATATAAACATTTGCAAACTAATCACATCTGAATTAGTATGTCTCAATGTCAGTACCTAGCACTGTGATGTTACCCTTACTTAGTAGACATAATTGTTGATTCCAACTTAAAGAGGAGAAATTCAGAGACAGTTGAACTAGTCCAATAAATGGTATAATAGTAACTACCATATTTCTTCTCAACTGATTACCAAGTGGAGACCTTGTTTACATTGCTCTAATATGCAAAAGGGAATTGAACTGAGGTCATTTTGGTTACTAACAATTCTTAAGATGGGAAGGAGGAAAAAGGCAAAGTTGGTTTTTTGTTTCGGATTCTTACGTAGATGCCTATACGTCATCTACTTAATTTTCCTTGTTTCATCAGAATACATAACATACCCTGAATTTTAAAGTTAGCACAGTAGAGTCAAATTGTTTTTCTAGAAGTAGCTGAAAGATTGCACTGAGTTATTTATTCGGTCCTTTGGTCTAGTCATATTAAATATAATATGACGTTGCCTTCCTCTGTTTCATGTCATAACCTCCTGGCATTACTCAGACCCCATTAAAGTGTCATATCCTTTGCATGTTGTACAGTTGACCCTTGAACAACACAGGGGTTAGGGGCACTGACCCCTGCGCAGGTGAAGCTCCGTGTGTAACTTCTGACTTCCCCAAAACTCAACTACTGATAGCCTGCTGTTGACTGGAAACCTTACCAGTAACATAAACAGTCTATAACATATATTTGGTATGTTATATATATTCTATTACTGTATTCTTAAAGTAAGCTAAAGAAAAGAAAATGTTATTAGGAAAATCATAAGGAAGAGATTTTATTTATGGTACATGTATGTATTTATTGAAAAAAAATCCATGTATACGTGGACCTGTGCAGTTCAAACCCATGTTATTCAAGGCTCAATAAGTTGTATTTAACCTGACATTTATAGTTTGAAAGATAACATGGAGATTGAAAATTTTCTGAAAAGACCATTTTCATTTTTAAAACTCTCTTCAAACTGCCGTCCACTTTTCTCCACCTTCTTTCTAGTCACACATAATACCTTTCAGCAACCTTGGCTACACCTATACTTCAGCTCTTTGAAAATTAAGATATCTTACCTTTTTTAACCTTCAGTTTACACTGTCTAAGAATTTTATGCCTCCGCCTCATTTGGTTCTTGATAGTAAGCTTTTTAGATGTTTTTGATTATCTGATGTACCACTGCTTTTGATGCTGTTTCTTCTTCTCTTTGGGCTTAAAAAAAAAAAAGTTTAAGTTAAATGGCTCTTTTGATAGTTAAATTCAGGCATAGCTATGAAGCAAAGAGAATGTGCCTTTGGGAGGTTATAAGCCTGTTTTTACAAGCCTGGGTTTTTAAGTTACTTTACCTAATAAGGAACAATATTCCAAAGTCATCATCATAATTTAAATTCTAAATAGTAACAGATTACTCTGGTTTAAAAATAACCAAGTTTTGGCAAATTAGATGTCATCCTGTGTATTTGTCATTAAGGGTCTAAAAAGAACAGCTGTCAGGATTTTTGGCAGTCAAATGTGTTACAGTACTAGTAATTTAATCATGAAAGGAGAAAAATAAGCTTTTTTTTCCATTGGTATCCACTGTTTTTCTTTTTTCTCTCCCCATAGTATAAATCTCATGAAGAATAAATTAGATCCAGAAGGATTAGGAATCATATTATTGGGTCCATTTCTTCAAGAATTTTTTCCTGATCAGGTAACATAGCTGAAGAAATATATTTATTGTTTTGTTCTGTTGGGAGGATCATATTTTGATTGTTTCAGCATTTTTTTCTACTAGTTAAAAATGTTCTAACATGCAGATATTAGACTAATAAAGCACTATTATCATGCAAATACTTTCCCAACACAGAGGATAGACACAGAGGATAGAAGAGTTGTGTGTTCCAATATAGCAACGCAAAACTTTGATTGGGGAAGAGGGGTGGTGGAAGAGAGTATATACACCAATATAGACACATTGATATTATTTTTCTAAAGGAAGATTCAAATTCAGAAATTTGTGGAGTAAAAGGAGAAAGATTCTCTTAAACCACTCCCACCCCTATTTTCCTTCTCTCGGGTAACTGCTGTTAATAGATAGGTATGTATCTTTTTAGAGCTTTCTAAACACTAGCAAAGAAGGTAAAGGAGCCTGTATGTAGTGTGAACTGCTACCAGTGCCCCTAAGTTCGAGGAGGATTTTAGTTGAGTAAAAGGAAAGCCTTTTACTCGAGTGGAGCCGTGCCGCTTCATGCTGGGACGTGCCTTCCACTGGCTGTGACGGGAGCTGACTTAAAAGGATCTATAGCCGTCCCAGTATGCTCAAGTTATGTCTGTGCCATTGGCTAATTCTACAGCCTGCACCTGGCTTGTCTTCCTATCTGCGTGCAGGGTTTTACCACTCACCCAAATGATTTAGCCAGGTGTACTGTGATCATTTCATCAGATACCAGCACGGTTTATGGGAAGGCTCGCAGGAGCAGCTACCGATTATTAAGCATGTTCTCTGCACCCGGGCACCGTGCGCCTTATACATTAGGTGTTATTTTCCCCCCATTTTGTCAGTGAGGAAACGGAGGATTAGAGAACTTAAGAAAATGGCTTAACGTCATACTGCTAGCACGAGGCCAGTTCAGGATCCAGTGTAGGGTATCTAAGCAAAGAGACAAAGTACTTTAACCACCGTTTTACACTACCTTTTGTTGCTATTTATTTTATATCAGTTGTTAGTTACTAGAACTGGAGATGTAAATTGTATTCAGTTGTAGTAAAATATTTATTTTGTAAGTTAAAGTATATTAACTAACTCTGAAAATCAACAGCCAAATTATCTGACTAATTGCACTGACTCATGTATACAATTAAGATGATTGAATAAATTCTGGATTTTTCTGTTTTGTAAAGCATTTGAAGGGGATACAAAAAATTATGAGCTTAGATTTTAGACATGAAAAGTTGAAAATAGTTAAAAATGTAAACAGTCTTTCAAAATAACAACTGAAGAGATAATGCAAAGTAGTATATGATTCACAAGTTAATTGAGACAATAGTTAGAAAGATCCCAGAGTAATAAGGAACTCAAATAGTGTATCTAAGGCAAACTTTACAAAGTAAGATTTACCGCAGATCTTGAAAAATGAGAAAAGAGTTTAAAAAAATCACAGATGTGCAAAGAGCCAACAACCAAAGGTCTCTTCATGGGAAGATGAGGAATATGCTTGTCTCAAGCAGAATTCGGGAAGGTGAGAGGTTGGAGATAAGACTGGAAGGGTAGGTTAGGTCCTGTAGTTTAGGACTCTTGGTTGCAAATCCCAGCCTGAACTGCCTGACGTGGGCCGGAAAGATAGGAATTGGGAGGAGTAGCTCAGAGCAACGGAAGGACAGAGGAAGCAGCGCCTGGAAGGTGGTGCCAGGAGCCTCTGGGGCTGGAAGGAGTCTCATCCCTGGTCGTTGGAAAGGAGCTTCTTCTCTTGGTTCCAACTGGAAAAAATTCCAAGGAGGGACACTGGCCCAACTTTTGTCACAATCAGATATGACCAGGAAGATCCTTAAGGGGGGTGGGCACGGGGAGACTCAGCCGTAGTAAAGGGAATCAATCACTGGGAGTCACGCACCTGCAGGGGCCCGACCGTTAACGGCCTTCAAGGCTACGTTCAGAGAGGTGAACGTGAGCTTTAGCAAACTGAGAACCAAAGTTAGAACAGTGGCAATGACATGATCACTTTCTCTGGAAGTTAGTATAATGATTTATTCAGTTTCCTTTCTCTATTGAATGTTGTTTAAGTCTCTAAGCACTATGTTTCCTTTTCACAGTTAAAGTTTACAATATTCAGAAGATATTTGTGGGGATGGACACACCCAATTTGATACTATGGACCGAATTGGAAGTATTGGTGCATATGTTTGTAATCTGAGTGAAAGTGGGATCACTGCTTTTCTGTATTTATTGAGAGGAACAAATTATTTATAAGCAGAAAAAAAGCAGAGATACATTTTAGGAAATTTTTTTGCATTTTAGAACCGTGTCCTTTTTTAAAAAAAATTACAGTAATACATGCACGTATTTAAAAATATAAACTGTAGAAGAGCTTATAATAAAAATCAGCACTCCCCCAATTTCCAGTCTCTTCCCCAGAAGCAAATTTCAGCTTTTAGGTTTTATGGTAGTTAACTGCATAAGTCTAAGTATCTTGCTTTGTCACATGATTCCGTAATCAAAGGATGTGGAATTAAGAAACTTCCATTTTACTTTCAGTTGCTAATTAGAAATTGCCTGATATAAAGATTTAAAGTTTTAATTGTTCTTTGTTTATAACAGGGTTCCAGTGGTCCAGAGTCTTTTACTGTCTACCACTACAATGGACTGAAGCAATCAAATTACAATGAAAAGGTATGATAATGCACATTGTAATTTGTCTTCACCTGGCTTGATAAAATATAGGAGTATATAACAATGTTTGATTCCCATAAACTTGCTACCTAAGGAAGGAGATTATTCTAGGCGTCTCTTTACTATCAGAGCATATTTTAGACCTGGACTCAGTGAGATCTTCATTGGAATTTTGGAGCAGTACTTTCACTGGGACAAGATAACTCCATCTACATACATGTTGTTACCCTTGGGTGTTGTAGATATCACTAAATCAAGTTTAGTGTGCTGAAAGTTACTGATCCATTTAAATGGAGAGAGAAGGGGTAAGAGTGAGATTTAGAAAAATATTTTAAAGGATTTAAATTAATATCCATAACACCTAGCATTTATTGAGCATTTACCTGGAATTGTCTTAAGCACTTTGTTTTATCTGAAGTTGAACACCATCCCATGAAGTAAGTATTGCCTGTATATCCCCCTTTTACAAAGTGGAGGAAACTGACGCATGGGAGAGGTAAGCAGCTTGCCGCGGTCAGGCAGCCGGGAAACGGCGGAGCTGGGACGGAAGCCGAGGGCGTCCCCCTCAGAGCCCGCGGCTCACCCGCTACGCTTTGCTCCACGGACAAAGGCACATCAGTGCTTCACGTCCAGATATACTCACCCGCTTTAAATCAAAACTTTGGTCTCGCCAATTCACCCTCTTTGATTAATGAGCCTTGTCTACACCTAAGATATAGCTCCTATGTTTGCATTTATGCCAGTAACAGTCACAGTAGATATAGCTAATATTAGAAGGAATAAAGGCCTAACATGCCTTTCTTTTTTTTTGTGGGAATATGGAAGTTTAAGTTATTCCTTTATTTTACTATAACTTTTAAATCTCAGAAAGCAGAAACCAAACAAAAAAACCAAGTATTTATACAAATAAAATAAATAATAAACTATAAAACTGTACTAAGGGAGTGAAGGAAGACTTGAACAAATGATGAAAGAAAGTGGTAATTGAGTGTGCTGTGTTCCAGAGAGCGGGGCCGCCCCCGGTAGCCTCTACAGACTCACTCCTCACAGTGGGGAGCTCCCACTGGCTTTTGAGTTGGAAGGTACCATAGAGACCGTTGGTGCTGAACCCCTATTTTAATTCCCTCATGAATGGCCTCCAGTCTCTTGAAATACTGTGGTAGGGGTATCTTCTTCCAGTGCCAGCAACTGGCCCTTAAACGATTAACGTCTTTATTAGAGTATAATTGCTTTACAGTGTTGTGTTAGTTGCTGCTGTATAACAAAGTGAATCAGCTATACATATACATATTATCCCCATATCTCCTCCCTCTCGCGTCTCCCTCCCACCCTCCCTATCCCACCCCTCTAGGTGGTCACAAAGCACCGAGCTGATCTCCCTGTGCTATGCAGCTGCTTCCCACTAGCTCTTTTACATTTGGTGGCTAACATGCCTTTTTAATTTGAAATACCCATGCTGGTTTCATATGTATCTAAATTGAGGATGGCTAGAGAAAATAGATCATAATGTATAGTAGATGCATAATTTTAGAGCAAATCTAAACCTGTGACTAAATTTTACTTCTTTTATTTTCATAACAATATATTAGAACTTTTATTACATTAGGTTTGAAGATCTTTTTCATAGTAAAATGATTTACTGATATCTATAGCAAAATATAAATTGTCAATAAGCAAACTTGTATGCTCTGTTCTAATATGTGTAAATGAGTGCTTCCTCTAGATTTTGAAGTTTTATGTAGCCTTGTAATAGAAGGTACTTTATAGTCACTACTTAGTTACTTGCCTACACAATCCCTGCAAGGTAGGTCAGTCAAATATTATCCGTATTTTACAGATGAGGCCTCTGAGACAGGGAGATTAAGTGACTCACCCAGGGTCACACAGCAAGTCATTGGCAGAGCAGGGATTGGAACTGAGTTCCTGATTCCCAATCGTGTCCTTGGTCTGCTTGACCACGCTACCTGTATATAGTAAGTTTTCAAGTCGTGCTCATGACAAGCGTCTGACAGACATACTAACAAAGAGGTCAGAAATCAAAGATGAACTATTAACATGACAGTAGTACGTAAGCACTCTTAACACGAAGCATGTATGCCATTAAGTTGCAGAGGTATAACATAAAGTTACTCAGGAGCTAGAAATCTGGTAGACCACAGAGTAAGGTACTATTAAAAATATCTGAGGAAACAAACAGACAACAGGAGAAGGCTGGCCAAGCGGAAGGGAATGTGCTCCACCAGGGGGCACAGGCCAGGGCGGCCACACAGGCAGGTCGGGGCACTCCACCCAAGCAGCTCTGCTCTAACACCATGAGCAAGGGGTGTTCTTCGTGGACAATTTTTCAGAAAAAAGTTTTGCTCTGGAGAGCTGAAAAGCATGACTTACAGTTTTAATAGTAAATTTATTCCATCAAAACTAGAAAGTAATACAGCAACCAAAGTAAAGATGCAAAAAAAGTAAAAGTATTTGTTTCACATTAAAGTATGTCTTTAGAGCCTCCTAAAAAAGATTTATGAAACCAAATTATCTGGCCTAGTAATAGAAAATATTCCCATATTTAATGTTTTTTAAGGAGACTCCAACTTAAGGCTAATCAAGTTGTTTCTCTTGGCTCCTTGGTCAAATAGTTTATAGCTTTTATCTTGGAAGAATGTAATTACAATCATGTGTATCAGCCACTGAGTGTAAAAATCATTACACATACTTTGGAAGAGGGCAGTCATCTGTATCTGTTCCTTTTAAATTATGCAGTTAGTTAGAATTTCTCTTGGTACAAAGCGAAATTCATGACTGAATGCTTTAATGTATACAGCGGGTGCTTATAATGAGTTAGTTAGGGCTTTAGTTAGTATGTTACTTCACAGATGACTTCTAAAAGTTGTTCAAAGAAATCAGAGTAAAACTTTTCTGATATCTACCTGCCAGTGTATCTTTTTAATAGTCATTGCCATTACATATAGAGATTTTTGTTTCTGACCTGATGTCCTTTAATTTTTTTCCTCCATGATATTTCATGCAGAACAAAGTACATTCATGAACAGCACTTCAGAAGTATTTAACACAGTAATAGAAAATTTCATTGACAAACATCCAGTTTGCTTGCAGCTCTGGAAATACAACATTTAAATTGAAAGTAGAAAATAAAGTCCTTCTCAGAATATATAGCTGAGTGCCTCCATATTAAAGCAATAGGAAAAGAAAATTGTAAATTTATTCAAGGGGTATATATTATTGGAAGAATGATTTTTCTTTTATCAGAAAGAGTATGTTCTTGGGATTTACATACACTTCTTATAAATCATGATCTTTCTTACAATCTAAATTCAGCTAGTAGTTAAAGTTGTTTCACCATCTCGTTTCCAGATTTATTTTCACATTAATCAGGAAGCAGATATTCTAGCTTATTTCTATCAAAATAAAATTAGATATAAAGTTCCATATGAAACAGTACACAGTGCCGTTTGCTAGCCTATGAAAAGTTCTATATCCCTCACAAGACTTTGCTAAGAATATTGATTGATTGATTGACCTTGGTGGCTTTATTTTGTTCAACAGGTAATGTATGTGGAAGGAACTGCAGTTGTTATGGGTTTTGAAGATCCCATGCTACAGACAGATGACACTCCTATTAAACGCTGTCTCCAAACCAAATGGCCATACATTGAATTACTCTGGACCACAGATCGGTCTCCTTCACTAAACTGATTTGCCGAAGTATTTATAAGGAAGATTGTAATAGCAGATGTTGAAAGAAGGATGAAAGACTGGCAGTTGGCTCAATTAAGCTATACACTGGTATCATTGATTGACTGTAAATAACAATTGAAAACACATTTTCAGTGTTTAAGATATGTTTAAATTATTTGTTTTAAAGCTTTAAGTTAAAGGTTACCCTATTTAAACTCTTTATGTGACATTTACTAGCAAAACTAAGCTGTAATCAAAGTTTATCACTGTTGCAGTCAGATAATTTGGTCATTTATCAAACATCATATTATAACATTTTTATATTGAGTATCAAAGTTACTAACTTCTACTTTGGGGTTTTATTTCATTCAGGCACAGTTTATTTAAATGATTCTGGCATGCAATATATCAGCCTCCACACTGAAATGCAAAAGAGTTTATCTTTGTTATTTTCTAAAATCTGGTTTCCATTAGAAACATCGATAAATAACAAATTGTCAACCTGGATCTTTGACAATTGGCTTAGCTCTGGCATGTTTATAAAAAGTAGAAGCTATAAGGGAACATTACCATTTATTCACAGACATATAGAGGAAAGAGAATCTGATATAGTCTTAAGACTGTCAGCTTTCACTGTATTGCCAAATACACTTTTCCAAATTTGTCCCAACAGCCCTGTAAGCCAGCTTTCTTGTATATTTTAAATGTGATAAATGCATGAGAACATCTGTTATTACATTAGTATATTGCATTATTTATTATGATCCTAGTGGATGGCCTAAATAAACACTTTTTTTTCTTCAACCATATCCTTGATTTTTCACATTCATGGCTCAAAATAAACAAATACTTTTAAATGATTCTGCCCAGTAACCCTGAGAGCACAGCATAGAACAGACGCCTACTGGACGCACACGACCCCTCAAAAGGGAGACCAAACCTTATGCTTACCTAGGACCTCTGTAACTCAGCCAGCCAGGAGCACCAGAACCTGACGGGCAGCTGTCTGCATCAGCGGACAAAGTTGCAGAAGCCCCATCCTGTTCATTTCTGAGAGAGATTTACTATATGTTGATAGGTTTGTTGCCCAGCAATTTGAAATGTGAATAGCCAGAGAATACTTTCTTTCCTTCACTTGAGAAGCCAACAAGATATCCTCTTATGAATTTCAGAACTGAACTTTACCTTCAACAGTATAGTTGAATATGTATTTCCTCTATAAGTCTCTTGGGGCTTTTATTTATATTTTAATAGACATTAACAATTACAATGATTAGATTTTAGCATAGGAAAAAAGTAGCACAAAATTTTATATATAACAACTTTTGGTAGCACTGTGTTCAGGAGTGTGATACTAGCTACTACAATTACAGCTGTAAAATGTATTTTTGGTACCTCTTGCCTATTACCAAATGGCTGTAAAACACATTATACTAGAATTAATCCCTAACTCTGGTCCTAAATTCCATAAGGATTATGAAAAAGCATAGATTCTTCTCAAACATTGAGCCTACAATATAGTCATTTCTCCTTAGAGTTGCTTCATAACAAACCATCCCAAAATTCCACAACATAATCATTTTACAAAGCCTGTGGCTCAGGAGTTTGAACAGAATACAGTGGGCATGGCTTATCTGCCTCTCAATCTGGAGGCCCAGCTGGGAAACTGTAGGTTTCTTAACTCACATGACTGGCATGACTGGGGCCTTAGCTTGATCTGACAACTGTCACACACAACATCAAACAAACAATGCAGATACATTTTCTCTTCACGTCCAAGTGGGACACTTACCAAAACAGACTATATGCTGGACCATAAAACAAACTTGGAAAATCCCCAAGAGTCTAGAAATTAAGCAGCACACTTCTGAATAACCCAAGGGTCAAAGTGGAATTGCAGTGGGAATTAGAACATATTTTTTACTGAATGATAATGAAAATAGTACATAGTAAAAATTGTGGAATGTAAATAAAGCAGTGCTTAAAGGGACATGTATAACTTTAAATAAATACAGTAGAAAAATAGAAAGTTTGGAAATTAGAAAGCTAAGCTTTCATCTCAAAAACAAGAAACTGAAAGTAAATAATGAGATAAAAAGAGATACTGACATGCAAAACAAATTTGGACTTTACACACCATGTGTAAAAGTTAACTTAAAATGATCAGAGATCTAATAGTAAGAGCTAAAACTATAAAAGAAAAAACAATCCTCATCACAATGGGTTAGACAGTGGTTTCTTAGAATACAAAAAACAGCAGCAGCAAAGATAAATTGAACTTCATCAAAATTAAAACCTTTGTGTATCAAAGGACACCGTCAAGAAGGTGAGATGACAACCCACAGAATGGGAGAAAATACTTGAAAACCATACCTCGTAAGGAATTTGTATCCAGAATATATAAAGAAATCTTATACAACACATAAATTAAAAATATTTTTAAATGGGCAAATGATTAGAAGAGATATATCTCCAAAGATGATATACAAATGGCCAGTAAGCACGAAAACATGCTTAACAAAATTAGTCATTAGGGAAATTAAAATAAAAGCTATGAGATACCACTTTACCTACCCTAGGATGTCTAAAATCAGAAAGCTAGATAGTAACGAGTGTTGGCAAAGATGTGGAGGAAATGGAAATCTTAAATTGTTGGTGGGGATATAAAATAGTAAAGTCACTTTAGAAAAATAGTAGTGCAGTTCTTCAGAAAGTTAAATTAAGGGTGAGCGTATGACCCAGCATTTCCACTCCCAGGTATATACCCAAGAGAAGCAAAACATATATACACACAAAATTTTTTCTTTAAATATTTAGAGTGGTGTTATTCATCCTAGCCAAAAATGGAAACGACCTAAATGTCCATTAACCAATGGGTGGATAAATAAATGTAGTATATACAATGAAAAATTATTTGAAAATTAAGAAGAATTACTGATACGTACAACCACATGGATGAACTTGGAACACATGCTAAGAGAAAGAAGCCTGTTGCAAAAGACCACACATTATGATTCCATTTATGTGAAATGTCCAGAATAGGTAAACCATAGAGACAGAAAAGGGGTTAGCAGTCACAAGAGCCTAGGATGGGGACAGAGTGGAGGAACAGAATTGGGAAATGACTGCCAATGTATAGGGGTTTCTTTTGGGGTGATAAGAATGTTATAGAATAGATAGTGGTGATGGTTACACAACAGAATATACTAAAAACCACTGAATTGTAAGAATAAAAGATAAAACGAGAAACCCATGAAACAGAAAGCAGATATGTAATACACAAAAAACGTCAGTAACACCAGAAGTTAGTTCTCTGCAGGGAGGGGGGGGAACTAATAAAAAAGGATAAAAACACCTAACAAAACTGATCAAGAACAAAATGAGAAATAAATTATTAACACCAAAAAAGAAAAGGGAAACACTGCTTTAAATTCTCCAGATATTAAAAAGACTGGAGTTAGAGTACATTCAAACTTAAGTTGTTATTATCGTAAAAGAGACTGTTATAAATTTAAACCTCATGGTAACAACAAAGCAAAAACCTGTAATAGATAGATACACAAAAGATAAAGGAATCTAGGCATATCACTACAGAAGATCATCAAAACACAAATGAAGAGATCAAGAGAAGAAAAAAAATGAATTACAAAACAGCCAGAAAACAACAAAATGGCAGTAAGTTCATACCTATCAATAATTACCTAAAATGTAAATGGACTAAGTTCTCCAATCAGAATACATATCATGGCTGAATAGGTTTAAAAACAAACAAAAAACAAGACCCATCTACATGCTGCCTGCAACAGACTCCCTTCAGTTTTAAGGACACACTCAAAAGTGAAGGGATGTAAAATGATATTCTGCACAAATGGAAAACAAAAAAAAAGCCTGGGGTAACTAAACGTTAATCAGGTAAAACTGACTTCCAGACAAAGACTGTAATAAGAGACAAGAGGTAATTATAAAATGATAATCCAACAAGAGGATATAACGTGTAAATTACACACAGCATAGGAGCACCTAAATATATAAAGCAAATATTAACAGCCCTAAAGGGAGAAGTAGACATCAGTATAACAGTAGGGGACTTTAATAATCCACTTTCATAAATGGATACAACATCCAGACATAAAATCAAAAAGGAAACATTGGACTTAAACTACATGTTAGACCAGATGGACTTAACATATACAGAATATTCCATCCAAAAGCAACAGGATACACATTTTTCTCAAGCTAACATGAAACATTTTCCAGGATATATGATGTTAGGCCACAAAACAAGTCTTAACAAATTTAATAAGACTGAAATCATATCTGACCACAGTGGTATGAAACTAGAAATCAGTTACAAGAAGAAAACTGGAAAATTCACAAATATGTGGATATTAAACAGCATGCCACTGAACAACCAATGGGTCAAAGAAGAATACAAAAGAGAAATCAAAAATTAAGACAAGTGAAAATGGAAATACAACATACAAAAACTTATGGGACACCAGAAGCAGTTCTAAGAGGGAAGTTCTTACTGATAAATGCCTATGTAAAGAAACAAGAAAGATCTCAAATAAACGACCTAACTTTACACCTCAAAGACACAAAAAACAAATGAATCCCAAGTTTGTGGAAGGAAGGAAATAACAGATCAAGCAGAAATAAAATAGACTAAAAAGACAATAAAAGATGATTGAAACTAAGCTAGTTTTTGAAGATACACAAAATTGACAACATTTGGCTAGACTCACCAAGAAAAAGAGAACTCAAACATCAGAAATGAGAGCAGAAGCAAGAAGACCTACAGTCCTGCAGCCTGTGGAACAAAAACCACATTCACAGAAAGATAGACAAGATGAAAAGGCAGAGGGCTATGTACCAGATGAAGCAACAAGAAAAAACCCCAGAAAAACAACTAAATGAAGTGGAGATAGGCAACCTTCCAGAAAAAGAATTCAGAATAATGATAGTGAAGATGATCCAGGACCTCGGAAAAAGAATGGAGGCAAAGATCGAGAAGATGCAAGAAATGTTTATCAAAGACCTAGAAGAATTAAAGAACAAACAAACAAACAAACAAAAAAGAACAAACAGAGATGAACAATACAATAACTGAAATGAAAACTACACTAGAAGGAATCAATAGCAGAATAACTGAGGCAGAAGAACAGATAAGTGACCTGGAAGACAGAATGGTGGAATTCACTGCCGCGGAACAGAATAAAGAAAAAAGAATGAAAAGAAATGAAAACAGCCTAAGAGACCTCTGGGACAACATTAAATGCAACAACATTTGCATTATAGGGGTTCCAGAAGGAAAAGAGAGAGAGAAAGGACCGGAGAAAATATTTGAAGAGATTATAGTCGAAAACTTCCCTAACATGGGAAAGGAAATAGCCACCCAAGTCCAGGAAGCGCAGCGAGTCCCATACAGGATAAACACGCCAAGACACATAGTAATCAAATTGGCAAAAATTAAAGACAAAGAAAAATTATTGAAAGCAGCAAAGCAGAAACAACAAATAACATACAAGGGAACTCCCATAAGGTTAACAGCTGATTTCTCAGCAGAAACTCTACAAGCCAGAAGGGAGTGGCATGATATACTTAAAGTGATGAAAGGGAAGAACCTACAACCAAGATTACTCTACCCAGCAAGGATCTCATACAGATTCGATGGAGAAATCAAAAGCTTTACAGACAAGCAAAAGTTAAGAGAATTCAGCACCACCAAACCAGCTCTACAACAAATGCTAAAGGAACTTCTCTAAGTGGGAAACACAAGAGAAGAAAAGGACCTACAAAAACAAACCCAAAACAATTAAGAAAATGATCATAGAAACATACATATCAATAATTACCTTAAACGTGAATGGATTAAATACTCCAACCAAAAGACACAGGCTTGCTGAACGGATACAAAAACAAGACCCATATGTATGCTGTCTACAAGAGACCCACTTCACACTAGGGAAACATACAGACTGAAAATGAGGGGATGGAAAAAGATATTCCATGCAAACGGAAATAAAAAGAAAGCTGGAGTAGCAATCCTCATCTCAGATAAAATAGACTTTAAAATAAAGAATGTTACAAGAGACAAGGAAAGACACTACATAATGATCAAGGGATCAATCCAAGAAGAAGATATAACAATTATAAATATATATGCACCCAACATAGCAGCACCTCAATACATAAGACAACTGCTAACAGCTGTAGAAGAGGAAATCGACAGTAACACAATAATAGTGGGAGACTTTAATACCTCACTTACACCAATGGACAGATCATCCAAAATGAAAATAAATAAGGAAACACAAGCTTTAAATGACACAATAGACCAGATAGATTTAATTGATATTTATAGGACGTTCCATGCAACAATAGCAGATTACACTTTCTCAAGTGTGCATGGAACATTCTCCAGGATAGATCACATCTTGGGTCACAAATCAAGCCTCAGTAAACTTAAGAAAATTGAAATCATATCAAGCATCTTTTCTGACCACAACACTATGAGATTACAAATCAATTACAGGGGAAAAAATGTAAAAAACACAAACACATGGAGGCTAAACAATACGTTACTAAATAACCAAGAGATCACTGAAGAAATCAAAGAGGAAATCAAAAAATACCTAGAGACAAATGACAATGAAAACACGACGACCCAAAACCTATGGGATGCAGCAAAAGCAGTTCTAAGAGGGAAGTTTATAGCTATACAAGCCTACCTAAAGAAACAAGAACAATCTCAAATAAAAAACCTAACCTTACACCTAAAGGAACTAGAGAAAGAAGAACAAACAAAACCCAAAGTTAGCAGAAGGAAAGAAATCATAAAGATCAGAGCAGAAATAAATGAAATAGAAATGAAAACAATAGCAAAGATCAATAAAACTAAAAGCTGGTTCTTTGAGAAGATAAACAAAATTGATAAACCATTAGCCAGACTCATCAAGAAAAAAGAGGGAGAGGACTCAAATCAAGAAAATTAGAAATGAAAAAGGAGACAACAGACACCGCAGAAATACAAAGCATCCTAAGAGACTACTACAAGCAACTCTATGCCAATAAAACGGACAACCTGGAAGAAATGGACAAATTCGTAGAAAGGGATAACCTTCCAAGACTGAACCAGGAAGAAATAGAAAATATGAACAGACCAATCACAAGTAATGAAATGGAAACTGTGATTAAAAATCTTCCAACAAACAAAAGTTCAGGACCAGATGGCTTCACAGGTGAATTCTATCAAACATTTAGAGAAGAGCTAACACCCATCCTTCTCAAACTCTTCCAAAAAATTGCAGAGGAAGGAACACTCCCAAACTCATTCTATGAGGCCACCATCACCCTGATACCAAAACCAGGCAAAGATACTACAAAAAAAGAAAAGTACAGACCAATATCACTGATGAATATAGATGCAAAAATCCTCAACAAAATACTAGCAAACAGAATCCAACAACACATTAAAGGGATCATACACCATGATCAAGTGGGATTTATCCCAGGGATGCAAAGATTCTTCAATATACACAAATGTGATACACCATATTAACAAATTGAAGAATAAAACCCATATGATCATCTCAATAGATGCAGAAAAAGCTTTTGACAAAATTCAACACCCATTTCTGATAAAAACTCTCCAGAAAGTGGGCATAGAGGGAACCTACCTCAACATAATAAAGGCCATATACGACAAACCCACAGCAAACATCATTCTCAATGGTGAAAAACTGAAAGCATTTCCTCCAAGATCAGGAACGAGACAAGGATGTCCACTCTCACCACTGTTACTCAACATAGTTTTGGAAGTCCTAGCCACGGCAATCAGAGAAGAAAAAGAAATAAAAGGAATACAAATTGGAAAAGAAGAAGTAAAACTGTTACTGTTTGCAGATGACATGATACTATATATAGAGAATCCTAAAGATGCTGCCAGAAAACTACTAGAGCTAATCAATGAATGTAGTAAAGTTGCAGGATACAAAATTAATGCACAGAAATCTCTTGCATTCCTATACACTAATGATGAAAAATCTGAAAGAGAAATTAAGGAAACACTCCCATTTACTATTGCAACTAAAATAATAAAATACCTAGGAATAAACCTACCTAGGGAGACAAAAGACCTGTATGTAGAAAACTATAAGACACTGATGAAAGAAATTAAAGATGATACCAACAGATGGAGAGATATACCATGTTCTAGGATTGGAAGAATCAATATTGTGAAAATGATTATACTACCCAAAGCAATCTACAGATTCAATGCAATCCCTATCAAATTACCAATGGCATTTTTTACGGAACTAGAACAAAAAAACTTAAAATTTGTATAGAGACACAAAAGACCCCGAATAGCCAAAGCAGTCTTGAGGGAAAAAAATGGAGCTGGAGGAATCAGCCTCCCTGACTTCAGACTATACTACAAAGCTACAGTAATCGAGACAATATGGTACTGGCACAAAAACAGAAACATAGATCAATGGAACAAGATAGAAAGCCCAGAGGTAAACCCATGCACCTATGGTCAACTAATCTATGACAAAGGAGGCAAGGATATACAATGGAGAAAAGACAGTCTCTTCAGTAAGTGGTGCTGGGAAAACTGGACAGCTACATGTAAAAGAATGAAATTAGAACACTCCCTAACACCATACACAAAAATAAACTCAAAATGCATTCGAGACCTAAATGTAAGACCGGACATTATAAAACTCTTAGAGGAAAACATAGGAAGAACACTCTTTGACATAAATCACAGCAAGATCTTTTTTGATCCACCTCCTAGAGTAATGGAAATAAAATCAAAAATAAACAAATGGGACCTAATGAAACTTAAAAGCTTTTGCACAGCAAAGGAAACCATAAACAAGACAAAAAGAGAACCCTCAGAATGGGAGAAAATATTTGCAAACAAATCAACGGACAAAGGATTAATCTCCAAAATATATAAACAGCTCATGCAGCTCAATATTAAAAGAACAAACAACCCAATCCAAAAATGAGCAGAAGACCTAAATAGACATTTCTCCAAAGAAGACATACAGATGGCCAAGAAGCACATGAAAAGCTGCTCAACATCACTAGTCATTAGAGCAATGCAAATCAAAACTACAATGAGTTATCACCTCACAGCAGTTAGAATGGGCTTCATCAGAAAATCTACAAACAACAAATGCTGGAGAGGGTGTGGAGAAAAGGGAACCCTCTTGCACTGTTAGTGGGAATGTATACTGATACAGCCATTATGGAGAACAGTCTGGAGGTTCCTTAAAAAACTAAAAATAGAATTACCATATGATCCAGCAATCCCACTACTGGGCATATACCCAGAGAAAACCACAATTCAAAAAGACACATGCACCCCAATGTTCATTGCAGCACTATTTACAATAGCCAGGTCATGGAAGCAACCTAAATGCCCATCGACATATGAATGGATAAAGAAGATGTGGTACATATATACAATGGAATATTTCTCAGCCATAAAAAGGAACGAAATTGGGTCATTTGTTGGGACATGGATGGATCTAGAGACTGTCATACAGAGTGAAGTAAGTCAGAAAGAGAAAAACAAATATCATATATTAACGCATATATGTGGAACCTAGAAAAATGGTACAGATGAACCGGTTTGCAGGGTAGAAGTTGAGACACAGATGTAGAAAACAAACATATGGACACCAGGGGGGGAAAGCAGCAGGGAGTAGGGGTGGTGGTGTGATGAATTGGGTGATTGGGATTGACGTGTATACACTGATGTGTATAAAATTGATGACTAAAAAAAAAAAATCAGAAATGAAAGAGGAGACACAACTGTATCGAGAAATACAAAGAATCATAAGAGGCTGCTATGAACAATTGTATGCCAACAAATTGGACAACCTAGAAGAAATGGAAATTCCTAGAAAGATACAACCTATCAAGACCGAATCATGAAGAAAGAGAAAATCTGAACAGGCTCATTACTAGCAGGGAGATTGAAACATTAATCAAAAATCAATAGAGGCAGAAAAAGCAAATGACAAAATTCAACATACATTTATGGTAGAAAAAAAAAACTCTCAACAAACTGGGTATAGAGGGAACAACATGCCTCAATATAATAAAGGCCATACATGACAAGCCCACAGCTAATATCATACTCATTGGTAAAAAAAAAAAAAAACTAATAGCTTTTCCTCTAAGATCAGGAACAAGACAAGAATACCCACTCTTGCCACTTTTATTCAACATGGTAATGGAAGTCCTAGCCAGAGCAATTAGGCAATAAATAAATAAATAAATGGCATCCAAACTGTAAAGGAAGTAGTAAAACTGTCACTATTTGCAGATGATACATATAGAAAACCCTAAAGACTCCACCATAAAATGGATAGAACTAATAAATTCAATAGAGTTGCAGGATACAAAATCGATATGCAAAAATCTGTTGCATTTTTATACACTAATAAACTACAGAAAGAGAAATTAAGAAAACAATCCCATTTACAATCACATCAGAAATAATAAAATACCCAGGAACAAATTTAACCAAGGAGGTGAAAGACTTGTACACCGAAAACTTTAAGACATTGATGACAGACATTGAAGACACAAATGAATGGAAAGATGTTCTAGGCTCACAAATTGTAACAATTAATAGCATTAAACATTTCATACTACACAAAGCAATCTACACTTCATGTAATTCCTATCAAAATTCCAATGGAAGTTTTCACAGAAATAGAAGAAACAATCCTCAAATGTATATGGAACCATAAAAGACCCCAAATAGCCAAAGCAGTCTTAAGAACAAAGCTGAAGGCTTCATGCTTCCTGGTTTCCGATTATATTACAAAGCTATAGTAATCAAAACAATATGGTATTTGCTTACAAACGGATACACAGATCAATGGAACAGAATAGAGAGCTCAGAAACAAATCTATACATATCTATGGTCAATTAATTACAACAAAGAGGCCAAGAATACACAATGGGGAAAGGACAGTCTTGTCAGTAAAAGGTGCTGGGAACACTGGACAGCTCACATGCAAAAGAATGAAACTGGACCACTACCTTACACCAGAAACAAAAATTAACTTCAAAACGGATTAAAGGGCTTCCCTGCTGGCGCAGTGGTTGAGAATCTGCCTGCCAATGCAGGGGACACGGGTTCGAGCCCTGGTCTAGGAAGATCCCACATGCCGCGGAGCAACTGGGCCCGTGAGCCACAATTACTGAGCCTGCACGTCTGGAGCCTGTGCTCCGCAACAAGAGAGGCCGCGATAGTGAGTGGCCCATGCACCGCGATGAAGAGTGGCCCCCGCTTGCTGCAACTAGAGAAAGCCCTCGCACAGGAATGAAGACCCAACACAACCATAAATAAATAAATTTTTTTAAAAATGGATTAAAGACTTGTACATAAGACCTGAAACCGTAAAACTCCTAGAAGAAAATAGGTGGTAAGCTCCTTGACATCAGTCTTGGTGATGATATTTTGGATTTGACAGCAAAAGCAAGGGCAACAAAACCTAAAATAAACAAGGTGGGACTACATCAAACTAAAAAGCTTCTGTACAGAAAAGGAAACCATCAACAAAACAAAAAGGCAATAAGAGAAAATATTTGCCAATTGTATATCTGATAAGGGTTCAACCTATATATATATATATATATACATATATATATATATATATATATATATATATATATAAATATATATATATATATATATAAAGATCTCATGCACCTAAAATAAAGTCTGATTAAAATATGGGCAGAGGGGCTTCCCTGGTGGCGCAGTGGTTGAGAGTCTGCCTGCCAATGCAGGGGACACGGGTTTGAGCCCTGGTCTGGGAAGATCCCACATGCCGCGGAGCAACTGGGCCTGTGAGCCACAACTACTGAGCCTGCGCGTCTGGAGCCTGTGCTCCGCAACAAGAGAGGCCGCGATGGTGAGTGGCCCACGCACCGCAATGAAGAGTGGCCCCGCTTGCTGCAACTAGAGAAAGCCCTCGCACAGAAACGAAGACCCAACACAGCCAAAAATATATATATATATATGGGCAGAGGATCTGAATAAACATTTTTCCAAGAGATATACAAATACCGTCAGGTACATGAAAAGGTGGTCAACATCACTAATCATCAGGGAAATGTAAATCAAAACCACAGTGAGGTATCACCTCACACCTGTTAGAATGGCTATTATCAAAATACAACGAACAGCAAATGTTGCAGACGATATGGACAAAAGGAAACCCTTGGGCACTGTTGGTGGGAATGTAAATTGATACAGCCACTATGGAAAACAGTATGGAGGTTCCACAAAATACTAAAAATAGAACTACCTTATGATCCAGTAATTCTTCTTCTGGGTATGTATTCGAAGGAAATTTCATCTCTCTCTCAAAAAGGTATCTGCATTCCCATGTTACTACGCCATTACTTACAAAAGCCAAGACAGGGAAACAACTTAAGTGTCCACTGACAGATAAATGAATTGTTTAAATGTGGTATTACATAAAAGAATATTATTCCGCCATAAAAAGAAGGAAATCTTGCCATCTGCAATAACATGCATGAACTTAGAGGACATTATGCTAAGTGAAATAAGTGACACCGAGAAAGACAAATACTGTATGATCTTACTTACAAGCGGAATCTGGAGGGGAAAAAACCTCATATATACAGAGAACAGACTGGTGGTTGCCAGAGGTGGGGAGTGGGTGAAATGGGTGAATGGGGTCAAAAGGTACAAACTTCTCATTAATAGATAAGTAAGTCCTGATGAGGTAACATACCGGATGATGACTATAGTTAATAATACTGTATTGTATATTGGAAAGTTGCTAAGAGGTCAAATTTATCACAAAAACAACAAAATTTATAACTATGCATGGTGATTAATGGTAACTTATTGTGGTAATCACTTTGCAATATACACATATATGGAATCATTATTTTGTATCCCTAAAACTAATCCAATGTTATGTGTCAGTTATATCTAAAAATAATTTGAAGGATAGGGGAATAATTTTAAGGATAGCCTATAAATGATAGGCTAGGCAAAAGGTACACACATCCTTTATCTATCATTAAATAAAGGCTAATGAAACCAACATAATTCTCTTCTTTCAAAATCAAGCATTAATTGTTGAATAAATAGCACAGGATACCATTGATGGCTTAGGCTCTCCCAATCCTTTCCAGGAAGACAAACAATAAGGCGGAAAGAACACTGGACTTAAGTTTATAAAACCTGGTTTTAAATCCTGGCTCTGTCCCTTACTTTACTTATTTATTGATTGATCAAGCATTTATCGACTCTCTCCAGTCCACTTAATGTTTTGAATCCTAATTCCTCTGCTATAAAATGGGAATAATTATACTTACCTCGCAAAGTGAGGTACACTCAATAATAGTTGACTGAAAACATTTTCACTTGCTTAAGTCCCCAGAATAAAGATTATTGATAATAATCAGGAAAAAAACAAAAAGAGGGCAATTAGAAAAAAATAGTCACACTGTGGGTAAAGTTTTCATTAGTTCTTACCATGTGTCCAGTATCATTTTCTCAATGTCTTTAAGTTATAATTACAGGAACCATTTTTTACAGTGTCTCTGAATCAGCTGTGACCTTTCAACAACCCTATGGTATAAGTTTCCCCATTGTATAGGTTCAGTTCCTGAGGTTTAGAGACGAACTTACTGCCCATAATCACACAATCAAAACATGGCAGGGTTGAGACGCAAGGCAGGCTTAACCATCTCTGGTGACCCTGCTCCTGAATGCCAGCGAACCACAGTGGCACTAAGCCCAGAGAACAGTCAAGGTCACCTACACCTGCAAATAGGGATGATTTTGCACACTCAGTACAGTGAGACACAAGAGGAACCCGGTCTTACTTTGAATATTTGCTCCCAGCATAGATTTGGACAATTTACTTAAATATTTTATATGCATTTTATATGTAAAATGGAGATGAAAATGATACTCATTTTCATTCACAAGACCTTAGGAAGCATTACTGTACATACTAAATAAGATCTTAAATATAAAGCCTTCTAGCTTTATATCTAGCTTTTGATCATACTAGATGATCAAATTAACGTTTGTTCTTTTCTGCCCACCGCTTCCTTATGAAGATGACGGAATTGCTTTATGTACCTGGAAGACACTTGCACCACACAACCAAGTCTATACCAGCCCAGAATTTGTAACTATAAGAAGAAAAAAAAAAAAAAAAGAAGAAGAAGAAAATACATTACATGACTCACTGTAATGTAACATAGTATTTATCATATCAAGGTATGTGACTTAATTTTCTAAGCATGAATTAAAAAAACCTGTTATGCTACAAAGGTTTTTTTTATCTGAGTATAAGATTGACAGTACAATTTTTTTCACTATATTCCACATCAGAGTTAACACGAAACGTCTCTACTGAAGAACACTAACTCATTCTATCAACACAATGGCCACATTATACAATAATATTTTCTTCCCTGTCGACTGCACTATTTTTCTTGTTCACACTAACTGATGTTACATATTAAATCAATTGACTAATTCTAAACAAATATTTTGAGCAAAAAAGCAAATGTGAGCAATTTCCAGCTGTCATGTAGAGTTAAATTAAAACATTTTGTCTATAAATACACATATAATCTTGTTAAAATTTAATAGGGGAAATACGCCATGTCAAAATCACATTGCTCTGGAAAAAAAAAAGTTTCTCTTTATTTACTACATTTCTTATGTGGTCTTATTTGTTTTCTGTCACACTTCTTATCTACTTACTTTTACAAATCCTAGAAAGTGAGTACCATTTTTTTCCCATGGCAAAATTCCAAAATTCTAACTGAAACACAGATTATTTCCTTGCAAGAAGCTGGAGCCAGAAGATGACATAATGGATGTTTCTGAAGGCAGGGTAGACCCCTGACACACGTCCTACCACTCACTACGAATCCTTGAATCAGTTCCTTGGTTTCCATATTGTTTTCTTCACCCGAGAAGTGGGTTGTAAGAATACTAAATATTATGCATAAATTTTCTGGTGCAAAGTAAATAAATAGTGAGTATTCTTTTTTTTTTTTTTTTTTTTTTCCGGCCATGCCCAGCGACTTACAGGATCTTAGCTCCCTGACCAGGGATTCAACCTGGGCCCCAGCAGTGAAAGCGCCGAGTCCTAACCACTGGACCGCCAGGGAATTCCCAGTGGTGGGTATTCTAATCGTTATTACTGATTATCAGCTTCCTCACTTGCCAACAAATGAGTCAGGATCCTGATCAACCAAAAATACTAACTTTATAAAGGAGACGGTACACAAATCAATTGGCAATAGACAGAAAAATATAACTACATTTAAAATGTTCAAGCTTTCAAACAATTCAACGTTTTGTGGGATGGGGCAACAGTTTTCAGCAGAAGTGGGCTTGAGACCCCACTTACAATGTTAATAATCACTGCAATAAGTTTTCAGCTTTTCAGAGGCAGCAACCCGATCTTATTCATATCTGTAATTCTAGTAACAGTTTATGGAACACAGTTGAGACTTCAGAGTGGTACGTTGAATTGTTATTCAATATAATGCCTATTTGCAAGCCATTACAATCTTCACTCATTTGAGGAAGTGAAATGTCATGACCTTATTTTTCTCTTAAACTGCTGGTGTTCTAAAACTTTCCTCCACTTGTCCTCAGTAAATGTAATACCTAGTACAGCTAGGATAAGAGATGAATATGGACTAAAGTAACACATTATCTGCAGATCCCATAGTCCAATAAATGAGGATACTGGGTAACCCAAATGAATCTTGATGGATGAAATTTGAAATAGAGTCGGTTATAAGATTAGGTAAACACCTCAGGCACTGGGCTAAGAAAGACGGCTTTAGGTGGAAAGGGCTCTGTCTCTCTCCTAATACAGAGCCAAACCTTGAGGGAATAGTAGCTTTGGTTTGGCCATAGAGGCGGTATATAATAATTCTGGAACAGAAGCACCAGGGACTTGGGTGTAGATACTTGTACTGAGGAGTAGAGGCCTGGTGCATAGATGTCTAGGTGCAGGCTGTGGAAAGTGGGTGACAGCTGGCAGAAAGGGAGGTGGGAGAAGGCCAAATGCAAACATCCCAGGTCAATATTCTTAAAAGGTAAACGTGTCATAACTGGGACGGGGTATTTAGGAGTCAAAACCAGACAGCCCCATCCAAGATGGGGAAACTTTCAAACAGTAGGCAGGAGGGGCTGTCCCAAAAGGTAGACAGTACTTAGTAGATGTCATGTTCTATCCCCACTGCACAGATGGGAAAGCAAAACCCAGAGGTTCAGCCTCAAGGTCCTACCGCAGTAAGTGGCAGAGCAGGGACTCACAAGACTTTGAGTCCAATCTATTTTGACTTTGTTGGTGGGAAATTTACATTCCCACCAACAGTGCAAGAGGGTTCCCTTTTCTCCACACCCTCTCCAGCATTTATTGTTTGTAAATTTTTTGATGATGGCCATTCTGACCGGTGTGAGGTGATACCTCATTGTAGTTTTGATTTGCATTTCTCTAATGATTAGTGATGTTGAGCATCCTTTCATGTGTTTGTTGGCAATCTGTATATCTTCTTTGGAGAAATGTCTATTTAGGTCTTCTGCCCATTTTTGGATTGGGTTGTTTGTTTTTCTGATATTGAGTTGCATGAGCTACTTGTATATTTTGGAGATTAATCCTTTGTCAGTTGCTTCGTTTGCAAATATTTTCTCCCATTCTGAGGGCTGTCTTTTAGTCTTGTTTATGGTTTCCTTTGCTGTGCAAAAGCTTTTAAGTTTCATTAGGTCCCATTTGTTTATTTTTGTTTTTATTTCCATCTCTCTAGGAGGTGGGTCAAAAAGGATCTTGCTGTGATTTATGTCATAGAGTGTTCCGCCTATGTTTTCCTCTAAGAGTTTGATAGTGTCTGGCCTTACATTTAGGTCTTTAATCCATTTTGAGTTTATTTTTGTGTATGGTGTTAGGGAGTGTTCTAATTTCATTCTTTTACACGTAGCTGTCTAGTTCTCCCAGCACCACTTATTGAAGAGGCTGTCTTTTCTTCACTGTATATTCTTGCCTCCCTTATCAAAGATAAGGTGACCATATGTGCGTGGGTTTATCTCTGGGCTTTCTATCCTATAACAGGGACTCTTAAATGAGACAAAGAAGGGCATTCCATAATGATAAAGGGGTCAAACAGCAAGAGGATGTAACACTTGTAAGTATGTATGCACCAACCTAGGAGCACCTAACTATATACAGCAAATATTAACAGACCTAAAGGGAGAAATAAACAGCAATACAATAATAGTGGGGGACTTTATAAGCCACTTACATCAAGAGACAGATCATCCAGACATAAAATCAATAAGGAATCATTGGCCTTACATGACTCATTATGCCAGATGGACTTAACATTCCATCCAAAAACAACAGAGTAAACATTCTTCTCAAGGGCACATGAAACATAAAGCAGGATAGATCATATATTAAGACACAAAACAAGTTGATAAATTTAAGTAGATTGAAATCATATCAAGCATTGTTTCCTACCACAGTGGTATGAAACTAGAAATCAATTACAAGAAGAAAACCAGAAAATTCACAAATATGTGAGTATTAAACAACAGGCTACTGAAAAACGAATGGGTCAAAGAAAAATCAAAAGGGTAACTAGAAAATGCTTTGAGATCATGAAAACAGAATTACCACATACCAAAACCTATGAGGTGGGGGGCTTCCCTGGTGGCGCGGTGGTTGAGAATCTGCCTGCTAATGCAGGGGACACCGGTTCGAGCCCTGGTCTGGGAAGATCCCACATGCCGCGGAGCAACTAAGCCCGTGAGCCATAATTACTGAGCCTGCGCGTCTGGAGCCTGTGCTCTGCAACAAGAGAGGCCGCGATGGTGAGAGGCCCGCGCACCACGATGAAGAGTGGCCCCCGTTGCCGCAACTGGAGAAAGCCCTCGCACAGAAACGAAGACCCAACACAGCCATAAATAAATAAATAAATAAATAAATTTAAAAAAAAAACAAAAACCTATGAGGTGCACCAAAAGCAGTTCTAAAAGGGAAGTTCATAGCAATAAATGCATATATCAAGAAAGAAGGAAAATCTCAAACAACCTAACTTTACACCTCAAGGAACTAGAAAAAGAAGAACAAACAAAGCCAAAAATTAGTAGAAGGAAGGAAATAAAGATCAGAGTGGAAATAAATGAAATAAAGACTAAAAAGACAATAAAATATATCAATGAAACTAAGATCTGGTTCTTTGAGAAAATACACAAATATGACAAACCTTCAGCTAGACTCACCAAGTAAAAAAAGAGAAGACGACTCAAAATCAGATATGAAAGAGGAGATGTTACAACTCATACCAGAGAAATAAAAAAGATCATAAGAGACTAATATGATCAATTTTATGCCAACAAATTGCACAACCTAGAAGAAATGGATACATTCCTAGAAACATACAAGACTGAATCTGGAAGAAACAGAAAATCTGAACAGATTGATTACTAGTAAGGAGATTAAATCAGTAATAAAAACCTCCCCAAAAGCAAAAGTCCAAGATCAGACGGCTTCACTGTTGAATTCTACCAAATATTCAAAGAAGAATTGATATAAATCCCTCTCACACTCCTCCAAGAAATAGTAGAGGAGGGAACACTCCAAATTCATTTTAAGAAGTCAGCATTACTCTGATACCAAAACCAGACAAGGACATCACAAAAAAAGAAAATGACAGGCCAGTATCTCTGATGAACACAGATGCCGAAATGCTCAACAAAATAGTAGCAAACAGAATTCAATAATAATTAAAGGGATCACACACCATAATCAAGTGGGATTTATTCCAGGGATGCAAAAATGGGTCAACATCCTCGAAATCAATGATATAAAACATTAACAAAATGAAGCGCAAAAATTGTATGATCATTTCACTAGATGCAGGAAAAGCATCTGACAAAATTCAACATCTTTTTATGATGGAAAATCTCAATAAAATAGGTATAGAGGAAATGTATCTCAACATAATAAAGGCCATATATGACAAGTCCTCAACTAACATCATACTCAACAAGTGAGAACTACACGTTTTTCCTCTAAGATCAGTAACAAGACAAGGATGTCTACTGTCACCACTTTCCTTTAACATAGTGTTGGAAGTTCTAGTTAGAGCAATTATGCAAGAAAAAGAAATAAAAGGCATCCAAATTACAAAGGAAGTAGTAAAACTGTCACTGTTTGCAGATGATATTATACAGAAAAAGCCCAAAGACTCCACCAAAACCCAGATAGAACTAATAAACAAATTCAGTTGCAGGATACAAATATCAATATACAAAAATATGTTGCATTTCTATACACTAATAACAAACTATAGAAAGAGAAATTAAGAAAACATTCCCATTTACAATCACATCAGAAATAAGAAAATATCCAGGAACAAATTTAACCAAGGAGGTGAAAGACCCATACACTGAAAACTTTAAGACACTGATGAAAGAAATTCAAAGGGACTTCCTGGTGGTGCAGTGGTTAAGAACCCGCCTGCCAATGTAGGGGACATGGGTTTGAGCCCTGGTCCAGGAAGATCCCACATGCCATGGAGCAGCTAAGCCCATGCACCACAACTACTAATCCTGCACTCTAGAGCCCACAAGCCACAACTACTGAGCCTGCATGCCTAGAGCCCGTGCTCCACGACACGAGAGGCCACTGCGGTGAGAGGCCCGTGCACTGCAACGGAGAGTAGCCCCTGCTCACCGCAACTAGAGAAAGCCCGTGTGCAGCAATGAAGACCCAACACAGCCAAAAATAAATAAATAAACAATTTTTTTAAAAAAAGAAAGGAATTCAAGACACAAATAAATGGAAAGATGTTCTGGGCTCACAAATTATAAGAATTAATAGCATTAAACACTTCATGCTACGCAACGCACTCTACACTCCATGCAATTCCTATCAAAATTCCAATGGAAGTTTTCACAGAAATAGAAGAAACAATCCTCAAATGTATATGGAACCACAAAAGACCCCAAATAGCCAAAGCAATCTTGAGAAAAAACGAAGCTGGAGACTTCATGCTTCCTGATTTCCAATTATATTACAAAGCTATATAATCAAAACAGTATGGAATTTGCATAAAAACAGACACATAGATCAATGGAACAGAATTGAGAGCCCAGATATAAATCCACATATATATGATCAACTAATTATGGCAAAGAGGCCAAGAATATATAACGGGGAAAGAACAGTCCCTTCAATAAATGGTGTTGGGAAATCTGGACAGCCACATGCAAAAGAATGAAACTGGACTACTATGCTACACCATACACAAACATTAACTCAAAATGGATTAAAGAGACTTTCCCAGTGACGCAGTGGTTAAGAATCCACCTGTCAATGCAAGGGACACCAGTTCAAGCCCTGGTCCGGGAAGATCCCACATGCCGCAGAGCAACTAAGCCCGTGTGCCACAACTACTGAGCCTGTGCTCTAGAGCCTGCAAGCCACAAGTACTGAGCCCATGTGCCACAACTACTGAAGCCCGTGCACCTAGAACCCGTGCTCCACAACAAGAGAAGCCACTGCAATGAGAAGCCCATGCACTGCAACGAAGAGTAGCCCCCACTCGCTGCAACTAGAGAAAGTCTACGCACAGCAATGAAGACCCAACACAGCCAAAAAATAAATTTATTTATTTTAAAAACATGGATTAAAGGCTTGCACATAAAGCCTGAAACCATAAAACTCCTAGAAGAAAACATAGGCAGTAAGCTCCTTGACATCAGTTCCGGCGATGACTTTTTTGGGTTTGACATCAAAAGCAAAGGCAACAACAACAACAAAAAAAGCAAGTGAGACTACATCAAACTAAAAGCTTCTGTACAGATAAGGAAACCATCAACACGATGAAAAAGCAACCTACTGAACAGGAGAAAATATTTTCAAATCATATATCTGGTAAGGAGTTAATATCCAAGATATATTAATATAAAGAACTCATATAACACAGCAGCAAAAAAAAATCTGATTTTTTTTAAAAAGGGGCAGAAGATCTGAATAGACATTTTTACAAAGAGGACATACAGATGACCAACAGGTACATGAAAAATTGCTCAAGATCACTAATCATTACCTCACACCTGTTAAAATGCTTGTTATCAAAACGACAAGCAATAACAAGTGTAGGTGAGGACGTAGAGAAAAGGCAACCCTTGTTTACTGTTGGTAGGAATGTAAATTGGTGCAGCCACTATGGAAAATGGTATGGAGTTTCCTCAAAAAATTAAAAATAGAACTACTGTGTGATCCAGGAACTCCCCTTCTGGTATTTATCCAAAGAACATGAAAGCACTAACTGAAAAGATATATGTACTCCCATGTTCACATGTTAGCATTTACAATAGCCAAGATATGGGGACTACTCAGTGTCCATTGATGAATAATGAAAATGTGGTACACATATACAATGGAAAATTATTCAGCCATAAAAAAGAATAAAATTTTGCCATTATAACAATGTGGATGGAACTTGAGGGCATTATGCTGAAATAAATCAAGCAGAGAAAGACAAATACCTTATGATCTCACTTACATGTGAATTTAAAAAAAAAATCCAAGCTCATAGATACAGCACACAGGTTGGTGGTTGCCACAGGCAGGTGTTGGGAGGCGGGCAAACTAGGTGAAGGAGGTCAAAAGGTACAAACTTCCCAAAACGAAAAGACAACGTAGAGAATGGAAGAAAATATTTGCAAACGATGTGACCGACAAGGGGTTAATTTCCAAACTATACAAACAGCTCATACAACTCAACAAAAAAAACAAACAACCCAATCGAAAAATGGGCAGAACACATGAATAGACATTTCTCCAAAGAAGACATACAAATGGCCAATAGGCACAAGCAAAGATACTCATCATCACTAATTATTCGAGAAAGGCAAATGAAAACTAAAATGAGATACCACCTCACACCAGTCAGAATGGCCACCATTAAAAAGTCTACAAATAATAAATGTGGAGAAAAGGGAACCCTCTTACACTGTTGGTGGGAATGTAAATAGGTGCAGCCACTATGGAGAACAGTATGGAGGTTCCTCAGAAAACTAAATATATAATTCCCATATGATCCAGCAGTCCCACTCCTGGGCATATATCTAGACAAAACTGTAATTCAAAAAGATACATGCACCTCTATGTTCACAGCAGCACTATTCACAATAGCCAAGATATGGAAACAACCTAAATGTCCATTGACCGATGAACGGATAAAGAAGATGTGGTACATATATACAACAGAATACCACTCAGCCATAAAAAAGAACAAAATAATGCCATTTGCAGAAACAGGGATGCAATTAGAGATTATCACACTAAATGAAGTAAGTCAGAAAGGAAAGCCTAATACCATATAATATCACTTATATGTGGAATCTAAAATATGACACAAATGAACCTATCTACAAAACAGAAACAGAATCAAGGATATAGAGCACAGACTGGTGGTTGCCAAGGGGGAGGGGGTCGGGGGAGGGGTGGAGTGGGAGTTTGGGGTTAGCAGATGTGAGCTTTTATATACTGGATGGATAAACAAGGTCCTACTGTGTAGCACAGGGAACTACATTCAACATCCTATGATAAACCATAATGGGAAAGAATATATAAAAAATAATGTGTATATATATATATATATATATAAATAACTGAATCACTTTGCTGTACAGCAGAAATTAACACAACATTGTAAATCAACTATTCTTCAATTTAAAAAAATTTTTAAAAGGTACAAACTTCCAGTTATAAAATACATAAGTCTTGGGGATGTATTTACAGCATGGTGACTATAGTTAATATTATATTGCATATTTGAAAGTATTAACAGAGTAGATCTTCAAAGTTCTCATCACAAGAAAAAAAAGTGTTATCTATGTATGGTAACCAACGTTAACTAGACTTATTGTGGTGATCATTTTGCAATATATACAAATACCGAATCATTATGTGTATACCTGAAACTAATATAATGTCACATGTCATTTATACCTTGGCACTTCCCTGGTGGCACAGTGGTTAAGAATCCTCCTGCCAATGCAGGGGACACAGGTTCAAGCCCTGGTCTGGGAAGATCCTACATGCCGCGGAGCAACTAAGCCTGTGCACCACAACTACTGAGCCTGCGCTCTGGAGCCCATGAGCCACAACTACTGAAGCCCGTGTGCCTAGAGCCCGTGCTCCGCAACAAGAGAAGCCACCACTGTGAGAAGCCAACGCACCACAATGAAGCCCGCACTCACCGCAACTAGAGAAAGCCCGCGCACAGCAACGAAGACCCAACACAGCCAAAAAAATAAATAAATTTATTTTTAAAAAATTATACCTCAATTTAAAAAAAAAAAAAGAAAATGAGAAGGGAAAGAAGAGGAGCAGAGAGGTTTCTCTCTGGTTGTCCATCCCTGTGGGAGTGGAACATTCATGGTGAAATAGCAGCCTCTCCTCACACCAAGTTTGGGAGTAGATGGGAAAGGGTCTCCCCTCCCTGAAACCAAATGAGTGAGGCACCAAGAGAAACACTACTGAGATGGTGGGCACTGGCAAAATGAGGCACCTCCTCAGACAGAAGCTATGGGGGTATCAAGGAGGGGGACGCTTGCAACAGCGGTGACGAGGTGCTGGGGCAGCTATCATGTCCACTTGCCGGAGGCACCAGGGGATGTAGTTGTGCTGCAGCTGTCTCCAGGTGGCCCGGCTAGAGCGGCACCACCGGGGACTAGTACTTCACACACCAGGTAACTGCACCGAAGGGAGCTCCTCAGTACAGTCTAAAGGACTCATCCATGTACACCCTTGAGAGAGCAGCATGTGGGAACCCACTGAAATGAGCATATCAGTGGGTTAGTGTAGCCAGGAAAGGAGTGACCATCAGCCAAGAGGGGAATGCACAACTTTCCAACTCCATCCCTTTCTCTCTCCTCCATCCTTGCTCTGCACATTGGAGCATCATTACAAATACTTTCCCTACCCCCCAATCTGAGAAGTCCGAGTCTCACTTCAAATCGGTACTAGCCTAGTGAGGGTGTGGAAGAGAGGAAGGTGATATTGACATTGAGTTTGAAATTGAAGCTTCAGGCTGGATTGATTAATAACTAAGTGAGCTGAAAGTTAAGGACTCTTAAAAGTTACCCTTAATTCCCTTTCTTTCTCTCTACACCCCAAACCACCAAAGGAGGCTGTTAGTTTTATCTTTAAAATATGTCCTTAATTCAACCACTTCTCACCACCACCCCAGTACACCACACATTCTGGTACAAGCTACCATTCTTTTTTGCCTGGATTATTGCAAAAAGCCTCCCCACTTGTAGCCTGGTTTCCAATCTTGCCCCACTACAGCCTATTTCTAATGCGGCAGACAGAAAGATCCTACTGAAATGCAATTCAGTTCACGTCACTCTCCTGTTCAAAACCCTCCAGTGGCTGCCCTTCTCATTCAGAATCAAAACTGAAGTCTTTACACTCACTGATACAGTCATACACGATCTGTACCCATCCCATCCCCATTTTCTCTCTGATCTTATTTCCTGTAATTTTCCCACAAAGACACAACTGGCCTGTTTTCTGTTCTGCAAGTTACCACACATGCTCCTGCCTCAGGGCCTTTGCACTTGCTTTCCTATTTCTCAAAACTCTCTTTACCCAGATAGTCCAAACCTCACCCACTTACCCCCTTCAAATCTTTGCTCAAATGTCACCTTCTGAACAAGTTCACCCTTGACCATGCTATTAAAATGTATTTCCTTTTCCAGGTCCCCAGCACTCTCCTCCCCATTTTACTCTTTATTTTTCAACTCAGCCCTTGTGTACATCTAACATATTTTGCTAGTTGTGGAAGACTATGTTCCCAATTATTTGCCGTCAGGATTGTTCATGTGTTGATAAAACGTGAGAGGCACTGATGCATGGTACTGCTGAGGAGAAGCTTTAAGAGGCAGCTCTCTTTTCCCTCTGCCACAGACCAGCATGTCCCAGGGAGGGATGTCTCCTTGACCTTGAAGGAGACGTGGAGCAGAGAAGCAGCCAACCTACAGAGGCCATACAATATAACCTTGTTTAAAATTGTTTGCATTATATGTAAACCACCTAACTAATCTAACTGATACTTATTTTGTTTATTACCTATATTTTCCACTAAAAGGTAGGCTCCATGAGAGCAAGGATTTTTGCTTGTTTTGTTCACTGCTATATCACCAGTGGGAACTCAGTAAGCATTTGTTGAATGAACTACTCTAGCCAAGAATTTGTCACAGGATAGGAAAAGGAGATTTGACAAATTATGGTTTAAACCAGTGATTGGGGGAAAAAAATACCACAGCATTGAGACCACACAATAGTAAACCAGTCATCTGTATGCTTGGTGCGTAACAAATGCTGCATAAATGTTTGCTATGATGTCTACTATTGTTATTTGTAGGTCAAGGAGTATATGCAACTGAAATTAGGGTATAAATGCCAAAGGTATTTTGAGATGGGAAAATTCTGTGTTGAGTCTAGGACACTGGGATGGTGGGAAGTTCCAAATGGCCTTGCTTACAGAGCTGAGATTGTTGCCAGCTGATGGCTGGGAGTTCAGCTGGGGTTACATCCCAGGTTCTCAGTTCTTTGCGATGTGGACCTCTCCATATAGCTGCTTGGCCTTCTGAACAGAGTAGAAGCTGGATTCTAAAAAGCAATGTCCCGAGAGGGCAAGTTCAAATTGTAAGTGCCAAGCAAGCCTTGACTCGTGTTTCATTTGTTGATGTTCCATTGGCCAATGTTAGACGCATGGCCAAGATCAGAGGCAGTGAGGGAGGCAACTACACCAGGATGTGAGCACTGGGGAGTCCGGGTCATTGTGGGCAGCCAAAGGAACATCTCAGGGAGTATCTGGACCAAATACAGATTGAACATCCAACATCTCAAATTCATCACTGTATCCAAGTGATAAAGTATGAACTAATTTGGGAGTTCATTTCACACAAACCAACTTTGTGAGAGTGTGATTTATAAGTGATAATGCCAATTCATTTTTCTTGGGAAATCTGTATCAAAACTTGGAACCATACACATAGGGGCAGCAGGTCCTCATGGTGGGAAGGGTCAACAGGAGACCAAATGGCAGTTCATGCGGTGCACAAAGAACCAGTAAAAAGGAAATTCTGCACTGTCAAAAGGACATTTTCAGCAAACTGAAAATACCTAGTGTGTTATCATTCTCCAAGTCTAAGAATATTTCATCTCAATCAGTGGAACTGGCCATTAGAATCAAAGTAATGAGCCCTCTGGAAACTGCTAGACCAAGAAACCAGATTTCATTCTCTAAATTTCTTCTTTAAAGACTTGGTATGGATGTATGCAATTCTTATTTCAAACTTAAATACCACCAGATTACCAAGGACAAAGCTTCTGCTATTTTAAATTTAAACTGATGGTTTCTGGATGAAATTCAAGGATACTGGTATCAACGGCAAAATACATACATAATACCTCACACATACCTTACTCCAATAGCCAATCATATTCACTTCTTGATGCTTCTACTTAGCCTCAGTTATACAGAGCAGCATTTTTGTACTTGCCTCCAATTCCCGAAAGGAATGTACCCAATTTGGGCATAAAATTTGAAAACAAGTGTTTAGCAATATCAGTCTGGCATTGCCCTCCAGAACGTTAGGAAAATATAGAAAGACTAAAGAAGGAAAAATAGATCCATGATGTGGGCCATGACTAGGGAAGGGAAGAAGGAATCTGAAAAATCACAGGAAGGAAAGACCAAAAAGGACTTGCTTTGAGGGTTGTATTGGATACAGGGTACACAAAGAGGGAGGAAAATAAAGATGACTCCAAAATATTGATTTAGGGAATTGAAAAAAATGGAATTTGAGAAACAAAATCGTTTGGAATTGGATGGAAAAAATAGGATGATGACTTATTGGCATGGGTGGGGGGTTGAGTTTCAAATACATTCATTCATTCTACAGATATATTTTGAGCTCTCACTATGCAGACACTGTTCTAAGCTCTAGGCTCCAGTGGGGAATAAGACAAGGACCCTGTCCTCAGGAAGCTTACATTCTACTGGAGAGCAACAGACTGCAAACATGTAAGCAAATAATTTCGGATAACAATTTATAAATGGCACGAAGAAAATAAAACTAGGAAATGGGAGAGAGAGTGAATGGGACTCATAAGGGAGGGTGGTAACCACATTACTTCAAGAAGTCAGGGGAAATCCGAGACATGAATGGTGGAAATGAGCTAGGGAAAGGAGCATTTGGGGAAGGTGTTCCAGGCAGAGGGAACAGCAAGTGCAAAGGCCCTGAGGTGGGAACTAGCTTTGCATATTTGAAAGCTGGAAATGAGAGAGGCAAGGTAAGACACTGGTTTGGGGAAGGGAGTTAGAGGTCAGATAATATAGAGGCTTTAAGTAATGGTTAGAAGGTTGGATTTTATTCTGATAGTGATGGGGCACCACCGAAGAATATTAAACAAGAAAGTAATAGGACCTGATTTTTAAAATCACTTGTGTTGCAGTACATAAGTGTACCAAATCAATATGCTGTACACATTTACTTAATGATGTTACATGTCAATTACATCTAAATAAAACTGGGGAAAAAAGATTGCTCTGGCTGCTCTATGGCAGATGTATTATTAAGGAGTAAAAGTGGAGGTGAGAGATCAGTTTGGAAGCTACTGAAGGGCTCCAGGGAAGAGATTTTGGTCTAGATTAGGGTGCTAGCAGGAGAGGAGTTGAGACACATTGATAACCTGTCGGTGGATACATTTTGATGGAAGACCTGCTGATGGATTCAAGGTAGGGTGTGAGGAACAGAGAGTAATCATGCAAGACTCACACCTGCAGATCCCAGAGAGAGACACCATGAGAGACACTGAGAGGGAACTAGAGAGAGACACACACAGATAATTTGAGACACAGCAAAAGAAAGAACTGTAAGATATTCAGGATGGGGGCATTCTCTAGGTACCTAGAAATATAGGGCTAGAATTTAGTGAAAAGTTAGGACTGGAGATGTAAATTTGAGACTTCTTAGCCTAAGTGTGATGGCGGCAATGTTCATGCATTCTATTAGACTAAGTATAGAGTGGGAACAGCAAGTCATGCCAAAGGGAATATTCTTATTTAGAAACTAGCAGCATGGCTTTGGGGCGAGGATGGTGGTGTAGAAGGATCTGAGCTCACCTCCTCCCACAAAAACACCAAAATCACAACTAACTGCTGAACAATGATCAACAAAAAAGGACTGGAACCTACCAAAAAAGATAATTCTACTTTCAAGAAACTAGCAGGATGAAGGAGAGTCAGAGGGCTATTCCCAGAGACAAATGACCAGAATAGGGAGAGCACCAAGTGGACTGAAGCGGCATAAACACAGTGTCTGGGTGACTTTGTCTACTAGCAATGGCCTTGTTTGTTGGTTTGTCTAATCTGAGATGAAGCTCCAAAGGCCTCAGTGATGCAGGAGGATGAGGTCTTGGAAAGGGCCAATCTATTTTTAAAAAGGAATTCTTAGCAACCATTAAAAATCGAATCAGTTGAAACAATGAAATGCCACTACACATCTACTAGAATGGCCAAAATCCAAAACACTGACAGCACTGAATGTTGGTTAGGGGTAGAGCAACAGGAACTCTCATTTATTGTGAGTGGGAATGCAAAATTGTGCAGCTACTTTGGAAGACAGTTTGGCGGTTTCTTACAAAGCTAAGCATACTCTTACCATACGATCCAGCAATTGCACTCCTTGGTATTAAACGAAGAAGTCAAAAATGTATGTCCACACACAAACCTGCACATGGATGTTTACAGCAGCTTTATTCATAATTGCCAAAACTTGGAAGCAAATGGATAACTAAACTGTGGGACATCCGGATAATAGAACGTTATTCAGCACTAAAAAGAAAGGAGCTGTCAAGCCATGAAAAGGCATGGACAATCCTTAAATGCACATTGCTAAGTGTGAAAAACCAATCTGAAAGAGCTACGTACTGTATGATTCAAACTATATGACATTCTGGAAAAGGTAAAACTATGGAGACAATATATAGATCAGTGGTTGCCAGGCATTAGGAGTGGGGAAGGGATGAACAGGTAGAGCACAGAGGATTTTTAGGGCAGTGAAACAATTCTGTAGGACACTACAAGGGGGGACATGTGTCTTGATATATTTGTCAATACCCACAGAATGTACAACACCAGGAGGGAACCCTAACGTAAGCTACAGACTTTGGGTGATGATGCGTCAACGTGGTATAAAGGAAATCTCTATACTTTCCGCTCAATTTTCCTGTGAACCTCAGACTATTCTTTTTAGTTTATTAATTTTAAAAAAAGGAATCAGTAGAGTGGTGTGGCCTGAAGTAAATGCAAAGAGACCCAGAACCACAGCCATAGCCATCAGTGAGATAAGCATGGCCATTGCTTTTTGTTAGCTCGACTCCATTCTTCCAGTTGCCCAGGTGAAAAACCACCGTGCTGTCTTCATCCCTCTCCTTCCCTCATATCCCTCACCTGGTCCATGAGCATAACTGTTGGCTGTACCTTCAAAATACATCCAGGAGCTAATCACTTCTCCCCCTCTACATGATCTTCTTCTTAGATTATTCCAATAGCCTCCTAATTAGACCTCTGTGTCCCCCACCTTGACTTCTTAAGATCTGTTCTCAATACAGGAGCTGAGGAAACCTATTCAAGCCAGAGCCCAAGGTCCTGTCTCCACTCAAAATCCCCCCAAAGACTTCCCATCTCACTGAGAGCAAACCAACATCCTTACATGGCCTAAAAGACCCCACATTTTGTAGCCCCGTCTCACCTCCTCCCCATCAGTCTCACTTTGCCTCCTGGCCCTCTCCCCCTGAACTCCATCTCAGGTAGGAGGTAGATGGGCCCCTGGGCTGGACAGCTGGTGCTTGTCAAGCAGAGTAACACTGAAGCTTTGTTTTTCCTGGACACTCCAAAGACAAAGTTAGTGGCAGGAGCTGAGCTCTGCTGGAGTCAAGAGATAAGATGACCACTCCTGAGGTCAAGGAAACCTCCCCAGCTCTACATGCACAGGAAGTCTCCTTGGGGGTCACAAAGAGAGGGGCACCACCCCATAATAAGTGTGGACACACCCCCTTAGGCTTCTGCGGTGGGATCCATCTTAGCAAAAAGTTGCGCGCACACGTTGGGGAGGGCCCTAGGGCAGGTCAGGTGTGGCAAAAGAAGCCAGATAATTGGCCAAAGGTAAACAAAGACCCGGAAGGACTGTCCTATGGAAGTGACTCAAATCACCTCGTTACTGAGCTCCTCCTCATTAGGGAGGACGCCCACGCCCTTCCTCTCCGGGTGTGCATCTCTGCCTTGCTTCTGACTTAAATAAACAAACTGCTTCTCTGTGTGCTCTCCCACTTGTGCTGTGTCTCTAATAATAAACTTTGTATCTGTTTTTACAGTTTTTGCCGCCTTGAAATATTCTTGCTTTCAAATGGGGGCAAGAGCCAGGGCCACTCTGCTTCTAGCCTCTATCCCCTGGTGGACTAATGGCTAGGAGTCCTGGTTTTCATGCAGGATACCCAGGTCCAGCTCCTGAGAGGGAACTAAGATCTCTCTTCAGGACCGCTCACTGCTGTCTCTCTGAGATCACATCCACACCACCTCCCTGTGCTGCAGAATCCACTGGGCGTGACCTGTGTGCTTCTCGCACTTTCTGCCTGGAATCCTTTTCTCCAGGACACCCCCATGGCTCACTCCCTCATTTTGCCCGATGTTCACACCATGCTGTCTTATTGGTGAGGCCCTCCCTGTCCTCTCTAAAGAAAATAGTCCCCTTGCCAACCATCGGCCAGGCCTTGGCTGTTTCCCTTAACTTGTGTTATTTTTCTTCTATAGGACGTTCTACTAGTTTATTATGTCCTTACTGGTTTATTATTTTATTGTCTTTCCTCTTTAGAGTGAAAGCCTCATGAGGGCAAGGACTTTTTTCTGCTCCAGCTACGTCTGTCCACCGAGTGTCTGGCACACCCCGGATACAAAATATTTGTTGGGTGAATTAATGCAAGAGCTAAGAGAATAAAATTCCAAATTTTTCAAGGTTCATGTGAAAAAAAAATTGAAAAGAGACTGAGGCTCTTGGAATGTCTCTGTCTTTGCTCAGGCTGCTGTAGCAGAATACCATAGACTGGGGGACTTACAAACAACAGAAATTTATTTCTCACAGTTCCAGAGGCTGGAAGTCTAAGATCAAGGTGTTGGCAGATTCAGCGTCTGGTGAGAACCCACTTCTAGGTTCATAGAGAGACTTTTTCCTCACATGGTAGAAAGGTCAGGGGAGATCTCTGAGGTCTCTTTAATAAGAGCACTAATCCCTTTCACGATGGCTCCACCCTCATGGCCTAATCACCCCAAAGCCCCCCACCTCCGAATGTTGGGGACTAGGTTTCAACATATGAATTTGGGGGGACCACAAATGTTCAGTCTACAGAATTCTCCTCGTAGAGTTTTGACACATAATTTTAGAACAAATGGCACATTGCACTATTTTATTAATTACAGAAGTTCTGCCCCTTTGATTATACTGCACTGACTGACCAACCTGATATGTTTTATACCTTTCACTTTCTGTTAACATTTAAAGCTCGTTTGCTTAACGCAAACTTTATGAACTAAATTAAGTTTTTAGAATGTATGGAGTTGATTATAAACTCCAACAAAGCCTGAATTTTAGAAAACCTTTGCCTTTCAGTTGGCTATTTTTGGATGCTTTTGCTTGAACACTACAACACTGCAACTGAAAGGAAAAACAAAAGATTCTACATGTTTTCAAGGACTTGACCCCAAAACAATGGTCATGTATATTAAAACCTGATAAACCTTTTCAAACTATATTTATCATTAGTTTACAGCCAAAGCAAACTGCAAACAGGCCAAGCATGTTTTTGGTAAGACATCAATTTGTTGCCACTGAGAAATTCTAGAAAAAAGAGAAATTACTTATCTTTTTCCTCAGTGGTTTAAACAAGTGTGAAATAGCTTAAATTACACTTACTGAGCAAACAGATAAAACCAGTTCAAGGCATCTAACAGCACCACTAAGCAAGGAGAAACATTTATCGCTGCAATTAAGTAGTGATACTAATATTTTTATCTTTCATTATTGTTAATATCATCACTAAGAATAAAAAGAAAAACCTGGACTACTCCACTGAGCCACTTGAGAATGGGACCACAATGCCAGATCGGGTGACACCCTTACCATTGCAGCTATTTCTTTTCTACAGTTTTGTTACTGCTGTCCTGTCCTCACCATCCTTTCAAACTTGTTTAGCCATAAAATACATGGAACCTAGTAAAATAAAAAAAAAATTAAAGTATCTCAGTACTCTCAATGTGAGAGAACACCAGAAGTTCAGACGTTATGTTATGTTGGACTGTGTAACAATAAAACAGACATGAGGCTAAAAATTGTCTGTTACAGCTATTAAGAACTTTACAAGGTAAAATCTCACTGTAGCACTTCACAGCCTGTCTCCATAGGAACTGCAAAGCATCAACACGTGACTTTGAAATACACAGTGTTCCTCTCACTGAACTCAACAAACCACAGTTGAGTTGGAATAAATCTTTCATGGCTAAATTGTTATCTTTAGTCCAAACTTACTATCATAGTTCCTAAATCAGGGTTAGGATTAATTCACACTTCTGCTCATCTGTCTTCACAATAGAACTACAATAACTAACATAGTTCAATACAGACTCAGGCACAGACAGAGAGATGGATAAAGCAGAAGATCCAGAAATGAGCTTGTGTGAGTGTGCGCACGCACACGTTTTATATGTAGTATTTCAAGCCAAAGGGAAAAGGATGGTTGATTTAATTGTGTGTCAACATGTATCCATTTGAGGGAAAAAAATTAGTTAGATCCCTACCTCACACCCTGTAATAAAATATATTCCAAAAGGATTTGATATCATAAGAGTATAGTAAGGATTCTAGTACAAGATGGCAACATAGAAGCCTGAATTTACCTCCTCCCATGGATACAATGTTTCTACAGCTATATACAAAACAATTCCCTCTGAAAGAAATCCAGAAAGTAGCTGAGGGTCACCTACACAATAGGGCAAATGAGAAAAATACAACATCAAAGTAGGTAGGAGAGGATGAGACACAATCTCACCATAAACCCACCCCCTGGCACAGCAACATACAATTGGGAGGGAATTCACAGCTCCCTGGTTCTCCATGAGTAGTGAAAGGGTTGTACCCAACATCTAGTGCCCCAACTTTTAAGACTTTCACCTGAGGGATGGGCCCCCAAAACACCTAGCTCTGAAAGCCAGTGGAGCTTGAGTCAACAAGACCCACAAAGGTATATAGCAAACAAACGGGCTCATGAGGGCTCATAGTGGCTCTCATCCCAGGGCTCAGCACAAAAGCTGCAAAATGAAGCACCCATCTCCCAGTCTTGTTATGAAAGAAGCCTATTTGCTTATCCTAAAAGCTTCAGCCTGAGGGTTAGACTTCTAATTTAACACAAATCTAGGGGCTGATGGCAATCTTCTCCAGAGAATGAAGAGGCCAGTGGGCACCAACTACATGCTCCCTCTCTCTGCCCTGCTCTAGGTTGCCAATATCTCTGTGAAAGGAGCTTGTGCAGCTGCCACCCAAGAGACACAGCTCTTGATCTCCTGGCTTAGGTGGTCAACACAGGTTACTTTACCAGTCCCATAGGATTACAACAAAGAAACAGTTCTTAACTGACTATTCCCCAGAGCTCCAAGGGAGCAGATGGAAATGCCCAACTCCCAGTCTTTCCCTGAAAGAAGTCTATTTGCATACTTCATTTTATTTTTTTTTTTAAGAATTTTTAAAATTTTATTTATTTATTTTTGGCTGTGTTGGGTCCTCGTTGCTACACGTGGGCCTTCTCCAGCTGCAGCGAGCGGTCCTCCCATTGCAGTGGCCTCTCTTGTTGCAGAGCATGGGCTCTAGGTGCATGGGCTTCAGCAGTTGTGGCATGTGGGCTCAGCAGCTGTGGCTCGCGGGCTCCAGAGTGCAGGCTCAGCAGCCATGGTGCACGGGGCTTAGTTGCTCCACGGCATGTGGGATCCTCCCGGACCAGGGCTTGAACCCGTGTCCCCTGCACCGGCAGGCGGATTCCCAACTCCTGCGCCACTAGGGAAGCCCCTATTTGCATACTTTAAAAGCTGCTGCCTAGGGTCCAGCTTCCAATCAGCCTGTATCTAGGTGCTAAGATCCTCCCCTCTTTGGGATACTAAAAGGTCTTGGCACACCCTCAACTACTAGGAGCCACTAAGAACAAAGAAGGCACTTGGACAATCACAAAGGTTAAAGAAACAACCCAGAGCTAGGGCAGTTCCGAACGATAGGTTAATCTCCTACAGGAGACCATGCCCTTAAAACTGGCAGTGGTGACTGTTTTATCTAATGCATGGAAACCACACAGAGAATCAAGGAAAATGAAGAAACAGAAGAATATTTTCCAAACAAAAGCAAAAGGACTCAATCAACACACCTTAATGAAATGGAGATAAAGAGTTCAAAATAATGGTCATAAAGATGCTCACCAAACTCAGGAGAATAATTTATAAACAGAGTAAAAATTTCAACAAAGAGAGAAAATAGAAGAAAGTATCAAACAGAAATCATGATGCAGAAAAATATAAAAACTGAACTGAAAATTTTAATTGAGGGGTTCAACGGCAGAAAAAATGAAGTAGAAAAAAGATCAGCAAACTCAAAGACAGGGCAGTGGAAATCACTCGACTGGAGGAGAAAAAAAAAAAAAGAATTAAAAGATTGGGACTTCCCTGGTGGTCCAGTGGTTAAGACTCAGTGCTCCCAATGCAGGGGGCCTGGGTTCAATCCCTAGTCAGGGAACTAGATCCCAAATGTATGCCAAAACTAAGAGCCCACATGCCACAACTAAAGATCGCGCATGCTACAACGAAGATCCCACGTGCCACAACAAAGATCCCACGTGCCACAACAAAGATCCCACGTGCCACAACAAAGATCCCACGTGCCACAACAAAGATCCGGTGCAGCCAAATTAATTAAGTAATTTTTTTTAAAGTGTGAAGATAGATTAAGGGACTTATGGAACAACAAGTGGGCGAATATTCACTACAGGAGTCACAGAACCAGAAGGGAAGACAGAAAGCTTATTTGAAGAAATAATGGCTGAAAACTTCCCTAACCTGGGGAAAGAAACAGACATACAGATCTAAGAAGCCCAAAACATTCCAAAAAGGATGAATTCAACAAGACGCACATGAAGATACATTATAATTAAAATGTCAAAAGTTAAAGACAAGGAGATAATTTTTAAAGCAGCAAGAGAAAACCAACATTATGCACAAGAGAACCCCTATAAGACCACCAGCAAATTTATCAGAAGAAATTTTGCAAGCCAAAGGGAATAGCACTATACATTCTAAGTGCTGAAAGAAGAAAAACTGCCAACCAAGAATATTCTACCTGGAAAAGTTGTTCTTCAGAATTTAAGGATAGATAAAGAGTTTTCCAGACCAGAAAAACTGAAGAAGTTCATGACCACTAGACTGGCCATACCCGCCCCCCCACCAAAAAAAAGTTAAAGGGGCTTCTTTAAGCTAAAACAAAAGGGTACTAATTAGTAACAGGAAAACATATGAAAGAATAAATTGCAGTGGTAAAGGTAAATATAAATTCAGAATACTCTAATGTTGTCATCATGGTGGGTAAATCACACATAAATCTAGCATGAAAGTTAAAAGACAGAAGTATTAAAAATAACTATAACTACATAATTTGCTGAAGTATAAACAAGATAAAAAAATGTAAACTGTGACATCAAAACAACAAGGGGGAGCATTTCAAAATGTCGAGCTTTAGTATGCATTCTAAGTTAAGTTGTTATCAGCTTAAACTAGACTGTTGTAAATATAAGATGTTTTATATAAGCTTCATGGTAACACAAAGCAAAAACCTATAATAAATACACAAAAGATAAAGAGGAAGGAATCTAAGCATACCACTATAGAAAATCATTGAATCACAAAGGAAGAGAGTAAGAGAAGAAAGCAACAAAGAACATATAAAACAGTGAGAGAACAATTACAAAACGGCAATATTAAGTCCATACCTATCAATCATTACTTTAAATGTAAATGGACTAAGTTCTCCAATCAAAAGAGATGGGGGTGGGGGTCCTGAATCAATGAAAAAAAAAACCCAACTATACATGGCCTACAAGAGATGCACTTCAGCTTTAAAGACACACACAGACTGAAATTGAAGGGATGGAAAAACATACTCCACGCAAACGGAAATCAAAAGCAAGCTGGGGTACCTGTACTTCTACTTCAACACAAACTGTAATAAGAAACAAAGGTCATTATATAATGATAGAGGGGTCAATTTGAAACTGAACAGGACCCTGTGGGGCCCTCCTAGGTACAAATCCTTTCCATGTCCCCCATTTCTTGTTTGTAGGAAACAAGGCTCCATTCAGCCTCCTGGGCAGATTCAAACAGTTGCTAATCAGGAAAGGAAGGGAATGCAGAAACAAAAGAGGAGCAGCCAAGAAACAATAGTGCAGGGTTGTGGCTCCTCCTCAAGGAATATATATGTACTCAATATGAACTCAATATCTTGAGTTTCTGCTGCAGGAACTAAGGCCCCCACCCAGAGGGAGGATAGTAACTTCAGGCTGAGTACAAGATTCCTGGAACACCGCCCTGTTACCTCACCACCAACCAATCAGAAGAAAGTCTGCACACAGTAGAAGATAATGAAGACTCTGACCCCCTTCCCAAATGACCAACTGTGATTAACTTCCCCTTTCTCCCTTTAAAAACTTTCATGGTAAAGAAGAATCTTTAGAGTAGGTTCCTGGACATGAGTCTGCCTTCTCTCCAGGTTGTTGGTCTCCTGAAGAAAGCAACCTTTCTTTTCCACCTAACACTTGCCTCTCGAGTACTGGCTTTCAAGTGGCAAGCAGCTAAACCTGAGTTTGGTAACAAATTCAACAAAAGGATATAATATTTGTAAATATTTATGCAATCAACATAGGAACTCCTAAATATCTAAGGCAAATATTAACAAACCTGAAGGAAGAAATAGACAGTGATACAATAATAGTTGTGGACTGCAATACTCCCACTTTCAACAATGGTTAGATCATCCAGACAAAAAAAAAACAATAAACAAACACTGGACTGAAACTACATGCTAGACTGGATGGAATTACAAGACATTTAATAGAACATTCCATCCAAAAGCAACAGAACACATTATTCTCAAGCACACATGGAACATAATCCAGAATAAATCATGTCAGACCATAAAAACAGACAATAAATTTAAGAAGACTGAAATTATATCAAGCATCTTTTCTGACCACAATGGTACGAAACTAGAAATCAATTACCAGAAGAGAGACAAATGAAAATGTAAATACAATATACCAACACTTATGAGATACAACAAAAGAAGTTCTAAGCGGGAATTAAATAATGATAAATGGCCACATTAAGAAACAAGAAAGGGCTTCCCTGGTGGCGCAGTGGTTGAGAATCTGCCTGCCAATGCAGGGGACACGGGTTCGAGCCCTGGTCTGGGAGGATCCCACATTGCCGCGGAGCAACTAGGCCCGTGAGCCACAACACCTGAGCCTGCGCGTCTGGAGCCTGTGCTCCGCAACTAGAGAGGCCGTGATAGTGAGAGACCCGCGCACCGCGATGAAGAGTGGCCCCCGCTTGCTGCAACTAGAGAAAGCCGTCGCACAGAAACGAAGACCCAACACAGCCAAAAATAAATAAAAAATAAATTAATTTTAAAAAAAAACCTATCTCCATCATTAAAAAAAAAAAGAAACAAGAAAAATCTCAAACAACCTAACTACACCTCAAGGGACTAGCAAAAGAAGAAACTAAGTCTAAATTTAGTAGTAGGAAGGAAATAATGAGATCAGAACAGAAATACATGAAACAGACACTAAAAAGGCAACAGAAGAGATGAAATTAAGAGTTGGTTTTTGAAAAGATGAATAAAACTGACAAACCTTTAGCTAAACTCACCAAGAAAAGAAGAGAGGACTCAAAATCAGTATTGAAGGAGGAAACATTAAAACTGATACCTTAGAACTACAAAAAAGAATAAGAGACTGGGGCTTCCCTGGTGGTGCAGTGGTTAAGAATCCGCCTGCCAATGCAGGCAACACGGGTTCGAGCCCTGGTCCGGGAAGATCCCACATGCCACAGAGCAACTAAGCCCGTGCACCACAACTACTGAGCCTGTACTCTAGAGCCCGTGAGCCACAACTACTGAGCCCATGTGCCACAACTACTGAAGCCCACGCACCTAGAGCCCATGCTCCACAACAAGAGAAGCCACTGAAATGAGAAGCCCATGCACTGCAACAAAGAGTTGCCCCCACTCACCACAACTAGAGAAAACCTGCGCACAGCAATGAAGACCCAATGCAGCCAAATAAATAAATAAATAAAATTAAATTTAAAAAAAAGAACAAGAGACTATGAACAATTATACCAACATATTGGACAACCTAGAAGAAATGGAAAAATTTCTGGAAACATACAAGCTACCAAGAATCAATCATAAAGAAATGGAAAATCTCAAGAGAATGAGTATTAGTAACAAGATTGAATCAGTAACAACTGATTCTCCCAACAACAGAAGTCCATGATCACCAGCTTCATTGGTGAATTTTATCAAACATTTAAAGAACAATTAACCAATCCTTCTCACTCTTCCAAAAAACAAAGGAGGAGGGAATGCATCCAAAATGATTTTATAAGGCCAGTGTTAGCCTGCTATCAAAACCAGACAAGGACACTACAAGATAAACAAAATTACAGGCAAATATCCCTGATGAACACAGATGTAAAAATCCTCAACAAAACAGTAACAAATTGCATTCAACAATACATTAAAAGAATCATACACCATGATAAAATGGGATTTATCCCTGGGATACAAGGATGCTTGAACATCCGCAAATCAATGTGATGCATCACTTTAACAAAATGAAGGATCAAAAGTTATTTGATCATCTCAATAGATGCAGAAAAAGCATTTGACAAATTCAACATCCATTCATGATAAAAACTCTCAACAGAATGAGTACAGACAGAAAGTTTCTCAACATAAAAAAAGCCATATATGACAAGTCCACAGTTAACATCATACTCAACAGTAGAAAATTGAAAGTGTTTCCTCAAAGATTAGGAATAAGAAAAGGATGCCCACTCGACACTTTTATTCAACATAGTACTGGAAGTCCTAACCAGAGCAATTAGGTAAGAAAAAGAAATAAAATGTATCCACATTGGAAAGGAAGAAGTAAAACTGTCTCTATTTGTAGATGACATGATATATTTTATATAGAAGACCTAAAGACTGCACTAAAAACTGTTGGAACTAATAAAAGAATTCAGCAAAGCTGCAGGTCACAAAATCAATTTACAAAAATCTGTTGGGTTTCTATACAGTAACAACAAACTATCAGAAAGAGAAATTAAGAGAAAAAATTCCATTTTAATTGCATCAAAATAATAAAATATCTAAAAATAAATTTAACAAAGGAGGTAAAGACCTGTACATGGAAAATATACAACACTGATGAAAGAAGACACAAATAACCATTCATGGATTGGAAGAATTAAATTGTTAAAATGTCCACACTACCCAAAGCAATCTATGGATTCAATGAAATCCCTATCAAAATTCCAAAGGGATTTTTAACAGAAACAGAACAAACAATCCTAAAATTTGTATGGAACCACAAAGACCCTCAATAGCTGAAGTAACCTTGAGAAAGAACATAGCAGGAGGCATCATGCTTCCTGATTTCCAACTATATTATTACAAAGCTATAGCAATCAAAACAGTATGGTATTGGCATAAAAAACAGACACATAGACCAATGGAACAGAGAGCCCAGAAATAAACTCATATGTATGTGGTCAATTAATTTACAACAAAGGAGCCAAGAATATATAAGGCGGGGGACGTAAAGGAGAGTCTCTTCAAGAAATTATACTGGGAATACTGGACAGTCACATGCAAAAGAATGAAACTGGATCACTATCTTACACTGCACACAAACATCAACTCAAAATGGATTGAAGACTTAACAGAAGATATGAAATCATAAAACTCCTAGAAGAAAACTCCTTGACTTTGGTCTTGGCAATGATTTTTTTGGATTTGACATGAAAAACAAAGGAAGAACAAAAAATAAACAAGTGGGACTACATCAAACTAAAAAGTTTCTGCACAGCAAAGGAAACCATCAACAAAATGAAGAGGCAGTCTATGGCCTATGCACTGGGAGAAAATATTTGCTAATCATATGTCTGGTAGGAGGCTAATAACCAAAATATATAAAAACTCATATAATTCAATAGCAAAAAAGCCAAAAAAACAAAAACAAAACAATCTGATTAAGCTATGGGCAGAGGATCTGAACAGACATTTTTACAAAGACGACATACAGATGGCCAATAGATAAGTGAAAAGGTTCTCAACGTCGTTAATCATCATGGAGATGCAAATTGAAACCACAATGAGATATCACCCACACCTATTAGAATGGTTATTATCAAAATCACAAGAGAGAAAAAGTGCTGGCCAGGATATAGAGAAAAGGGAACACTTGTGCACTGTTAGTGGGAATGTTAATTGGTGCAGCCACTATGGAAAACAGTATGGAGATTCCTCAAAAAATTAAAAATAAAACTACCATGTGATCCAACAATTCCACTTCTGGGTATTTATCCAAAGGAAACTAAATAACTGTCTCCAAAAGGTTATCTGTGTCCCCATGTTCACCGCAGAATGATTCACGATAGCCAAGACATAGAAACAACTCACGTGTCCATTGATGTATGAATGGATAAAGAAAATGTGATATATATGTATATATATATGTGTATATATATATATATGAATTTTCTTCTTTTTTATGGCTGAATATTCATATATATATAAATATTATTCAGCCGCAAAAAAGAAGGAAATCCTGCCTTTTGTGACAACATGGCTGGACCCTGAGGGCATTTTTCGAAGTGAAATATGTCAGACAGAGAAAGACAAATACTGTGTTATTTCTTTCATATGTGGTATCTAAAAACACAAACTGAGCATAGATACAAAGAACAGACTGGTGTTTGCCTAAAGCAGGGGGTGAGGTGAAATGGGTGAAGGCAGTCAAAAGATGCAAACTTACAATTATAAGATAATGTCTTGGGATATAATATACAGCATGATAACTATAGTTAACAATACTGTATTGCATTTTGAAAGTTGCTAAGAGAGTAGTGTTAAAAGCTCTCATTATAAGAAAAAAACTGTAACCATGTGACATGACGGATGTTAATTAAACTTGTGGTAAACATTTTGCAATATATACATATGTCAAATCATTATGTTTCATACCATGGACTAATACAATGTTATTTATCAACTATATCTCAGTAAAAAATCAGAAAAAACATTTTAAGAGTATTAGTAAAAGTTCTAAGTGACTTTAAATGGCCTTGGGATGGAAAAAAGATTTTCTAAGCATTACCTAAAGTGAGAAAATGATAGCACTGACCTAAAATTTTACAATTTCTGTATGTAGAAAACCAGAACTGAAATTAAAAAGGAAATGACAAAATAGAAAAAAATACATAGACGTGGCTGACCACCACCCTGCCCCAATGAGGAAACAGACTCAGGATATAACAGGACACACACTAATGAAAAAGTGCCTCTCTAAGCTTTAAAAATGCTCTCTTGAATACTGGGAATCATGATAATGCATGGAAAGAGTTTAGGGCTGACCCAGCACTTGACATTTCTAATAAAAATGGTTTTACAATATTTATTAATGCATGTGTATGTGTTGGTTTATGTTTGTGTGTGCGTGTGTGTGTGTGCGTGCACGCACACGCACATGCACAAATACATCTACACAACCAACTCTCCCATTTTGCCCAGAACTGATCAGTTTGATAACTGAAAGCCCCAGGAAACTCCTCAGTCATCAAATTGGGACAGAAGGTCACCCTACTACATGCATACAGAGCAAAGGACATGGGAGAGTATGCACCAAGGTTTTAAGAGGACTTAATTCTGGGGAGGAAGTCTTATAGATTGCTTTTATTTTCTTTGTTATGCTTAGTTGTATATTCTAATTTCTTCATAAATGTGCTGGTTTCATGATAAGGAAAAAACCACATTCATTCCAATTTGACATTTAAAAAAAATTGAATAGAGCCTCTAGAACTATTAATCGCTATGGTATAATTCCCAAAATATAGGTCAGGTCAAATATTAGCAGTTCTTATAATATGAGAAAATCTTCCAGCCCAAAGACATGACATGCTATCAATTTACCAAAAATGTTCCCCATGCATGTTTTCTGTACTTTCACATCTTGACAATTAGCATGGAAAATCCAATATAATTGCTTTAATAAAAGGCATGCTATGCAGTTATATTAGCATGCAATGCTCTTAGTGCTGTCAGTAAAAATTGGAGATGCTCCACATTTCTATCCCGTTGAATGTACCGACATTTGTGATGTCATCATTTCAAAGACTGACTTATGTGCTAAAACTTTATCCATTACTTATGAGGATTATGTGATTAACTTTGTATCATAATGATAGATTTTTTGACTTATTCTTAAATTGAGGGGTTTTATTTTTATTTAATTTCCTTAAGAATTGGAACTGTTCCTAATTTAAATACATACTTGGAAATGTCTTTTTTTCTTTGTTTTTTTGTAGAGGAGATGGGTGAAGGTGGGTCCCAGATCTTTTGAGGAGGGAAAAGAAAAGGGTATTTTCATTATTCTTTTAGTACCCAGGGGCTGGGAGTTGCATGGAAGACAGATGTGGCAGGGAATGACAAACCATGGGGCAGCCTCTTCTTGTGACTAGGAAAAGCCTCACAATCCACACAAAGATCCCCCAGTACCAGGGGGATCATCTTTCATTTCCTTATTTAGTGCCAGCAAGCTGTTAATGGCTTGACTCAAGTCTTTCCAGTTACGGTATTTTTGAATACTTCTGCATGAGATTTAGAATGTCTGAGTTGTTAAGACAGAAAAAAATTTTTGGAACAGTGGAAGCACACAAGACAGCCTCTGATTCCCTAACTCTGCTTCCTAGAACTAAACTCAAAACACAGACACACATAGACAAAGACACACACACACACACACACACAGCTGCTGGCCAGGACCTCATGAAAACATAGACGTAACCCTGTAACTCGGTCCTATTCAGAAACCCATGCTCTCTGGTTTAAACAGCTCACCTACATGACCGGAATCCACTGAGCCATAATTCCAGATACATTTGAAATCCCATCTTTGGAATCTGGCACCATTTTGAATCAGGCCCTTACACTGACTGCCTCAGCTCCCTCTACAGAGAATTGCCTGTGCTTATCACTGTTGGCCTTAATTAAGGAGCCCAAATCAAGTATCTGGGATTACATTACTGCTCTATCAACTGCTCTCTGGCTTTGCCCAAGACAAAGGGTCTCTTTTCAGCAATTGCAGCTAATCAAAACCAAATTGAGCCACGGGCTTTACGGCTCTCCGAAACAAAACAAAAGCCAAGCCACACCAGAAAGTACTCCCCTCTTCATTGCCCCAAATGTGTCTCCTGAGTTGTCCCTTGTTTCTCACTCCTTTCCCCAACCACAGCCCCCTCCATATGCAAACTGAAAAAGAAGGCCACCAGGTAGACTTTTTGATGGATTCAAGAAAAACTTACTTTCTACCCACCATTATACTTTTTAGAGGAGCTCTATGGGGGGTATCTGGAATACCCCTTGGAGACGATACAGCTTTGTTTTCACAGAACTGCGGCAGAAAGTCACGCGAGTCCTTGAAGATGCACACAGGCTGGCAGCAAGCTGAGTTCTATGAACCGCTGTGAGCGAGTCTGGAGGAAAGTAAGCAGCATGGGAACAATCAGCCTGTAAAGTCTGCACCCAAAGCGAAGTGCTGGGGCTCAGGCCAACTCAAGAACCCAAGATTGAGGAACATACGAGCCAATGAGCGTGGGCAGTTGACCTCTTGTTTGAAGGGCTGTCACAAAGGCAGCTCATTAACCCACAAAAGATCCCACTTCCACATTCTCTGGTTTCTAAGCGTTGGCAGCAGCGTTCGTGTTCTTTTGGACCTTGTGGTGCACATCGTCTCTCTTCCCTCCCTCCTTCCAATCCATTACCCGGTCCCAACTGTTTCCTTTCTCCACAGTTAAGCAGCCATAGGCCTGGCTCCTGTAAAAGTGCCTCCCCAACCTTCCTACCTCTGTCTCCTCCTATTTTGTCTCATGCCTAGAAACAAAAATCATATTTCCTTAGTACATTTTCTTAACCTACTCTGTCCACAGAATCTACCACTGGCTCTCCATTGATTAAATTATATGCATTGTTTCGATTTAAAAAAATGATTAGGGATTAAAGGGGATTTTTACAATGCATTCCTTTCCCCCATCATTGAACAACTGTCATCTCCAATTACTGATACAAACAGCAGTGCCCACCCTCCTTCTCATCCCCTATCAACCACGGCTCCCACGGGCCCTGCCTTTGAGCCCAATGGGAGTGGATGGAGACAATGCCTCAGAGCTGCTGGGTTCTGAGACACAGCAAGTGTCGTGGCAGCACAGATGGAAACCCATTTTCAACTCAGACTCGAAGCAGAAAGTGACTGAACACCCCCCGCCCAAAGCTGTTTAAAACAACACACTGAGTATGTTAGTTGGACACAAAGAACCTCGTTGCCCAAAGAGAATAAAGCCTGCGAGGAGACTCCAAACACAGTTTAATCTAGGTAGAGAGAGAGAGAGACAGAGAGATGCAGCATCAATTTAAAGAGTCTAGCCAGTATTTGCAGAATACATGGGGAAAAGCAAAATCTTCCCTAAAAATCAATTCATGAAGATTCATCAGTTAGAGACTACACTGGGAGCAGTGACATAAGACTAGCTATTTTTTGGGTTTAGTTATAGGAACTTTGAAACAAACAAACAAAAAATCATAGCACAGCTGGTGCACAACAAATTCCTGGAGAAAGAAGATTCCAGACAAGAGTCTTTAACCCACCCAGGTTACTGCTATCATAGGTTCATGAATGAAGAAAAAGTAAAGATTGTCATCATAACCCACTAGATGTTCCTTTTAGCTTTGCGGGAGAGATCTGGCAAAATATATAGGCAATTGTATGTAGCTCTCATTTCTGAGCATGAGTTCAGCCATTCTCAGTAAATCCTTCTCTTGGATTTGTAAGACACCTGCTCCCCTCCTAGAAGGACTGGGTAGCTTCTCACTGACTCTTCCTAGAGGCCTCTGATTATTCAACTAGTCCATTTCATTTAAAAATCACAGAAATTTCTCTGAGGCCATCCCATTTCTTTCTAGCTCTGTATATAGAGATAGCACTAGTTATGTATATCTGCATATTTCTTAGTGTTTAAACATATTGATGTAATTTGGTCCCATATTCCAAGTAAAAGACTCTACCAGATACTATGAGGACACACAGTACATTATTCTTACCCCAAAGGGCTAACAATCTAGTAAGATGAAAGAAACGAGAAGTCAGGAGTTAGAGAATGATGAAGCAATTAAGAAATAACTCAGTCCTCGTGGAACTGCTCTGGCAATCAGAGGAAGAAACCCCACCGGGACTGGGTATTCTTGTGCTGTTTTTCCCTACATGCAGGAAGTTGCAATAATTTTCCTACTGAGTCTTGCTGGATGTTTTGGGTGTAGCCCCTTCACCTACCCCCAAAAATGGAAGTTTAGGTGTTGGGCCTGAGTTGTGATGTTCCATCCCCCAAACCTGGGAAGGGTGTTGGGGAAAAGGTCACCTGACCACTAGAGACCCAAGAACCAGCATCTTTGAGAGGAATTTAAGTCAGAAACCTATAGAACATCCAATGAGAAATTCAAAGAGGCTAGAATTAAAGAGAAGAGACGGAAAGAAAATATAAGTAGGAGGGTGACCCCTGGCTAGAAGCCAAGGAAGCCAGGGTAACTGAAACCAGAGGATGGGCACAGAGTCTGGGAACATTCTCCAGGTCAAAGAAAACAGTTGCAGTAGCTTTTATTAAAAGGGATTGCACCCATGGATTTTAGTGGGTTGAGTCATCAAAGGGCTTATTGAATGCAGACGCCACTTCCCACCAGGTGTGCCTCCTTCCCATCAGGAAGGGAGGGATGGAGCTTTCCTACAAGAGTGTACCCAGGGCCAACCCTAATGTTCCCTAGAACGTTTCTGAGGTGGAAGAAGAGTTCCTGCACCTACGTCTCTGACCCAGACACTTCCTAGTGGCTGATTTTAATGCTGTTGGATGCCCACAACCTCTTCCAGCACACACTTAGGGATGTGAGGTGGAGAAGGGAGTCTTGGGTCTTGGTGATCTAGAGAAGCATTAATAGAATGCATGGAGGTGTGAAGACCTTGAAGATAGCATCTCTTGTTACCTCAGAGACCCAGAAGTTGTGGTCTTCCAGCAGCTGGCTTGAGCAGAACGTACATTGTATCTGGAGGCCAGCCCAGACTCACAAATTCCCCCTTACTCCTTCTCCCCGGGGCCCAGCACTAGTTATAAAACTCCTTATATGTATATGGTAATAGCTTCCTTAATACTGACCAGCTGTTAGGGTAACAGTGGTGCCAGGGATGGCAGGGAACCAGCAGGAGTGGAATGATGACGGATACCAAAGGGAGGGCTCTGGCCAGCGAGCCACAGTGAGTCATTACAACTGAATTCTGTCGTGAATACAAAGAGCGTGTGTCTTTTTGAGTAAGAGGTGCTACTCTGGGGTTCTCATTTGAGTATCAGTTGATGCAACCCATATGGCTGATGGTCTGTGTACAGTAGGCAGACGGAACAAGAAGGTCTAGGACAGTGGGCTGTTTGGTCTGACAACAAAATCACCTGTGAAGTTAAGACTACAGATCATTGGGCCTCATCCTTGATCTACTGAATCAGACTATTCAGGGGTGGAGCCTTGGCGCACATACATTTTTTCAAACTCCACAAATGATTCTGGGGCATAGCCAGGGTGGTGAACTGCTGTTCTCGAACAATGCTTTACAACATTGGGATACAAAATGAGGACTGAATTCTGATATTATGTGGTCAGCTAAACTGGGAGATATTTGGGGCCAGGTAACCTGTGGGGATGTTATATGCTTAGGTCATCTGTGGAATCAGAAGGCCTTCTTGACAAACAGGGTGACAGCTCTTGATCCAGTGATGAGTGTACCTTCAGTATGGGGCTAACAGGCAAGGACTTCAAATTCTGTTTGAGATTATTTCCCTTTAGGTGGTACAGGGGAAAGAAGAATACATTTTAGTCTGCGCTCAAGCCTTTCCCCAAGAATATTATTTTGATTATCTTTTTTGGAAGAGAAATGAAAGTTACAGTGGACATGTTTAAAGTTAGATATTGATAGTGTTTTTAAAATATATCAATCAGAGAGAATCTTCTTGCCAGCTTGAGCTAGCCAGATACATCTCTTATCCCTAAGTATTTAATTCACTAAGTTAAATAAGGCGGCCCCAACAGGATTTGAATCACTGCTCTTCTGATTGGACTTGACTGAGTAAATAGGCCCATGGCTTGTACACACTTGCTATCAGAACAAGAGCCACCAGTGGAAACAAAGCTCAACTCTGATAACAGTGGGAGGGGAGGGACTTCCCTGGTGGTCCAGTGGGTAAGACTCCGCGCTCCCATTGCAGGGGGTCTGGGAGCGATCCCTGGTCGGGGAACTAGATCCCGCATGTACGCCACAACTAAGAGTCTGCATGGGGCTTCCCTGGTGGCACAGTGGTTGAGAATCTGCCTGCCAACGCAGGGGACATGGGTTCGAGCCCTGGTCTGGGAAGATCCCACATGCCGCGGAGCGACTAGGCCCGTGAGCCACAACTACTGAGCCTGCACGTCTGGAGCCCGTGCTCCGCAACAAGAGAGGCCGCGATAGTGAGAGGGCCGCGCACCGCAATGAAGAGTGGCCCCTGCTTGCCGCAATTAGAGAAAGCCCTCGCACAGAAACGAAGACCCAACACAGCCATAAATAAATAAATAAATAAATAAATAAATAAATAAATAAATAAATAAAATTAAAAAACAAACAAAAAAAGAGTCCGCATGCCGCAACTAAGAGATCCCACGTGCCACAACGAAGATCCAACACAGCCTAAATAAATAAATAAATATTAAAAAACAATGGGGGGAGGGGCAGGAGGCGGAGTGGAACACACTGTAAGAAAGCAGAGCTCTTTGAAAAGTGGGACGACCGCAGGAAACATGTCAGTTAAGACTCACCTTCTTCTGGAGGATATCCCCATAGGGAAAGCAAAGCAAAAATGTAATCCCAGCACAAGTCAAGCCAGGGTACAAGGAGATTATTAACCTTTGCTAGCCATGTAATCTCCCCCCATGAAAATATCCTCCTTGTAAGCTTGGGTAGAAGCACCTCTCGTAGATAGTTTACTGTTGCCACCACATCCTTCTTTAGCAAGCAGGTCACATTTCATTTTAAAGTGCCTGGTGTTGGGCTTCCCTGGTGGCGCAGTGGTTAAGAATCCGCCTGCCAAAGCAGGCGACACGGGTTCGAGCCCTGGTCCGGGAAGATCCCACATGCCGCGGAGCAGCTAAGCCCATGCACCACAGCTACCGGGCCTGCGCTCTAGAGCTCACGTGCCACAACTACTGAAGCCCGCGCGCCTAGAGCCCGTGCTCTGCAACAAGAGAAGCCACTGCAATGAGAAGCCCACGCACCACAATGAAGAGTAGTCCCTGCTCGCCGCAACTAGAGAAAGCCCGCGTGGAGCAACAAAGACCCAACGCAGCCAAAAATAAGTAAATAAAAATAAATTTATAAAGTCCCTGGTGTTAATTGCTTAATTTGACCAAGACGAGAATGGGTTCCAATGGTCCAAATTCTTCTAACTAACTCAGTCAATCCATGGACAGGTCCACTAGTTGGCCGCATAACGTAATGTCATGGCAGATATATGGCCACTCAAAGTTTGGTTGGATTGCATTTAATGTTTTGAATGGGCCCAGGGGTCAGCCGGGGTATTGCCATGGCACAGGCACAGTACATGGGCTCAGCCGCCCCAGGTTGCTATGTAGAACAATCCTTCCTCCATATTCTTTTGCACCCTCCAAATTTCATGACTGCCTCTTCAGTTCAGGGAGGGGCCATGACACATGTGCCATCACTTGGTTAGAGCGATAGCATGACAAAGTTTGGGGGCCAAAGGACTCCCTGTGAGGACACTTGGGAGCCCAGATATCTGTTGACTAAGTATATTAGTCAGACTTCTCCAGAGAACAGAACCACTAGGATGTACTGCGTGTGTGTGTGTGTGTGTAGATAGATAGTGTGTACAAGAGGGAGAGTGAGAGAGGCTTCCCTGGTGGCACAGTGGTTAAGAATCTGCCTGCCAATGCAGGGGACACGGGTTCGAGCCCTGGTCTGGGAAGATCCCACATGCCGTGGAGCAATTAAGCCTGTGTGCCACAACTACTGAGCCTGCACTCTAGAGCCCACGAGCCACAACTACTGAAGCCCACGTGCCTAGATTCCATGCTCTGCAACAAGAGAAGCCACCACAGTGATAAACCTGCGCACCGCAACGAAGAGTAGCCCCCGCTCTCCGCAACTAGAGAAAGCCTGCATGCAGCAACGAAGACCCAATACAGCCAAAAAATAAATAAATAAACTTATTTAAAAAGAGTGAGAGAGAGAAGAGAGATGTATTTTATGGAATTGGCTCACACAATTATGGAGGCTGGCAAGACCAAAATCTGAAGGGTGGGCTCGCACGCTGGAGACCCAAGGAAGAGTTGGTGTTGCAGTTCAAGTCCAAAGGCTGTCTGCTGGCAGAATTTCCTCTTGCTTGGGGGAAGTCAATCTTTTGTTCTATTCAGGCCTTCAACTGATTAGGTGAGGCCCTCCCACATTATGGAGGGCAACCTGCTTTACTCAAAGTCCATCCATTTAAATGTTACTCGCATGCAAAACACCCTCACAGACACACCCAGAGTAGCGTTTGACCAAATATCTGGGCACTACAGCCCAGCCAAGTGGACACATAAAATTAACCACCACAGCGTCGAGTGGGCACCCTCATCGGCCTAGAAGACCGTCCCTCCTCAAGCATCAGAGAGTACCAGGTACAGGTAGTCAGTAACAGGGGTGTCCTTCTTTCCCACGTTGTAGAGGGGTGGCGAAAAGAACTAGATAGACCCCCCAATCCATCAGAACACCACCTGGCCAGAATGGTATTCATCCCCTCTGGAAGTCACAGTGTTAGAAAGAACGAGAGAGACTAATAGTGCCATTTGAAGAAAGTCCTTGTTGCCAGCGTGCGTTTGCATAGGGTCCTGAATGAGGATGGAGGGACACGTCGTGACCTCAGTGAGTAGGAGGAAATTGTCGGCTGTATGAGGGTGAGGCCAGGAGTGGTCTCACACAGCCCAAACCCCACTCTGCTTAAATATTTGCCTTTTCAGTGCTTTGAAGGCTGTACCCCAGGCTTTTGTTTACCATTTGTTTTCCCAGAAATCAAAATCCCTCTGGAAAAACTTAGTCACATTGTGGATTGTGTCCACCTTTATGAGTTTCACAGGAGTACACAACGAATGGGAGACAGTATCTTGTAGAAGAATTTGGCAAAAGAAGACTATTGTGACTCAATTCAGGGCAGTTAAGGTTACCACTGTCTCTCTACTGAAAAGCAATCCACACAAAGCCAGTAAAATCAACAGTAGAGCAGAGAAGAAGCCATTGTTACTGCTGCGGAGTAAACCACTTTAAGGGGTCTTGTCACGCCCTGCAGGCTTGGAAGTTCTGAGTTCCAAGTTTGCTTTCACTGAGCAAAGCAAACCAGCAATCTATAGACTTACATGACATGAACTAAATCAGACCAAGCCTAAGAGAAATGAGCTCAGTGACGATGTAACAGATGCCCCATCTCTTCTCTCCTTGATGGCTTGCAAACTCCTGAGGGCAGGGTCTTGGCTTTGTTCTCTGCTGTGTCCCCAGAATCTGGCACATCACAAGCTCTGCTCAGTAAACTTTTGTGGACTGACTGATTTGCTGATTAAATAAAGTTCAAAGCAATCTTTCTGTAAGTATGGACACAAATCACAGTGGTCAAAAAGGAACGAGACTTTTTGGTAGGAAAATTGGAATGTTCTTGGAGTGTTTAATTTTTGAAATGAATTTATTTATAAAATGGCCACCACCTCTGCCCGTCTGCTTGGCCCTCTGTAACGTGAGACTGGGGAATGGCATATTTACTTAGCACCCATGCAATGCTCTGGGGCACACTTGATAGGTAAATATGGCAGGGTGGGTAGCACCCAACCTATTCACAAGCCCTTTCCCTTCCTAGCAGAGAGACAGAAGTTCCTGGAAGAGTCTACCAGGTTGCTAATCTGCCTGGATTTTAACTCGTTGAGGGCAGAGACTGTATCTTATCCCCAGAACCTATCCTACTGCCTGACATATACAAAGTGTGCTCAGACGATGGCTATCAAATGTTTGTGTTCCATTTTTTCTTGTCCCACAAGGAGACTGGAACGTGGGGGGATTTCAGGAAGCCTGTGATAACAGAAAGCTGGTAAAGTGAGCAAAGCTGATTACAATGGAATATCAGAAAGAATTAAGAGGATTCACAGTCGATATTGACAAAGAGAGCAACATTTGAAGAGAATAACTAGAATATTGAGTAGGTGGAGGTGATAAGAAGACCAGAGTAAAGAAAGATAACCAGACCGCGAGTGAGTACTTACTTACACTGCCGGGATATAGAATAGATTCTGATTTATATAAAAAGATGGAGAGCAAGAGGTTGGGTCTTAAGGAGATTCAAAGAACATGGAAGGTAGAGTTCCCAATTTCAAAGAGCTTACACATTATACTTTGTGTGTGTCTCTGTGTGTGTGTCCACTGAGGCATTTTATTTGCACAGATGTATTACATCCCTAGAAAAAGAAGCCCAGGATTTTCCCTCCTGTGTGTTTTCATCTTGCTTCATGGTCCACGATGCCAGCTGAGGTTGGCAGTACAACGAAACCAAACTGACGTGAAGGGAGCAGGTTATTCTGCCATTTTCCCAGATCTTTGAGCTGCACATCAAGTCTAGGGCTGATCACTCCACACCTGCTTAGCCTGCCTGTGAGGTGCACAACAATTTTCCCAGCTCTGTGATCAACAATTTCAAACTCGCCAGCGTAACCACGCTCCATCATCACAGTTAGAAACTGCATGATGACCTCGGAGGATGGCCTAATGAGAACCTGGGGTTCACCTCTCTTTTCAGCATCGTAGATGCTCTTGAGAACATCAGCCAGGACCTTCGTGGGCACCATGAGAGTGACACGGAAAGATGGCAGAAAGCGACACTTTTTCATTAACGATAACCCGGACCAAGTGTCATAGCAAGAAATAATAATTTAATAATCAGGGATTATTATCAGCTTAAATAATACCTATAATATGAATATTATAATGTTATATACAAATGTATGTTATATATAAATATTATATATTTACAACTATATTTCATTTTCATAAACTAAGTCATAGGTTAAAAGCCCACAAGTAAACAACAAGGTCCTACTGTATAGCACAGGGAACTATATTCAATATCCTGTGATCAGCCATAATGGAAAAGAATATGAAAAAGAATGTGTGTGCATATATATATGTATATATATAACTGAATCACTTTGCTGTAGAGCAGAAATTAACATGACACTGCAAATCAACTACACTTCAATAAATTTTAAAAATAAAAATTCGGGCTTCCCTGGTGGCGCAGTGGTTAAGAATCCGCCTGCCAATGCAGGGGACACAGGTTCGAGCCCCGGTCCGGGAAGATCCCACATGCCACAGAGCAACTAGGCCCGTGAGCCACAACTACTGAGCCTGCGCGTCTGGAGCCCGTGCTCCGCAACAAGAGAGGCCGCGACAGTGAGAGGCCCGCGCACCGCGATGAAGAGTGGCCCCCGCTTGCCGCAACTAGAGAAAGCCCTCGCATAGAAACGAAGACCCAACACAGCCAAAAAAAAAAAAAAAAAAAAAAAATTCAAACTTAAAAAAACCCCACAAGTATATTTAAAATTTGCATTTGTCATCTTAAAACAGGAACTCAGGCTTTTAGTACTCTCAAATGAATAAGCCCTAAAATCGCCGTTTGAATGCTGCTGAAAACCCTCCAGCGCCTCTCAAAAGCCACCCATCACATTACAACTAACTATGAAGTGGACCCGAAATTAATGCCTGTGCTTTCATTCTTGCAGGGCAATGAATGTTGACGATTTGGGGGACATGAGTGCTTTGACAGTATGGACCTTTCTCCCAAGTTTATATAATTCTCTGTAGGTGGCTTTTGTTCACATAGACCAACCATTTAAAAGATGTGTAGTTGTGTGTTCCATGCAAAAATTAATGTGTACTTCCGGAAATAAAAATTGAACTAAATTAAAATTGACAAATAAAGAAAAATAAAATTTGAACTCTGCTCACATTTCAACGAGCAGCTGAATTTTGTTTTGCCTTGAAGAAGATGAAATTATAATGAGGTCTTGGTTAGAGTGATGTCCATGTCGGGGTAATGTCTGACATCTATTCAATTTTGACTTTTCTTTCTGGTGGCTGTAACTGCTGAAAAGTCCAATACACGAAACTCTTATGAGGTGTTCAATAAAATCAGAATTCTATAGTTCATTGTGAGACAGGCCTGGGACCCTTTGCTGCAGTGCTGCAATGCTTGCACCTGGACAAATGTCTCTTTGAGCTACAAAATACAAGTAAACTATAAGGGACTAAAAATAACTGTGTGCGTGCACAGTTGGGGCAAATTCTGGACAAAAGATACAAAAAGACCAAAAAAAGCCCAACTGCCACTTCTGAAGAGCCGCGAGCAAAAACAAGGTGTCAGGAGCAAAAGCGGGGTACTGCGCATGCCCCCTGCACTCAACACCGCAAAGTGGTGGGCAAAACACCTAAGCCACCCCTCCGGCCCGACCCCTGGACCCATCCCTACCCTCACCCCATACAGGGAACCAGCTTGCCTCCCTCAGCAAGGGAACTTGTTGCTTGTTCTCACTCCCCTCTGCTGCAGCAGGGGCCCTAATAAAGCCTTGCCTGAATTTCTTATCTGGCCTCCGATCAATTTCTATTGATTAAGGAGGCCAAGGACCCTGGTTGGTAACCACTGTGTTAGAAGAGCCCAGGCTTATGTCAAGATTCCCTGGAAACCCCAAATCTTTACATTTAACGAATGCCCCATCATTTCCTTTGTCTAGGAGGTGACCTTAGGAAAATCTGCAACCTTGATGTTGTCCTCAAAGATAAGAATTTTCTGAAAAGGAGACAAGTCATAAGCAGAGACCTTTGGGCTTATGCTGTTAGAAGCCTCCAACTTTCTCATCCCCTCACTCTCTCGTCTTCTCTTTCACAGCCCCTCAATCCTATTTGCTTCCATACTTGAGTCCTTGCCTATTCCCACCCATCAACAACTTTCTCCACAGAGTTCAACCGACTCTGTGTCCCTACGCAACAGCCAAGGAGGACCCCAATCCCACTGCTGCCAGAGAGAAGGACAGCAACCCAAGTGCAGTCTGAACCATTTCCCCCCAGAAGCACCGTTAACACCGTGGTTGAGTTTTGTGATAGACGGTTCCCTTACGAAGCCACTACGAGCAAACCAGGTGGGCTGGCCTTTGGGCTAATCCCATTTGTTCCTATCAAAAAATACGTTCCAAGTTCCACACAACCCATAAACACTGGCTTTGGTAGCACCGTGTGTTCAGAGCCCAGGCGCTGCTTTCAGAGGAAGTCACATTTGTACTAGACACGAGCTGCACCCTCTTTAGTTTTACTAGAACAGGGCAGAGATCCAGGTTTATTTCATTCCTGTGGGAATAAATATATGACTGAAGCCTATCCACGGCCCAAGTGTCAGATACAGAAGTTAACATTAAAAGAAATAAAAATGGAAGGTAAAATCTTCTAACCATCTGTTTTTTTTCCACTGCCAGGCAGATTTCTATTTTCTTAATATTTTGTTCTAAGAGCAGAGTGGAGAGCTGCCATTTTCACTGTGCTATCCTTTCAGCTAACAGGGAAGCTGAGAGCATCACGGGTTGTCTCAGATTAGAGAGCTAACTTTCCTCCCGACTGCCATCTTCCCAATTTGGTAAAAGTCGAGCCTTACTGGGCTACATCTCAACTGATTCCTAATTAGCTTTGGCCTTGTGTCCTTAGAGGCTAAGATCTCTGTAGAACATTAAGTTGGACATGGAGAGAATGTCCTTGGAAGTGTACACACTCAGACAGAGCGTAACTTCCCGTGCATTTTCAGGTCCTAAATCGCTTCACTAGTATCTCCACTCTTAGCTGCTAGTTAATGAGAATGAAGCCGCTGTTTTAAATCTGCTGGATAATGTATGACTAATTGAAGACATACAGGTTTATGTCTTGCCTCTCACATTATTATAATCTCGTGGTCCCGCCAAACGCACAAATCTTCATCACAGCAAGCTCTCTGTGTTTGTGGTGGCAAACCTCCAAAACAGTGTTGTTTGGCAAAAACAGGAGTGTTTTTAGCAACAAAATCCAAGACAATTGTGTGCTAAAACGTGAACCCAGTATAGTGAGGGCCAATTAACTGAGCATCTGTTACATCTGGGCCCAAGCTATTAACCGCAATCTTGATTATCTTCACGTGTAAAACAAAGGAATCCCAGGTCTAGGTGTATTTTACTTTTTTTATTTTTTTTTCACATAAATCAGAGATCCAAATTTGTTTGCAAATGCTCTCTGGACGTTTGAAGCCCTTTGGATAATTCAGTGGAGTATTTTGTTTGCTTCTGTTTTAGTTTCTCGTGAAATTTGTTCTTTAAAAGTCTACTTAAATGTTTAGGTTTATATGCCTAATATAAGAAATCATCTGTGTCAGATGGCACGATTCTGAATGAAACGAAAAGAAACTCCAAGTCAAAGTGACTTAATAAAGAGTATTTAGGACTCACGTACCTGAAAAGTCGAGGAGTGAGGAAGACATCAGACGCGGTGGAATTAGAACTTCAGCTCCGTTTATCTGTGCTTTCAGTTCCTCCTCCAGGATGGCTGCCAGCAACTGGGGTTACGAACCACCTCTTTCCTAACCTGGAGGAGAAAGCGCCTCACCTCGCATCTCTCGTTCTATAACCTGAACCAATCATAGTAGCTATTAGAATGACAGGCATTGATTGGTTTATGCCTGGGACACGAGCTTCATCCCCCACCAATCACATGGCCAGAAAGATGCACAGGCTGTTTGGCTTACGCCAATCAGAGCCTCGCCCTAGAGTTCCTGCTGGGTTCAGCCCACCTGAACCACCTCGATACTCTGCAGTGGGGTGGGGGTGGGGGTGGGGGTGGGGGTGGGGGTGGGGGCGGGGGGCTGTGGTTCACCCTAGAAATGGGAAAGAGGTGATGGATGCTGCAAAAGCGACTATTGAATGCCAACGGCACCATTTTCTTCAAAAAAAAAAGAAAAAAACTGCTTTTTCTTTTTCGAATTGTCAAGAGACTACAGATATTGTTTAGAAGGAGCATTTAATTTTTGTTAGAGTCGAAAGAGAAAGATAGAAATAGGACCGTATTTATCTACACAAAAGAACAATTTTATCAATATTATCATGGTTAGGAATCCAAGCGTTCTGGAATCTGAGTCCTTTGATTTAAATTGTGCCTCCGTCACGTACTAGCTGCATGATATTGGGTAAGTCAGTTGGCATCTGTGTCTCAGTAAATGAGGATAACAGTAGTGCCTACAACATCAGCACTAAATGAAAGCACACATGCAAGTAAATCTTGTAGCAATAATAAGTGCGCCATGACGTTACCCATCCTTCACAATGTGGCTTCTATGGGCAGGGACCTCGCCTGCCTTGTTCACTGCTGTAACCTCAGTGGCTGGCACATAATAGGTGTCCGATAAATACCTGTGGGAAGAATGAATGAATCTCCTTTCCTCCGTCTCTAACTCTCAACAGAAGAGTAAAGAAGAGGAAAGAGTTAAGCAAATTAGAGGCCAGTACAGCTGGAGCCAGTTCTTGGTTGACGGCCAGCACAAAAATCCAGGAGGAACAGGGTTTGGAGTTGTAGATCCACTTTGACTGCGGTTGGAAAAGTGCAGCTGACAGGGTCTGGAAGAGAAGAGAGGAGTGTTTGCTAAATCCCACAGCATGGGCATTTTTCTTTCTTTCTTTCTTTTTAAGCCTGAGAAGCAAAGGATGAAACTGTATCATCTGGTTCAGTAACATAATCTTAAAATAAAATGAAAAAATCGGGGAGTTTCTCTGTGGGAAAAGAGAACAAGAGGATTCAAAGGAAAAAGACAATAGAGAATTTAATCCAAAACATCTAAAAGCAAGTATTTTTTTCAGGGATTTTCAGAGATTGTCTACAGAAAGAGAAAAAAAATTGAAAGAGAAGAATAAAACTGTGAAGATGTTTCAAACATGAGGACTCTTTAAAATATACCTACAAGAATTCCTTATTCGTACAGATAAACATGCTCAATTTCCTGCTGACCCTCCCCCTTCCCCTCGCCCCCAGATCTTTATCAGCTGGGCTTCTACCAAGATGTGGCAGAATACGGACTACACATGGGCCCTGCTCAGTGAGAAGAAACAAAACTAAGCTAAACTCTGCTCCCAAGACAAAGTAAGTGACTATTCACTTTGTAATATTCAGAGAAACAATATAAAACAGAAGTCGTGTGGAAGACATAACAAACGCACCATTTCACATTTTTGTTTTAAATACACTGTTTAATTTAGAATAGCTTTAGATTTACAGAAAGCTTACCAAAAAAAAAAAAAAAAGTACAGGTAGTTTCCATATATACCCTGTGCCCAGTATCCCCTGTTAAGATCTAACATGAATATGTTCATCATTAGTCATAGCTAATGAACCAATATTGACACATTGTTATTAACTGAAGCCCACACCTTGTTCAGATGTCTTTAGTTTTTACCTAGTCCTTTGCTCCAGGGTTCCATCCAGGGTCCCACATCGCAGTTAGTCATCATGTCTCCTTAGGATGCATTAAACTGTGACAGTTTTAGACTTTGCTTCTTTTGGGTGACCTGGACACTTTGGAGAAATTCTGTAAAGCGTCCCTCAATTTGGGTTTGTCTGATGTGTTTCTTTTGCTTCGACTGGGATTATAGTTTGGGGGAGGTAAAGTTCCGTTCTCACTACGTCATATCAAGGGTGCATTATCAACATGAATTACCACTGATGATGTTAATCTTCTGTACTTTCACCCCCTTTCCATACTGTATCTTTGGAAGAAAGTAACTGCACACAGTGTAGGGAGTGCGCTGCACCTCCTCAAGGGGGCAGTATCCACATACATTTTTTAAAAATTCTAATGTGTAGGCATTTGTCTCTTCTCCCCACTTACCTGTTTATTCAATCATTTGTATTAGTATGGACTTGCATTAGTCTACTAGGGCTGCCATAACAAAATACCATAGACTGGGTGGCTTCAATAATAGAAATTAATTTTCTTGCTGTTCTGGAGGCTGGAACTCTAAGATCAAGGTAATAGTAGGGTTGGTTCCAGATGAGACCTCTCTCCTCAGTTTGCAGATGGCTGCCTTCTCACCATATCCTCACTGTGCACATGCCAAGAGAGAAGGATTTCTGGTGTCTCTTCCTCTTAAAAGGGCACTAGTCCTTCGGGATTAGGACCCCACCCTTATGACCTCATTTAGCCTTATTTACTTCCTTAAAGGCCCTATTTCCAAATATAGTATCATTGGGGGTTAGGGCTTCAGCAAATAATTTTGGGGGGTGGGAGGATACAATTCAGCCCATAACAGGGCTCATAATTATTTATTTTAGACTTTGGGTTATAATCCAATACTATATTATTTATTTTGCTCTTCAAGTAGCCTGTGGGAGCTCTTTCAGTTGACTCTTGTGTCCCCTTGACGTATCCCATCAGTTTGGTTTTTGAGCACTTCCTTATTTTCTGTGCTACAAGATACCCCAGGTTAGTCTTGTATATTACGTGCTCCAGCCTTAGAATCAGCTGTTTCTCCAAAGGACCTGAATTCCTTCTATTGGACAATGGTATGAGAAACCCAGATCTGGTTCCTGGGTTTGCTTGTTGCTATTGGGTGCTGTTGCCTCTAGGCCCTCTCAACAATAGCAGTTCTTTTAGTGCTTTTTATGTTGACTTTTCAAAGAGTCTGATACAGTGTCTTGTCCCAAACCTAAAAAAGAGAAATAGGTTGATAGAAAAAGTAAGTTCTTGGGAATCAGATAGAAATCCTGTGATTTATCATCAGGTTTCACCACTTACCAGACAAGTAACCTCCTGCAAGTTACTTAACCCCATAAAGTTTATGTTTCCTTATTTTTAAAATGGAATATTTAAAAATATGTTAAAAGAGATTATGTACATAAAGGGCAAAGCAAACCACAAAGCTCATGATCAATAAATATTAGTAACCCCTTATCATATCATGGGCCACCTATTATGTCTGCAATTTAGACTTCTGAGCAAGAGATAATTGCTCAAAAACTACTTTGGTAAGTAGTTTTCTCCACATGCAAAATCCAATGCAAGAATAAGTTGACTTATTTATGAAGATTCTATCCTGTATTTCAAACTAGCTATTGGACAACTCTAAATGGGTATATAGATATTACTTCAAATTTGAAATATTTTAAGCTAAATTCTTTTCCCTAAACTGAGTCCCACATTGGATTTTTTTTTTTTTTTTTTTTTTTTTTTTTTTTTTTTGGCTATGCCACGTGGCTGGTGGGATCTTAGTTGCCCAACTAGGGATTCAACCTGCCCCCATGGCAGTGAAAGCTCCAAGTCCTAACCACTGGACCACCAGGGAATTCCCCCAACATTAGATTTTTTTACATTTCTAAAAGGAGTAGTACCATAGTTCATCCTAATTATCCAGATTCAAACTCTGATAATACCAGACTAGATATTTCAGACTAACCCTCCTGCTAAGTATAATTTTAAAATATTGACAAAGCCGACAGAGAAAGAAAAATACCATATTGCTTATATGTGGAATCTAAAAAAAAAAAAATGGTACAGATGAATCTGCTTACAAAACAGAAATGGAGTCACAGATATACAAAACAAACTTATGGTTACCAAGGGGGAAAGAGAGGGGCATAAACTGGGAGATTGGGATTGATATATACATACTACTATATATAAAATAGATAACTAATAAGAACCTACTGTATAGCATAGGGAACTCTATTCAATACTCTGTAATGACCTATATGGGAATAGGTTCACTTTGCAGTACAGCAGAAACTAACATAACATTGTAAATCAACTATACTCCAATAAAAATTAATTAAAATTTTTTTAAAATAAAATAAAATAAAATATTGACAAAGTACTTTTTCAATAGTCTTAAAGACATAGGAGCATTTATAAGTTATTAAGGAATTGTCAAGCCAGTGTCCAACAGAAGAAGGAAATTCAGAGAGGGTAGCCAATATCTGGAGCCATTTTGCCCTAGAAGAATTTTCTATTCCTTTAATGAAATGGAATACTGAGAGTCTGGGGTGGATAGGACTTACGGGACGAAGGGAACAAAAATCGTAATCCATGGTCTTGCAAAGAGGTTGTTCAAAGGCAAATACTCCATATTTAGTGTTGAGACTCTAAAAGTCTATCCTCTAAGGAGGAATTGGAAATAGATTGGCCTTCCCAGGGACTGAAGCTCAGCTTCAAGTCATCTCAATCCCTGGAAATTGATTAAAATGAGTGAGTGGTATGATTGCTCATAGTTGCCTGCCAAAAATAAGTGTTAAATTCTATTTGAATGAAGAGCACATCATTGCAGGGCTCAAGTTACTTGTGTAGTTTTTCATATATGGTATCTGGCATTTAATTTTTTTAATATGTTCTTATTTGAAAGGCACCCAAGTAAACAAGATAATGTGATCAAAACACAAGAGAAACAACAGATGATGTAAATAAAGCCCTCCCCCATAAGTCACATAATGAAGTTAACAGACACAATCTTTAAAATAACTCCAAAAATGTTTAATAAAACAAAAACCAAGATTGAGATCTTTGACAGAGAACTGGAAACTATAAAAATAAAATAACCTATGGCAATTCTTTAACTTAAGGGTACACTAACCAAATTTTAGAATTTGATGGACCAATTTAGTAGCAGATTAGTCACAATTATAGAGCTAATCAGTGAACTGGTAGATAAGTCACAAGAAAAATATTAAGATGAAACATGTAGAACTAAACAGATGGAAAATATCAACATAAAATAACAATAGAGGCTATACTGTGAGAAGGTCAAACATACACTAATTGGAGTCTCGAAAGAAGATGAGAGAGACAGTGGGAAAGAAGGAATACTTGGATAATAACTGAGAATTTTTTTAAAGATGAAAGATGTTAACCCACAGGTTCAAGAAGTTCTATACCTCATGAAGTATAAATAAAAAGAAAATCACAACTACACACATATTAAAAGCACTAAAACAAAAACTTTTCACTACCCATCCCCACTGCATTGCACCATCCTAATTCTGACCTTTATTTTTTCACAAGTAGACTAATATATTTATGTAACTACTATTCTCTATTTCTCCCTCATTTACAAAGCTGTCAAATTAATATTCCTCAAACATCATTTCTTATGCAGAAAATACTCAGAATTATTTGGTAACCTCTCTACAACCTGATATTGCCCAAAGGAGTGTTAATTGAGAAGGATCAACTAAGACAGCAGGACACAGTGAGCACCCGAGGTCCCTGGTGAAGGGCAGGCACATGTGGATAATTGAAAGGAAAGATTACATAATTCCATTAGTAATCCATAAGCAATCAGAAGTGTAAGTAATAATAATGACTAACACTCATAATGCTTTTCATATGGACCCTCATAGGTTGATGTATTTTAACTCATTTAGTCCTCACAACTCCATATGATATACTGTTAGTATCTTCATTTTACAGCTGGGGAAACAGAGATGGTAAGTAACTTGCCCATGGTCACACAGCTAAGTGACAAAGCTGAGCTATGGACCCAGATATCTGGCTCCAGAACCCATGTTCTTAATACCTACTGTCTCTGCACATATGAGCAGCAATGGTTTCTAAACAGAATCATAGTAGGACTGAGCTGACAGCAAGGATTAGAGTTCAGTAGAGAAATGTTAACTGTGTTTAGAGCTAATCTCTCACCTCCCAAGAGTGAGATTCACGTGAATGAGATCACACTGTGACTAAGGGCTAGACAGCAATCTTAACATCACTATAAAAAGAATTAAGTTTTAGAGCCCTTCTCTCCCTGGGATTACCATTATTTCCACGATTTGGTAAGAAAATACGTAGAGGCACAGGTTTTTCAGGGATTTCATAGGAAATCACTCTAACGTCTACATTGAACAAGTCCTCCTCGCAAACCAGTTGAAAAATGGCTAAGCTTAATCCATTTGGTTTAGTTTTCTCCTTCCAGAAATGCTACTTGGCATCTTTCTTTTTCTTTTATGAGAGTGTTTTAACTTTCATCTGCTGGTTTTAATTTAACTTGTCATATTTCTATTTTTTTTGTGCGTGTGCCCAGAGGCCTCTGGGAAAAGGACACATTTTTTAATAAATCGAAACAATAAAAACCAGAAAGGTCAACTTAAGTCAATTAGTCACGTTTCAAGCAATCTAAGTAGAAGACAAGAAATTCACTTCCAGCCTTCAAATTGTTCTCTCAAAGACTGCTAACCCTAAAGACGCAGACGTAGGGAATGGACTTGAGGACACGGGGAGGGGAAGGGTAAGCTGGGAAGAAGTGAGAGAGTGGCATGGACGTATATACACTACGAAATGTAAAATAGATAGCTAGTGGGAAGCAGCTGCATAGCACAGGGGGATCAGCTCAGTGCTTTGTGTCCAACTAGAGGAGTGGGATAGGGAGGGTGGCAGAGAGATGCAAGAGGGAGGAGCTATGGGGATATATGTTTATGTATAGCTGATTCACTTTGTTACAAAGCAGAAACTAACACACCATTGTAAAGCAATTATACTCCAATAATGTTAAAAAAAAAAAAAAAGACTGCTAACCCTGGAAACAGACTAGGGCATTCGTGCACAGAGAGAATTAAAGTGATCAAGGTCATGGGTACAGATAACTTAACTGTCATGGTAAGCAGGAAGCTTTTGTATGTACGTTACACAGACGACAAAACGCACAGATACCATAGGAGGCATATGGCATTCTATAGGGGCTCTAAACGTCCTAATTTGGTTCCGTGTCTTAGCACAGATGAATTCTGCTAAGATTGAACTTTTCTAAGTCAGGGGCCCCAAGGGACCCCAAGCCATAGGGTCCCTTGTTTTCCAGATCGGAGTGAGCAAAGTAACAACCGTATCTTTTTTTAAAGTTGCATCATTAATAGTCCATTTTATTCTTTGGTTGATCATGTGGCCATGTTCTTGGAAGGAAAATGATCTCCTAAAATCTTCCCCACAGCCATTCTTCTCTAACCACACCCTGTTAGTTTTGCTCTTGGCACTTATCCACTTAATTATATTCTTATCAGGTTGCTATCTCCTCACTGCATCATAAGCTCCAGGAAGGGAAGAACTATATCTCTTAAATTCACAAGTGTTTCTCCAGGTCTGGCACAGTACCTAAGACATAGTTAGTGCTCATATTTGTTGATGGGATAAAAAGAAGGAATAAACAAATAACAAAGTTAGGTAGGCCAATGAGATTGAGTAGAATAGAGTCCTTGCACGAGTGACATGGAAATCTGATTTGATTAATAGCTAGCTGGGAAAATATGAAATACTGTTTTTATGGGCAAATTCTTTCCTTCCCTCCCTCCTCCCTTCTTTCCTTCCTCCTCTCCTTTACATCTCTCTTCTTTTTCCCTTTTTACCTGATTTGCAAAGCTACCACAAGGAAATAAAGATGGTGATAAACGTGAGAAAGACCAACTCAAATTTGGGAACTTTGTAATGAAAAGGTCATCTAAATTGTGAGACTACCTCATTTTTTCACAAGAAAATCTCACACGCTTTAATAGGGTCACAGACACTAGAGGGCAGTCCTAGACACCCTCCTAGCATCTTCCCACCGTGGAATAAACACAGCAACCTAGTCTGGGGCTTAAAACACACTCAGGGGGCTTCCCTGGTGGCGCAGTGGCTGAGAATCCGCCTGCCAGTGCTGCGGACACGGGTTCGAGCCCTGGTCCAGGAAGATCCCACATGCCGCGGAGCAACTAAGCCCATGCGCCACAACTACTGAGCCTGCACTCTAGAGCCCTCAAGCCACAACTACTGAGCCCGCGCGCCTAGAGCCCGTGCTCCGCAACAAGAGAAGCCACCGCAATGAGAAGTCCGTGCACCGCAACGAAGACTAACCCCCACTCGCTGCAACTAGAGAAAGCCCGCGTGCGGCAATGAAGACCCAACACAGCCAAAAATAAATAAATAAATAAAATAAATTTAAAGCAAAAAGAAAACACACTCAGATCACCAATCAGATGCCCCAGCCTTCACCTCCTCCCATAAGAGGAGGACTCCTCCATGACTTCCCCACCTATTTGTAGGAGACCTTTGGTGTCTCGCCGGAGTCCTTCAGCATCCTCCAAGCGCTGAATGAAGAGTTTGGCTGCTTCAGAAGGCCACAGCTGCTGTCTCCCCCTGGAACCCACAACTATTTACCCTTGTCCTGGGTCCACAGAGATGCCTGCAGGATTGTGTTCACAAAAGCCTCTGCTTTCAAGTCCTGGTGCAACGGGGTGAATGTTTTTGTCCAGCCCGCCGCCCCTCCCCCATGCATATGTTGAAATCCCAACCCCCAATGTGATAGTATTGGGAGGTGGGACCTTTGGGAGGTCATGAGGGTGGAGCCCCATGATGGAATTAGTGCCTTATAAAAGGAACCCCAGAGGACTCTCTCACCCCCTTTCTGCCATGTGAGAATACAATGAGAAGTGGGCAACCTGGAGAGGGCTCTCATGAGAACCCAATCGCACTGGCACCTTGACCTTGGACTTCCGGTCTCCAGAACTGTGAGAAATAAGTTTCTGTTTTTTATGAGCCGCCCAGTCTATGGTATTTAGTTACAGCTGCCTGAATGAATTAAGACACCTGGCACATGCACAGGTGGGGAGAATGCCTCACTCCTCATTTTAAGTGACTCTCTTTCCCCAGGACCCCTAATACCTTATTGAAATTTAACAATAATAAAGCCCTTCGAATATATTCCCACAGCCTCCTTTGGCACTGGACTCAAGCATAAGCTTTTGGGGAACTGCACTTCCCAACTGCCAGACTCCAAATTTACAACTAAGATGTTGTGAGTTTTTTCCCATGGAAGTTTGCTTTAGTCACTGTGGCCAACCCATCAGACGTGTGTAGGTTTTTCAAGATTCTGGAGTGGACTGGCCCTAATTAAAATCTGTAAATCAAGGTCTTGCGTATAAGCTCAGCTGCCTGGGGTCTTTGACTCTCAGGAAGATTTATCCCCAGATGTCAAGGCTCTGGAAGAACACCATTGGCCTCAGTTACCTTCCTTTTTTAGAGAAAGAATTGTTTTATTTATTTTTATTTTTGTTTAAAGCAGAGTTGTATTTAAAAGGCTCATTCTAAAAAGAGATCAAGTCAGAGTCTGGTGGGAATTTTCCTTCAGCTAAACCAACTGCTGGCTGTGCTTGAACATCTGCCAGCACGGGGGCCACTGCTGCAGCACTTCTAACTTAGAAGTGGCTAATAAAATCATGAAGGGAAATCATAAAAGAGAATTACAAACAAAATTATCAAAAAGAAAAAAAAAAGATTTTACTATAATGAGATTCATCTTCCAGGGACCAGAAATAGAAAATTTGCAGACATAAGCTTATGCTAGCAGAGACACTTGACAGATTTAAAAGTTGTTTGCCCAAAGTAAGTTTAACTGACCAGTGTTTACTAATCAGTGGTTTCTAGCATTGCAGAAACTCTGAGTCCAGTTGGGCAAAAAAAAGAAAAAAACAATCAAACCAAAAACAAAGAAACAAACCAAAAAAACCCTGAGATCACCTCAGTTACCCAAAATACAAGAAGAGATTGAAAAACTACCTTCCATTTGTGGTGCATTCATTTTTAAAGCTGATGGAATCTTCAAGAACACATTGTTTTTACATTGGCTTATTTTGTAAATAGTTTAATTAACATATTGAAATTGTGATTGTATTAATGAAATAATCAGGTCGGGACTCCCCTAGCTCTTGATTTGGAGGCAGGATCACTTTTTATCACATAAAGAAATAGATTTAAACATAGTGGGGAGGGACTTCCCAGTGGTCCAGTGGTAAAGACTCTGCCTTCCAAAGCAGGGGACGCAGGTTCGATCCCTGGTCAGGGAGCTAAGATCCTACATGCCACGGGGCACCTAAGCCCATACACCACAACTACTGAGACCGTGTGCTGCAAACTACAGAGCCCACGTGCCCTGGAGCCCTCACACCACAACTAGAGAGAAGCCCCCATGCCACAACGAAGACCCGACACAGCCAAAAAAATTTAAAAAATAAATAAGTTAAAGAAATAAATATTTTAAAAAACTGTTAAAAAATAAAATAAACAGTGGGGAATAGTAATTGGTTATTAAGTTACAAAGGTATTTGGTCTTCTGTTAAAAAGTATGCACTAATGGTTAAATGTTACAACATCTCTATTTTTAAGTACTTCAGACATGGCTACAACCCAGAGAGCATTTTTTTTTTTCCTAGGGTACTCTTTACTTATTTATTTTTGGAATGTCTGGGCCAAATCTGTTTCATCTTTGACCTTTGGGTTCTTTTCTTTTCTGTTTAGGGAAACAACTATGTATACCTTTCTCAGTATTAAATATACACACGTACTCACATGCATGACAAACAATTCCCAGACTTGCTTTTCTGACAAATAAATCAGTGCTAGTAGATCTTTAAAATGTCAAACTTCTCATTCAGCATAAGGCCTGTCCCTGTCCATGTGTTTCTCTGACGGTGCCCCAGGTTTTACTGATTGGCATGGTTCCCACGTGTCAGAATAGTGCAATGTGCAAGACACCTATGCAGACCTATTCTGTCCCTGTAATTATTGCAGATTTTTTTTTTTTTTCTGGCATCTTGGAAGACTTACTACTCTCCCAGGCTCTTGGTCTCCCAGGAAGGTCAAAGAGCTTCAAGTACGTTTGCTTTCCCTCCACTCTTTGAATACCAAGGTACCACCAAACCCTTTTCTGAGACCTCTTAACACACTGCTACATTATGCCACCTCTCAATCACGACGCATGGGCATGCTCAAAGGGCCAGCCCAGAAGAGCTTGCTACTTTAGAAAGGTGACTTCCCATTATTGCCATAACTTAACAAAAACATACTTATAGACCTAATAGTATGAGGAACTGGTTTTGGCATCTGCCGGTCCTGGGTTCAAATCACACCACTCACTTGCTCTGTAACTTTGTATATGCTTGTACCTCTCTGAACCTTAATGCCCTCATCTGTACAGTGGAAAGTGACACTATTAAGAATATAGGCTTGTTGTATAAATCAAGAACAAGTGTGTTTTAGAAGAAACGGACAACTATAGGTATCCAATTATGTGGCAATAAGTAGAATTTTCTTTCCTGGCCTACCCCTATCTTGAATTAAAAATAAGGAACATGATAGAAATATCAAAAAGCAAGACAGTGACAAAAGGGGATACCCTGGTGATGTGCTGATTTACACAGATCAAAGCATTTTATAATATTGAGCTACTTCTGTCTGGTAAGTTGGTATGTGGACCAAGTGTACATCTAGGATTATGCTATTACTTTCTTTTTGTTTTTAATTGCACTTTATTAATTTAAACAAATAGAGATAATGATTGCTTATGTTATCTTTGTAAATCTTTTGAAACATGCCCTCATAAAGACTTGAGAAAAGGCTGGATTTTTTAACTCAAAATACTTTTTTAAAAATAATTTTTATTGGAGTATAGTTGCTTTACAATAGTGTGTTAGTTTATACTGTACAGCAAAGTGAATCAGCTATAGATATACATATATTCCCTCTGTTTTGGATTTCCTTCTCATTTAGGTCACCACAGAGCATTGAGCAGAGTTCCCTGCGCTATACAGTAGGTTCTCATTAGTTATCTATTTTATACATAGTATCAATAGTGTATATATGTCAATCCCAATCTCCCAATTCATCACCCCCCCCATTACTTTCTACCTATTTAGGTGTTCCATTTCAACATAAGACTTGCCTGCCATGTGATGAATTTACACATTTCAGCATGCAGTCTCAGGAAATGATGGAGTTGAGGTTATTTCCCAGTCTCAAGGTCTCCCACAGCTCTGAATATGCCCATGTGTACGTTGCATGTGAATTACTCACTGAAATTTACTCTAGGGAACATCCCTTTTATGAACAATAGTAACCTGACCCAGGGTAGCGGACTTTGTATCCAACACAAGAGAACTTTTGGACTGAGAAAAATGTTTTCTACCCTCTACTTTTAAGTCCTTGTCTGGGAAAGGACTATCCAGTTAGGAAATGATCCAGATGTGATGATTTGCTACATAATCTTCTGATAGCTTATTAATTTTTAGCATTTTTACAGGGATGAGACAAGCAAAGATGAAAATGTACAATTTAAATCAGTCTGCCAAGTGGGTTCTAATGTAAGAGAGAGAGAGTCTAGCTTTTCAATGGGAGCAGAGATTTTCCGTGGATGGACTCCTACATCTGCACCACCAGACTAGACCACTGCTCTGAATCACAGTTGACGCTTCCAGCTTCTTGGGGATCCCATGCTAGTAACAGACTCAACAGGTCCGGCATCTAACTCACCATCTACCTCCCATTATGCTCTCCTTGCCCATTGCTACTGTTTGTGATTCTCCTCTTCTTAGTCGATACCTGCAGACTCACCTTGGGCTCACCTTCACTTTCCTTCTGCCATCAGTCTTCTGGCCCTTTTCCTGCTAGTTAACCCTGTGGGCTTCCTTTCCCTTCCATCTGTTAATCATGTCGACGTCCTCATCAGCCAGTGCATTTGGGCAACAGCTGGTTTGCTGTCTCTTCCTTCTAACAACTGACCCCCTTCCCCCAACACACACACACATCCTCCACTGAACTTCCGGAATCCCTGTGGGCATGTCATGCCTTTGCTGTAGAACCGGCTCCCTTTGCCTCAATAAATGTTCTTGTCATTAAGATCCTTTCTCAGGACGTCCATCCCTATCTCCCACTGCTCTCCAGCCCACACTTTTATTCTAATCCCTGGCACAACCATTTCATCCCAGCCTTTCTGTCTTTAATACCTTCCCTCAATCACTCCGCCCACAATGTCCAAAGCCAAGCCTCATATTCAAATTTCTGTTGAAATCTACCAACACTTCTCCTTAAAATACTGTAGACCCTACGCACCTCTCCCATCTCTATACCTATATAACCCCAGCGCCACCCTGTTTAACGCTTAATTGCTCTCTTTCCCCATCAGTCCTGTTTCCCCGGAAGACCACATGTTATGTAAGGGCTTCTACATCACGGTTCTGTTCTGCCTTCTCCCCCTACTCATCCTTCACTCCCTACCGCAAGCAGAAGACACAGAAAGAGATCAGTAACACCGGTGGTGGATTGGAACTGAAGTTTGACCTCCTGCTGATTCCAACCTACACCCTCGACCCCTGCTGGGGGTAAACTGGAAATTCCGACATTCCCAACTTTGCCAGTCTTCACCACAATTACACAGGGTCAAGGACATATAGGGCCCAGTCACTTGACGTGCGCCACGTGCCTTTGAGAAAGACCTAAATAAAATCTCCAGGATTGCTCTATCAGCTACCTCGGCAGGGAGGTCGGGTAGAGGTGGGGGAGGAGGGGATTGTTGGATTTAAACTTTCATTCTCAGTCACAGGCGAACAAACGCACATCGACCCTGAAAGGGTCTTCAGGCTGCAGAGGTGACGCAAAGATCCCGGCTTGGTCTGGCCTCGTCCCTCGTGCTGGGGTACGCTTTCACAGTTTTCCATTTGGGAGACACTGGAGTAAATCCTCGCCCCATGCGGCGGGGGCCGGGGGAGGGGGGAGATCGGCTTCCAAAAGCAATGGCTTGAGTTGGCCTGTGTGAGGCTCAGATCGTTCTTGAGATGTAGAAAGCCGGGCGGCCGAAGCAGGCGCCGGCAGCCAGCGGGGCCGAGGGCGGCCGGGGAGTCGCGGGCTCCGGCCCGCAGTGCGCGGACGCGCCGCTAGGAGGCGCCCCGACCGCGCCGCGGCCCCTCCCGCTGCCAGAGGAGGGCTCGGATCCCCTCCGCCAGCCCCCCGAGCCGCGGGACCAGGCGGCCGGCAGACCGCAGGGGACGCGCGGAGGATCGCCCGGGGCTGTCACCGCGGACGCGCCGCGCGCACCGACCCGGGCCGCGGGCATCGGGGACCGCCAGCCCCCCACGCCCGCCGTTCCCCGGCCGGGGTCTTCGGCTCCCGCCGCCCGGTGAGCACCGGCCGGGCGGAGGGCGATGTCCGCCCGGGCCCGCCGCGGTCCCCGGGGCAACCGGGCGCCGCCCCTCGCGCCCCTCTGCTGCTTCTCGGCCGCGCTGGTGGTGCTGTGGTCGCCCGCCTCGCAGGCGTTCAACTTGGACGTGGACCAGCTCACGGTGTACGGCGGCCCCGAGGGCAGCTACTTCGGCTACGCGGTGGACTTCCACGTACCTGCCGCTCGCACGTAAGTTTCCCCGCGCGCGCGGCCCCCCCACCCCCGCCCCAGGATGGGTCCCTGGCCCTCTGCCGGGGGACCCGCGCCTGTCCCCGCAGCCTGATGGCAGGCGATCCTGAGAGCCCATCGCGCTGCCCGCTGGGGGTCCCGTCCGGCTCCCCGCCACCAGCCTCTTCTCTCGCCTTCCGTGCTAGATGTGCCTTGTGAACTTTGAGCTAGGGACATGCCGCTTGCCTAGAATCCGAAGGTCCCGGGGAGGTCCCGAGACAAAGACTTCAGCGTCGTACAAAGGGGGAAACGGGACCGAGCGGACTCAAGCCAGTGAAAACCACGACCGCAACACGGTCTGTTTATACGTAGCCCGTAACCATTAAGGGTCTGGGCGCAAGTGCTGTCTGCTACAAGCAGCTGGGCTCTGTCCTTGGCTATTCCCCCCCGCCCGCCCCTCTTCCCTCAACTCACTATATACATAGCTCCACCTAGAGAAGAATTAGGACTGTTTGCACCCTCTTCCAAACCAGGTTTCAGACGCCCATAGGTTTCCGCGAGGAAATCAGGTTTGATGGTCGGTCTCCATCCTAAACACGTTTCTGCCCTTGACCCCGACCCTAGTCTCGGTGGGCAGGCTGCTGCAGAGACAGCGTCGCCTGCGCTCACGTTTGTGATTCCCAAGGAGTGATTCCTCTCCAACCCTTTGCGCAGAGCGAGTGTCTTGGTGGGAGCGCCCAAAGCCAACACCAGCCAGCCAGACATCGTGGAAGGGGGAGCCGTCTACTACTGTCCTTGGCCCGCCGAGGGGTCCGTGCAGTGCAGGCAGATACCGTTTGACACCACCAGTAAGTGATACTTGTCATTCCCAACTGTGGGTCCTGGTTTCAAAGAGCCACAGCCATCCTGGAGTCAACTGTCCACTTTCTTTGTGCTCATGTGGCCTGTCTGATGGGTCTGTGTTGTGGGCAGCGCAGGTCCCTAGAGAAACCAGCTTTTTAAAGCCGGAGTGAAGGGGAGGAAAATGTTGAGTGCACCCCAGAGGGGAAACGGTATTGTGAGCGTGGGTATTTGGGCGCACCCTGGTAACTGCTGTTTCCTTACTCTTCCGAGATAAGCATTTTCAGGGGGAGTGGTCGGTTTGGAGAAAGGCAGATGTTACACCCTAACCTTGATTCCAGAGAGAATTTGGTTACTTCCCAAGGACAAATCTGGGAAAAGACAGATCCTTAGCATTTCCAGTGCCCAAGCTCCGGAGGCAAGAGTCAGCTGCTACAGACCCAGATATCACTCCATGTTGCTGTTTAATTCTTTACAGAAAGAAAGAATTTTCTTTCAAAATATCGGACATTGGATGCAAACGAGTACAGGCAGAGTGTGGATGGATTACATTCATTTCCAAAATCCCTGGACAGATGTTTCTTATTTAATTAAAGGGAAAATACATTTTAAACAATTCAGGCTGGTTATGTTTCCTCTGGTGTTTTCTCCTTGGGTCTTGAGAAAACAATTTAAACTTAATGCTTTCAAAAACGTTAACACTGAATGTTTTAATTTGTACCTCTAAAACTTTATGAATTCAAAAGGTATACATTATCAGGAAGAAAACACCTCTTTTCAGAAAAATGTGAATGTGTCAACTCAAATAATGTTCTTTGACGAACAATCAATTAAAATACCTTTTGCACCACACAACTATTTTATGACCTATTCTTCATTATTGTTACATTAGTATTCATTTAGAATTTATGTAGGACATCAATTTTCACAGAATTTTGATGAAATTGGATGGGTGGTATTTACCTGTTACTTTAACTGATTTGCAGTTTTTATTTTAAAGGAGAAAATAATTTCACTTCTAAGTATATGGGAATCATTTCAAAGAAAAAACTCCTACGCAAGTATTAGCTTGAATTATGACCAAACTAGGAAATATTTTATGAAAACACTTTAAAATTATGCTTTTCATATGTGTCTATATATGGTCACAATAGCTCATTTACCATCTTATTGACTAATTCAGTTATTTCATACCAATTTTTATAAACTTTTAAAGTTTAACTCTTAGAAACTGGAAAAATTAAACCACTTGATATTAATTTGTGAAAGAAATCTTTCAATTAGTTGTTGAATCAGGACTTTAGATGCTTCTAATTACTGACCTCTTGCTTGAGAATAAATTTCCTAAATCAGAACAATTAAGCATAAAATTAAAGGTATTTTACTAATCCACGTCAAAATCATTTGTATTTTAAAAAGTATTTTAAATGTAAGCCTTGATAAATAAAAACATAAATTGTTGGCATACTTGAATTTAAGCTAAGGGAAATTAGCATTTGCATTTTGAGACATTTGATGTATTTTTACCAACAGTCAATCTATAGTCATGGACATGAATTTAATAACTTTCTAGAATATTCCCATAACATATCAGCATATCAAATCAGGATCTGGTTAGTATATTTTCTCTTTGATAAGGAAGAATCAATATCTGTCCAGATAAGTCACACCTGAATACCTTTCTAAGTACTCATCCCAGTAGATGTCACCGTTCAACAAATGAAAACCAGAGAATACAGACATCAATATGAATTACTGAAAACTGACCACTCCCAACCAAAAATTTCCAATGTTAAATTACAATAGGCAGCATCTCCCAAAAGTTCATTCTAAAGCAACTGTTTGGAGCTTTGAATTCAGTTTCCCATAGAGAACTAATGCTGAAAGATCATGCTTTGGTTTCCAGAATAACCCATAGGAATGCACTTAACCCTTACTGTAGCTGAATTATATTTGCAATGAAACAGTAGGGGACAAACTAGTACAATTTTGGCGATTAAATAAATAGGAAAATAATGAGTGTTGAGAAAACATCAGTGTTCCTTGGAGAAAGAGGGGGGTAGATGGCACCTTTTGCACAGGTTCTCAGGAAGACATCTGGATATCGCAAAGGGCTTTCGAGATTAATGCTGCTGGTTCTACAACTATGTCTTATTTCACTCCTAAATGGATGTTTTTTTTTTTTCTCTTTTATTTGTTTTTTGGCCTTGCCTCACGGCATGCGGGATCTTAGTTCCCACTGTCCCCTGCAGTGGAAGCATGGAGTCCTAACCCCTGGACCACCAGGGAATTCCCTGGGGTTTTTTTTTCTTGAGAGGTGCATTCATCCTAGTATTTTATACTTGCAACCATAATCGCCATAACTTGAGGGTTCATTAAGTGGAACAAAGTGAGGGAAACAGGGAGGGAGATGGATGTTTCTGAAATAATTGAGCAAGAAATGAAAAAAAAAAAAAAAAGCAAGGCATAGGAGGCCACACAACATTTGTAAGAAATGAATGGTCTATGATGGAATGAACAAAGCAGTGAACGGTGAAAGCCTGGGGGAGTTTCAGAGAGAGAAGATAAGAATGACTGAGAAAAGAAAGTTCCCCATTTAGCCATCAGGGGGTACTGTGGGCCCAGGAACCTGGGCTGCTACTGGGAATGGCCTGAGAATGGGTGGGGGAATAGGAATCAGAGGACTGTGGCTCAGGGGTTTGCTACTGAGCGAGGGCCAGCACACTACATACACATCATTTCTACCAATGACCTTATCCATGAGCCACAAGACGGTGGAATTGCCAGTGAATGCCATTTGCTGCAAAGCTGTGAAAGGAAGGGAAGGACAGCAGGAGCCTGTAGAGCTATTTCCAGTTCAAGTGTCAGTTCTGTGAGCAGAGTATGATCTTGGAACCAAAGATGAAAGGCAGAAACAGAGGCATTCTGACTCTGGGTGTTGCAGTCAATGCTACCAGATGCATTGCATTTATTCATCACCTACTATGTACCAGTCACTTATACACATTATTTCTAATCCATACAACAAAATGACCATGTAAAACCCATTTTATGAGTAAGGCAACAGACATCAAAGGTGTTTAAAAGATACATCCAAGACCACACAATGGTAAACAGTAGATGCAGGGCTGGTCCTAACAGACTGCAAATTCAAGGTTAGATCCTATGGAGCTGAGGCACTGCTCACCTTCCCTCCCCCTCCTCCACTTCCCCGCCCCAAAGTTACCGTCACAGGTTCCAGTTAAAATGATCCTCCAGAGAAGATCTGAAAGGGGAAAGCAGTTTGGGTAGAAGGTTGTGGAAACCAGAGGTCATAGAGACAGCCTTTGTCTAGGTGGGAATGATGGGTTGTATATGCCCCCTCAGCTGCCTCTTGTCCTACCCTCTGCCCATGGGCAGCAATGTGCAGGTTTCCCCCAAAGAGGAAGGAAATTCCTCTGCTTGACAAAGTAGGGGCTCTGAGTGCTGGACACCCGCAAACTGAGATGCACATAATAGAGTGGGATGCCTCGGGCATCAATATAGATCACATTGCAAATATACCTTTGTACAGAGAACCATGACTGTCTCTGTTTTCCACCCTGTCTGCTTTTACTATTACATCTGAATTCGAGACATTCTAAGTAAATTTGACCTTTTAATGATGTTGTTTCAACTTGTTCAGGCCCCGGGGGTGTCTATAAATTAATGCTCGCTGCGGTAACCTACTAAACTCTCTCAGCCTAGACACTGGGGGAGACTGGCCTATAATTTAGTCCGTGAATCTGGTTGTGATCTTGAACCTTAGTTTATTTAAGGTCAACTGCCTTTTTTTTTCTTTCTGCCTTTGCGTTTGAAATTTTTTTCATTAAATAGTCATTTATTTTATTTTTACTTTATCCTATAACCTGGATTTAAAAAAATTACTTACCATAAACGCAAAAATAGAGGAAGCTGGGAATTGCCTAGCACTTCAAATGTATGAATACTATTAAAATCTGTGGTCCTTTCAAGTATGAAAAAAGAAAACTTTCGGGAAGCATATGGTGGTGGGGAGGGAAAAGGGTAGATAATTTTCCTGCTCTGCACAAAATCAAGTGGCTCCAAAAATGTCCTTCTCTCAGCTCCCTCCTGGCTTTCCCTCTTACTTCACTAGAATAAAATTTCCCCATCACCGAACTGATTTCTTCCACTTTTGCCTCTAAACTGTGCCCCACGTCTTAAATGTAAAACATCGCATCTGCCAAATTCATGCCTCTCCTTTCTAAATCTACTCCAAGGTTCATTGTTTTTCTTCTTCCTACGTTTTCCAAACCCATGTGTGGATTACATAAAAACTCCTAGGTTACAGCTCTCCAGCTAGAAGAAGGGTGAATGAGACAGAATGAAACAGACACTCCATCTTTGGAATGATGAAAAGGCAAACTGCAACAGTGGTAACAAAAGCATAGTACACAAATATTTGATTGTTTTAAATGCTCGAATGCAACCTGTTGCAGTGAAAGATAATTGCATGTGCTAATAATGATGATAATCATCACAGTATTAGTAATCAGGGAGGGGCAAATAGCTGGGAACACTCCCAGTTAGAGACCCACTTAAAGAGTGAACAGGAAGAGGTGGGAGGTACCATTGAGATTTGGAAGTCATCTGAGAAAGACTACCAGAATTTGCCTGGCCTTAATTTAGCATCTTTGTGTTCCAAAAAAAAAAAAAAAGAAAGAAAAAAGAAAAACTTAAAATGGAAGACAATTTGGTTAGGGTATTTCAAAGCTCTAGAATGGTAAGATTTTTTCGGAATTGTGTTTTAGCTTCGAGCCCGGAAGCCTTTGTTGGGGGTGGAGGGGCGGGCAGGGGTCTGTTTTATTTTTCATTTCATGTCGAGTGAGCCCACAATAAGCAGCAGCTTAAAGCATCTGGCGCTGTGACTGGTACAGGGTTGTTTTTCCATAGCATTGGGTGTGCCCTTTTTCTCATGTGAGGGTTGGGAAACATATTGGTCACATAAGTCTTGCTTTTCTAACCTCCTCAGAAAGAAACCAGTTTTTGTTCAGGAACAAAGCAAAGGCAAATGCAGGGCAGAGCTATCCCAGTAAATGACAGAGGAGATAACACCAAGGTGATAGAACTCAGAGATAGCAGATATCTGGACTCCAGTAAGTTCAACTGAAAGTGGAAAAAACAAAAAAGGCGGAAGGCAGCCCAAAGATAACCTGCTCCTTTTAAGAATTAATATTGCCAGAGTTAGGGTAAGTTTTGCTTCTCACACACACATGAAAAATATATATATATATATATATATATATGTATACACACACACACACACACACACACACACACAGATTAGGGCAGAAAGCTTACTCTGCTAATTATTGATCCCGCTGAGTCATCAGGGGTGATTAAGCTGGAAGGCTTACTTATTCTAGAAGTAGCTCATGATGGCTCCCATGACTGACAGGCTGGCCCAACAGATGCAACCAACATCCCTCAGCTTCTCGCAGTTGGCTCTAACTTTCATGTGACAAAAGGCAATGGCCATCGAAGTCCTGACATGAGAAGTGAAGGGGGAGCGGTCCCCACAGCTCACAGCACCGGAGGAAGCAATTAGAAAACGGAAGTCCTTGAAAGTCCCACTAGAAATGGGAAACAGATCTGCTCTACGGCTAGTTGAGTAGAATGTGCGTTAGGCGCCTGTTGCTTAATCTGCAAAATTCCTTCAAGAAGCTGGACGTGTGTGTGATGCAAGGCCCTTGGCAGGAAGAATCCACGCAGCAGCTGCAGCATTCTGGGAGGAACGTAGGAAATTGTCTTGAAAGTGTTGTGAAGGCAAGAAAAACGCACTGGCACATTGAAGCCAGCCAGGTGTGATGTGCGAGTTCAAACTTTACCTGTCGTGTACAGAGTCCTGTATCTGTGAGTTGTGTTGATGAAGGGAATTGCTGACATTTCTAACAAGCTCAGCTAAGCAGTGCCCTGATGGACACCATCCAGATACACAAACATGGATTTTTGAGGAAGAGAGATAAAAAAACTAATTATTGATCTTCTTAAAAGCGCTCACTTTAAAAATATTTTATTTTCAGAATTCAGTTCAAATACATTTTCACATAACATTTTAGTGCATCAAGCAAGGTGCACGTGTATAATGAAATGCTAAAATAGATTAAAAGTAGTTTCGATTCTGGGTTACATTATATGGGGATTTAAGGTAGATAAGCAAATCGTGATGCACAAATAAGCCATTTATACTTTAAACATTCTACCTAATACACCGGTGTTGCTCTGTTGTGGACCTCAGGCAGGCAGCTCTCAGACTAGCTGGGAGGGAATGGGGCTCGTCTCCAGCCCTGCAGAAAGGCCAGCTCCTGGATCTCTGAGATTTAGACCCAAAGGTCTGCAAGTGGAGAAATTCTTCTAGATCCACAGACACTGGCCAAAGTGATCATTTACCCTTTTAATTGTTTTAGTAGAAGTAAAGCATAGATTATAAAAATAAGTCTTTATAGAAATGGTTGCCAGGCATTAGGAGTAGGAAAGAGGGGTTGTCTCCAAAGGGGAAGACCAAGGGAATTTGGAGAGCTGATGGAACTCCCTGCATCTTGATTGTGATGGTGGATCCATGATGGTATGTGTTTATCAAAATTCATTGAACTGTACACCACCAAGAGTGAATTGTACTGCGTGTAAATAAAACCAAAAAAGAAAGAAAAAACATTATGGAGCATGGCCATTGCTATAAGCATGTGGGCTTAAACTCTTCGACTACAGGAAGGTCTGATGTAATAATAGCTGGAAGTATAAGGACACATCCCTGAAAAGCTAAGTAAGTCACCTTACTGCCCCCAAATAGGGGCAAACAATGTGTCAGATCATCAGACCTTCTATACATTGTTTAAATAAAAAATACTATATTCCGAATGTGTTTGGCAAGAAAACTGTGAATGGAAACATGTTGAATCAGAATAAATCTTTGCAACGAAGCATCATACTTAGTAATTCTCATATCCTTGCTGAAATTCAGGCATGGGACCTCTCATTGATCATCATTAAACTAAGGAGGTCTTACTTCAAACACATTATTGTAGTAATCAAAAGCAGTATAACTGCACTGCAGAGCATTAACTTATTAACATTAGGTCAATTTTATACTTAAGCTCTCATATTTGACATATGGCCACAGATTTGTGTATGATATTGCAAAAGCCTCTGTATCAACCTGCCCTGATTTCCAGGACATGTAGAGATGAGAGAGAAGGGCACACACCATTGCTACAGGAATAGGTTTATGCAAGGACCCTACACAGCCCAGGTTACACACAACATCTTACCCGAGGTGTATTGGGTCAGAGCCAACTCCCCCCAGGCAGGTTATGGCTCCATTTCAGATCGGTCTGTTGTCATTCCCCGTGATTTGCCCACGTGCCTCTGGCATAAGCCACCCCCGCCTCTTACCATATGGTTTCCATAATACGTCATGGCACAGCTTACCTCTCGGCATCTATTACGTACACCCGTGTCCCCACTTACCCTGAGCCCATGTCCTGGTGCCTCTCTCTTAACCACCCAGAACATCTTATTTTCCAGGAACGATTTTCTGGTATTTTTCTGGCTTCTCTCTTTCTACAATTCCCAGTGGAAAATATGTTTCAAAAATTAATTCTAAAGTTGCTGCAGATCCTTTTTTAGAAGAAAAGGGGCATAACACTAAAAACTAACATTTTCAAACATCCTACATATGGATGTGTCTCACGTAAATGATGGTATAAGTCACACAATTGGGTATTACAGAACCATAAAAAAATGAAGCCTACCAAGAATCAGGATTAAAATGGGGAAATGCTTTTGTTTTAATATTAAGTGAGGACTTCCCTGGTGGCACAGTGGTTAAGAATCCACCTGCCAATGCAGGGGACACGGGTTCAAGCCCTGATCTGGGAAGATCCCACATGCTGCAGAGCAACTAAGCCTGTGCGCCACAACTACCGAGCCTGCGCTCTAGAGCCCACGAGCCACAACTACTGAGCCCGTGTGCCACAACTACTGAAGCCCACGCGCCTAGAGCCCATGCTCCGCAACAAGAGAAGCCACCACAATGAGAAGCCCACGCACCACAACAAAGAGTAGCCCCCACTCACCGCAACTAGAGAAAGCCCACGCGCAACAAAGACCCAATGCAGCCAACAATAAATAAATTTATTTTAAAAAAAAGTGAAAAACATAAAATTTAAAATTGTGTCTACAACTTGTAGAAGAGTACGAGAGGAGATAGGCAATGAGAGGCTATTGGGAAATGTAATTAAAGCTGTTTTTTTTTTCTTCTTTTTCTAGTGCATTTATTACTTATTTGTAAAAACCATGAACAGGTATTTATTTATGATCAGGAAAAATAATGATAAAATGAAACATGCAAAAATTTCTAAATGAAATTATTGAGTTCACGGAAGTGTTATGGAGATTAACAGTGGAAAACCACAATTCAGGTTCTGTATTAGCTGAAAGCAATCTTAGTTGCTTCCTCTTTTGTCTTGGGTGTAGGTGGTAGAGTAGTTTAGAAATGTACTTATTTACGTATAGGTGTTTATGCTTCAAAATACTGAAGACCAAGGGTGTTTTCAATGACAGTTATATGTGTAAAAATAAGAAGATGCAGTGTATCACCTGTTTTCATTCTAGATTGCTCCTACATCAGTAGAAACATAGGCTTGGTGGTCTGACATGACAGTTTCTAGAGCCTTTTAGAATAAGAGAGCTGTTTGGGGAGGCAAACTGCCTTACTGAGTCCACCTATTTAAAGGCTGATTTCATCCAGAAACGCGCTCATAGACATATCCAGAAATAATGTTTAGTCCAATATCCAGGCATCTCATGATCCAGTCAGGTTAACACACAAAATTAACCATCACATCTTCTTTGAGACTTATGATATATAGTCTCCTTGAAAAGGCACTGAGAATTCATGAACAAAAGAAACCCGTTGGATCCATAGGATAGAATATTTTTCAACAGTCATTTCTCCTCACATTTCTTAAGCCAAAGAGTGCCTAGGGATTACTGTAGTATCAAATAACCCCAAATCTCTGGCTTAAACCAACACGGTTTATTGCTTTTTCACACTATCTGGTTAATATGAACTGGAGAGGAGCCTCTGCTTATTCAAGTGACCCAAAGACCCAGGCTGATGGAGACTCCTTATTGATACGTGCTTTCAAGGTCACTCTAACTGGGAAGGCATGTGGCAAATTGCACATCGTCTCTTAAAACTTCCGCCTGGAATTGACATTTACTTCTTCTCCTCACGTTTGGTAGACCAAAGCACGCCTAGGAGGTTGGCCAGGCCAACTTATTTGAATATCTAACACTTTGTGGTAGATTGGTGTATTTACACACACCTGTCAAAACTGTTTATGCACAACCTTTAAAAGAATACTAGAAAGGAAATGCAATAGAAGAGGTTGTCTTTGCAAATGCGATGAAAACAGGTTTTTCTTCTATTTCTAATGGACTTATTTTTCAGGACCTTTTTTGGGGGGAGCTGAAATAGCATAGTTCTTTGGGGCTATGGTCCCAATCCCCACATTTATGGTAAGAAGCAGACACATGGCAAGGAAACGAAGGTGTTTCTATCAACAGATGTGAAGATATGGGTGAAACTCATACTGACAATCAGTTCTCAACTTGTTCCACCTGGTCTCCATTCTTTGGCACAGATATTGTCTGGGAGGTCTGAGTACCCTTCATCCTTTAAGTCAGGCTCCTTGGGTGACATGTTATTAAATCATAATGTCTTTTTCCTTCAAAGCACCCTTTGGTTAACTTTAACTCATTTTTACTTACAAAACGCAGTTGGCCCTTGAATAACAGGGATTTGAACTGTGCCAATCCATTTATAGGAGGATTTTATTTCAATAAATACTACATTATTAAAGGATCCTTGGATGGTTGAGTTTGCAGATGCAGAGCTGCGGTTACAGAGGGCAGACTGTAGAACTTGAGCATCTGAGGCTTTTCGTATCCTTGGTGAGTCCTAGAACCAATCCCCAGCATGGTTCAAGGGTCAACTATTTTCTCTTAAGGAACAGTGGACTTGAAAATAAAGCTTAGCGTTAGCAAACAGTAAAATCAAATTTCAGGGACAAGAGGAGCATTAGTAACTTTCTTCAAGCAGGTCCTGTCCTTGACCCTGGAATTATGGCCATGAACATACCCTTGTGGGATTTATAGTGAATAGCCAGTGGCAAGTTGAGAAAAAGTAAGGTAAGGCTAAGGGGACAGAGAGCAGTGTGTGTGTGTGTGTGCGTGCGCGCGTGCATGCACACATGTGCACTTTCTTTTTTAGATTGGCTGGGGTATTATTTTCCTGTTGCTGCTGTAACAAATTACCACGTACTTCGTGGCTTTGAACAACACAAATCGATTATCATACAGTTCTGGAGGCCAAGTCTAAAATAGGTCTCACTGGACTAAAATCAAGGTGGTGGCAGAGCTGTGCTCCTTCTGGAAGCTCTGGGGAAGAATCTGTTTTCTTGCTTTCTCCAGCTTCTGGAAGCTGCTCACATTCCTTGATTCATGGTCCTCTTCCATTTTCAAAGCCAACACTGTCTGGCTGAGTCCTTCTCACACTGCCTTGTTTCTGGTTCTCCTTTTCTGCCTCCTTGTTTCACATGAAAGGATCTTTGTTATTACTTTGGGCCCTCCAGATAATCCAGGGTAATCTCCCTATTTTAAGGTCAACTGATTAGCAACCTTAATAATTCTCCTTCGTCGTGCTACCTAACATAGTCAGGTTTGGGGCATTAAGATGGAGACATCTTGGGGGCTATTATTTTGCTTACCAGAGGTGGTCAGAGAAAGTTTCACTGAGGAGGTGATGTCTGAGCACGTGCCTAAATCAAGTGAGGGAAGGAACCATGTGGTATGGGGCAGGGGGAATGTTCTACGTTGCAGGAGAGTCAATGTTAAGTCCGGAGAGGATAGTGTTCTTGGGAAATGGAGAAAGGCCACTGGTTTAAAGAGAAGTAAGTCAAGAAAAGAATGATAGAAAATGAGGCCTGAGAACCAGGTCTAGGCAAGATTATATAGCACCTTAAAAGCCAGAGTCAGGACTTTGGATTTTATTCTAAGAGTGATGGGCAGCCAGTGGTGGTTTTGAGTAGACAAGTAACAGAATTTGAATTATGTTTTTAAAAGGATCGGTTTAATAGCGTGTAGGCAACCAAGAGCAGAAGCAAGGGGATGGGGTAGGAGACAGACCCATCGTCTGGTGGTAGAAAAGTGCAGTTTGGGTTGAATGATAGCACTTAGGGTTGAGAAGTGGTTGGATTTGGGATTTATTTGGAAGTGCAGTTGGTAGAATTTTCTTTATGGATCAGATGAAGGGTACAGAAGAAAGAGAAAAATTTGATCTGAGTAACTGGAGGAATAGAACTGAGAAAGGAAACAGTGGGGAAGGAGCAAATCTTAGAGAAAATATCCAGTTGAGTCCAGACACGAGAAATTGGAGATGCTTATTAGACATCCAAGTGATGTCAAGCGAGCAGTTAGATAAATAAACCCAGAGTTCAGGCGAGAGGTTTGGAGATTTAAATGTGGAAGTTTAAAGTATGTAGATGATATTTAAGGCCATGACTTAGGGAGATGGTGTGAATGAAGACAAGAACTGAGGAGAAGCGAAGTGAAGCAAAGAGAAGAGAGAAGGGGAGGGGAGGGGAAAGGTCAAGGTTGAGACAGAGTTCTGGAGTCCCTGACATTTAAAGAAAAATCAGAGAATTGAGGAGGATGTATAAACAATGATAAGAAGGGTGCTGGCCGGTTAGACAAAAGAAGTCAAGAAGCCAATGAAGAAATTCGTGTGCATTGCAGTGAACTTTGAACATCTGATTTGGTCACAGAAAGTGACTGACAGCTGATAAAAGTAGTTGCAGTGGCATGAGTGTCAGGAGAGAATGGGAGAAGACCAACAGGAGACAGCAAGTCTGTAGAGCCATTTTATCCCAAGGAGTTCCACCCTAAGTGAGACCACAGAAATGTAATCATCAAGAAGACACGATAGCGTGTTTGTAATCTAATAGGAATCGTCCAGTCGATAGGGAAATGATGATGTTGATTAGAGTAGGAGAGGAATGAGCAGAAACAGATTCCTGAGTAGATGAAAAGGGATGGGTGGGACTTTACACAGATGGAGGGATTGGCCTTGGAAGAGCACAAAGACGGTCCATCCTTAGAGAGCAGAGAAAGCAGAGCCAGAGTGGGTTTGTGGGTTTGGCAATAGAAGGAAGAAAACGATCTTCTTTCATTTCTTCTATTTTCTCAGTGACAAAAAAAGCAAGATTATCAGCTGAGAGTGAGGAGGTAGACAGAGAAGGTTGAGATAAGGAGAAAATGTAAATAGTATCAGCGAAATGGCAGAATGCATTAAGCAACAAAGTGCACAGGGACTGCCCGGTAAATCCTATTTAAAATCTGAAGTTATTTGGGGAAGGAATACATTTTGCCTCTGCTCAACCTATAGTATGGTCCTACTTGTTTGGCGTAGAGTTTAAGATTTCCCAGAGGATAATTCCATCTTGGGTATTAATCTTCCGTAAGTATACACTGCAGAAACAGAAGGTTTGAATGCTGAAGTTCCTGTTTTGTGTAATGTTGGGAATGGTGATTTTTTTTTTAAATTTATTTATTTATATTTTTATTTTTGGCTGTATTGGGTCTTCGTTTCTGTGCGAGGGCTTTCTCTAGTCGCGGCAAGTGGGGGCCACTCTTCATCGCGGTGCGCGGGCCTCTCACTATCGCGGCCTCTCTTGTTGCGGAGCACAGGCTCCAGACGCGCAGGCTCAGTAATTGTGGCTCACGGGCCTAGTTGCTCCGCGGCATGTGGGATCTTCCCAGACCAGGGCTCGAACCCGTGTCCCCTGCATTGGCAGGCAGATTCTCAACCACTGTGCCACCAGGGAAGCCCGGTGATTTTTTTTTAAAACCACAAAATGAACCATTTTGTTAGATGATGGTTGGTTCCCTTTTTACCACATCTTCTGGCAACAGGGATGAGGTTCTGAGGAAAATACAAGCATACAACAGGAGCTTTTCAAGTGTTATTGGGAGGCAAGTTTATATAACCTTCATCCTGAAACCCAATCATATCCTGTATTTAAAAGTACTGCTTTGAGGTCATAGTGAAGAGATTTATGTCATTCAGTCTGCTTGCTGAGATTCCCATGCTGAGAGAGTTTCATGATTTCTTGAAGCAAATACATTTTGGGGCCCCGAACAGAGAAGCATGCTCTTCTCCTCACAATTGGAAGGTGACATATAAGTTAAGTCAAGAGTTCTCATTTCCCCAGCTATGTCGATGGCCAAGATATTTGATCCCAGGTAATTATTCCAAGTGTGAGAAAATCTACAGATGAGAGAAAGTGTGAAAAATTCAAGGAGCTGAAAGAAGATCACTATGGCTGGGAATGGCATGAAATGTTGATGCTGGCAAGATAAGGGTGGGATATGGCTGGTTTTAAGAATTTTGGCATTTTAGAAAGAACTCTAGTGTCAGGACGGAGAATGCATTTGAAGGTGACAAGCCTGGAGGAAGGGAAACCAGGTAGGGGACCACTGCAGCCACTGAGGCTAAAGAAATGGGAGTCACCCCAGGGAAGTGGCACAGGAATGGAGAGAAACAGATGGACTTGAGAGAGCTCTAGAAGGAGGCACCAGCAGCAATTGGTTACTGAGTGGCGATAGGAGGTGCGGTGCAGGGTTGGTGGTTGTCAAGGATGCATTCCAAGCTTCTGGCTTGGTTCACGGGGCTGCCATTCTACTAGGCATAAACAGCAAGCAAGACAGACGTACTCGCTGGGCTTGAAATGTTCAAGTCCAGTGGAAGAGAAGACTAGTGCCTGGCAGCCCTAACAGAGGGATAAGCGCTGTAACAGGAGAAAGTGTAAAAGGGTTTAGGTGTGCAAAAGAGGGCTCTTGTTCTTGACTGAAGGGGGAACTTTTTGTGTGGCTGGGAAAGCGTCTCGGAGGGGGCATCATTAAAGGTCAGAGGTGAAGGGTGAATGTGTGTGTGTGTGTGTGTATACACACACACGCACACGTGTCTGTCTCGGGGTGGGTGAGATGGGAAGGAAAACCATTCCAGCCAGCGTATGTGAGGTGGGGTGGGTTGTAGCAGGTGAGGTCAAAGTTGAGATCTCAGTCTCTACCACCCACCTGTAACCAGCTCTGCCCTGCAGATTTGCGTGTTTCCTACGAGGAGCCAGAGTGTTGTGTCTGAGCTGCCCCAGCTGGCGTCTCATTTCCCCTTGGAGACGTGATTCTTTCATTTCTTGATATTTGCTCCTCTAGCTGCATCACGTAGATGAGAACACTCACCCGAGAAATTACTTGCATCATACCAACAGAAGTCCATATGTATGTCTAGAACAAACCTTACATATGGCCTCCGTCAAATTACATATGAAAAACACATAAATGATTTTATATGATGTAGAAACAAATGTCTGAGGAACACTAGCTAGGCGCTATTGGTTATTAAAAACAGGAAGTTGGAAACGTGATCTTTCTCCAGAAGACGATATAGATGTGGAAATAATTGTAGCATAAAACTGATATTCTCATCTAGATCAGGAAAACTATATAATAAGAAGATTGTAATACAATATTTACTAGTGCTGTCCGAAACCCATATTTCTGAACACTGTTACTAGAACTCTAAAAGCATACTTTCAGCTCATTTAACTTTATTAGTTATTTAGTTATGTGTGGAACCAAACATTTAAATAGTGATATGAAAAATACAATTTAAAATAAAAGCTTCATGATTTCCAGAAAAGAAATGTCTTAAACTAGAGGAATGAGCTAGAAGCCTCAAACTCTGAATGGCTGGATGGGTTTATAAAACAACAGTGAGTGTGTCCAGGGAGGGGGGGATTCCAATGGCCTTTCACTTACTACTTTCTACATTTTTTTAAAAAAATTTTATTTATTTATTTATGACTGTGTTGGGTCTTCGTTTCTGTGCGAGGGCTTTCTCTAGTTGCGGCAAGCGGGGGCCACTCTTCATCGCGGTGCGCGGGCCTCTCACTATCGCGGCCTCTCTTATTGCGGAGCACAGGCTCCAGATGCGCAGGCTCAGTAATTGTGGCTCACGGGCCTAGTTGCTCCGCGGCATGTGGGATCTTCCCAGACCAGGGCTCGAACCCGTGTCCCCTGCATTGGCAGGCAGACTGTCAACCACTGCGCCACCAGGGAAGCCCTACAATTTTTTATACAAGTTTTCTTACTTTATATTGTTTGAATTTTTAAAAACAATAATCTGAAAGAATTTCAATTTGAAAAGAGTTTTGGGCCTTACATGTTATTTTATTTCACTTCATTATTTATATCACTGGCATTTCTTTACTACATTTTCTCCCATATATTCTCCATGATTCTTTTTTTTTTTTTAACTTTTAAAAAATAATTAATTAATTAATTATTTTGCCTGCATTGGGTCTTCGTTGCTGCATGTGGGCTTTCTCCAGTTGCAGCGAGCAGGGGCTACTCTTTGTTGCGGTGCGCAGGCTTCTCCTTGCGGTGGCTTCTCGTTGCGGAGCATGGGCTCTAGGCACATGGGCTTCAGTAGTTGTGTCATGTGGGCTCAGTAGTTGTGGCACACGAGCTTACTTGCTCCGTGGCATGTGGGATCTTCCCGGACCAGGGCTCGAACCCATGTCCCCCGCACTGGCTAGCGGATTCCTAACCACTGCGCCACCAGGGAAGTCCCTCCATGATTCTTAACCATGTGTGAATGGCTATTTGTCAAGCATGGCCCTACATTTTAAAGCAGTTTTTAAGAAAGTGATTTGGATTAGTTGACAAACAAGGAGGAGTGGAATTTTGTAAGAGAAGCTTCATGTACAAAGTCTGGGAGTAAGACTCAATAGGGAACAGAGAGGAAGCTGCCTGAATGGAAGGAAACGCCATATCTGGAGATCAGGTGTGAGGTCTGGGACCTACATGGTGGAGGGTGGGACAGTTAGATCTGATCTACTAGGTAATGGCAGGAAAACGAGTATACCCATGTGTGTTTGTGTGTGTGTTTGTGTACAGGCACACATTTGTATACAGTATACATATATGATATAAATAATAAATCTCAGTTATATAGAATGTTTATTTAATCAGAATAACATACTTCTGTCCACAATGGATGAATGAATAAAGAAGATAGCTATAGATATCTTATATATATGTGTATATATATACATGCACACACAATGGACTATTACTCAGCCATTAAAAAGGAGGAACCCCTGCCATTGGCATGAATGGACCTTGAGGGTATTATGCTAAGTGAAATAAGTCAGACAGAGGAAGATAAATACTGTATGATCTCACTCATGTATGGAATCTAAAAAAAAAAAAACAAAAACCAGCTCATAGAAAAAGAGATCAGACTTGTGGTTACCAGAGCTGGGGGATGGGGAGAAGGGGAAATGGGAGAAGGGAGTCAAAAGGTAAAAACTTCCAGCTATTAGATAAATAAGTACTAGAGATGTAATATACACCATGATGACTATAGTTAACATATATAAAATAATGCATACATACACATACACACACACACATATATATGTATAGTACATATGAAAGTTGTTAAGAGACTCAGTCCTAGGAGTTCTCATCATCAGGAACATATTTTTTCTTTTTTTGTGTGTGTGTCTATGTGAGATGATAGGTATTAACTAAACTTACTCTGGTGACCATTTCACAATATACGTAAGTCAAATCATTATGCTGTGCACTTTAAACTTACACTGTGCTGTATGTCAATTATATCTCAGTGTAACTGGGGGAAAAAAGAGTAACACGTTTTTTGAACGTTATATGAAACAATGAATTAGTGTGATATTTCCTTAAATACTTGAAAATTCCCAGTAAGATGATCAAGAGTATGAAGGCTACAGAGGTATTCCTTCATGGCTTTTAATTGTGGTTTTGGAATATTAGGAGGCATACATTTGGAAGTTTAATTTTCCAGGACATAAAAATTGACCCAGATTCTTTTTTTGGATTTGTTTCTTTTAGACAAGGAGTTCTCTGGCTACCGATATTTTATTTTAAATTTTACATAGGAGTATTCCTTGTTCTCAGATACATAATTTCAATTTGAATGAAATATTTACAGCATACACTGATGAAGGAAAAGATTATAAATAAACATATAAAGATTTCCTTTCCCCTTTTCCTGATTAAAAATGTCTGGACAGCTCCTGCGACAGCTTTAAAAAAATCCCTAGGGTGAAGCACTTGAAGTAATGACTGAAGATTACAGGGAAACTTACTGTTTTCCAGGACAAGGCTGAGGACTTTATAGTTTTTCAGAAACCACCCCATCTGCCAAAATGTTTGCTGCACCTGTGTCAGTCTCAGCTCTTCTCTCTCACCCATGGTGATCTACCCTCACTTCTTGTAATTCCTCCCATTCTACTCAGTGAAAAGATTAGAAAAATCTGCTTGTAGCCCATATGTGCACCATATTCTACATCCCCTCACTCACTCCTGCTCAGAAATGAATATTCCCGTGAAAAAGGAGCCGAATGTTAGTAGGTTTGCCACCCACCGGGATTCATACTCTGATTGCCCAGAGACCAAAGCTACCAATTAAGAGAGATGGCTTCAAAGCCCAGAAGTGTCAGACAAGCCAAATCAGTTTTACTGCTACCAACCATCTAAATTTCTCAGGTTGACCTACAGATGTCTTGATTTTATCTCTAGGTTTTCTTTTTTCAGATCATAGACGTAATAACGTTCACTGTAAAAACTCAAACAACACAGAAATATATACAATTAAAGTACAAAAAGCCACTAAAGCATGTACACTCCCTGCCTTCGAGAGAACCATCACAAACAGTTCAGTGTCTATACACTTACACACCCACACACAGAACATTTTGAATTTAAAGGATCATACTGAACAATATCCTAGGCAAGCTTCTGAATGAATAGATGGGAGTTTGGTCATTCATTCAGCAAACTCTTCCGGAGGACTCACTATGTGTCAAGCATTGTTCTAGAAGTGGGGAACACAGCAGTGAAGCAGTCCACGGGATTCATGTATATTTGGAAGGGAATGGACGGTCAGTAAACAGGCAAACTACGAAATAAGATCATCTCAGTTAATGGTAAGTGCTATGAAGGAAAGTCTAAAGGGTAACGGGAGAGAATGACTTAGGGTAGGGTGAACTAGCTGCTCAGGGAAGGGGGTCTCAGAGGAAGTGGCATTTGAGCTAAACCCTGAGTGACAGGAAGGAGGGAGCCATGCAGAAAACTGTGGGAAGAGTATATGCAATGAGGAGACAGAAAAGGCTGGGCGTGTTCAAGAAGGGCGGTGTAGGGACTTCCCTGGCGGTCTAGCGGTTAAGACTTCGCCTTCCAATGCAGGGGGTGTGGGTTCAATCCCTGGTTGGGGAGCGAAGATCCCACATGCCTCATGGCCGAAAAACCAAAACATAAAACAGAAGCAGTATTGTAACAAATTCAATAAAGACTTAAAAAAAAAAAAAAAAAAAAAGAAAGGTGGTTGTCTGAAGCTTAATGAGCTGGGAAAGTAGGAGGAGGTGGTGGGGGCCAGATCATGCTGGGCCCTTCCAGTTGCATCAGGAGGTACCAGTGCAGAGGTGGAATGACAACTCTCCAAGGAACAAAAAAAAAGATGGATTGTTCAGTAAGTGGTGTTGAGACACTGGCCTTTCATATTGAAAATAAGTAAGATGCCCATGCCACGTCCAATATAAAAACATTCCAGATGGATGACAATACCCATAAAGTTAAAAGACTAGCAAAAATCGGAAGGTGATATTGACAACGTATATGCGGGAAAAAGAATCAGTACTCAGAATATATGCTGAATTCTTCTAATCAAAAAGACTAATAACCAAACAAGGAAATGAACAAAGGATATGAGCTAGCAATTCACAGAAGAGAAAAGTGTATGGTCCATAAGCATAAAAAGATGATTAACTCTACTAATTATCAGGGAAATGCACATGAAAACAGAACAAAATGAAGGACTATTTCATAGTCGTCCAGGTTCGCAGAAATTTAACAGCTCTACGATGACAAGAGCTGATAGTCTCTCTCTCGTGCCCTGCGAGTGTGCATGGAAATTGGGGCTACTTTGGAGGTGGACTGGCAGAACTGATAAAACAGATATGATAATTCTCTATGACCCAGCAATGTCATTTCTAGTCTGGTGCCGGAGAGAAACACTTCTCCATCTGCAGATGAAGATGAATATAAGGATACTCAGGGCACATGTTTGTTGTAGTAGAAAAACTGAGAAACCTAAATGTTCAGGTGTAAATGGAATGGATAAATAAAATGCAGATGGCTATCTAATGAGATACAATACTTACAGGAGTTTCAAAGAGTGAGTTGGATCTATTATCTATCTATCTATCTACCTATCTATCTATCTAATTATCAAAGCATAGGTTATTTCCCAAAAACATAAAATTGAATGTTAAACACAGTTACACGCTGTTCCATACAGATAGTATAATACCACTTTTATTCAGTTAAAAAGAGCACACAGGGACTTCCCCGGTGGTCCAGTGGTTAAGAATCTGCCTGCCAATGCAGGGGACACAGGTTCGAGCCCTGGTCCAGGAAGATCCCACATGCTGTGGAGCAACTAAGGCCACGTGCCACAACTACTGAGTCCGTGCGCCTAGAGCCCGTGCTCCGCAACAAGAGAAGCCACTGCAATGAGAAGCCCGCGCACCACTATGAAGAGTAGCCCCCGCTCGCTGCAACTAGAGAAAGCCCGCGCACAGCAACGAAGACCCAATGCAGCCAAAAATTAAATAAATAAAAAATAAAAATAAATTAATTATAAAAAAATTAAAAAAAAAAAGAACACACAAAGAATACTCAATAGTAAATCGTTGGCAAAACTACAGCAAAACCTGACCCACCACCTGTTTGTGCATGCCTATAAGCTGAGAGTAGTTTTTACATTTTGTGATGATTGGAAATTTTTTTTAAAGAATAATATTTAAATGATGCATGAAAATTATATGAAATTCAAATTTCATTGTCCCTAAGTAAAGTTTTATTGGAACATAGCCAAGAGCATTTTTAAAAACATATTGTCTATGGCTGCTCTTGCTACAAGGGCAGAGATGAGTAGTTTTGACAGACCATAGAGAATGCAAAGCCTGAAATATTTATTATCAGTCCTTTATAGAAAGTATCTGCAGACCTCTGTTCTATATTATTCATGGACATTATTTTTTAAATGGCCGGGAGTATACACATCACATTCATGATGGTGACTACCTCTGGATGAAGAGGGGATGGAACTGGAGATAGATGTCAAAGAGTAATGTGATGTTTGCAAATGTGAAAAAACTTAACAATTGTCAGTTCTGCCTGGTGGGAATACAAGTGTTTGTTATATGAAGTCCTCATGCCTTTCTATACTTTTTTTTAAAGCCTCAGAAAAGGTAAAACAGAAAAGTATATTTTGTAGACAATATTCTATATCAATGCATCTAAATCTGGCATATGTATTTTTTTAACTTTTATTTTATATCAGAGTATAGTTGATTTACAGTGTTGTGTTAGTTTCAAGTGTACAGCACAGTGATTCAGTTCTACATATACATGTATCTATTCTTTTTCAAATTCTTTTCCCATTTAGTTTATTACAGAATATCGAGCAGAGTTCCCTGTGCTATACAGTAGGTCCTTGTTGATTATTTCTTTCAAAGACAGCAGTGTATACATGTCAACTCCAAACTCCCAATATATGTTTTAATAGTTGAATAGTACTCTATTTTATAGATAATAGGAATTTCTTCTCGAATCCCTTATTTATGAACATTTAAGATGTTTCAGTTTTGCTATCACAACCAGGACAGCAAATATCTTCACATTGCATCTTAAAGCATTTGTGTAATTATTTCTATTGAACAAGATCCTAGGAGTTGAATTCCTTGTTCAAAAAAATGTACATTTAAAAATTTGATATATGTTGCAAATCGCCCTTCCAAAATGCTGCATTGAGTTATTATCTTGAAATCAGAGATTATTAATATTTTTTGCCAAACTGCTAAGTGACAAGTATTAAGTCATTATGGTTTTAATTTGAGGTTCAGGATCTCTGCATGAATTTATGAGATATTTGATTTCTTCTTCCCTGCAATGCCTGTTTAGACCCTTAGAACTTTTTCTATTGAATTTTAGTCTTTTTCTCTTATTGATTTGGGAACTCTTTTACATATTAAATATATTGATTCTTCCCTTGAAAACAATTCACCTGGATTATATTTATTAACTTTGTTAATAGTCTTCTGGCACTTGGAAAGCTTTACATCACATGCAGTCACTATAAAACTTTTTCCTAGCTTTTGGCATAGTTTGGGATATGCCAAGGAGAGAATTGCTTTAGTAACTAATGGTCTCCACCATCTCCCAGAACCACTGGCCCTTCCAAGAATTCTCTGGGGTTGACAATGCACAGTGCCTTCCTTCTGTTCCAGAAGACATGTGGTCCTATCCTAAATGCATTGGTCCATATCACGGGAGTTTGGTCAGGAAACAGAAACCACTTTGAGTATTATAATTAGGACTGAGAGGTTTATATGATTATTGGAAAGACTGGGTATGTGAAAGTTAGGAAGGTCGCTGCCTGCAGATCAAGAAATCTGGAAGTTCAGGACTTGATCTCAGTGGTCTGAAGCACCAAAAAGGCATGACTGTCAAAGGATACTTGAGAGCTGCAGGAAGAACATCACACCTGCAGCTACTGATGCCCCCATGCGTGCTTATAGTTGCTGCCAGAAAATAATGGCTTCTCCATCTTCTCCTCTTTCCAGATCTCTCCATGAGCCTCTCATTCAACCAGAATCCTACTTGTAAGAGGGTCTGGAAAATGTAGGTTCCAGCTTCTCAGCCCTTTGCCATACCAAGGAGAGCTTAGAAGGACAGAAATTGTGCTGAGTTTTTACAGGAGGTTGTTTTCAGGAAAGATCAGATCAAATCGAATCAAAAACATTCCCTGTTCATCGAGCACCAGTGTGCACAGTACTAAGCCCTGTGTTGGGTTGTTTGGCATGAAAGAATCTTGTTCAGAAAAGAAAGGTGGGAAATTAGGGAAAGGTCACTTTCACAATCAACCCAAATATATGTTACTCATTTGAATTTTATGAAATTATAATATTAGATTTACATCAGTGAATTTATAAAAATAATAAAATAGAATTTTTTAAAGGCTACTTGGGAATTCCCTGGTGGTCCAGTGGTTAGGACGCTGTGCTTCCACTGCAGGGTCATGGGTTCGATCCCTGATCGGGGAACGAAGACCCCGCAAGCCACGTGGCACGTCCAAAAAAAAAAAAAAGATGACTTGTCCACCTCAAAGGTCAAGGTAAGGAGGATACACCTAGATCACAACTCATTTCAGTAAAGAGAGACCTGGGACAGTGGGATTATTCTCTATTGTAATCCTTGGATTAGGGATGGAATTAGTGACATCCATTCATTTGTATTCTTGGTCTCGAAGAAATTTGTTGCTGGAAAATAACCCACAATTTACACTTTTAATCAAGTTATTACACAGTTCAACCTTATAATAGCAGAAAAGATGCCTTAGGCACCACAAAGGTAGAGTCATATCATTTTCTCTAGCAGAAGGCCAATTTGGAACATTGACTTGTGTGTCTGTGAGGTCCATTCTAATTCTTGTACTTAGGTTGAGTTTCCAGGTTTCTAATTAAGAGATATTTTTAAAGGGTTGTATTGCTGCAAGATTCTGTAGTATATTCTCAGCTTATAAAGTACTTCCACATTACCTATGTGATCTTTATGACTTTGATCACCTGTGAAAGAGGAAAGGGGGAGGTATTTTCAACCTAATTTTAGAGAAGAAATTAAAACTGCAGAAGATTAAATGAATTGCCCAAGATCACCCAGTGCAGGGTGACAAGATCCTTTCTCTCTGAGGTCTACGATCTTCTTGCCTAGATGCAAATAGGAATGTTTATATTTTCATTTTTATGCTCTAATCTGTAAGATGCTCCAGTTCTTTGCCAGTTGTGTGCATTTTGGGTGAGGATTTCCAGAACTTGTTTTTTCTTTTTTAAAAGTCCAGAAACATCAAAAGCATAAGATTTTAAAGAAGGAAATTTGTAATTTCCTACTAACATGTCAAAGCATAAATTTTAGGTTAAGACCTAAGTATATATAATTTGTTCTTTCTTGAAAAGTCTGTAATCATATGTAAACTCAACTGAATATTAATTGCGTGTATATTTTGGCCTCCCTTAATAGAAGTTAAAAGTTCATTTGTAATGCATTTATTATAGAGTCAAGGAGGAAAAACAAAATGCATACCAAAGAGAACACATAGAAATAAGATGCCCTGGTACAAATGTCTTTTGAAATTCATTAGCTGTTACTGATGAAGTTCAGTTAGAACCATGCGGTTAGAACCACATGGGAGATATGTCGATTGGGAATCAGGAGTGAAAGAAAAGATATCTGCTTTTTATTAAGACCTGAAGTGTGTCGTAATTGGGTTGAATTTCCACCCAGATGGTCCCCCTCATGCTGACATCTGCAGAGTGTGGATCAAACTGTGTAGAGGTGTTATTTTCTGTGACTGCGTGGACACATGTTACCCAGTTAAAAACCAGGAACTTGGAGTCCTTCAAGCAGATTCCTGCTAAACCGTGCTGAGAAAGCTGTGCTTCCTGGAGCATGGAGGTTCCAAGTAGTTTCACTGTCAGAAAAGGTTTGGAATTCCTTAGAGCAGTTATAAATGTCTGGTCTTCCATCTGGCAAATCAATGACAAAAGTGTAGATTCAAGACTGTCAGAGTCTACATCAAGTTTACAGTAGTTACCCCTGAAAACGTAAGTCATTAAAAAAATTGCTTTTTTAAAGTTAAGTTGTGAAATGTCATGTTTCAAATATGTATTTTCATTTGACTGGTATTTTTCTAAGTGAAAAGTCTAGCTTAGACTTAGTCAAAAAGGACCCCCCATGTGTATGACATTTTTAAAAATGTTTTTAAATGGGTAAATTTATTATCACATATTTTAGCTGGCTGCCACGTTTTACAAATTATTAACAATCCATGTTCTCCCTGTCAGACAACAGAAAGATCAGAGTAAATGGAACCAAGGAGCCTATAGAGTTTAAATCGAATCAATGGTTTGGAGCAACAGTGAAAGCTCATAAAGGAAAAGTGGTGGTGAGTATCAACCGTGTGCTGGTGGGGCTGCTTTGGAATAATACGTACACTGAAATGTTTCAAAACTCATATCTACAAAAATCCGTTCATGTAAGAACATATCAGATTTTCAAAGATAAGCTATCAGCATTCCAAAAAAAAGTTAGTGCTTAAAATTAAAGAATCTATTTTAGTCTTTAAAGCTACAGGAAGTAAAGCTGGTTTTCCAGAAAATTGGTTAGATCTTTTCAAATATTTCAAAAACAAATACGGAAGATAGAAAAATAAAAGCTAAATCCTAAAAAGGTAAATATTTTATTGCTTAAGGTTGATTTAAAGGGCTGATTAAAGTTTGACCAGAGAAACAGGACTTCTACTGTTAGGATACTTTAAAAGTTAATCTACTGTGATGTCATTGATCCTCTTTAGAACTAACCGAAAGTTTTCTTTAAAAACATAACTACCAATTACATGGTTCTCTGAGTACACTGATACTTTTTAAAGTAAAAATGTCTCACTCACAGATAGAGATCTTTTGGCTTTAAAATGCTATGACTTTGTGATTCTCTTCTCTGTAGCTCTGAGTGATAATACATGTCTGGTTTACTGAGAAATAAATAAGTGTATTAAGTTGATCTGGAAACTTTTTTGTTGTTGGGGGATTTTTTTTTTTTTTTACTATTGGCTCTAATTTCCTTACAAAATAAAGCAATAACTTTTGTTTTTGGGGTTTGTTTAAAGGTGTTTGAATTATGATTTAATAAAAATAAGTATCTAAAGGAAATGCCTTGCTTTATTTGGTCTGTGGTTAATGCCCCACAGAAATTTTGACATAAAACAAGTAATATATAAAACATAGATAGCCCTCTTTAGTGACAAATCCAGAATTTACAATAGGCTCTCTGTAGAATTGTATTTGCATTAATATAGTTCTCACATTCCAGGATTGGTAAAAACTTTTTAATCCTTTAGTGATTTACAATGTATGTGAATAGCTATTGAAAAGCTAATTCCATCTAATAACTATTTGGGGTTAAAAAATCTTTTGGTACTATATTGATTTTGATTAAGTCTTGAAAACTTATATTATTGTGCATTTATTCAATATTTGTAGAAATCTTCAGAATTACTGAACGTAAAATAACACACCATGTTCATAATAAATATGCTTAATCTGAGGGCATGCTTGCATTTTCAAAATTATGTGGTAGGAAATAGGATAATATAAAGTACCTTTCAAGTTAATTTTTTCCTTGAGCACTGAAACTTAGCAGCATAAAGAATTAAATGCTACGCTGTGTGACAATTCTTAGAACTTCAAATTGCTGTGAACAGAAGTATCGATTTTGAATATCCAGGTATCATGTGTGTTTGGGTCAAAGCCTGAATATTATCACGTCATCGTGTTTCACATCAGTGTGAAACTGAACAGGTATAAAAAAGATAACTTTTTAGGGCTGATAGCAGGCAAGCACTGGAAAGACTTTTCATGGCATTAAAGTGTTCTATGGTGATGTGGAAGGTGATGCGAGTTGGCTTATACTGAGCCACATAGGTAATGCTTTCCCTTCCAAACTCCTACTTTTCACCATTCCACCTTATGTTAAATGTCTTAACCACATAGGGCCCGAAGTTAAGGGGACTTAGATGAGTTAGAGAGCTTTTCAGTATTGGCCAAGGCCTCACAATACAGAGAGAGACAAAAACCCAAAAAACTTAAGTTATTTTAGTAAAGATAACGTATATTCTCAAGTAAGAAGGGTGCTACTTAGTAAAGTTATCTAAAAGTCGTTACACATTGGACTGATTACCAAGGACATGTTTGCAGTCATGAAAAGACTTTAAAATCAGGATCTGCCTTCTCTTTTTCTGGCATTGTTTTAAGTGTGATGTCATCAAATTAGGAGAGAGGCTAGTGGTTCCATATTCTAGAAGTCTCTAATTCTGCATCCTTAGAAATGAGTGCTTGAATATTCAGGTAAAACACATTTACGTAGGATTCGAGCTAGCAAAACAGAAGTCAGAAAGGTGCCTGTGTTTTCTACCTGTTTATTTTTATTGCCTCTCTCGTTCCTAGAACAATTAATTATTTAATTTACTTCAAGAGGATTTCATATATCCTCTTTTATATTTGATAATCCAAGAATCATGTTTTTCTTACCATTGTTTAAATTAATTTTTGTTTTGTCATGAATAAAAACCATCAAATGAAAAATAAACCCACTGTGATAAGGGGGTACCAGTCCAAATGTAAGTTATTGTTTTTAAAAAATCGTCAGGTACACCCTCAGTGATAAACCAGAGGAATCCACAAAACAGAGGTTTATAAACTTGTCTGCATCTTTTGATTTGAAAGTAGTTTTTCTTTAAGCAACAATTAAACCAAGAAAGGAACTAGTTCTCTTTTTAAGACATCACGCTGATTCATTCGCTGTTTAAATGTTCATCTGCTTTTATGTAGGTCCAATTAAAAAAAAAAAAGAAAATATGAGTTCTTTGCCTTTAGTAAATATTTACTTTTGCTAGGCTACTTTGATTTGATTTAAAATCCTGTGGGGGAAAAATCTCATTCCTTTGTATATGCTTAATTTGTTCCAATTCTGTGGTGCCTTAATGTTGAAATATCGGCTTTGGAAGTTTAATTAACTCTGACTACCGAGGTACTCATTAGCATATTGGCGGCCAATTAAGTCACTTAATAATTTAGCATTGTTTGTTACAAATTTAGGTCCATTCATCAACAAGTCAAATCAAGCACTGTATGAGGAATCTACATCAAAAAAAAATGTATTGTCTTTGATGTTTCCCAGGCCTGTGCTCCATTATATCACTGGAGAACTCTTAAACCGACACCAGAAAAGGACCCAGTTGGCACTTGCTACGTAGCGATTCAGAATTTCAGTGCGTACGCTGAGTACTCGCCTTGTCGGAACAGTAAGTTGTTTTTATTCTTGGAACTGAAATTTAGCTCAAGAGCTTTTCTGCTATAGACAGTGCAGGTAACCCCAAAACACCACCGGTAAGGAGAAAGCAATGGCGGTAAAGATGATGAACGGTCTTACAGGATGCTTTACTGTGACGTGAGGACCAAGACACGGAATTCTGCAGATCCTCTTCCGTGTTTTAGAAATTTTCTGTTTTTAGATATTCTGCAGTCAAATTGATTGGTTCCTTATTTTAGGCCTTTAACTCTCCGTCTCTACTCAAAATTCACACTGCATTTGCAAAATGCTAACTGTCCGCTTGTTAATTGTAGGAATGGTGTTAATTAGCATGATTGGACCCAAGGGCACAGTGGATGAGTTCTCCGCCTAGCCTGTGTTCTCAGTGCCTGTTGCTTTCTTTGGCCGCTATGTACTCAGGTTGTCTGCATGATATACTTTTCTTCTTAAGGTGTTTAATCCCGTTTTTCAAAAAGATTCTGTACCTTTGGAGTCCACGTCTCATCTGGTAGTTCTAGAAAACTTCTGATGAAGTATCCTTTGAAGCAAGCCTGTGAGTGCCATCTTTGGGACACGGCTGTTCAGTCACTGATCTACCCGAGCCCTTTTGTGAGCCCTCCAGTTTTCTGTGTGTCATGTAGATCATTAGGATTTGTCAGCAAGAAACCAAGGGATTTGCATTCTCATTCTTGATAATTCACAAGACCACGTTAGGGAAAGAAATGGCATTGGAAAGAACATTCTAGTGACTGATTTCAGGATACTGATTTTTAAAAACTCAACCCAAATTAGATTCCCAAAACTATGAGTAAAATTTCCCCATTCCATGTGAATATTTTTAAATTTCTAGATTAATTTGGGCCAGATAATGAGCAACTATCAGAAATCAAACAATGAAGGTAGAGAATGGATGGGTGATATTAGAGGGTTCGTAAAGAGGCCTCTGAGCTTTAGATACCTAAAGGGCTGGGAGTGAAACAGCTAACTCTGAGGATTTGGGTGAGGATTTTGGCAAGGAGAAGATTATGACTTCCTGTTTTAAAATACTGAAATAAATCAGCCACCCCCTCACATCTTAACGAATGTCAGCTGAATGAATAATCCATCAACTCAGAATTTTATTTTAAATGGCTTTTTTTTTCTGTTCACTCTAAATTTTTATTTTATTTTATTTTATTTATTTTTGGCTGCGTTGGGTCTTTGTTGCTGCGTGCAGGCTTTCTCTAGTTGTGGTGAGTGGGGGCTACTCTTCGTTGTGGTGCGCGGGCTTCTCATTGCGGCAGCTTCTCTTGCTGCAGAGCACGGACTCTAGGCATGCGGGGGGAGCTTCAGTAGTTGCTGCACACGGGCTCAGTAGTTGCAGCACGTGGGCCCTAGAGCACACAGGCTTCAGTAGTTGTGGTGCATGGGCTTCAGTAGTTGTGGCTTGCAGGCTCAGCAGTTGTGGCGCACGGGCTTAGCTGCTCTGCGGCATGTGGGATCTTCCCAAACCAGGGATCGAACCCGTGTCCCCTGCACTGGCAGGTGGATTCTTAACCACTGCGCCACCAGGGAACTCCCTTAAATGGCTTTAAAAGAGGTGTTCCTGGACTTTTCCTTGTGGTGCAGTGGTTAAGAATCCACCTGCCAGTGCAGGGGACAGGGGTTTGAGCCCTGGTCCAGGAAGATCCCACATGCTGTGGAGCAACTAAGCCCGTGTGCCACAACTACTGAGCCTGTGCTCTAGAGCCCACAAGCCACAACTACTGAGCCCACGTGCCGCAACTACTGAAGCCCACACGCCTAGAGCCTGTGCTCCGCAACAGGAGAAGCCACCGCAATGAGAAGCCTGCGCACCGCAACGAAGAGTAGCCCCCGCTCACCGCAACTAGAAAAAGCACCTGCGCAGCAACAAAGACCCAACGCAGCCAATAAATAAATAAATAAATAAATAAATAAACTTATAAAAATAAATAAATAAAAGAGGTGTTCCTTATAGATAATAAGACTCAGTTATGCATTCATTCAACACGTGTTTTTTGAACACACTGAGCACTAATTATTCTATGTTTAGGGAATAAAGCACAGGACAAGAGAAAGCAAAACCCTGTCTTCAAAAAACATATTCTAGGGCGGGAGAGAGACAACATATGCGTAAATATATAAGTTAAGATCCAGCAATTCCACTTCTGGGTATTTATCTAAAAGAACTGAAATCACTATCTTGAAAAGATATCTGTACCCCCATGTTCATTGCAGCACAATTTACAATAACCAAGTCATGGAAAGAGCCAAAGCATCCATCAATGGATGAGTGGATAAAGGGAATATGGAATAGATAGAGATTTGGATATGGATATATACACAATGGAATATTATTCAGCCATAAAAAAGAATGAAGTCTTGCCATTTATGACAACATGGATGGATCTTGAGGGTATTATGCTAAATGGAGCAAGTCAGATAAAGAAAAATACTCTGTATGATCTCACTTATATGCAAAATCTTAAAAAAAAACCCACACAAACTCACAGAAAAAGAGTACAGATTGGTGGTTGCCAATGGTGGGGCATGTGGGTGTGGGTTAAACGGGTGAAGATGGTCAAAACGTACAAGCTTCCAGTTATAAGATAAATCCTGGGGATGTAATGTACAGAATGGTGACTGTAGTTAGTAATACGATATTGTATATTTGAACGTTGTCTGTGAGAGTAGATCTTAAGAGCTTTAAAAAGATTGTAACGGGGCTTCCCTGGTGGCGCAGTGGTTAAGAATCCGCCTGCCAATGCAGGAGACGTGGGTTCGATCCCTGGTCCGGGAAGATCCCATATGCTGTGGAGCAACTAAGCCCGCATGCCACAACTACTGAGCCTGCGCTCTAGAGCCCGTGAGCCACAACTAGTGAAGCCCGTGCGCCTAGAGCCCGTGCTCTGCAACAAGAGAAGCCACCGCAATGAGAAGCCCACGCACCGCAACAAAGAGTAGCCTCCGCTCGCCGCAACTAGAGAAAGCACGCACGCAGCAACGAAGACCCAACGCAGCCAAAAGAAAAAGACTGTAACGATGTGTGGTGACAGATGTTAACTACATTTATTGTAGTAATTATTTCACAGTATATACATAAATCAAATTGTGTTGTACACCTTGAACTAATATAATATGTCAATCACATCTCAAGAACAAAATTTTTTAAAATAATAAATAAGTTTCTAATATAATGTCAGGTAGTGAAAAGTACTACAAAGAAAAATACAGGAAGGCAAAAGCGTGGGGAGCGACATGCCTGGGGGGGAAAGGAGCTGTCTCAGACAGGACGATGGGAAGGGCTTCTCTTAGCGGTTACTGGAGCAGGAAAGCAGGAGCTTGCCAAGCATGGCCGCAGCCATTAAGAGGGGTATTCTGTGTCGTGTTCCACTCAAGGTGTCATGCCGCTGGGCTCTGTAAGAGGTCCTTATTATTATGCTACAGATAAAGGTCAGGGAATTCCCTGGCGGTCCAGTGGTTAGGGCTCTACGCTTCCACTGCAGGGGGCACAGGTTCGATCCCTGGTTCGGGGAACTAAGATCCTGCAAGCCGTGTATCATGGCAAAAAAAAAAAAAAAAAAAAAAGTCATCTAGAGCAATAAATAAATCCTGAATTTATTCATAAAATTTATGGTAGAACTGAGATTCAAAACTGAACTTGTTTCATCAATTTTTACACCTATCCATATCATATTTCTCACGATTTGCTAGAGATACCTCGCCACAGCAGTAAACTATTGTAGCTGAAATGAGGAGCCCGTCCTTCACATGCCTCTTACCTTGATGACATATCCTCTTCCAGCTAACATCAAGGATGATTGTTTAGAAAACATGTCACTGCTTCTTGTTCTGCCTTTTTATCTGACTGCCCATGTGATGGGAGAGCTCAGATTAAAATACAGCATAAGCCATCTAGACTTGTGGACAAGAGTTGCAGGGCGAGTTTGAACCATTATCTAAAAATTTAACGTATAGTATGCTCTCATTTTGAGTTACACGGGTATATTATGTTGCCAATTTATTTAGCGTTTACTTTCCTAAATAAAAGAATAGCTTGACACAGGTAAAGGTGAAGTTTATGTCGAGTTGCAGAATAGCCAAACAAATGGCCAGGAATTCTGTTCAGTCTAGTACACAACTCCAGTGTCACATCCTCCTGGTCTGTCTCTTACTGGAAGTACTTCCTTCTCAAATGCACCCAAGGAGCCGGCTTCCTGTGTTCCCAAAGGAGTTCACGGTTCATAAACACAAAGCCACCTTGTTCATGAGCGTATGGTCAGTATCACAGAACAGGGATATTACTTTCAAAAGAGAATTTCAAGAAGCCTCTCATGTTCATGTCACACCACAAAGCCCCTTCACTGACACTTTGAGCAATTTGGGTGGTAGTCTGCTCATTCATATTAATGACATGCCTGTAGCTCTTACGGTCATTCATAATTTAGGTGGCAATGGTTTACACACACCTTTCCATTCTCCTTGGGAAGCCAACACATGATAGCGTGATTCCCTGGATTCCTGAGTTTACTCTATAGGGCATAATTGTAAAGTTCACAGATCCTCTGAAGTTCTAGGAAGAAAGATTCCTTCAGCTCTCATAAACTATAATCGTAAGAGAAAAACTTACTTTGCAAAGGAAATAACCTCCCATTTCTATTATAATCACCACTTCAACATTTGAAGTTGGTTGCTTTCTCGATGAATTTTATGAAAAATGACTGTTTTCTCTTAATTTTTTCAGTTTCCTGTTTTGCAGCAAAATGATTTCAAAGAATGGTCCTGTTTCTTCCTTTCTGAATAATTTACAATATTGAAAAAGTCAGAGTTGATTTTCAAAAACGATTTATAAAAAAGATTTATGCATTAAAAATACATTTCTTAAATACAGTCAACACATCTGTGTTCACATAATCATGTATCTTGTGTTCATATATATTTCTGGGTGCATACAACTATTTACAGGCATGAACTTCTAGAAGAATGGTACCTGGACATTTGAGACTTTAAGGAACTTTGTAGCATTCATAATTATAAACCACAACATATAGTTATAAAATAAAATATATTGTAAGGTACTGTGCACTAAACATTTGTTAAGAGGGTAGATCTCATGTTAAGTGTTTTCACCACAAAAAAAACAAACAAAAAAGCAAATTTGATTGAGGGTGGGGAACACAAGAAATCTTTTGGAGGTGATAATATGTTTATTCCCATGATCGTGGTGGTGGTATCATTGTATCAGGCACATGTCTAAACTCATCAAAACGTACACAGTAAGATGTGCATTTTTTTGGTATATTAAGTATACCTCAGTAAAGCTGTAAAAAATACTTAGCTTAAAAAAAACACACACAAAGCATCAATTGACATTTGAATTAAAAACAGATCATCAAAAAAATACAGTACATGAAGTAGAAAAGTATTTTAAAATATAAAGGGAACATCTGGAAAGAATGACTGATGACAGTGCTAAAATTAGCTAAGTACTAACCAAAGAAAAGAAAAAACAGAAGGCATTCTAGGCAAAGCTGGAAAGGCCTGATCCATTTCAAAAAGCTTCTGGAACAGGCACATGTCCAGCCTATACATTTTTCCTGGGATGATGTGCATTTCCTTTCCTGCCCTCTTATTTTAGTTTCCATTCAGGAATATCCTTGATAAGAAAGGAGTAATTATCTGCATGTTTGCATCTAACTGTATAATGACTGAGATTCCCTCTACTGAACTATATTTTGGTTTTAATTGAAGCACTTTAGAAGTGATACTCTTTTAAAGTACAAGTGACAAGTAGTACATTCCTCATCCTAATGTCCCAGGATCCTAATATCCTGGGAATCCACAGGTTGACCTGCCTATGGTTTAAAAAACTGTATTATAAAAAAGTCCTATTGGACATTCAGCTAGTGAATTACATTGCAGAGAGTATAAAATAAGCCATTGCTAGAGAGTTTTCTCTTTTGTGAACACTACAGTCCCTGTGAGATGCAATGTGATCAGAAATGCAATGTCCAAATTTACATAATGATAATAGAAGAATTTGAAGTTAACTTCCTGTGAGAGATCAGGAAATCGAAACTCTTATCGGTGACCCCAGCAGAAAGTGTCCACCCAGGTGACTAAATCTAGCTCTCTCTTTCTCAAGGCATTGCTTTACTCAGAACACATGGGCACCACAGAAACACATTGTTGGCACTCGGGGAACTTGGAACATAGTTGGGAGATGGAGGTTTTATTTCTTCAAATAAACATGAGTTATAAAACCCAGTATCATAACTCCAAGGAACATTATTCCTATTGCTCTTACTGTAGAATCACAGTGCCATTTGGGACAAGAAAACAGATTGCAATGTATTTAAGAAATTACTTGGAATAAATTTTAAAAATAAATATAGAACACACATTGATCATTTTAAATTTAGAAGTCTATAGATAAAACAAGTGTATCCTGAACTGGTGATTAAAATATATCTTGGGGACAATGACGTTATAACATTTGTACCTTTTGATCATTCCAGGCAACGCGGATCCTGAAGGTCAGGGTTACTGCCAAGCAGGATTCAGTCTGGACTTTTATAAGGTAAATTCTTTTGATCTTATAGCTTCTAAAATTTATTTTATCTGTTTGATTTTTTTTTACCCCCTACCTCTCATTCCCACTTCCACCCCCCAATAACCACCATCAACAAAAGAACCTTTAGGTATATACCTGGCCTGTTTTGGCAACTTCTTTAAATTTTTTTGTTTGTTCTTTATTTTTAATAAAGTAATCTATACATATGGCAATTTATTAAATAGTAAAGAAATCATGAAGAACCTAGGGGCAAGACGGGAATAAAGATGCATACCTACTAGAGAATGGACTTGAGGATACGGGGAGGGGGAAGGGTAAGCTGGGACGAAGTGAGAGAGTGGCATGGACATATATACACTACCAAACGTAAAATAGCTAGCTAGTGGGAAGCAGCCGCATAGCACAGGGAGATCAGCTCGGTGCTGTGTGACCACCTAGAGGGGTGGGATAGGGAGGGTGGGAGGGAGGGAGATGCAAGAGGGGAGAGATATGGGGACATATGTATATGTATAACTGATTCACTTTGTTATAAAGCAGAAACTAACATACCATTGTAAAGCAATTATACTCCAATAAAGATGTTAAAAAAATAAAATAAAATAAAAAATAAAAAAATAAAAAATAAAAACACATGGAATAATGGTTAAAACAGTGAAACCTGCTTGCTACACAGAGAAGAGAGTTGTTTAAGGAACTGGATTTGAAAGACATTCTGTAATGCATTTAGAGAATTGTTTAAAAACCTATGTAGGAAAATGTTTAAAAGATTGCTATGTACAAGCTACTTTGACAAGAGTGTTATGCCAGGGAATGGATGATATAAACATTCTTTAATGCATTTAGAGAAGTGTTTAATGCCCTTTGATAATCTCCTCTGCTTGCTTCCTTTGCTTGTTATGTATTAAAAATGGTTATATGAGAAAAAAAAAAAAAAGAAATACACAGGCTGAAAAGCAACAGTCTTGCTTCATTTTTAAATGAAAATCTCAAAAACTCAGTAAAGAAATATGCTTCTAAAATGATCACAAGAATCTATGTTTTTATCTCTTAGGTGTAATTGACTGATAAGATTTCACATTAGTGTTAGTTAATTTCACGTATCCTTTCACAAATTAAAAACAGATATTTAATAAGAATGTGGGCGGCAAAGCTTCCATGGTTTTGCAAATACTGTAAATTTCATCAGTGTCTGAAATTTTACTCTTTTTCTCCCACCCATCACCCCCACTAAAAGTTGAGGATGCAGGATAAGGAAGGTGGGGCTGTAAGTAGAAAGGAAAGTTTTTATTTTCTAGTCTGGAGTTGTCACTCCCTCTCCTGGGAAGGGGTGGGTTTGCAGATGTATAGAAAGAAAAAACAGGCATTACTGTGGCCTTGAAATAAACAGAAACCAAATTTTCTTTTTATTGCTAAGGCTCAAAAGACCATGTCTACTAAATTGCACAGCATGAAAGATGTAGATATTTTGCTTACCTGAGGCAGTGCCAAAAAACTGAATTTATATATTCTCAGGGGAGAGAATTTTACTTAACCTAATTGAATCTAATTCAAATTATTTGATATGATAACACACTAAATAATTGAAAGCAATAAAAGGAAAGAAAATGACCTGCATGACTCAGATGTAAGGGCCTCTTTTAAAAATTACTTTTTACGTATAATTGTTAGAGCAATGCTTATGAACAGTGATTTCTCACCCTTAAAAAAAAGAAACTGTTTTTCTTTTCCAATTGTTGTTGCCGTTTCTGTTTTGTAGAATGGAGACCTTATAGTTGGAGGCCCTGGCAGTTTTTATTGGCAAGGTAGGTCCTGCTGGCAGAGAAGAAATGCCCACGGGTTGTTTCCAACAGGGAGATGAAACAGAAGTAACATCAAGTGTTGACTTTTTATTATGTTAATTTTCTCTCCATATTGGTAGTTTCTCCAATGAAGGAAGCATCATTTCAGTTTGTACTCTGTGATATAAATGATATTTTAAAATACTGTTGCAACTTAATTCCTTCATTCATCAAATGCTTATTGAGACCATGCCAGGCTTTGTGCTAGATGCTGAGGGTACAATAATGAGTAAACCGCAGAGGTTAGCATCTGGGGAAAGATGCAGGCGTTAATCGAATACTCACACGAGTACTTAAGAAACTCCAGGCATGATACTCACTAGGAAGGTATGTCAAGACGGGGCCATGAGAGCACAGGAGGCTTCTCCAGGGTGGCCCCATGCAGGTATGTTTTGTCCTGTGAACACTGGCTGACGAGATGAAATACGACCTGTGCTCTGCTTAGGGAGCCCTGAACCCAGGTGCAGGATGGCGTCTGCCCAGGGGGGATGACTTCCTCTAATTCTTAAAAAGGTGTTACATAAGCCGGCATCAACCTTAAGGTCAACGAATTTGGAAGCAGCAACCCTGAACTGAGGCTCTGAACCCCAAGTAGGAGGTAACCAGGCGAAGAGAGGAAGGGTTGTGTGAAAATGTTCTGGGGCATAAAGGAGCCCGGCGAGCTGAGAATGGAGGGAGATCAGGGGACTAGAGTTAAGAGCTGCTGAGTGGGATGGAGGGGTCCCACCCTCCCTGCAGGGCTTGCAGCCCCAGGTAAGTAGTTTTGTCTTTATCTCCAAAACAATGGGAAATCCCAGGTGGATGGCTGGAGTTTAAATGGATTGCCTGAGGTAGAATAAGAATGTGTTGTTTGTTCTGAGAATAATGGGAAACCACTGGAGAATTTGAAGCATGGGATGCTATGATCGGATGTGTGTTACGCAAAGATCACGCTGGCTGCAACGTGGAAAATGGATCGGGAGTTGGCCAAAGTGCAGTATCAGCAAACGAGTTATAAGGTTATCAGCTAGTTATGTCTATAAGGTAAACCAGCTGTAAGGTTCAGATGGAGATGTTTACTTCTTAGAGTGGTCATAGTACACACTGAGAAAGGGGCGGAATTTGAGAGATACTTTGGAGGCAGAATAAACAGCTTGGATGATGGTTTGGATGTATGTGGGTGAAGAGGGAGGATGCCAAGGATATGTTTCTGACTTTTGTAACTGAATGGTTTTAGGTGGGTCCCAGTCCCTGAAATGGAGAAAGCCGGAAGAGAACGGGTTTGGAGTGGATTGGGGAAGGAAGATGACGAGTTTACTTTTGGTTATGTTGAGTATGAACATGTTTGAGATGTCCAAGACTTTTCACATAAGTATTTAGATGTATGGGCTTAAACTCAGAGAAGATATCTAGGCTAAAATAAAAACTAGCATAGTGGTGATAACCAAAGCCATGGATGTGAATGGGATGCCTAAAGAGAGATTACAGAGAATATAGACTTAATTTTGGCTGTAAAGTTTAGAATAAGGATAGAGTAGAATATGAGAGAGATGAATAGTTGAGTGAAGTTTTTTGGGTTTTGTTTTTTTTAATGCAGGAGACCTGTTCATGTTTAAAAGGCCAACGGGAAAGATACAGACGAGATGGATTTATGATAAAATTTTACATGAAATTACTGTTAAGCTTAATTCATACATATACAACTATGAACATCAAATAATTAACCTTTCAGTCTTTAAACATTATTTTGCAAACTGGAAAACAATATATCTTATGCAGAGGATAGGTATAAAATAAAAATGATGTGTTTCAAAAGATTTTGTTCTAATGCACTTGATTAATTTCACATAATTCTTTCCTTATGCTGAAAAAAAATGTCTGATATAGATGATATGCTGACAATTAGCCATGTCAAGGGGATAGAGAGCATTTGTCTGAGATAGATAATTTAAAATTTTACTCAGTCAGTCCTAAGATTATAATATTTATAGAAGCAACTAAAGGAAATAAGCAAAGGCAATGTGTCTGTGGGAGCAGGGAAGGGGATATTTAGCTTTAACCCAGAGAAAACTGGCAAATTCTACAGACGTTTTTCAGAAACTCATGTGTAAATATGATTGTCTTAATATAAGAACAGTCATTTCAGGCAAGGTCACTTGGAGATATTTACAGCCTGATTTAACAGTTTTATTCTTTTGGAACTTCGGACAGAAAGACTGTGGAAATGTGTGAATTCCCAAGGAACAGTTTGGCTTTAAAATTAATATTAAATTTTAGTCTCTTGAAAGCATTCCTCCAGTTTTTCTCCCAAAGAGCATGAGATCACACTTTTTCCTTAGATTTCCATAATAAATATAGGAATGCATAAAAGTTGTAGTGGAACATTGCTGGCCATCTTTTGGATTCATCTCTATCCCAATACAATCGTATTTCAAGACTTCTGATAGTGACTATATTTGGGGGAGATTAGCCAGTGTTCTTATCATGCCAATGTTGGTGGCAACGGATTCCCTTTTTGCTAAAATTCTGGATCTTGCTGGGCCTCGATGCTTTCCATTGTCATAATTTTATGCTTTATGTATATATTTTAGCATAAGATGTGAATGACTCAGAGATTACATAATTCATTCCTTTAGCTTAGCTGATATGTTTTACAACCTATGAACTAAGTAAGTGATTTCGATTTAATACATTTGTACTTTGAGAGACAACAAAAAGTCTTATTAGAATGCCAAAGAAGACCCTGGTTGTAATGCTGAATATCCTAATAGCAAAAGCATGTAACCTTAGGGAATGCACTCAAGCTCTTTAGGCCACAGTTTCCCCACCTGTAAGAAGATATATTTGGGGCTAGATGATCTCAAATCTAGATGATGTTTCTGCTAGCTAGAATATTCTAGAATATTTAAATTACAGATGAATAGTTGAGTGAAGTTTTTTTTAATTAATCACATAAATTTTGCCTACAGGTGCCCTCACCCTTAGAAATGTTTATCATTTGGAGGTGGAGGAAGTAAGCAAGGTAAAGGCAGGAGGACTACAGATAAATTAAAGGGTATTGGATTAACAGATATGAAATACTCTATATCAAATAGATAAGTAACAAGGATATACTGTACAGCACAGGGAATTATACCCATTATCTTGTAATAACCTGTTATGGAGTATAATCTATAAAAATACTGAATCACTATGCTGTGTGCCTGAAACTAACATAATATTATAAACCAACTATACCTTAATTTAAACAACAGAAAAAAATAAATGTTATATGAAAACAATTACATAGTTCATCTTTGGTTCTTCTATCAGAATGGAAAGCTCTAACCAGCTGTCAGCAAATTTAGCCTGCAGTTCTAGTGCCAGGCAGGAAAATTCACTGTCGAAAATGCAAGCAATCTCATGACCATTTTCAAGGGCGTGTGTGTTGTTCAGACGCCCTGTGTCTGTGCGGAGAGGGCCTGCCTCTCACGTTCATTCAGTTAATCTATTCATTTGTTTGAACACAGGTCAGGTGATCACTGCCAGTATTGCAGATATCATTGCAAACTACTCATTCAAGGATATCCTGAGAAAATTGGCTGGAGAAAAGCAGACAGAAGTGGCTCCTGCTTCCTACGATGACAGTTACCTTGGTGAGATGCATTGCTCAAGACATTTGCGGTTTCTCAAAAGACAAGCATGTTAAATGTGGAAGCAAATTTTATTCCTCACTTATAATATTTGGCACCTTTTGCAAATTTTCTTCTCTTACTAGCTTCGAGTGGACTCTTAACTTTCTTTTCTTTTGATTCAGCCATTATATGTAGTCTCCATAGTTTGATAGCTGTTTTATAGGCTCCGTGACAATCTCTTGCAAATAAAATATTTTGCCAGTCGTAGATACTATGTATTAGTGAGGATGCCCAGTACTACCCGGGCAACATGATGATGACCCTTTCCAGTTTCTAGAAAGAGCAAGAGACTTTCCAGTTGCTAGAATGTTCTCAAAATTTATTATGTGCAAACCACACAATGCCATTTCATCAGTATTGTTTGCCACCTTTGGTATCGTATTGGCATTTTGATTCCTTGATGAACTTTTAAAAATTGTAGTTATCTTTTATCACCTCATCTCACTTTACAGCCAAGTGAAGTTTGTGGGAAATCATCATTAAAGGTATTAGGAAGTAGGCCTTGTTGGTGATCAGAAATTGCAAAACCTGACCACAAGAGATACCTTTCAGTGTAATTATGTCTGATTATGACGAGTCAGCAACTCTTAAAATGCAGCAACCACCATTCACACGTCAAGGTGGGCAATGAAGCATTCCTACTTCTAAAAGGGACCTCAGAATCCAAAGGTGTTGCCAGGCTCAGAAGTAGCAGATCTATTATGCTTCCAAGATTTAGTATAAATCCTGGTTTGATTAATTTTTCTCTTTATAGAACCCTAAACTTTTATGTAATAGGATTTGTCGGAATTTCTGCACAAAGTAGTACTATGGTAGTGCCTTCATATTTCTAGATATAGATCATTTGTAAAGCCTTCAAACGTGTGATGTGCTTGTTTCTTGCTTTAAAACAGGATATTCAGTTGCTGCTGGGGAATTTACTGGGGACTCTCAGCAAGGTGAGAAACATTGTTGAAATGAAGCCCTCTATTGGATTGGCCAAAATGTTCGTTCAGGTTTTTCCATGCGATGTTACAGAAAACTTGAACGAACTTTTTGGCCAGCCCAATATAAAACACGGGGGAAAGTACAGTGACCTAAAAAGCTCTTTTAGGACTGTGATTTTTAAACAATTCTGAAACTTTTAATCAGCACTACATTTAATAACTCCTTTATGTTATAGCCATATGAGGCTGCAGGCTCCAAAGTTACTAGTGTGATGGCTATTTCTTTTTTTTTTTTTTTTAAACCAAATTCTGAACGTTTGTGGGAAATGAGAAGCCGTGATTGCCAGGTATCTCACTTGGTATAATCCCCTTAGTCTTTCCTGTTTGGCAAGCCTGATTCCGAAATCAGTCAGCTCCGTTATATCTGACTGTGGTCTGTTTTTAGGTGCCCCTAGTAAACATCCATACCTGTGTCTATGAAGCTGGAATGAGGTGTAAGGTCTAGAATCAACTCAACATCTCTATTTGAATGGCTCTTCCAAACTTAATAAGCTTATACCTGAAATCCTGATCTTTCCACTTAAACATGCTCTACCCTCCATCAGCTCCATCTCAGTAAATGGCAACGCCATCCTCCGAGCTGCTCAAGCAAAAAACCTTGCAAGTCAGCCTTGGACTGTGCTCTTTCTCTCACACCCCAGCCATATCTAATCCATGAGCAAATCCTGCTAACTAAACTCAAAAGACAGCCAGAATCTGCCTACTTCTCACCTCCTCCACAGCCTCCACTCTGATCCAAGCCCCCGTCAGCACTGTGGCAATAGCCTCCTAACTGATCCTCTTTGCTTTCATCTTGGCCCTCCTATGGTCTTCCCTAGATCCAGCAGCCAACATGGTCCTCGAGGAACAGAAGTCACGTGGTGTAACTTCTTTGCTCCCAATGATTGCCCAACTCATTCTGTCTAAAATCCAAGTCTTCACAATGACCTAAAAGACTCTGTTCATGAGGCCCCTATTTACTCTGACCTCAGCTCCTAGTCCTTTACGCCTGACTCCTTCCATCCACTCCAGCCACCCTGCCCTCCCTGCTGTTCTTTGAATACTCCAGACACACTTCTACCTCAGGACCTTTGCACATGCTATTCCTTCTGACTAGAACATACTTCTCCCACATCTCCATAATATTTACTCCTTCACTTTCTTCAGTCTTTGGTAACATGTCATCTTCTTGCTGAGACCTTCCCTGACCACCCCAATAAGTCATAATTCCTTCCGCCTCCCAATTCCAGCACTCCCAGTACCATTTTACTGCTTAGTTTTTCTGCGCTATACTCATCCCCCTCTAACATGACATTTGACTCTACTTTTCAAATTGACTGCCCCTTCCAGCTCGAGTATAAGCTCCATGAGAGCAGGGAATTTTGTCTTTGCTCCATGCTGTATCCTATGTTTGCAATTAACATCTATATGTTGATTGAATGAGTAAACTTACTACTGAGAAGTCCAACATCTAAGCCCAAATGGATCTTATCTGATTATTAACGCTCCAACAGCATGAGCGCCCAACTCTGCTAGAGTTTATTACATCAGATAGAATTAATGCTAGAATTTGTGCTATACCTTTAGGACCAGGTTTGGGGGAAGGGAAATGTGAACGGAAGAGGACCCTTTTCCAGGCCCCCTTTCTTTAAATTAAACTAAAATGTTGACCCCAATGAATCAAAGGATAGTTTAAATTTATAGAAATGAGAGCTGGAAAGATCTTTGATAATCAGGCAGTTCCAACTCCCATCTATTGTAGGTGACTGGAAAAAATCAGTTTCAGTGATTGATCCCGGGTTTATGGCAGACCCAAGAACTGAAACCACTATTTCCTGAATCTACAGCCATATCATTGTGCATTGGAATATGCTCCCCACTTTTCACCAGAGTTGCTTTTTCTACCTCTATTATTGAAGCGTCCCTTCCTCGCGTACCCTTGGCTGCCAGGTTGTCCTATAATTCTGTTCCAGGGGGCCAGACTCAATCATTTATGGTATTTGGCTTTTCCTTAGGTAACTGAAATTGTTTGAACACATTAGTGGGACAGGAGCTGTTACTTTGTACACTAGTACAAAAGACTAGTACGAAAGACAGTGAAAACTGGAGAAATCAGAGTACGAGGTTTAACTGACAAATCACACACAGATCTGAGAAGCCAGGCTTATGTTCTGCAGGCAGAAACACAGGGAGAATGTGATGGGGACAGGTAAATCTAAAAGTACGACTTTGGGTCTTCTGTTTTCTTTCGTCTGTAGCAGAAGCAAAAGCCAGTGCGAAACTGTGGCTTCAAACCTCCATCTCTCTAAGGGATCCATGATAGCTACTCATTTAAGAGGCACCCTCTTTAGCTGATTTGTTGTATAGCTTTACAGTGTACTATGCCACTCACCTTGTAAATGACTATTTCCATCACAGAATTGGTTGCTGGGGTTCCCAGAGGAGCACAGAATTTTGGATGCGTGAGTACTAAGAAGGCGTTACACGCTACATTCTCTACATACGCAAAGAAACCTTTTGCTGCATACAGTTTTCAAATCTTTTAAAATGCCCTTTAATAGTGAGCGGTACTGATCCACGCTTGTTTGCTTACGAAAAGGGAGGCTAGATTCTTTTCTGATCTGGGTGCAGGATCAACTCCGTAGTCTGTGGGACCCAGCGTAAAGTGAAAACGCCTGGCCCCTTGTTCAAAATTGTTAAGAATTTCAGGACGGTGACAGCTGGGCTATCCAGAGGTTGGGTAGGGCTCGTCTGCATGTGGGACCCTTTGTGACTGACTGCACGGGTCACGTGCCCATGAAGTTAGCCTAGCCCTGTGCGTGTGCATAATCTGGGAATAGTTGCAGAGGATCCCATTGTTGATGTGATCAGCATTTTAATATGTCCCATATGGTGGACATAATAAGGTCAATTGTTATTTCACTAGTGTATTCGTTTGCAAGGGCTGTCATAACAAATGACCCCAAACTGGGTGGCTTGTAACAACATAAATTTATTCTGTCGCAATTCAAGAGGCCGGAAGGCTGAAATCAAGGTGTGATCGGCACGGTCACATCCCTCCCATGCATGTAGGGGTGGATTCTTCCTGCCTCTTCCAACTTCAGGTGGCCCTGCCTTTCCTTGGCATGTGGGAGCTTCACCTGAATCTCTGCCCCGGTCTCCATATGGCCTTCTTCCATCTGTGTCTATGTGTGTCCTCTCCTCCTCTTATAAGGACACCAGTCATTGGACATAGGGCCCACCCTAAATCCAGGATGATTTCATTTCAAGATCCTTAACTTTACTTATTTCACCTACAGAGACCCTATTTCCAAATAAGCTCACCTTCCGAAGTTCTGGATAGACATGAGTTTTGGAGGGATACTATTCAAACCCATTACAACTAGTTACCATAAAAATAGGAAAGGAAAATAAATCGACCTTATGAAAAGAAAAACTTATATTTTAAATAATGTTTAAGTCTGGTAAACTTATAATATCTATAGATTTTAGGTTGTCTGGATAGAATTTAAAAGGAATATTTTTGCTACACGGATACTACTTTAAAATTTCATTTTTTTGCAGAGAACCATAATCATAAATTTCTCATAACAGCATACGCACAGAAATGAAATTTAGATTAAATTTTTGATTAGATCAATTAACTGACTATCAGATTAGGTGCTCTCAGCGTTCCTGAATTCAGATTTCTCTACATCAGATTAGTAAGCATGCATTTTGTCTGAGAGGATCCCAGATTTAACCATAAGCAAAAAGTTCAGTTGGATTTTTTAAAGATCGTTCCTTTGGACTTATTTTTTTACATATAGATCTAACCATTTATGACTCCTCACAAAAATTTTAAAATGATTTAAGTTAAACTTTTTAAAAAGTGTTCCAATTCTATGCCAAATGATGTAACCTATCTAATTTCTATGATTTCAGGTTTCAATCATTAACTCTACAGATATGACCTTTATTCAGAATTTCACTGGTGAACAGGTGAAGACATTTTAGAATCAAATAATGATTGTCACTCTGCACTAATAGTATATTGTAATATGTTATTTATTCATTCATAAAATAAATATTTACTGAGCACCTACTATGTGCTGGAAACTCTTCTGAGCACTGGGAGTGTAGCCAAGTATCAGACAGACGAGATCCCAGCTCTCACGCAGCAGTACGGGGGAGGCTGATGGGGGGTGACAATTAACAAACAAGTAAATGCCCATGATGATTTCGGAAAATGATAAGTGATGTAAAGGCAGAATATGCTCCCTAAAAGCCCAAAAGCCACTAATCGCTGAAATCCGAGAGCAATCCTGTTATGTTGCGGTCCTTATGTAGTGTGCGCGGTGATGAGTTCTGAGTACCTGCCTTCCCCCCGAGAAGACACAGGATTCCTGTAGGTTTCACATGTTGGTCAGTCAGTGGGTCTGGGCTCTGCCTTCCTGTCCTCACAGTGACTGGAACCCTCCCCAATCCCAACATTATATGGAAGATAAGCTCTCTGGTTCTGGTCCCTTCCCCCCAGGGGCTAGGTATGGCCCCTTACCCACTGTCACTGGCTGGGGTCTTATTATCAATGGGTCAGTTGCCTGCAAACAGGCTGCTGTCATCCTCCTGAACTAACACGGCCTGAGGTCACACTTCATTCACTACCCTGGGTTTCCTGGGTTTTTGACCTGTTGAAATCTGTCACATTTCTTTAAAGGATGAATGTGATACTCCTGTCTAAGGGAGCCAATCGTGAGTTGAATTCATTTATCTGGGCAACCAGTTTCCTCTCCTAACCACCAACCCAGGGTAAGGAGCTTCTAGCAAGCCTCACACTTGACTCCGGCCAAGTTACATCTTGGCCCACGGGATCCCAGGAGAATCCAGGTTTAAGATCCTGAAATGCTCAACTCTTAGCTACACACAGAAATGTGGAATCATATATTTGTCAAGCAAATAGAGTTTTTTAAAGAACACAGAGCATTTTTGACATTTCCTCCCCCAAACTGGGGCTTTAGTCTATCCATTACTGTGCAATTTCAACAAAGCATTTAACAATGTCCCTCATGGTACTCTTGTGGTAAATATAGAGGTATAAGGCTGTGATGATAGTGAAGTTGGGTGGATTTATAAATTTTGAACCATGATTCCCAAGTGGTGACAATTAATGGTTTAATGGAAATCTGGCAAGACTTCTCCTTTGTCTTTTCATTTTACATTTTTATCATTAAAAGCTCTTTAAACATTGTTAAATTTGGCCTTTCTGTAACTTCTCATCTTCAATACCACCTAGTTCTGCAATCTTGAACCTCAGAACTTAATACCTAAGTGATGAAATTCCTCTGAGTGAAGACCACACAATGCCACCCAGGAATAAGAATTTCACCGTATGTGTTTGGAATAGAGAAAAGAGGTGGGAGAATTGAGTTATTGCATGACGCAGTTAAATGAGGCGTTCATTTCCTCTGCAAAGAGTATTTTGCACCTGGCACCCATGTCTTAGTCCATGGACTGCTATAATAAAAGTACCATAGACTGGGTGGCTAAAGCAACAAACATTTATTTCTCACAGTTCTGGAATCTAAGATCAAGGCGTAGGCAGATTTGGTATCTGCTGAGAGCCTGCCTCCTGTTCACAGCCGTCCTCTCACTGTGTCCTCACCTGGTGGAAGGAGGGCTAGAGAGCCCTCTGGAGTCTCTTCTCTAAGGGCACTAATCCCATTCATGCAGGCTCAACCCTTCGTGACCTAATCACCTCCTGAAGGCCCCACCTCCTAATACCATTATATAAGGAGTTAGGTTTCAGTATTTGAATTTGGAGGAGGGGAGGCGTAAACAATCAGTCTATAGCAACTGTGTATGTTTGGAATAGACAAAAAAGGTGGGAGAATTGAATAATTGTGTTACACTTGGTAACTCATCTATTTTTTTCCTCTGCAAAGAGTATCTAGCACCTGGCACCTACTCTGAGCTAAACACTGGTCAGACAGGGCAGAGAGAAGAATGAACAACACAGACGGAGCTCTCTGCCTTCTGTGGAGCACACTTTCCAGGGGACTGTAGGCTGATTACATTTGTAGGTGATAGGAAGCTAAATTGGCTAAATCAGGGGTCCCCAACCCCTGGGCCACGGACTGGTACTGGTCTGTGGCCTGTTAGGAACCGGGCCGCACAGCAGGAGGTGAGCGGCAGGTGAGCGAGTGAAGCTTCATCTGTATTTGCAGCCGCTCCCCATCGCTCGCATTACTGCCTGAGCTCTGCCTCCTGTCAGATCAGCACCAGCATTAGATTCTCATAGGAGCTCGAATCCTACTGTGAACTGCGCATTCGAAGGATCTAGCTTGCATGCTCCTTATGAGAATCTAATGCCTGATGATCTGAGGTGGAGCTGAGGCGGTGATGTTAGCTCCGGGGAGTGGCTGCAAATACAGATCATCATTAGCAGAGAGGTTTGACTGCAGAGACCATAATATATTAATTGCTTGCAGACTCATAGCAAAACCCTATCAGTGAGTGGCAAGTGAAAACGAGCTCAGGGCTCCCACTGATTCTGCATTATGGTGAGTTGTATAATTATTTCATTATATATTGCAATGTAATGATAATAGAAATAAAGTGCACAATAAATGTAATGCACTTGAATCATCCCAAAACAATTCCCGCCCCCCGCCCAACCTGGTCGGTGGAAAAACTGTCTTCCACGAGACCAGTCCCTGGTGCCAAAAATGTTGGGGACTGCTGGGCTAAAGCATTGGATGGCAGAATATGGAACTGACAAATCTTGGCAAGCTAAAGCTACTGGCCAAATCTGAAAAGATTATAAACCTTGAAAACATAGGTTGAAAACAAAAATATAAGAGCTAGAATGTAGAGAGATTAGGCACACTGGTTACACTCAGAAAAGACTTAGAAACCTTAGCAGATGCTAAACTCAATATGAATTGATACAGAGACGTGGTTTACCCTCAAGTTAAAACCTTTTTATGCTTCAGTGATATAAAGAGTCCAAAGCAGAGGGTGTCCATCCTACTTATCTTCTCCTGTCAGTGTGCTCATGGGGGTATCATCTTTTCTTTGGTATCCCATGTTGTATCTCTAAGAAAGATGACAAGCCAGCTGAAAACATTTCCATAGGAGATTTCATATGGAAATGGAATTAGATTTATTCTGTGACATTCAAGATTGCAGAACTAGGTAGGAGCATTAAGGACCAGATGTTACAGGAGGACCAATTTTAGCAAAAAGTATTCTAATAGTTGTATCTACAAATTGAATGGGCTTATTGTTGAACATCTCCAGAGGATGTCCGAGCAGATGTCATGGGTGTTGTGAGGAACATTATGCATTAGGTCAGGGGTTAAACTAAATGACTCGAAGACTCTGTCCATGTCCAAGGGTCTATGAATTTAAATGCAAAAATGTGCTGCAATGTAGCTAATCTTTCAGGGAAAATTGAGAGATGACTATAAAAATGACTTTTTGAGCACAAAATATATCATCTTATGGTTTTCCTTTGCAGATGGCATCTTACTTTGGATATACAATTGCAGTATCAGATGTTAACAATGATGGGTAAGTTTATAAGAACTTCCTCACTCACCAGATATTATATTCGTCCTTAAAGATGTTATATTTTTTCCTTCATGAAATACATCCTTCCGTACTTCCTCAACAAGATCGAGGCTCTCTTGTTTTAACTTTTTTTTTTTAGTCCAGGGCAAAAGGATACATCTACTAAAAAATTCTCTATCATCCTTTTTTATGTCTTTACCACATCTGCCACTTCTAAGAAAGGACTATTTTACTTAGTTTTATCTTTGATTTTATGAATTAAATAGTCCTTGGCCATTTGACTTCCATAGCCATTGAGGAATTTGCTCATCTGTCTTCACCCTTTAGCACATGCTATTCATAAAACATTTGCACATAAATATTTATTCTCCTGACAGTGCTTTAACCAACATACTAGTGACACCCATGCAGAAGATGAAATAATAATATTATTTTTTCCAGTTTATGGCAGTAAATTACATTTGAGCTTGGATCAAACAGCATGATAAATTGTGGTTGTGTTTAAGTTATTACTTCAAAGAAAATTGTTATTAAGCAACTCTCTGATCCATGAAAAGCACCTAACTGACAGATAAGACAAATGATTAAATAAGAAAACCAATAAATTGAGATGAACTGATTATCCATCCAATAAATATTGTTGGAGCACCTACCATATGCCAGGCATTGTTCTTGGGTGCCCAGAATGTAGCAGTGACTAAGGAAGAATAGGTCTCTGCTTTCATGGAGCTCACATTTTGGTAAGAAGCAAATATCTGAAAAATCTGAACTATGTTCCCTGATCTGGGCTACATCATGGATAGACATTAGCTATGACCTCTACATAGCTAGAAATGAACTTTATTTATTATGTGGTACCATATGATTGGAGATAAATTTGGTAACTTTTGTACCTTTTGGAAAATATCTTTTTATTATTCTTTCATTCAACATATATTTCTTGAGCATCTTCTACACACTAGCACTGTTCTAGGTGCTGGGATACAGCAGAGAACAAAACCAAAACCCGCACCCTCATAAAGGTTGTACTGTAGTTTGGGTGGGAGCTACAGACAAAAAATAAATAAGTCAAATAAAGATTATGTTAGATGGTGATGATCACTATGCAGGAAGAAAATAAAAACAGAAGGCCGGAAGCAATCAAGATGTCCTGTCGTAGGTAAATGTGTGAGTATTCTGTGGCCTATCCAGACAATGGAATATTATTCAGTGCTAAAAAGAAATGAGCTATCAAGCCATGGAAAGACATGGAAGAACCTTAAATGCTATTACTAAGTGAAAGAAGCCAGTATGAAGAAGCTTCATACTATATGAGTCCACTAGATGACATTCTGGAAAAGACAAAACTATGGAGGCAGTAAAAAGATCAGTGGTTGCCAGGTGTTAATGGTGAAAAGAGGGATGAATTAGGTGGAGCACAGAGGCTTTGTAGGGCAGTGAAAGTACTCTGTATGATACTGCAACGGTGGATTCATGTCATTATACATCTTTCTAAACCCACAGAATGTACACCAGCAAGAGTGAACCCTAATGTAATCTGTGGACTTTGGGTGATGATGATATGTCCATGTAGGTTCATCAGTTGTGACAAATGTACCACCTGGTGTAGGACGTTCACAGTCGGGGAGGCCTTGCTTGTGGCAGGGGGTATACAGGAACTGTCTGTACTTTCTGTGCAATTTTGCTTTGAACCTAAAACTGCTCTAAAAAAGAAAGTCTATTAACGAAACTTAAAAAAAAAACAAACAGAACGGGGATAGAAAAAAATTGGGAGGGATGCAATTTTTATTCAGGTAAACAGGGAAGGCCAGGGTGTTAGGTTAGGTGAGGGAGCAAAACACAATAGTATATGGGGAAGAGTGTCCAAATTCCCAGCGGAGCGGGGAGCTGCTGGCATAGTCAAGGAACATCAAAGAGGCTTGGAGAGAAGGTCTGTGAACCTCTTTACACAGCACCACATGGACACTGCCATGGATAGAATGAGTCTGTTTCCAAGAGGGACACGTCATCCTGAAAACCCCTGGAGGAATCTAAGCAAGGGAGTAGTGTGCACCCACTTTGGTTTTAGCCACCACGTTCTGTTCCGTGGGTCTCCATGGAGTGAGGCCTTCTGGGAGCCCATTGCCATAAGCCGGGTGAGGCAGGACAGTGGCTTGGACCAGAGCAGTGGCAGGAAGAGTAGAACTGGTTGCACTCTGGGTCTATTTTGAAGAACGCAAATCTTATCCTGCATGAGATCTTTGAACACAGTCTTATCCTGGATAAGATCTTATCCTGCAGATAATTGAAAATGAAGTTGCTTTAATCTTCAGCCGTCTGAATTTCGGAAAGGACGTTAACAATTAGGACCACCATTCAAAATGAGCAACCTGGACGGACTGTATCTGTTATCAGAGCCTTTTAGTCATTTAGAAAGAAAATGGTGGAGGAAGAACTTGAGGTCCAAAAACATGGCGTACTGTCCAGATATAGGAAGCCCATTCTTTAGTGAAAACAAAAAATCCAACAGTGGCCCTTGGGATAAGTGTAGACGCATTTCCCTCAACAGATAACAACACAACACGCGTGAGGGCTTCTCTCCTGGGAGCCAGGCAGCATTTTTTAGGGCACAGATCACCCAGTTTATTTCCTTCTGTAGCTCACTCCCTTTTCAATCCTTTGAGCTTTCCCCCCAGTGTCACAAATATGCCCTGCAGGGTACCATGTCCTTCCTGAAAACACATTCATTCTAGTCTAAAGAAAAGTTTTGTGACAACGTTTATAGGACATTTTTTTTTTTTTGCCACATTAAGAAAAAAAAAAGAAAACTTGTGAAAAAAGGACCTCATTGGTTTCAAACATAGGAATTTTCCAGTGATGATTTGTTCTTTCTTGATGTTCTTAAAAATTGCTATGCACATAATTTCTTTTTATTAGGCAGTATATTCTGAATTCTTTAGACTACATTGAAAAATACATCTATTATCTTAATATTGTCATTCTTAAAGAAAAAAATGCCTATAGATTCTCAGTCTGTATATTGTTTGCTGCTCTAATTAGTTCGATGCAGCGTACATTCATGGGCCTATAATCAGTGAGTGTGCTCTGGAAGCCATTGAGAACATTGCATCCCAAATAAAGATAGAGAACTCACGTAAAGTCTGAGATTACAATAATGCATATATAACTTGCCATCATTTTTGCAGCACCTGTTTTTCTAGAACAATCACCTGATATTGTTGGCTTTCAGATAGACACAAATAGGGAAAACATGGCCTCTTGTGTTTCTAGGTTTATACTTGATCCCAGGACGGGGGCCTGAAAACCACTAATTACGGTGACAGCCCGTGTCCTCACCTCCCGGGATGGATATTCATCCGCAGGGAAGGTACAAAACAAGCCATCCGGGTAGAGACATAAACCTGTAATCCCTCAGAAATCTTAGCAGAATGAGAAAAAAAAGGCAGTAAATCATGCATGTGTCAGTGACTTTTCCTAAGCTCCTGTGATGGCTCCATGTCAGGACACGTGTGGCCTTGTTTTGACAAAGAGTGCTTTTGTCATTCTCAGTTTCTGACAAGATTTCTAGCAGGGACCCTAAGGCTAGAATGGGATTTGCAGCAAACACAAATCTCTATCTCAAATAAAGTTTTCCTGGATATAAACCTCAGTTGGTTAGCAGTTTCAAATGCAGAAATCTTGATTCTCCATTGAAACAGTTGTAGAACTTAACATGCTATTAAGCAATCACATTTTATCTTTATCATGAATGATTAGCAGACAGTGTTTTTATTTCTCTCTAAGTACCTTTATGTGTAATAAGTCTAATAGCACAGGACAATCTGTACTACAATCCAATGAAACTACCTAAAATTCACCAATGAGGAAACTGAGACACAAAAGTTAAATGAATTGCCCAAGAGCACACACTAAGTAGGGGAAGGTCTTGATTAGTTCACAGAACTTTTGCTGACTTACCTTGTAAATTTTTTGTTCACTTATATACAGAGAACTCTTTTCTAAGCTCTATAAAATACCTAGTAGGAAAGCATATATATAATTTCAGTCTTCAAGGGTTTAAAATCTGTAAGAATTAAGAATTTTTAATCTAGTAAGTGAGTACAATGACTGACACGCCTCTCACTTTTTAAAATTGGGAAACAGATAAATTAGTATACTTGTCACTGAAGAAATCCAATAATAACCTGTAAAATATTTTTAAAATAAAAAACTGTGTATATTTAAGGTGGACATGTTTTGATATACATATACATAGTGAGATGATCACTACATTCAATCTAATTAACATCTCCATCTATGTGATTCATCTGTATCCATCCAACTGGGTGGTCCATCCATCACATAGTTACCGTGGGGGGGGGGTGTCTGTACAGTAAAAGCGCCTAAAATCTACTCTTTTAGCAAATTTCCAGTATACAATGTAGTATTATTAACTATAGCCACTATGCTGTACACTGGATCTCTAGAACTTATACATCCTACATAGATGCAACTTTGTACTTTTTGACTAATATCTCCGCATTTCCCCAGTCTCTCCACCCCTGGTAAGCACCACTCTCTACTTGTGTGAATTTCACTTTATAGATTCCACATATATATGCACATATAGACCTATCTGTACTCATATTCATGTAAAAACATACAGATATTGTCTATAACATGTATATAGATATACATATACATACACACGTAGAATACACATGGATTTCAATGACCTTAAATAAGGGTTGGGGTAGAAGAATAGCATATACATGTGTTTAAGTGTTTACTCTGTTTTGCTCATTGATAAGAATCTGTTTATTAAGTGTGCATTTTATTAATTTCCATTATTTTTATAAACAAGCTCATACTTCCACTTTATAAAAATATAAAACCATAATTTCAGTTATTTTCACCCAAAGAACTTTAAGATTGTCTTTAATGATGCTAAAAACAACTGACTGATAAAATATTCAGTTATGAATGGTTTTCAGCATCATGGCATATAAGAAAAATCAGTTTGTTTGATTATATTAAAAGTAGCCCTACTAGGCTGCTGCATTTGACCAAGTCATTAGTTTAACTCATAAATAATTTTAGAGAGTCTATAACTCCAATTTTTAAAAAATTCACAAAGCCCTTTCTAGCTTTCCCAGCATTTATCAGTGATTAAGGAATTATAAATGAGCATTAATCAGCAGAGTTTCATACTAGAATTGAGATTTAATTCCCTTTCTTTACCCAATTTCTAATTTTCCAATAGCCTTTTTTTTTTTTTTTTTAATAGCCTGAATCTTTCAAGTCTTGGACCTGAGTGGATGTTGTACAGTGACTCAGAATAGGATTAAGAGCATCAGTCGTCTAGCTGATCATTCATGGTTCAGAAGTTAGGACTCACATTTTGTGGAACTGAACCAGACTTCCCTTTCTCCATCTGAGAGATAACTAAGTACTATTGTACGCGAGACTACCTAGTGAAGTTTCTTTCACAGTGTATGTCATCCTCTCTATCCACTGTGCAACAAAAGCAAAGTCCCTACAAATGCTCCAAAACCCACCATCAGGGAAAAAAAAAAAGACAGTGTCGTTAAGTAATGTGACCAAGTATATAAACTGGTGGGGATTTCCCCAATATTTTTTTATTTTAAAAAATCTCCAGGTGTTACGAGTGGACTGCAAAAGTTTAGACCAAACAGTTACGTGCATGCTGGTTGGTGGTTGATCTTGTCAAGCCTGTGACTTATTTTGTAAAATATAAACAAGCTGGTGAAATTAACTTCAGTTATCTTAAGATAGCCAGAACTACCAAATCTTTCAATGTAAACTCTGTTAGGCATTTCTGGACAAATTTAACAGCAAAGGGAGATAGTATTTTCCTCTTGAACCTAAACAAGCAAATCTGTTTTTTTATTTTCTTATGGCTTTTTGAAACAAAATATTCATACTATTTGAGAAATTCACAGAATTACAGTTTAATCCATTGGATTGTTTTAGCCTCTGCAGGGCCAAAAGGAACTAAATTTAGAGAGATTCTTAGCAGTTAGTTAACTTGAGAGCATTTTAGAGAAAATTTATTTGAAAGGAAGCAGCTTTGAGTAACTGTGTTTTGGTGCTAGATTTACTCCAAGTGGGTTCTCTCATAGAAGAGAAATCATTATGATTCAATTAAGTAGAAAATCTAGAAAATTAAAACATAAAGAAATTGCAAATTGATTTCTGTAACATAAATGATAGGCTATATTTGTTCTCACCTATCATAAAACAATTATATTGATTAGATATCAATTCTAGTATACAGCCTCCTAACCTGCATTCTCTTAATAACTACATTCTGCAAATCAGTCACAGGCATTAGCATGCACTATGGACTATTGTGAAAAAAGAAGAAACAGAGACGTGTCTATGTTAAATCAACATATTAAACACCATTTGGCTGTAGAAAACTTGAATTCAGATTCTTCATAATGAATATTCTCACTGATGAGTTCCCTCATCCCCCCTCTCTGTTTATCACTCTATTTATGCTTTGCTCTTCAGGGAAATATTTATAATGTTTTGTCTCAAAGAACATGTGAAAGAATGAGAACCTGCACCTTGCATTGTATTATTAGAGTGGACATAATACTTTTTTAGACATAAAAGAGGACGCAAATAAAACCTGTGTGAATGCTACATAGAGATGTAAAGAAAACTGTGCTCAAATATTAGACATTTCAGATAAGATGAGATTTAGTGTGTATATCCTACTTTTATAAAATGCCTTTACATAATAACTTAGATCTCATCCAAACTACCAACATGACACAAACAGAAAAGATGGTTTTTAGTGAAAACCTTATCATAAATATTGCTTCATCATTGTTCTTTCTTGAGATTACATGTATACGTATAAAATATGATATACTTTATATATATTATATTCTTAGAATGGCACCCAGTCTGTTACACAACTACTTTTTCGGAAGCTCAGTAAAGAACGTCTTTACTAATAAATATTTTTAAAACTTTAAACTTGAATTGGGTTTATTCTAAAAAAGGATATGACAAGTAAATTTTGAAATAGCCTAATAGCACGCATGGCCTACCGCAGTGGTTTTTCAATGAGTTTTTGGCCCTGTGGGATCGTAATCAGAAATACATTTGACATTGCAGCCCACTACACACACACAACTGAAACAAAAGGTTTCATGGAACAGTATTCACCCTTAGTATGTGTAATGCATTGACTCATATTTTCTATTGTATTCTATTTCATTTTTTATAATTGCTTGTCAAGACCCATTAAATTGATTACACAATCCACTAATGAGTTGCAAATCAAGATTTAAAAACACCAGCCTAAACAATAATATATACTGTGACTCTTAAGTGGTACTGCTGACATAAAATATTACTGACACTAAATGCAAAATATTGCACAAGGCACATTGAATCAATTGAATCCAAGACAGTTATTGTCTCTCAGCTTTATGAGAACACAATTATAAATTAAGAACAAATGTCTTTCTCCGTTTTTGGCGTTTAGAACATTTTAGAAGCCTTACACTTAAATATCTAGGGAAATCTATTTCTACGAAAATAAATCAACATTGTCACAATAGTCCAAGAATCCAAAGATCCCATGGATGTGCTAATCTTTCACAATCATAGGTCGAATAATTTTGCATTTCTAGAACTCCACAGTGTTGGCAGTGAGAAACGTAGTGAGGTAATGTGTCAGTCCCATGTCCCTCAGGGACCAATTGTATGGCTTTGTTCCTTCTGTTGAGAATGAGAAGATGGCCCTACTCAGTCTCTGCACTAGAGAACCAGTGGTTTTAGACGTCTTTGAACTACAAGGCAGCAACACACACAATTAGGTGTTTAACAAATGTCTCTTCATACTGACAGTAATAATAAGAGAAAGAGAGGCAACCAAGTTCCTCCAGGGCAAAGCCTGAGGCCTGGCGCGGCCCCAATCCCTGCCTTATTCTTGGCCTAGATAGAGCACGAAAGCACGGCAAGTAAATGCATTTGGAACATTTTTTTAAGATTTTTTTTGTTTTTTTGATGTGGACCATTTTTAAAGTCTTTATTAAATTTGTTACAATATTGTTTCTGTTTTATGTTTTGGTTTCTTGGCCATGAGGCATGTGGGATCTTAGCTCCCCGACCAAGGATCAAACCCTCACCCCCTGCATTGGAATGCGAAGTCTTAACCACTGGACCGCCAGGGATGTCCCCATTTGGAACATTTTTAAGAAAACGTTTTACCTAAGTGTGTAGCAATCCAATTGCTATCTCTTTCTTGAAATTTTTTTCAGCCTGAAAAATTATCTACTGGTTTTCTGCTATAATATCTTCACCTACAAAGAAAAACTATAAATTCGCATTTGGGAGGAAAATTTTGTTTTCTAGCTTTCTAGCCAGTATGAGAACCTTCTCTGGCCTCTGTTTTATTTGAATGGAGGTAACAAAAGAAAAGAGGAGGACAGACTTTATTTTAAACCTTATTACTGCAAGAAAACTTCATAATATAAATGTATAGTTAACTAAATTGTAGACAAATTCTCATCCATGTTTAGAAAAACCTATTTAGGTCTTTCTGATACATTTTACTTGTGTAAGTACATTTTCTGGAAATGCACCAAAGAGCTGAAAAGGGTGAAATAGCTGTGGTTTTCTTAAAGTAGTAATTTTTAGCATAGCTAAAAAGTTCAGTGTGATAATTTAACAACTCTTATTTTCTTACAGCATTCTATTCCGTAGACATAACAAAGCAATGAAAGAAATATGACAATTGTAAAATATCCCTTGGTAAAGGAAATATACCAGTGGAAATGCACTAATCTAGTTGATTAGAAATCTACCCAACAGCATCTCATGTCTGTGTTGACCTCTTTCTTTGTTCCCTGCAGAATGGATGACATATTGATCGGGGCACCTCTCTTTATGGAACGTGAATTTGAGAGCAACCCCAGAGAAGTAGGGCAAGTTTACCTGTATTTGCAGGTGAACGTGCTGGCCTTCAGAAATCCGCAGATCCTCGCAGGCACTGACATTTTCGGGAGATTCGGTAGTGCTTTGGCACATTTAGGAGACCTGAACCAAGATGGATACAATGGTAATTTACACCAATGCATGGAAATTACTTATGTGCCACAATTTCATGTTACTGTTGCATGACGGAAACAAGAGACTTCACGGTGGTGTGTGTGGTACAGTTCTTCTGATTGGTCTTTAATAAACTATCCAAAATCTCAAGGCAATTTAAACTTTAGTTTTGGCTAATACAGATGTTACATGGAAATTTTCTCATGTTGATTTAGGGTGTCATATGACAGCTCTAAACAAAACAGCAATTATTTTTAAAATTGACATACAGATTTATGACTTGAAGAGAGTTAGAGAATGTACTATATGTACAGAGTCAAAACAAATAAATACATGTTGATATATTAGCAAGTGTATTGCCTTCTGAGTAACTCATATGGCTTACGTACAGGTTATGCTGAATTTTAATTGATCTCTCAACTTCAGCTTAAAGGCACTCTCAATGTGCACTGTTAAGCAGTGTTAAATTCTTAGTTTAGGTTTGTGGTTCTTTAAGTTAGGAATTTATGAATGCCTTCTAAGTACCCTCTCCTCAGAAAAACATGCCAGCTCACACAAAATTTTGCATACATTTTCAGGACCTTTAAGTTAAGAACCAAGGTAGAGTGGGTTTCTTGAAGTTCCAGGGAGTAACAGGAGTTTGCTCCAACAAAATAGCCTAGGGAGTATTCCCATCAAATCAAAGTATTCATTAATACCTTCGGCAAGTAGTCACGTACTTTTATGATTTCCTTGAAAAAACACGTCTCAGCAATGTATAGTTAGTAACTTTTAAAGTACCATAAGATATAAATGCATACTAAAGGCTCATGGTTCCAGGGAAACTTTTTAAAAAAGAGACAAGTTCATCTTTAACTGATTTGTTGCTTTCAAAAACTGCCCTATTCCTGAGCACCAAATGAAATAAATAATGCTAAATTATCTGTGTAGTCATCTTTTTCATCATCTCTTCTATTTGTCTTTTCTCTCAAACCCTTAATGATACTTCTAAGAGCTAAGAGAAACATTTCTAACAACCTAAAAGGAGTTGTGCCTCTCTGAGCCTTGGTGTCCTTAAAATGATGCCAAAATGCGATGTAACCAGGGGACAGATATAAATTCACTGACTCAGAGGATGTGAAGCAAGTACCCCTTTCCACCTACCGTATGGCAATATCTTTATTTTCCACAACGAGCTGAGTTTTTTGACAGTTTATCCTTACCTGTTAAATGAAAGTGGATTTACGATCCTTGTTATGTAGTGAAAATCAGTTTACAATTCATTCAGTCTTACCAGACTTACTTAGGAACAAATACAAATGGACGAAAGACAAAATGAGGACACATACCGTCCTCCACAGCTTGGGCTGTTATGTTGCTGTGTTACTGGTGCTCTTTTTCATGTAAACCTAAGTAGTTAGGTGTATTGTTTAGAGCAATCCTGGTGAACACAATATATGGAAGGTAGTTTTCATTCAGTGCTATGTTTAACAGGGAGACAGGCGATAGGGTTCTCTCTCGGTTTCCCAGAGCCCTCAACTATGAAACGGGTCTTGCCTACATCATGGAATGATGTAATCATTCAAGGATATAATATTTGTGAAAGAGGTTGTTTATTTCTTTTAACAAGAAACTCTTAACTACTCTGCAGAGGTGCCTCATCTGGTCTACCCAGCCCATTAATCTGACCCAGCTCTACCTTATTACTCACTAAGCTCCCACGTAGATCACCTTCTGGCTGCTCTTCAGGTGGGCCAAGCTCCTTGCATCCTTGGGCCTTTGCACAGTCATTCCTTCTGCCTGGAATGCTCTTCCTTCTGATTCCACATGGTCAGTTCCATCTTGTCCCCAGATTTCAGTTTCAAGATCAGCCTTAGAGACACCTTGTCTGACCACTACATCTAAAATAACAATCCAATCACTTTCCATCACATCAATATTTTTAAGATTCTCTGCATAGCATTTGTCACTTTCTATCTTTTCTTGATTATTTCTTTATTCAAATTGTCTATTCCCTGCACTAGAATATAAACTTTTGAAAAGCAGTGTCTGGTTCGCCGTTGAACCCACTGTGCCCAACACATAATAGGCACTCGATAAATATTTCTTGGATGGATGAAAGACAACAAATAATTTCCTCTTGTTGCAGTACTACAGATTTTCATGGAAACCTTAAGAAGCCCTTTGGGCTGTTTGGTACTGCTCTTCGATTGTACTTAACTCTCTTTCTAAAATACTCTTCCTTATTTAAAAATTGTGTGTCTCTGTTTGTAGACATTGCCATCGGTGCGCCCTTTGCAGGCAAGGACCAAAGAGGTAAAGTGCTCATTTACAACGGGAACAAGAATGGCTTAAACGCCAAGGCTTCCCAAATTCTGCAAGGAGTGTGGGCCTCACAGGCTGTCCCTTCTGGATTCGGCTTTACTTTAAGAGGAGATTCTGACATAGACAAGAATGATTACCCAGGTAAGTTCTTCTTTCTTTTCCTACAACAGAGTCTGCTTCCTAGAAAGAGCTATTCTCTGGACGATGCATCGTGTTTAAGCAGTTCTCTTGTACAGGTTAAGGCCAAGCTTGCCCATCACATGGGCTCTTTGGGTACCATTCCAAAGCAACTTTCATGAGACTCTGAAGACAGACAAAACAAACACTCCTTTTCCTGTCAAGAGACGAAGTTAAAAAAGCAAGATGGCTTTTAAAAAACTACATTGGACATAAAACATCAACTTTGCAACCAAAGTTTGTAATTTGAAACTCCTCAGTAATCTGGTCTCCATTGACAATGACAGCCTGCATCAGATAACTTTTCAGAGCAATTAATTTTAACCCCATAATTCCCTGTTGAGTTCACAGCTCCTATGAATTGACTTACGAACCTCAGCACTTCTGTCATAAGCTCATGGTTTTGGAACATAAATATTTTCCAGCCACGTTTGGGGGTTTTCCGAAGATAAAATGACTTTTAAAGCAAAGCAAAAAGAACTGGTTCGTGATACAGATCATTACCAATTCTTGATTGCTTAATTCACAGTAAGGATTCAGTGGAGATCCATACAGCCCAGTGAGATAATTCATGTTTTATGTACACTGTATGGAAATATAGATTTGTCTTAAAGGATTGTTTCAATAATCGGGGTTGTTAGCAGACAACATTAGACTTCTTGGTTTTATGGTTCAATTTTCCCTTTTATGTTGGTTATTTTAAGATGGTTTCAAGAAATAGTTAGAAATCATTAATAGTTCATTGACAGCTTCAACCATTTATTGAGACCTTGTCTCTTTCCATCACCCCTCCCCTAATTGAGTATTTTCCATATGTAGAGCATTTGCTGGTTTGGGGCAGCATTCCAGTAAGCTGACTGCCTAAATATACATCACTAATTTCAATCCTTTGACTTTCTCTTCCCCTCCAGGATTAGGCAGAAAGGATACTGCAACATATTCTTATAAATTTGCCAGGAATTTTCAATGGCACTAACATAGATGTTGTAGTGGGCTCAAAGCGGATTTAGAATTGTATTGTATATGAATGGGTCCTCCTTGTGGCAACTGCAAGAGCATCTAGTGAAATTCATTTTCTTAGGTTATATTATACTAGCCTAATCAACGATTGGTTAGCTTTTCTTTTGGGGAGGGGAGTCTCATACATAATATATTCACTTTTAAATAATCCAAAACTTAGATCCCCTGTGTGACTTCTTCCCAAACTACGTCAGGATGATTAATGAAATTCAATTCCTGGGTCACAATTTTAGAGAAACAGTTATTTTATTTTACTTTTTAAATTTACTTTTTTAATTTTTAGCTGCGTTGGGTCTTCGTTGCTGCACGGGCTTTCTCTAGTTGAGGCGAGCAGGGGCTACTCTTCGTTGCGGTGCACGGGCTTCTCATTGCGGTGGCTTCTCTTGTTGCAGAGCACAGGCTCTAGGCACGTGGCCTTCAGTAGTTGTGGCGCGTGGGCTCAGTAGTTGTGGCTCGCAGGCTGTAGAGCGCAGGCTCAGTAGTTGTGGCTCACGGGCTTAGTTGCTCCGCGGCATGTGGGATCTTCCCGGACCAGGGATCGAACCTGTGTCCCCTGCATTGGCAGATGGATTCCCAACCACTGTGCCACCAGGGAAGTCCTGAGAAACAGTTATTTTAGAAAGTTATTGCTATTCCTTATGCCCTTCATAGTCTTCCCTTAGTACCAGGGAACTGACAGAGAATGGCCGTGCCTTCCACAAGGTGAGGGAAATATAGGATGTATCAATCACATAGTCAAGTCCAGTGATTTCCTTTGAAGTCTTCTAAATAAGGGCCAGGAAGGAAGGAAACATGAAACAACTTTTCTCTCAAAGGCTATTCCCTCCAGGGAGGGGGGTAAAGGAGTGAGACAGAGAACAGAGGAAGTAAGCACAATGTCAGTGATTGGTCATCTCTTAACTACATCTTTTTCATCCCTTCTTAACAATCAGAAAATGGCCATTTGAGGCCATTCACTAGTCAATAACTTTATCCACTGAGGCTGATTCACTTTACAGTAATGAATGACGTTAATGCAGTGTATCCATCTGTCTGTAAAGTATATGCTCTTTACTAAGACAGGACCATTAATAACGCTTAGTTGATTTCTTAACCTCAAAATAGCCTTGAGGCTTTCAGAGTTCATCAGTACATCTTAGATAGTAGACCTGAGTTCTGGTCCCAGTTCTGCCTCTCAGATATAGATATCTTGTGCTTTATGATCGTGTAACATTTCCCCTCATCCTCATTTTCTTGCAAAAAGAATGCCATTCAAAGAAGCCTTTTTATCTTGATACCAAGTCCCAGGGACTTAATGCGAGGAAAACTGCCTTATGGGCAGGTGACCAGATCCTACTAGCTAGTGTAGCAGATTTGAAATTTGCAGGCATAATTCAGGAATTAGACATGGAACTTTCCTCATTTTTCTATAAGCGAATCCCATTTAGCTCTCAAGCCTCCATTTCTCCTATGGTGGAAAACCTCAATCTTGCAGTCACTTGGGTAAGTATTCATTTGGATTCAGGACTCTCTTTCCTCCCTCTGCAGCAACTCTCCCAAGGAATGGAGTAGCAAAGGGGGGGCCTTTTGTCCAGGGACGGAGAAAGGGGTGCCTGGACCAAGCACGTCATCTGTACTTGTTGGCCTCTGGCTGAAGGATAGCTCAGTCTCTCATGGTCTTTGACATGTTGCTCAAGCTTCGGTGATTAATGCAAGGGTTTGCGTAATGGCCACTGCTCAAAAGTTCCATGTGTCCTGGGTCCTCCTTGTTCTATCTTGGCCTCTTCTGGTTCACTCTCAGCAAATGCTTCTGTGCCATGGTTGGGACTCACAGGTTGGGGTCTTCAGGTCTCTGAGATTGCCTTTAGGCTTATCCTAGATTATTCCTTTAGCCATTGCTAATTTTCCACCTAGGCATCTGTTACTCCAGCACCTAAAAGGGTTGCAGTCTTCTTGGGTTTTTCTTAAAAAGTAGCAAAAGCCCTCTCTTCCCCCAAAGGTTATTGGGTGGCATGCTTTCTAGACTCCATAGTTCATTTTGTAAACTCTGAGTTCTCCTCCTCTGTGGTCTCTCTTATGATTTTCCAAACCAGCTCTTTCTGGAACTTAAAAAGAAATACAATTTTCTTTCCCTCTGGGGTCCTGTTCCTTTAAATCAAAAGAAATCTGTCTTCAGACTATGGTCCCGTCCATGAGTTTCAAAATCCATTCAACAAATTGAATGCCTTCTTCTAGGAGGTATCTAGTCATCCCTGTTAAGCAATGGTTCTCAATCTTGGCTACACATTAGAATCATTTAGGGGAACTTTTAAAAGTGCTTATGCTCAGGTCACCCTCCAGACCAGTTAATTCAGACTCTCTGGGGGGTAAAACTCAGACCACAGTAATGTGTTTAAGTGACCTGGGTCGTTCCAGTGTACAACCAAGCAGGGAACTAATGATCTCGAGCAAGGTTTCCCCCACTTTAATGAACATCTCGATCACCTGGTCATCTTGTTCAAATGCAGATCATGATTCTGTAGGTCAGGTGGGTGGGAAAGACCCCTCATTTCCAGGAAGTTCCCTGGTGACACCATCCCTGCTGGTCTTCACACCACATCCTGAGTAGAAAGCTCTGAGACAGTGTGCATACCAGTTGCCCATTGTACCTATTAATAAAGGCTGAATGCATGGCACCCCCTCAGATATTTTGATTTCCCAGGTTTGGAATGGGGTTCAGGGGTTTGTATTTTTACCCAGGACCCTACTTTGAGAAACACTGCCCTAGAGTCCTTTTGCCTGGTTCCCATGCTCACAGCAGACAGATGTGCGAAGTTCTCTTTTGGCAAGAACCTATTAGCTGAGCTCTGGCATTTCATTTATTCTTCGCCCGGCCGTCAAACCAACCTGAAGCTCTTCTCTCCAGATTGCCTCTGTGTGGTGATGCTAGGGCATACCACCTGCTGTTGCCTCACCTGGCGATGTTAAGGAAGCCCCACTGAAACTATTCAATTTTTCTTGCACTGCCCTACATTTCCTGGAAGTTATCTTTGCACTGAAAACAATGCCTCACTTACTTTTCATTTAAAATATATTATCACATTTGTTAGGAACTGACCCACTTAACCTGGCTTAAGCCATAAAAGGAGCTACTATTTACATTAAGGCTACAGAAGTAACTCAAGGGAACCTAAGGACAGGGATTCTGCCAGACCTTGGAAGGGAGTGACTGGCATCTAAGACTGTCAGGACTTTCTTTCTTTTTCTGGTCTCTCTCTCTACGCATCTGCTTTTCTCTGCCAGCAGACTGTATTTCTCTGAGCACACGGTGCTGTTTCAGCGCCAGCACTTGCACCTTGCAGTTGTACTCGCTCACAAAGAGACTGTATATAATTTATCTCAGTCCTAAGTCCCGGGGAAGGAAAGCGCATAGGCTCCGACGCAAAGGGTGAGTGACGTTTTCCAAAGAAAGTCGGAGTTGACTTGTGGATTGTGCAGGTATCCCAAGAGGTACCCATGAAGACTCCCCTATCAAACTAAACAAAATGGCCCTAGGAAATAAGCATTGTAGCAAGAAGTGAAGAAAGTACTTGAAAAGAAAAAATTTTATTTTTAAATGAAGGAATAAAAATGATTTTTAAACTGCTCATCAGAAATTTTATATTTGTCCCTTTAGTTTCAAGGTCTAAAAGAAAACTAAGAAATTCCCCCCTTCATTTAAAAAATATGTGGTAGTATTTACTATGTGCTAGACACTGTGCTGTGACAAGGTAGACACAGTCACTGCCTTCCCAGAGTTAATATTCTAGGTGAGAAAGACAGACAGAGAATTATAACAAAGTATGAGCATTGTAATATTTGTCTTTAAATGCAAGACTTATTTTGGAATATAATAATGTAACGCTTGAAAAAATTCAAGCATGGTTGCTGAACATTATGCTTGTAAATTTTAAAAGTATATCATGAAAAAAATATTGTTGGACTTTAGAAATTTTGCAATTATTTGGTCCTAATTAAATGAATTAGCTGAGGAAAATGAGCAATCTCTGTAAGCTCCATGTACAGGCACCTGCACCGCCCCTGACATACTTCCAGAACCGGAGCTAATTTCGTGACCCGGGCCGCAGCCAATGATGTACAGGTTGTGTCCCACCAGGGGCAGGTAGGGGGCAGGTGCACTTACCAAGTGGTTCCCTTCCCTTGGGATGAGCAGATGCACCTTTAAATTCACACACAGGCATGGTGTGGGCTCTCAGTGGCCCTGTTCCAGGTCCTCCAGTCTAAATAGAACAGAAACAAAATTTCAAACCTTGTCACTTTATCTACCTGGTCACCTGCAGAATTCAGGAGAAAACAAATGCAAAAGCCAATAACAGATTTGAAATTCTGAATTGAAATGCGTCCAACCACTCGGAGTTGTTATGGAGTGGAACACACCTGAAAAAGTGTGCTTATCCAAAGTGATGGCTTTTGATGGGGTTGTTTTTCCCATTCCTGAGGTGAACAATTTTCCCTCATTTTAGGTGCTTCCTCTGGTCCACACTGCCTGCCACTGACCCATTTCTGGGCAGGCTGCTGTGAAACCTACCTATGATAATGGCGGGGCACACACATTGCCCCATTCGTTAGACAGCAGGATGTACTCTTTACATGTTCTTTTTTTTTTTTTTAATTTATTTATTTATTTATGGCTTGTTGGGTCTTCGTTTCTGTGCGAGGGCTTTCTCTAGTTGTGGCAAGTGGGGGCCACTCTTCATCGCGGTGCGCGGGCCTCTCACTATCGCGGCCTCTCTTGTTGCGGAGCACAGGCTCCAGACGCGCAGGCTCAGTAATTGTGGCTCACGGGCCCAGCTGCTCCGTGGCATGTGGGATCTTCCCAGACCAGGGCTCGAACCCGTGTCCCCTGCATTGGCAGGCAGATTCTCAACCACTGCGCCACCAGGGAAGCCCCTCTTTACGTGTTCTTGACACAAGTCTGCTGCCTTTCACAGGGAGAAAGACTAAGGTTGACCGTGATGTTTGATACATATATTAATTGTGAATTACAGTTGTTTCATCCCCCCAGACTGACTAGAAATCAGATCACTCAGTACCTTGAAATAATCAAAAGCACAGACATGCAGAGGTGGTTTGATGGACATTTACCCTTTGTCACATGATGTGTTCTGCCAGTTACAGATGTTCTGTATTTGGTCAGGACCAGACACTTAGTCTTCTTGTCTTAGCAAAAAAAAAGAATGCTGGCAAAAAGCAGGCATGAGGCCAATTATATTGCTAACACTATTGCAATTATAGCCAGTGTTACTCCTGAGAATTAAGAGTCCAAAGCATGCCAGCCACTGCATAGAAGATATAGTTCATATTCCTTGGAATATTATTTCTGTGAATCTCTCTCCTATGTACATATGTACACTCACACTTATACGTATGTGTGTGTGTGTGTGTGTGTGTACACACACAGCAGGAGAGTATATAGGGTAAATTTGGACGACACACTACTTCTTTTTGGGAAACATCAAACCAATATCAATATAACCATATTAAAGCTGGCAGAGTGGCTCTGAAGGGGAAGGGAAATCAGACTGCCCGGGTTCAGATTCCCATCTGTCACTGATAAGCTGTGTGGCAGTGGACATGTTAATTGATTTCTCTGAGCTTCCAATTCCTTATCTGGTATTATGGGGCAAATAATACTGACTTCACTGGCCTGTGTGTACTAGCACTTTCTAGGCTGGGAGAGGATTTTTACAAAATGTTGTAAAATGGCTTAGAATAGGAAAGAAAACCTGTTTGACTAACATAAACAGAATCAAAGCTACTTTACTTCCCAGACATGCTGGGCCACGTAAGATGTTGAAAAGCTGCATTCTAGGATCCTGGAGATGGACGGCACAGGTTTAAAACTTGACTCCACTGCTTTCTAGCTGTATAAGAGTAAGACAATTCCTTAACCTTTCTGAACTGCAATTTCCTTATCGGTAAATTCAAATAATAATATGTTGGTATAAAGATGAAATGAGATTGTTTCTCTAATATGAAATGAGGTGAGGGTTTAATATGAGATTGTATAGAGCACAGTTTAATAAATGGTAGCTCTTCAATCAAGTCTTAAAATGAGAATCTATATTTTGGAGGTATTCTTTTTCTTAGTTGATATTATTACACTAGTTGATATTATTTTCTTTTGCTTATTCAATGTCCACGGTCCCCAATCTTAATTTACACTACTACCTTTGCTTCCCCTGCCCCTGCCAAATAGGAATATGAGGATAAGAACATAACTACTGGGACCTGCCAGGTTGAGAACCACCCATCAGATTCCTGTTTCTGGACCCTCACTAGAAGCTTCTGCTCGTATGAGGTTGCTGCCCTGCTATGATGTAATCCCACCACTCAGCCCATCCTACTTCTGCCCCTAAGTGGGAGATGAGGCATAAGGGACTTCCCCCGTATCTCACTACTGTGATCTGCTGGGTACCAAAGATGGAAAATACTCTTTTCCCTCAGCCCCGTAGCCATTTAAGGATACTTCATTTCATATCAACTGGGGCCAAACGAGGGTGATGATGATGGCAGCTAAGAGGAAGGAACTGAGGAAATCATGTAAATAGGAAATAGGCAACGCTTGGTAATGACTGGCTCTAATGGAACGTGGAGGAGGTAGAAGTGGGGAGCGGTGATGGTGAAGATGACTCTGGAAGTTTGGTTCCGCATACCCGAGAAAAGTAGAGTTTAATGGACCAACACAGGGAGTTTCAGCTCTAGAGACACAGAGGTTCTACCCTAGAAATAATATTTGGAGTAATTTTCCTAACATCTAGCTTAACCACTCAGTAATTTTTTAGACTTTTTCCAGTAAGTATTGTCGTCACACACATACATAAATAGCAGGCATAAGTACTTTCATTTCTGGCACCCAAATTCTCTTTTTCTAAAAGAAAAAAATACAGATGTGTTCAGGTTTCTGTATTGGTGCTTTTTGGAAAACTAGGGTTGACCAGAGGAATATCTTGCATGCATTATTTGAGTGATAGCATTTCAGAGAAGAAACAGCTGTGATAAGGAAGAATCTCTAAAATGCAATGATCTAGTCTAATCCCATTAAGTTGATTGTATAACAAGGCCATCTGTTAAATGCATAGCCCAGACATTGCAGGGTGGAAGGGGGTAAGTGCAGGTTTTGTTGAGGAATAGAAATCTTAACAGGCAATAAAAACTGGAGGAAAACGTGGGCTGAATGCCAAGACTATCACTGTCTTGCTATGGCCCCTATTAGGCGATGATTATATCATGAAGCCATCTCAGACAATTATCCCAAATGACATAAAGTGACCTATCATGTTTTAATGAATGTGCTGTGTGTGTGTGTGTGTGTGTGTGTGTGTGTGTGTGTGTATAAGCAAACAACCAAGCAAGAGAGAACCTACACGCAAGAAGAAATCAAAGGGTGGCTTTAACCAAAGAGAATAATGCATTTTAATCAAACCCTGAGCTCCTTGAAACTGATTTGAAGTTTAGTTGAACTAAGTTCAAATCTTACAGTCAAAGTTTATTTTTACTTCTCAAAGTGCTACTCAAGGTTTTATGAAAAGCAAAACATTGTTCTTCTTGAGCAAGATTTTCATAATTTCATTATAAACACATTAGACATTAGAATATTATATTTCTTGTAAAAATATCTTATGAAGTTAGATTAAATTGAATTAATTAAATCAACTGAAAGAGTTCTTGGACTTGAATCCAGCAATGTTGTAAAGTAGAAGTAAAAATGAATGCATAGATCAAAGACTTGAGTTCTAGAACCAAAACTTTAGTAACTCAGCCTCCCTGGGCCTTGCTTTCCTCACCTGAAAGTGATGTGGATGTACGGAATGCTTCTCCAAGGGGATTTTTTTTTAAAGTTGTTTTTTTTTTTTTTCCTATTAATTAATTAATTAATTAATTTTTGGCTATGTTGGGTCTTCGTTTCTATGAGGGCTTTCTCTAGTTGCGGCAAGCAGGGGCCACTCTTCATCGCGGTGCGCGGGCCTCTCATTATCGCGGCCTCTCTTGTTGCGGAGCACAGGCTCCAGACGCGCAGGCTCAGTAGTTGTGGCTCACGGGCCCAGTTGCTCCATGGCATGTGGGATCCTCCCAGACCAGGGCGCGAACCCGTGTCCCCTGCATTGGCAGGCGGATTCTCAACCACTGCGCCACCAGGGAAGCCCTCCAAGGGGCTTTTAAAACTCTAAACTCTGATTCTATAATCCAAGATCTAGACTTACTGCCTCCCAGATTTCTGTAATATTGGGTAGATTATTAAGGCTCTATCTTTGAAAAAAAACAGGATTTAATAAAACCATACAAGATTTCTCCTTAACTTTTTCTTGAAAATAATTTTTAACTGGCAGAGAAGTTGAAAAGTTAGTACAGAGAGTCCTGTAAACCCTTCACTCAGTCTCTCTTAATATTAACATCTTGTATAGCCATAGTAAATTGGCTATTGACTAATCTATAGACCTATTAGAAATTCTAATAGAATTTCCCCATTTGTTCCACTAGTGCTCTTTTTCTAGTCCAGAATCCCACCCAGGATCCCACACTGCATTTGCTGTCATATCTCCTCAGTCTCCTCCAATCTGCGACCACTTGATCCTTCTGTGCTGTCACCACTTTGACACTTTTGAAGAGTATGGTGAGACATTTTGAAGAATGTCTCTGAATTTAGGTTTGCCTGATGTTTGCTCATGATTAGATTGAGGTTATGTATTTTTGGCAAAAGTGCCACACAAATGCTATGCCCTTCCCAGTGTATCACAGCAGAAGATGATGTCTGTTGTCCTTCTACACTCTGATCACTTGCTTGCAGTGATGTCTATCAGCCGGGTTTCCCACTGTAAAGTTACTACTTTCCCCTTTGCATAATAATTATCTTTGGAGAGATACCACAACACTATGTAAATATCCTATTTCTCATCATACTTTTGCCCACTAATCTTAGCACCCATTGGTGATTCTCGCCTACAACCATTATTACTGCGTCATTGTGATTTTCTATTTCCGTCATTCCTTCTACACTTATTAATTTCAGTTCTAATATAAGAAAAAGATGTCTCTTCTACCTGTTTACTTATTTATTCTATTTTTTATATCTTTGTGGACTTGTGTATGTTTTATCTTATGGGCTATAATCCATTACTGTATTTATTTATCTTTGTTGCTTAAATTGTCCTATATTTGGCCATTGGGAATTCCTGCCATTTGGTTCCTGTGTTTTTTCACCATTCCCTATCCTTTTATGAGCATATTCCTTACTTTCTGACACCGCAAGATACTGCAAGCTCATTTTGTATTTGCCCTGCCCCAGCCCTGGAATCAACCATTCTTCAAAGGGCTCTAGTTCCTTTTATTGAAGGATTGTATTTAGAAACCAAGATCTGGATACTAGGTGCACTCATGGCTGCTAGGTTGTCAAGATAAGACTTGCAAAGCACTGAATTCTATAGATTGCCATATTCCCATACACTATATTACATTTCAAACCATGTTTATTACTTGAAATCAACAAATTACATTTTTATTTTTCAACCTATATTTTGTAAGTTAGCATTTTCGCATTTCACTTGTCAACAACAGGTATTTGGGCAACATTAATATTATTCAGCTAATGTTGAGAACAACTACCAATTTTCTCCATTTTTTAAAGATGATAATAGTAGCATATTTACTGATTATATGATATTCAAGAAGACTGTGCTTTGGAAATACAATTTATTAACTTACTCAACAGATGCCTATCGGGTGCTTTTCATGTGCCTGGTGCTCTTCTATGTTTTGACCGAATTAAACAAAGATCCTGCTCTCATGTGCCTGAGTTTAAATTCTAGCTGTGATATTGGCTGACTGTGTAACCCTGACAAGTTACTGAACTTCCTCAAGCTCTAGTCGTCATTGGTAAAATGGATATAACACTGCCTATTAATAGTTCCCCCTTTAAAGGGGTGTTGCGCTACCATGTGAAAAATAGAGAACTAATGAGAACCTACTGTATAGCACAGGGAACTCTACTCAATGCTCTTTGGTGACCTAAATTGGGAAGGAAACCCAAAAAATTGGGGATATATGTGTTCGTATAGCTGATTCACTTTGCTGTACAGCAGAAACGAACACAACATTGTAAAGCAACTCTACTCCAATGAAAATTACATAAATAAATAATAAAGAGGTGTTGTGGATGTTAAGTTAGAAAATATATATAAAGCAGTTAGCATTGTGAATAGCACCTAGTGGCAATCATTAGATATTAGTTATAAATGACACGTTTATACTATTTTGACATAATCCGTGCCCTTAAGAAACAATGCAGTCATGGAGACAAAGTATCCAACAATTAACTAATACAAGATAGCATGTGAGAAGAGTGTTAAGAAGGTTAAAATACTATAATGAATGAGTTTAAAAGAGAAAGTACTTCCGGCTAAGGTGTTCAAAGCTTCGTGGGGGAAGTATTGGTTAAGTAGAGTCTTAAGATATAGGTATGATTGTTAAGTGGTGATATGGAGAAGGCATTCCAGAAGAGGAACAGAGCATGAACAAAAACTTAAAAATAAGAAAAGGCAATTTTGGAAGTGATTTGGTCCAAAGTGATGGGAGCAAAAATGGAGAGAGTCAACAAAAGTAAGATTTGGGCCAGATAATAAAGGGCCTTGAATAGCATGTCAAATAATTGGTACTTTATTAGGAAACTAACAGAAAAAGATAATATGTCTTATCTTGAAAAATGACACTTTAAGTACTTCAGTCTTTAGCAATGGCTAGAATGAGCTGTAATAGAAAAGAAACTTGAGGTCAAAAGCCATTAAAGTGTCCTAGGTAAGAATAATGCACTGAACCAGGCGAGTGTAGCAGTGATCCCAGTGCAGCCTGGAGGTGTTTGGGGATAAAGAGCCTCAGGGCCACCTTCAACTGCTGTTTGAGGGATAAGAACCGTTGGGTAAGCATCCAGCCTCCCATCTTTCAGGCAGACAGTTTGGGGGCCATTGTACACACTTCTCAAGAGATCCCATCTAACTCTTACATGTTCGATTAAGGACAAGAAAAATAAAAGTTTTAACTTTACCCTCACTTTTTCCTTCCTAAGTGCTCTTTCTCTCTTTAGGTAGATCTGAGTTTCTGACGTATATCATTTTCCTTCTCTCTAAAGAACTTCTTTTTAACATTTCTTGCAAGGCAGGCCTATTGTCAATAAGTTCCTAAATTTTTGTTTGAGAAAGTGTTTTTTTCTCCTTCGATTTTGAAGGATAATTTCATAGGGTAAAGAATTCTAGGTTGGTGGGGTTTTTTTCTCTCAACACTTTAAATATTTCACTCTACTCTCTTCTTGCTTGCATGGTTTCTGGGAAGAAGTCACATGTAATTTTTATCTTTGCTCCTCTATAGATAAGATGCTTTCTTTCTCCGGCTTCTTTCAGGAGTTTTTTCTTTATGTTTGATTTTTTGTAGTTTGAAAGTGATATACCAATGTGTAGTTTTGGAGGGCATTTATCTTTCTTGATGTTCTCTGAGCTTCCTAGATCTGTGGTTTGGTGACTGACATGAATTTGGGGAAATCCTCAGTCATTACTGTTTCAAATATTTCTTCTGTTTCTTTCTCTCTTTCTTCCTCTTCTGGTATTCCCATTACACATATGTGATACCTTTTATAGTTTTCCCACAATTCTTGACTATTCCATTCCTTTTTTTTTTCAGTCTTTTTGTCTCTTTGCTTGCCAGTTATAGAGGTTTCTATTGAGATATCCTCAAGCTCAGAGATTCTTTCCTCAGTCTTATCCAGTTTACTAATAAACCATCAAAGACAGTTCTTAATATCTGTTACAATACTGTTTATCTCTATCATTTCTTTTTTGGTTCTTTCTTAGAATTTCCATCTCTCTTCTTACATTAACCTCCCTTTCTTACATGCTTCTATTCTTAAATACTTTATCCAGTAGAGGCCTTAGCATATTAATCATAGTTGTATTAAATTCCCGGTCTGATAATTCCAATGTTCCTGCCATATCTTAATCTGGTTCTGATGCTTGCTCTGTCTCTTCCAACTATGTACATTGCTTTTTAGTATGTTTTGTCATTTTTTTTTGATAGCTGGGCACGATACACTGGGTAAAAGGAACTGCTGTAAATAGGCCTTTAGTTAATATGGCAGTAGATGTTGGCGAGGAATTGGGAGGGGAGGAGTGTTTTATGGGGTGTGATTAGGTCTCAGTCTTTTAGCGAGCCTATGCTTCTGGACTGTGACCTTCACACGTGCTTCTTCGTTGAGACGGGATGGCTAGAGTGGGTTGCGGTTGGGTATTTCCCTTCCCCCAGGTTAGACTCTTTTTCCTACCCCAGCAGGTCAGGCTCTGGATGACTAGCTTCTCCTGAGGGTAGACCTTAAGATGAACGAGTGCTCTGGTGTGTTTCAAGTTGATTTCTTCTCCCCTCCCCTTGCCAGAAGTACTAGGAAATTGTTCTTTGATGTTCCCTGGGAGAACCTGGTAGAGATCCAGGAGAAAAGCCTAACGAAAGTGTACCCCTACCTGCACCCCTCATGACTGGATCCCTGGAGGGGTTTAACTTTCAGAGTTGTCCACACTGAGCCTCCTGCAATTCACCAGTAGAGTCCGGGTTTCCCTGCCCCACTCTGGTTCCCGTGGAGTTGCTGCTCTGAGAAGCTGTGAGTCTCTGCACGTGCCTGTCTGTCTCTCCAATGTGGAGGCAGCAGATTGCCCTGGGATCTCACCGCTCGTGTGGATCTAAGAAGAGTGGTTGATTTTTCAGCGTGTTCAGCTTTCTACTTGCTTGGATGGAGTGGCGACGTCCAAGCTTTTTACATGCTAGGCCAGAAACCATAAGTCTGACAGTTTAAATCCGAACTAACTACCTTCCAAACATTCAATTGTAGAAGGTGGCTTCTTTCTGAAACCCAAGGAAACAGTAAATATGACAGGATATCATTTATCCTTGATCTTAGTTGTAAGTGTACAGTTAAAACTCTCTGGCTGGCCATGGCTCCTTTTATGGGTGGGTGGGCGCTGGTGAGTGGGAGTTAGTTCCCCTGTACTTAGAACCTCTCCTTTACTTCTGAGCTCCCGGGGCGTGTTCTTCATATAAGTCATTTTTAATTGATGAATATACGATTTCAAAGTTGAGTGTAATTTGCTTGAAGCATCCCTTCTGTCTTTGCACATCCTGGACATCTTCCCGGGAGTTCACTTCCCACTTAGGAGCCCAGTTCAAATGTCACTTCCTCAGGAAGCCTTTCCTGACTGTTGTCCTTCCTCTAAAAACACTTCTCTCAGATTGAAATGACACATTTTTTTGTGGTTATTTGATAAATGCATCTTTCACCCCTCGAGACTGGACACTTTATTAGTGGAGGGCAAGCAATGGATTTAATTTTGCTCATCATGGAACTCTAGTGTCCCAAGCAGTGGCTGGCACTGGAGGTGGCTAGTAAATGCTTGTTGAATGAATGAATGAGAATGAATGAATGAATAAACCAGTTTCCTCACAGCCACACACCTTGGCATACGAACTCTTTCCCTCCTTTCTCTGCCTGGCCACTATCTTCGAACTCTACTTAAGTCCAACAAATTATCTTATTCTTGTGTAGAATAAGAATAGACCTGGACAGAAAGAGAAAGATGAGTACCATATGATATCACTTATAGGTGGAAGCTAAAATACGACACAAATGAACTTATCTACGAAACAGAAACAGAACCACAGACATAGAGAACAGACTTGTGGCTGCCAAGGGGGAGGGGGGTGGGGGAGGAATGGATTGGGAGTTTGGGATAAGCAGATGCAAACTAGTATATAGAGGATGGATAAACAAGGTCCTACTGTATAGCACAGGGAACTATATTCAATATCCTGTGATAAACCATAATGGAAAAGAATATGAAAAAGAATGTGTGTGTGTGTGTGTATATATATATATATATATATATATATATATATATATATATATATAATTGAATCACTTTGCTGTACAGTAGAAATTAATACAACATTGTAAATCAACTATACGTCAATAAAATAAATTTTTAAAAAAAGAATAGACATGGAAGTTGAGACGACGATGCTCTTTTAAATAAACCTGGACTTCCTCTCCTGGGATCACGGGAGGCTTCACTCAAGGTGGTGCACTCATTCTCGAAAAGCAGAACCCTTGACCTTTGTTCTGTATTCACTGGGCATTTAAATGCCAAACTGCTAGACTAAGAGAACCAGCAGCCAGCTTGATAGAAACAGCACCAAACTGGGAGTCAGGGGGCCCATATTCTCGTTTCTTCACCCATCAGTTTCAGCTCTGTCACCTTGGATATACCACTTACGTCTCTGAACCTTAGCTTCCCACTGCTCAGGATTGTTATGAAGGCGATTTGCAAACTGTGAAGAACTCTAAGCAGTCAATATATGTTATTTCTTAACCTCACCCACTAAATGGAGGTGAGAGGGACCCGAAAGAAACTCCAATGCTGAGATCCACATGCTCTAATGCTTTGCACCAGACCTAGCCCTGTGCCTTAAGGCGATGACTCAGGTAACATGCCTAGAGCTTCCTAAGAGACGAGGGGGAGAGATTTTCAAAATAAATAACCCAGCAGCAAAATCCTCTTTAGTACTTCTTATCAGCAAACACTGTTCCTGTGACGCTCTTCTTTCTATGTATGGCCATCATCTTGTATTTTCTTGCTGGCATTTTCCTGGGATGATATTAGTAATAGCCAGTTTCCTAGAAACTCCCAGCCCTAATAGAAATTCATGAGAGCGTGAGGGTACAAGAGAAAGCGTGGGGTCTGGCCAGCCTTCAGGCTAAATTGTGATGTAACTGATGCTCATTTGGGGGGATGCTCGGCCCCTCTCATCTCCGGCTTCCTTTTCTTTCTGTCCCTGACAGCTCCTCTACACCAGCTGCAGAAGCTTATACTATTTCCTCTTCTCAAATGTGCAGCAGAGAAGGATCTAATATACTTATTCCCATCAGATATAAATGATGCAGGGGAAGTAGGTCGCACCCAGGGACTCAGATTCAGTGGGTGCTGGCCTGCATCTTTAACAAGCCCTCTTGGAGAGTTGACTGATAGGCTATCAATGCTTGAAGGGCAGGGAATGTGTTGGTTTGCTCACTGTTGAATCCTTGGCGTCTGGGACAGGACTTGGCTCATGATGGGTGTTCAATCACAAGTTGCTGAACGAGGGTCCCCAGGATAGGGAACCACTGCCCACACCTTCTTTTCTTCCTCTGCTCCCTCCCTTGCAACTCTATAAATTTGTATCTTACTGTATCAGTTTTCCAGGGCTGCCATAACAAAGTACCACACACTGGGTGGCCCAAACAACAGAAATTATTTCCTCACATTTCTGGAGGCTGCCAGTTCAAGTTCAAGATGTGGGCAGGGTTGGTTTCTTCCGAGGCCTCTCTCCTTGGCTTGTAGATGGCCATCTTCTTTCTGTGTCTGCACATGGTCTTCCTTGTGTGTGTGTCTGTGTCCAAATTTCCTCTTTTTACAGGACACCAGCCAGATGAAATTAGGTCCCACCCTAATGACCTCATTTACCTTACCTCTTTAAAGATCGTTTGTCTAAATAGAGTCACATTCTGAGGTCCCAGAGATGAAGACTACAACATCAAATTTTGGGGGATGGGGGGATACAATTCAGTCCATAACACTTAGCAAACTTTTAAAGTCCCTCAAGTTTTTAATCATAGGATTTTCTCTATCAGGATGGATGTGGGAGTAGTGTCTTGTGGGATACTAAAACCGAGCAGGACCCTGTGGGGCTCCTGGGCACAGAAGCCTTTCTGTGTCCCTGTTTCTTGTTTGTAGGGAATAGACTTCAGCCTCCATGACCTTCCCTGAGTTCCAAAGGGCAGGTTCAAACAGTTGTTGATCAGTGAAGGGAGGGGATGCAGGGATAAGGGGGGGAGCAGCCAAGAAACAATAGTGCAGCCTTGGGGCAGGGTCCTGGTTCCGCCTCAAGGGATACACATGACAATATCTTTGAGCTCTTCCACAGAACTAAAACCCCCAACAAATGGAAGATGTCCCAGAGAGAAGATCACAGTTTGATAACCTTGAGAATCACAGAAGCTCACCAGAAGACCACCTGAGGCCAGGTTAAAGGACTACAGTCCCAGCACACACCCTGATCCTTATCAGCAACCCCGCCCTTGAACCACTGCTAGAAAACTCCTCACCAAATCCCCCTGGATTGGGACACACAGTTTTGAGGGGCACTAGCCCACTGTGTCCCCCTTTGCCTGTCAAAGCAATAAAGCTATTCTTTTCTACTTCACCCAGAACTCTGTCTCCGAGATTTGATTCAGCACCGGTATACAGAGGCCGACTTTTCGGCCTCAATACCAGACTCTTTTGGAGACTGTGAAATCATTCCCAGTAGTCAGCCACTTATAAATGAGACTGGTCCTAAAGAAACAAACTTTTCTCCAAGACTTTTAGCAACTGACTGGACAGCACACATACTGTAAGTGTGGCCACAACAAGGATAAAGTGAAATGCCTTTGATCCAGTGACATGAAATGCAACTAGCGAAGCATCAAGCAGTGGTAGGGGGAAAGGGGTGATGCTTACAGCCACAGGATGCTAATAACACACAGAAAACAATTTTCATAAGGCAGACTTATCATTTGATAGTTCACTCTTATTTTTTTGTGGGATTTTTTTAAAAAGAAAATAAAGTCTCAGTAAATTAGAATGTTGCAACCTAATACCACAATCCAACTCATAAATGTTTTCCTTCAGAGTTCATTTGGAAGCATTTCAGACAGACTGTTAGGATTATTACTTTCTGGGATAAAATCACGCATTTTTTTTTTCAAACATTTTCTTCCTCAACTCATAACCCTCCTCTCAGTAATATTTTACATGTTGCAATAAAAAAGCAAGGAGGAAAGGCAGCCTCTGTCTATTTTTAGATAAACACATTTACCAAATTCAAGGAGACTTATCTAAATGCCTGCTTCCCACAGACATGAGCTGTTTTTCCAGGGCCAAACTCTTAAGCCAGTTTCGTAACCCACTTACGAGTCAGCATTGCCATACTGACACGGCATCTTTAACCCCATCATTTTACACATTATCTTTAATCCTGTTGTTTCTCTTAAAAATCATCCTTGTATGAAAGTGAGCAGACCCTGGGTGGGTCTAGGTAAACAGCTATACTTGACAACCCTCCTTCATCTTTTTTTTTTTTTTTTTTTAAGGAATTCCTTTATTTTTATTATTTATTTATTTATTTATTTATGGTTGTGTTGGGTCTTCGTTTCCGTGCGAGGGCTTTCTCTAGTTGCGGCGAGTGGGGGCCACTCTTCATCGCAGTGCGCGGGCCTCTCACTATCGCGGCCTCTCTTGTTGCGGAGCACAGGCTCCAGACACGCAGGCTCAGTAGTTGTGGCTCATGGGCCCAGCCGCTCTGTGGCATGTGGGATCTTCCCAGACCAGGGCTCAAACCTAGGTCCCCTGGATTGGCAGGCAGACTCCCAACCGCTGCGCCACCAGGGAAGCCTCCCTCGTTCATCTTTAAAATGCTGTGGGAAGGGGCTTAGCAGAGACGGAGCCGGGACAGTGATGAGAAGTGTCTGGAGGAGATGCTGTGGCTGTGAGCATGAGCAATGCCAAGACAGGAGCCAGAAGTCTATGGATGTTGAGCTCAGGGAGCTGAGTCATGGAGGCGGGCCAGTGTGATGTCCAGGTCTGGTTAAGCCAGGGAGAATGCCAGAAACTGTCCCATAAAGGAGGCAAGACGAGACACAAACTCTGCAGGAGCCCAGCTGACTCAAGAGGCAAAGCACAGTCCTGGATTGTAAATCAGAGCCGAGAAAGTACAGTCATGTGACCCCAACCAATTCTACTGAGCTCTTGGCTTTCTCATCTGGAGAACCTTGAAGACTTCACCAGAGATTTGGCAACCAAGAACGACTTGTCCAGAGTCATTAGGAAGCCAGTGGCAAAGTAAACTGGAAGTTAGAACTCCTAAATTTCTACCCTCTATTCAGGAATTTTCCACTTGAAATAGAACACTGCATTTAAAAGAGGGCTTCAAAGAGATTACAGAGATTCAATGAGAGAGAATTTACAAATCAAAATCGGCCTATAGGTACAAAAACCTGTACACAAATGTTTATAGTGACTTTCCAAAAACCGGAAAAAACGTAAGCTCCCCTTAGCCAGGGATGGATAAACAAACCATGAGCCATCTGCACAGTGGGGTACGACTCAGCATTAAAAAGGAATGAACTGGGGCTTCCCTGGTGGCACGGTGGTTGAGAGTCTGCCTGCCGATGTAGAGGGCATGGGTTCGAGCCCTGGTCTGGGAGGATCCCACATGCCGCGGAGCGACAAGGCCCGTGAGCCACAATTACTGAGCCTGCGCGTCTGAAGCCTGTGCTCCGCAACAGGAGAGGCCGCGATGGTGGGAGGCCCGCACACCGCGATGAAGAGTGGCCCCCGCTTGCCGCAACTGGAGAGAGCCCTAGCACAGAAACGAAGACCCAACACAGCCATAAATAAATAAATAATTTTAAAAAAAAGGAATGAACTGCTGACACATGCAAGATCGTGGATGAATCTCAAATGCACTAAGCTGAGTGAAAGAAGCCGGATCCAAAAGGGTACATACTATTGGTGCAGCCACTATGGAAAACAGTACGGAGGTTCCTCAAAAAACTAAAAATAGGGTTGCCATAGGATCCAGCAGTCCCTCTCCTGGGCACATACCCAGGAAAAACTGTCATTCGAAAAGACACGTGCACCCCAGTGTTAATTGCAGCACTATTTACAATAGCCAAGATGTGGAAACAATCAAAATGTCCATTGACAGATGAATGGTAGAGAAGATGTGGCACATATATACCACGGAATACTATTCAGCCATAAAAAAGAATGAAATAATGTCATTTGCAGCAACATGGATGGACCTAGAGATTATCATACTCAGGGAAGTAAGTCAGAGAAAGACAGATACCATATGATATCACTTATAAGTGGAATCTAAAATGTGACACAAATGAACTTATCTAAGAAACAGAAACAGACTCACAGACATAGAGAACAGACTTGTGGCTGGGGAGGGGTGGGGGAGGAGGGGATTGGAAGTTTGGGATTAGCAGATGCAACTAGTATATACAGGATGGATAAACAACAAGGTCCTACTGTATAGCACAGGGAACTACGTTCAATATTCTGTGATAAACCATAATGGAAAGGAATATGAATATATGTGTAACTGAGTCACTTTGCTCTACAGCAGAAATTAACACAACATTGTAAATCAACTACACTCCAATAAAATAAATTTAAAAAAATAAAAAACAAAGAGAAAAGGCCAGACAAGGTAAACCAAAAAAAAAGGCTACATACTGTATGCCTCCATCGATGAGACATTCTGGAAAACAGATTAGAGGATGCAGGGGGCTAGAGGTGGGAGCGGGCTTGACTAGAAAGTGCATGGGGGACATTCTGGGATGATGGAGTTGTTCTATATCTTGGTTGTGTTGGTAGTCACACAACCAGATGAATTTATCAAAGCTCTGAGAATAGGATACTTCTTAAAAAATTTTTATTGGAGTATAGTTGATTTACAATGTTGTGTTAGTTTCTGCTGTACAGCAGAGTGACTCAGTTATACATATACATATATCCACTCTTTTTTAGTTTCTGTTCCCATATAGGTCACTACAGAGTATTGAGTAGAGTTCCTTGTGCTATACAGTAGGTCCTTACTAGTTATCTATTTTATATACAGTAGTAGGTATATGTTAATCCCAATCTCCCAATTTATCCCTCCCCCGCTTACCCCCCGGTAGCCATAAGTTTGTTTCCTACATCTGTAACTCTATTTATGTTTTGTAGATAAGTTCATTTGTACCCTTTTTGTAGATTCCACATATTAGGATACTTTTTAAGGGTGAAATTTACTGTATGTAAAATACACCTCAATTTTAAGATTTTTTTTAAAGGTAGCTTGTAGCTATGCTCCTGGGAAGCACTGGGACAAAAACAGGTAACAGCCAGACTGCCTGGGTTTAAAACTTGGCCTTGCCACTTACTGTATTTAATTTTTCAGAATCTCATTTTCCCCATTTTAAAATGGGGATAATTAAGGTATCTACCACATGGGATTGTTGTAGTAATGAAACGCATATACTTAAAATGTTTAGAAGGTGAGCTTTTGTTTGATACATCTCTGCACAGCTGTCCAGTATAGCCTCAGGATAAATTCCTAGAAGTGCAAATTCTGGGTCAAAGGTTTGCATTGTCATACATACCAACAAAGCACCTTCTAAGAAAATGGTGCCAATTTATACTCCCTCAAACAGAGCCTATGAGTCCTTGGTTCTCTTCTCTCTGCCTAATAGTAAACTTTTCACCTTTTCAAACTTCAAATGTCAAAAATGATATCTCATTGTTTCTTCCATTTGTAATCCTTTGATGACTAATGAGGTTGAATATCTTTTCATATACTTATTGGTCACAGCTATTTAATTTCACATGAATTGCCTGTTTATTATCTTTTTATTGGACTATTTATAGTTTTATTAATTTGTATGAGCCTGTCATAAAATAGGGTTAATAATAATTAACATTTATGTTTTCATAGGTGCCAGACATTCTTGAAAGCATTGAAAAATATTCCCATTTGATCAGAGGTCTGCATTGTAAACATCTTCTCCTGTTTCTTTCACTTCTCTTTTGAACTTGCTTCAGTTTTTAAAAAGTTTCAATCTTAAAATTCCTTTGTGATTTCTACATTTGGGAGGTCATGTTGAAGGGGAGCGCTTTCCTTTTGAGTCATCATTATCTTTTTTTTTATATAAATTTATTTATTTATTTATTTTTGGCTGCGTTGGGTCTTCGTTGCTGCGTGCGGGCTTTCTCTAGTTGCAGCGAGCGGGGGCTGCTCTTCGTTGTGGTGCATGGGCTTCTCATTGCAGTGGCTTCTCTTGTTGTGGAGCACGGGCTCTAGGCGCGCGGGCTTCAGTATTTGTGGAACACGGGCTCAGTAGTTGTGGGTCGTGGGCTCTAGAGCGCAGGCTCAGTAGTTGTGGCGCACGGGCTTAGTTGCTCCGCGGCACGTGCGATCTTCCCGGACCAGGGCTCGAAGCTGTGTCCCCTGCATTGGCAGGCGGATTCTTAACCACTGCGCCACCAGGGAAGCCCTTGAGTCATCATTATCTTTTCATACAACTCTTAGTTTCACATTCCCATGTTTCTCATTTATTTGGAAGCTCTTTATAGCACATCTCACTGTCCAGAATTATTCTGAAATAGTAAATGTCTTTTAACTCCAAAATTTAAAAGGAGGAGTTTGATGGTATTTTGAGCAAGAGACCAGCACTCGTATATTTCTTAAGAAGATGAGAGAGTAAGAAGTAGGAAGAAAGAAGGTAGCAGGTAAGAAGGCTCACAGCTTATGAAATGTCAGTGCTTGGGTGACCGTGGAGGCTCCCCCCCATGAAACGCCTCTGGCAGACTCTTTCATCTAATCCTGTCATCACTCTTCCTGTTGTCTTCCCCTCCCATCTGCCCCCTTCCATGAAGTTTCCATTCTCTCCTTTCTGCCCCCTGCCTACCTAGGCCCAGACCTCAAATCCACACTCAGAACAAAGCTGATGTTTTCACATTGAACTTCTTCCAACTCTAAAATTTCTTTCAGAGGTTAATGAAATCAGACCCTATAGTCCAAGTACCACTTTAAAGACTTGGCTCTTTGCTTCTTCCTCGTTTAAAAACAACGGTTTTAGTGAAATAAAATACAAAACAGAGGTGTAATACATCTCCTATGACCTCACATTTTTTAGGGTTATTTTTTCTTGCCAACTGATCCTGCATTCATGCTAATGTCCCCTTTTCGTATCCTTAAAAGTACTCAGTTCCATCAAAAGCCAAAAGGAAAATAAACTATGTTTCTCGGGCAATGTGAGGTGATAACAAAGGACTCCAGCATTTTTAGAACAGTTTTTGATTAAGGGGAAAGAACCAATTTTAGTGGCCAAATGTTTCTTCAAGGGAAAAATTAAAAGGCTAAATGTCTTTGTATAAAGAAAGGCAAAGTTTTTGTTTGCTTGTTTTCAGAATGTGCTTTTAAGAAGTTTCTATAAGAAAGGAAAGTAAACATTAGGTAAAGGTATAAGACCTGTTGTCTCAAAGTGAGAGAAAGAGTTCAGAGTTATGAATCCAAATATTAGCACCAAAATTTGTCATCAGATTATCATTGAAATTCCTTGATGTGAACATACACACACTACTGTATATAAGACAAATAGCCAACAAGGACCTACTGTATAGCACAGAGAACTCTACTCAATATTCCGTGATAACCTATACGAGAAAAAAATCTAAAAAAGAATGAATATATGTATAACTGAATCACTCTGCTGTACACTTGAAACTAACACAACATTGTAAATCAACTATACGCCAATAAAATAAAAATAAGAAGAATACAGTAAAAGTCCCGAGGTGGGAGGGGTGGGGGTGGGGGGAAGAAATTCCTAAGCATGGCAGAATTATGCAAGATTTTTAAAAATTGTGTGTGTATGTGTATATATATGCACACATATATACATATGTGTGTATATATAGAGATACATATGTGTATATACATCTATATACTCAAATATATGTATGTGTATATATGGAACATAACAGCATATATATATATATATATATATATGGAAATCACGTAGCACTTATCAAAGCAAATCACATATTCTGGAAGGACAAATTGGTTAGAAACACAAATCAGCAGATCCATTCTCCTCCCCTAGAGAAATCTGATAACGTTAAGGTCCTGAGCATAAATGCTTCTGGCCTTTTCCAGCAGGCACAATACCAAGGTGGTGTCTCAAAAGACAAACATACTTTTGGTGGTAGATAACTGTTTTCTTGGCCTCTGAATAACTGTGGCCACATTCTCATGAAAAAAAGGAAATGTGGCTGTTTTGCCAGTTATTTGATTTTTCCAGAGTAGGAAAATTCCCACCCTGAGGCCTAGGAATCAGAGTTCCCAAAGAAAAAGCCCTGCTACTCTTGACCATCAGGAGGGTGGCTCTCAACTTCTCCTCTGTAATGACAGTCTGATCATGATGCAGCCTCTGAATCTGGAGCCTCTGTGTGTGTATGTGTTTCTCTCCCAACACCTTCAAGTGCACATGCCAAAATTCAGCAGAACTTGATTGTAGTTGACATTAGCCTGTCTTAAAAGCTGTTTCATTTTCCTCATCTCTCTCTTCTTTAGTATATTATCTCATGATTACTTATCCTCCTATTTCACAGGTATTTATAAAGTCCCTGCCCTGTCTCTGGCACTGTGCCTGGTGCCGTGGATGCAAAGATTATATGTTTCTTCATTTATCTCAACCCCTACCACTCCATAAAATCTTTGTGATATGCAAACCTGAGGAAAGATTCCTGCCCTGGAAGAGTTCATAGTCTCATTTTCTTGGCCATTTCCAAAGAGTCTATTCTTACAATTCTTCTATTATTTATAAAGTGTCTAATCTCAAGATACAAACATTTCACCTTATTTGGAGACAAAAACAAAGCACATGACTCCCTTGAATCAGTTTCATAATCAGTTTCATAATTGTCATGTCAATAGATACGGATCAGGCAGAGTGCCACCTGTGTTATACTTGTCTAAATAATTAAGTCCAGGATTATACAGGAAGAACAGATTTCGTGTTTCTTCAAATCAGTAGCTCTTTTTCCTCTGACATAGCAAAAACGCACTGATGTGCTGGGAGAGACGAATGTAACAGAAAAAAAATAAATGTGAAAATCTTTGCAAAACTTGAAATTCTGATGTGATTTTAAAAATTGGTAGACTTAGAAACTTTGACTTCTGGCTTCAAAGATTTGAACCCTTGGAAGAGAATATTTTATTCCATGAATCATAGATGGTCAAGTTGCAGCCCTTTACTTAACAGTCTTCCTTAAGCTCACAGACAGAGCTCCTCAGATGACCTTCATTTGACTTACTAAACAGTAGCATGCACGTCTTTTAAAATATGGAGCTTTGGAGTCCAGTCTTGAGCCTATGATCTGAATCTGATTCTGTATCTATAAACAAGAGAGTTTTTTAAAACTTTTAAAATTGAAGTATAGTTGATTTACAATATTCTGTTAGCTTCAGGTGTACAGCAAAGTGACTCAATTAAATGGATATATATATATATGCTTTTTCTGATTCTTTTCCATTATAGATTATTACAAGATGTTGAATATAGTTCCCTGTGCTATACAGTATATCCTTGTAGTTTATTTTATGTATAATGGCGTGTATCTGTTAATCCCACACTCCTAATTTACTCCTCCTCCATCCCTTTCCCCTTTGGTAATGACACATTTGTTTTCTATGTCTGCGAGCCTGTTTCTGATTTCCCTCAATATATAAATTCATTTGTATTATTTTTTAGATTCCATATATAAGTGAGATCATATAATATTCATCTTTCTCTGACTTCACTCGTATGATAATCTCTAGGTCCATCCACGTTGCGGCGAATGGCAATATTTCATTCTTTTTTATTGCAAAGTAATATCCCATTGTGTGTGTGTGTGTGTGTGTGTATACAAACACACACACACACACACACACACACACACACACACACACATATATATATATACACATACCACTTCTTCTTTATCCATTCATCAGTTGATGGACACTTGGGTTGCTTGAATTTTCACTGTGATTTTAATCCTGAAGGCATTTCAGTCCATATTTTAAAAAACATTTTTAACAAGAATTATTGTGTCTTAGGTTGGGTTCTATTAGAGCAGACATTAAGACAAGGATTAGAAGAAAAGTGGTTTGACTAGATAGCCTCATCCACCAGAGGGCAGACAGCAGAAGCAAGAAAAACTACAATCCTGCAGCCTGTGGAACAAAAACCACACTCACAGAAAGACAGACAAGATGAAAAGGCAGAGGGCTATATACCAGATGAAGGAACAAGATAAAACCCCAGAAAAACAACTATATGAAGTGGAGATAGGCAACCTTCCAGAAAAAGAATTCAGAATAATGATAGTGAACATAATCCAGGACCTCGGATAAAGAAGGGAGGCAAAGATCAAGAAGATGCAAGAAATGTTTAACAAACACCTAGAAAAATTAAAGAACATACAAACAGAGATGAACAATACAATAACTGAAATGAAAACTACACTAGAAGGAATCAATAGCAGAATAACTGAGGCAGAAGAATGGATAAGTGACCTGGAAGACAGAACGGTGGAATTCACTGCTGTGGAATAGAATAAAGAAAAAAGAATGAAAAGAAATGAAGACAGCCTAAGAGACCTCTGGGACAACATTAAAGGCACCAACATTCACATTATAGGGGTCCCAGAAGGAGAAGAGAGAGAGAAAGGACCCAAGAAAATATTTGAAGAGATTATAGTCGAAAACTTCCCTAACATGGGAAAGGAAATAGCCACCCAAGTCCAGGAAGCTCAGAGAGTCCCATACAGAATAAACCCAAGGAGAAACATGCCAAGACACATAGTCAATCAAACTGGCAAAAATTAAAGACAAGGAAAATCATTGAAAGCAGCAAGGGAAAAACGACAAATAACATACAAGGGAACTCCCATAAGGTTAAGAGCTGATTTCTAAGTAGAAACTCTACAAGCCAGAAGGTAGTGGCATGACATATTTAAAGTGATGAAAGGGAAGAATCTACAACCAAGATTACTCTACCTGGCAAGGATCTCATTCAGATTCGATGGAGAAATCAAAAGCTTTACAGACAAGCAAAAGGTCAGAGAATTCAGCACCACCAAACCAGCTTTACAAGAAATGCTAAAGGAACTTCTCTAAGTGGGAAACACAAGAGAAGAAAAGGACCTACAAAAACAAACCCAAAACAATTAAGAAAATGGTAATAGGAACCTACATATCAATAATTACCTTAAACATGAATGGATTAAATACTCCAACCAAAAGACACAGGCTCACTGAATGGATACAAAAACAAGACGCATATATATGCTGTCTACAAGAGACCCATTTCAGACCTAGGGACCCATACAGGCGGAAAGTGAGGGGATGGAAAAAGATATTCCATGCAAATGGAAATCAAAAGAAAGCTGGAGTAGCAATACTCATATCAGATAAAATAGACTTTAAAATAAAGACTATTACAAGAGACAAGGAAGGACACTACATAATGATCAAGGGATCAATCCAAGAAGAAGATATAACAATTATAAATATATATGGACCCAACATAGGTAATACATAAGGCAACTGCTAATAGCTATAAAAGAGGAAACCAACGGTAACACAATAATAGTGGGGGACTTTAACACCTCACTTACACCAATGGACAGATCATTCAAACAGAAAATTAATAAGGAAACACAAGCTTTAAATGACACAATAGACCAGATAGATTTAATTGATATTTATAGGACATTCCATCCAAAAACAGCAGATTACACTTTCTTCTCAAGTGTGCATGGAATATTCCCCAGGATAGATCACGTCTTGGGTCACAATCCAAGCCTCAGTAAATTTAAGAAAACTGTAATCATATCAAGCAACTTTTCTGACCACAAGGCTATGAGATTAGAAATCAATTACAGGGGGAAAAGATGTACAAACCACAAACACATGGAGGCTAAACAATACATTACTAAATAACCAAGAGATCACTGAAGAAATCAAAGAGGAAATCAAAAAATACCTAGAGACAAATGACAATGAAAACACAACAATCCAAAACCTATGGGATGCAGCAAAAGCAGTTCTAAGAGGGAAGTTTATAGCAATACAAGCCTACCTCAAGAAACAAGAAAAATCTCAAATAAACAATCTAACCTTACACCTACAGGAACTAGAGAAAGAAGAACAAACAAAACCCAAAGTTAGCAGAAGGAAAGAAATCATAAAGATCAGAGCACAAATAAATGAAATAGAAACAAAGAAAACAATAGCAAAGATCAATAAAACTAAAAGCTGGTTCTTTGAGAAAATAAAATTGATAAACCATTAGCCAGACTCATCAAGAAAAAGAGGGAGAGGACTCAAATCAGTAAAACTAGAAATGAAAAAGGAGAAGTTATAACAGACATCACACAAATACAAAGCATCCTAAGAGACTAGTACAAGCAACTCTATGCCAATAAAATGGACAACCTGGAAAAAATGGACAAATTCTTAGAAAGTTATAACCTTCCAAGACTGAACCAGGAAGAAAAAGAAAATATGAGCAGACCAATCACAAGTAATGAAATTGAAACTGTGATTAAAAATCTTCCAACAAACAAAAGTCCAGAACCAGATGGCTTCACAGGTGAATTCTTATCAAACATTCAGAGAAGAGCTTACATCCATCCTTCTCAAACTCTTCCAAAAAATTGCAGAGGAAGGAACACTCCCAAACTCATTCTATGAGGCCACCATCACCCTGATACAAAACCAGACAAAGATACTACAAAAAAAGAAAATTACAGACCAATATCACTGATGAATATAGATGCAAAAATCCTCAACAAAATACTAGCAAACAGAATCCAACAACACATTAAAGGGATCATACACCATGATCAAGTGGGATTTATCCCAGGGATGCAAGGATTCTTCAATATACGCAAATCAATCAGTGTGATACACCATATTAACAAATTGAAGAATAAAAACAATATGATCATCTCAATAGACGCAGAAAAAGCTTTTGACAAAATTCAACACCCATTTACGATAAAAACTCTCCAGAAAGTGGGCACAGAGGGAACCTACCTCAACACAAAAAGGCCAGATACGACAAACCCACAGCAAACATCATTCTCAATGGTGAAAAACTGAAAGCATTTCCTCTAAGATCAGGAACAAGACAAGGATGTCCACTCTCACCACTATTATTCAACATCGTTTTGGAAGTCCTAGCCATGGCAATCAGAGAAGGAAAAGAAATAAAAGGAATCCAAATTGGAAAAGAAGAAGTAAAACTGTCACTGTTTGCAGATGACATGATACTATACATAGAGAATCCTAAAGATGCCACCAGAAAACTACTAGAGCTAATCAATGAATCTGGGAAAGTAGCAGGATACAAAATTAATGCATAGAAATCTCTTGCATTCCTATACACTAATGATGAAAAATCTGAAAGCAAAATTAAGGAAACACTCCCATTTACCAATGCAACAAAAAGAATAAAACACCTAGGAATAAACCTACCTAGGGAGACAAAAGACCTGCATGCAGACAACTATAAGACACTGATGAAAGAAATTAAAGATGATACAAACAGATGGAGAGATATACCATGTTCTTGGATTGAAAGAATCAACATTGTGAAAATGACTATACTACCCAAAGCAAGCTACAGATTCAATGCAATCCCTATCAAATTTCCAATGGCATTTTTTACGGAACTAGAATAAAAAATCTTAAAATCTGTATGGAGACACAAAAGACCCCAAATAGCCAAAGCAGTCTTGAGGGAAAAAAACGGAGCTGGAGAAATCAGCCTCCCTGACTCCAGACTATACTACAAAGCTACAGTAATCAAGACAATATGGTACTGGCAGAAAAACAGAAATATAGATCAATGGAACAGGCTAGAAAGTCCAGAGATAAACCCATGCACCTATGGTCAATTAATCTATGACAAAGGAGGCAAGGATATACAATGGAGAAAAGACAGTCTCTTCAATAAGTGGTGCTGGGAAAACTGGACAGCTACATGTAAAAGAATGAAATTAGAACACTCCCTAACACCATACACAAAAATAAACTCAAAATGGATTCAAGACCTAAATGTAAGACCGGACACTATAAAACTCTCAGAGGAAAACATAGGAGGAACGCTCTTTGACATAAATCACAGCAAGATCTTTTTTGATCCACCTCCTAGAGTAATGGAAATAAAAACAAAAATAAACAAATGGGACCTAGTGAAACTTAAAAGCTTTTGCAAAGCAGAGGAAACTACAAACAAGACAAAAAGACAACCCTCAGAATGGGAGAAAATATTTGCAAACGAATCAACAAAGGATTAATCTCCAAACTATATAAACAGCTCATGCAGCTCAATATTAAAAAAACAAACAACCCAATCCAAAAATGGGCAGAAGGCCTAAATAGACATTTCTCCAAAGAAGACATACAGATGGCCAAGAAGCACATGAAAAGCTGCTCAACATCACTAATTATTAGAGAAATGCAAATCAAAACTACAATGAGGTATCACCTCACACCAGTTAGAAGGGACATCACCAGAAAATCTACAAAGAACAAATGCTGGAGAGGGTGTGGAGAAAAGGGAACCCTCTTGCACTGTTGGTGGGAATGTAAATTGATACAGCCACTATGGAGAACAGTATGGAGGTTTCTTAAAAAACTAAAAATAGAATTACCATATGACCCAGCAATCCCACTACTGGGCATATACCCAGAGAAAACCATAATTCAAAAAGACACATGCACCCCAATATTCACCGCAGCACTATTTACAATAGCCAGGTTATGGAAGCAACCTAAATGCCCATCAACAGACGAATGGATAAAGAAGAGTGGTACATATATACAATGGAATATTTCTCAGCCATAAAAAGGAACGAAATTGGGTCATTTGTAGAGATGTGGATGGATCTAGAGACTGTCATACAGAGTGAAGTAAGTCAGAAAGAGAAAAACAAATATCGTATATTAACGCATATATGTGGAACCTAGAAAAATGGTACAGATGAACCGGTTTGCAGGGCAGAAATTGAGACACAGATGTAGAGAACAAACGTACAGACACCAAGGAGGGAAAGTGGTGGTGGGGTGGTGGTGGTGGTGTGATGAATTGGGAGATTGGGATTGACATGTATACACTGATGTGTATAAAATAGATAACTAATGAGAACCTGCTGTATAAAAAAATAAAGTTCAAAAAAAAAAAAAAAGAAGGCAAGTGGTTTGAAAAATAGCCCCAGAAAATCATTGCTAAGGGAGTAGGGAAGAGAGATGTGGGAAGGGAAGATTATTATCAAGAGGCTGACAGGGTGGGCAACTCGGGCTCTGTCTAGCTGGGGAAATCTGGGAGACAGGGAAGTACATGTCTCAGAGTCACCCTAAGAAAGCAGTCACGTGAGCTCATGTACCTGGTTATCCATCCAACTCCCATCCATCAGGGACCGAGGACAATGCCCTGGCCCAGCCAAGAGAGGACCCTAGAGAAGAATCACAGTTGCTTGCAGCCTGGCCAGTTCCTTTGTTCTGGAAAGGTGAATGCCAAGGGCATGTGGCTACAAATCATTTTCCTGTATGAATTCCATTGAACCAGTTTAATTTCTTGATTGGTTTTCCATATGGCACTGACAAAGGAGTTCCCCCCTCTCTTTTTCTTTCTTTTTTTTTTTTTTTCATTTTCACTTCTGTCCTACTAGAATTAACCGATTAGAGTTTTAGCTATTGTAAGTTTTCTTCTGTGGCCGTTATTTCTTCCGAATCCAGTTTTCTCATCTCTGCTTCTAAATGTTACTCTGCAGATATCATCATGGTCATTTTAATTTTTGTTTGACTGCATCCACCGAGAAAGAATAAGCATTATAAATGAGATTAAGAAAAACAGAGTTCTGCCTATATATCAGCCAGTCACTGAGGTCACTGTGAACATTACCCCTCAAATAGTCTAAGATTGCTCTGTTGCCCAGCACCACTGTAACCCAGCTTCACCTCTTATGTACTTGTGTGAACTTCAGTGAATGTATCGGTGAGCCTCCCTAAGTCTCAAATTACTCTTCTGTAAAATTGTGCTAATAATATGATAGAGACTTCTTAACTTGTTAAGAATAAGTTAAAGTAAATCCATTAAAAGAATTCCTGGCCTAGAATAAGTGTTCAATATGTGCTATTTATTATTATCATTGTTGTTGTTATTTAATATTTTTTGTATAGTGGTTTCCCTACTTATCCAGGGGGGCATACGTTCCACGACCCTCCAGTGGATGCCTGAAACCGCGGAGAGTACTGAACCCTATACATACTACGTTTTTTCCTATACATAAAGCTGGATTTATAAATTAGGCACAGTCAGAGATTAATAACAATAACTAATAATAAAATAGAACAATTATAAGCATATAATATAATAAAACTTATGTGAATGTGGTTTCTCTCTCTCTCAAAATATTGTTATAAATTTAATGCCTCTTCCATCTTAACTAAGCACTTCTCACCCACCGTGGCTTTAACTTTTGCAGTTTGAGATGTGACGGCAAAACTAGCACGGCTTTCTTTTTCCTTCTTCACAATTTCACAGATAGAAGATTCCTTCTTACCACAGATCTTAGCAACCTCGGCATAGGATTTTGTTTCTTTCCTTATTAAGTGGAGAACGTTCACCTTTTTACGTAAAGGAAGCACTTTACAGCTTCTCTTTGGCGCACCTTAATTGCCAGCATCACTCCTTTTTAAAAAATTTTTTTAATTTTAATTTTTATTTTAATTTTTTTTTTGGCCGTGCCATGCGGCGTGCGGGATCTTAGTTCCCCGACCAGGGATCGAAGCCCTGCCCCCTGCAGTGGAAGCACGGAGTCTTAACCACTGGACTGCCAGGGAAGTCCCTAGTCTCACTCCTCTTGCACTTTGGAGCCATTATTAAGTAAAGTAAGGGTCGCTTGAACAAGCAGTGAGACACCAAGTTGGCTAAGTGACTACAGACAGGACACGCTGGACCAAGGGATCATTCACATCCCGGGCGGGACAGAGCAGGACGGCGTGAGATTTCGTCACGTTGCTCAGAACGGTGTGCAATTTAAAACTGATGAGTTGTTGATTTCTGGAATTTTCCACTTAATATTTTCAGACCGTGGTTGACCACAGGTAACTGAAACTGAAGAAGCAAAACCGCAAATGAGGAGAGACTGCTGTAATGCTATGTCAGTTATTTCATATGCTACTGACCACTCTGCCAAAACCATACTTGCCATCCGCATATTTGTCAAGAGCAAATGGCTGTGACAAGATGACAGCCAAAATGTCCCACTTCGTTGGTAAAATGCTTTCCTTATAGGGTTGTTCCGGTAGCGGGATGATAAAATACTATGTGCAACGAGCCTGGCACTTAGTAGACCCTTAGCACCTGCTTTTCCCCTATTGATTTAAGATGTGTGCCTTGAGTCTGGAGGATAGGAGAAATGGTGTTACGATGAGTATCTGAAGCATTTCTAGAAGGCTGGCCTTCCGGAGTCCAGAAGGGTTTGAGATCTATTGATGCATGTGTCATATGGAGCTAGAGTGAAGTTCCAGTATCCTTTCCAAAATGTCTTAAGAACGGTGTGATTTGCTGTTCTTACTTTTATGACTCTCACTCTGCAATCAGCATTTCAGGATGCTCTATGTGCTATTTATAATTATGAGTTTGGATCGTTTCTATAAAATTTGTGCACGTGTTGTGTGTTTTTGTCTTTTTTAGATTTAATTGTGGGTGCATTTGGAACAGGAAAAGTAGCTGTTTACAGGTATGTGGTTGGTGGTATGCAAATGCTCTTTTCTTTTATTGACACGTAGCATTATATTAGTTTCAGGCATACAACATAATGATTCAATATTTGTATATATTGCAAAATGATCACCACAATAAGTCTAGTTAATAACATCCATCACCACACATAGTTACGGTTTGTGTGTGTGTGATGAGAACTTTTAAGATCTACCCTCTTAGCAACTTTCAAATATACAACACAGTATTATTAACTCTAGGCACCATGCTATATATTTCATCCCCCAAACTTATGTATCTTATAAATAGAAGTCTATACTTTTGGCCACTTTCATCCATTTCCACCTCCATCTCATCCCCACCTCTGGCAATCACCAATCTGTTTTCCGTATCTATATGTTCATTTTTTGGTTTTGATTTTTGTTTTTAGATTCTACATGTAGGTGAGATCATACGGGATTGATCTTTTACTGTCTGGCTTTTTTCACTTAGCATAGTGCTCTCAAGGTACTTCTGTGTTGTCATAAATGGCAAGATTTCCTTTTTACGGCTGAATGCCACATTTTCTTTATTCCTCCATCTGTGGGCATGTTCTTCTAATTGTCTCAAAGGCATTTCTTTTTCGTTGTTAGTTTTGCCTTAAAGAGTAAATCCCAACTATTTATTTTGGAGAACATTTAGATGCTCTTTGTAAAGTTTGGAGGAATATTTGCTCTCAATATTTTCCCCTTCCTTTCAGCTCTTCTGTCTTTTTGTTCTCATACCTCATGACCAAACTTCCAGCTTCTACTAACATAACATTAAATAAGATATGAATCTTAGCAGAACTTCTAAAATGACACACTTTTTAAAGTTATACATTTAAATACTTCTCTTTGCTTTGGAAATGCATTAAAATGTGCCTATAGATAAGGAATGCACGGTGGGGGAGTGTTGCTATGCACCCTGGCCTCTATCATCAAGCATGGACACTAAATTAAGGAACAGAAATACCAAGAATTGGTAGCCTCCAAAAGCAAGAATTGAACAACTGTTCAAATGTGACAGGTCTGGATTTTAAAAACCTGGCCACTCCACACACTCACCAATTTGTAATCTTGGGCGAGTTTCTATAACTTTCTGAGCCTCAGATTTTTTTCATTGTAAAATGGGCATAATATTTACATTACAAGTTTATTTTTGTTGAAAGGATTAAGTGAGAATCTGCATGTAAAGTACATGGAATAATAAGTAACTGGTAGACAGTGCTACCAATTACTTATTAGATTCTTTTTTCTTCTTAAAAAAAATTGAGATTCTTTTTTATTCTTAAAAGAAAGTTTTATAGGAATGCAAGACACTAGGTCAGGATATCAAGACAAAAGGCAGAGGGCCAACCCAGGTGTTCTGGGCACATAGTACGAACCTAGGTCAACTCCCTGAGGGATTCTAAAGTAGGTTTCCTCAAGTAGGCAAGATTGTCTTCTTCATCAGTCCCAAGACATACTCAGAGGGCTGGCTTATACCAGCCGCTCTTCACTTCAGGGGGTAGAGAATCAGGTGATTGAAACTCTCAAAGTACCTGAAGGATGGGGCTGTGTTTGTGGTGGCCGTGAAGATGCACCACTCAGAGCTGATGGAGTGAAATTGACTCATGGTCCCTCCACTGTGCTCTGAATCTACATTTGCAACAAGGCCCTATTTCCCATGAGCTGCTCCCAGCCGATTACTGGACACAACAGGGATACAAATACAGGCCCACCTGGAGCTCCACTAGCAGGCAGATTTGGCTCAAGGACTCCCCAGTGCCCTGGCTGGAGCTTCTTTCCCAGATCCTCTTTCGTTTCCTTACTTCTTCATAGGAATCAGACGTACATCACGCTGACTGCTGGTCCCAGCCTCCTCCCTCCCTCCCCTTTTTCCCTCATCAGTATTTGCCCTAATAAGTGTCTTGTGTGTCTAATCCTGTCTTATCATCTGCTTTTCCAAGGGCTGGAGCTAACACAATATTGAAAAGAAAAATCACGTAACACAGTACAGATAATAGCGCACAGGAGTTCAGGAAAATTCCCATTGGGCGCCATTACGGTAATCATGGAATTGTTTAAACCAGTGCCCTAAACAACACGCTGCCCCAAGGCCCAGCCCTCCCTCCTGTCAGAGGAAAACTTAAGCAACATGGCATCATTTCACACTGTCATCTGGAGATTTGGCTCCCAGTTCTCACATCTTGGCACCAAGCTTTATAAATATTGCCCCATTCCTTTCCCCAGTGACTTACTTTCTTGTCTGCTTTATCCTCACTGGGTGGTTGGAATGGAGTTTACTCGGTATTAGACCCTCCCCTCAAACTTGGCCGCACAATAGAATCACCTGGAGGTTTTTTTTTTTTTTTTTTTTTTTGACATTCCAGTGCCTGGCCTTGACCCCGGGAGACTGGCTTCTGTTTTAAAGCTCCCGGGGTGCTTCTGTTGTGCAGTCAGGGTTGAGAACCATTGCTCCGCGTGAAGCACAGAATGAGTCAGCTCACCCTCATGCGTTTATTAGCTCCATCTGCAAAGCTTGTCTAGAAAATGATCAATCAGCGGTTAAAAATCACCAGCCAGTATGGTGACAAAATTAGCAAAACTCGAGTACTTACAGATGCAACATGAGTGACTGTAGGATGATGTATTTCCTCATATTCAGATGGGAATATGGACAGACTATCAGATCCCAGAGGAGAAATCTTTCACAGCCATGTCGCCAAAATGCCGTGAGCCCCTCCACAGACAGAGAGGGTCCGTGAATGCGGCTGTGCTTGATGGGCCCATGGCTCCTTGATTTGTATTCATGAGCTACCAGATGTGTTTGGAGGTCGTTGGTTGAGTCTGGAGCCCACCTGTTCACTCAGTGAGGGGAATTCTTGGCACCAGGGCCGGGAATGTTGGCTGTGGCCTCTAGAAGTGGAGTAGTGGGCTTCTGCTTGCCCCCTCTTGGGGCTGGTTAAAACCGTGCGTCTTCTCCCTGCAGAGCGAGGCCGGTTGTGACGGTGGGAGCCCAGCTTCTCCTGCACCCGGTGATCATCAATCTGGAAAATAAAACCTGCCAGATTCCAGAATCGATGGCATCTGTGGCCTGGTGAGTCAGTGCGGGGCTTCCGGCCCTCTTGTGTGAACTCAGATCACCTGGAGATCTGGTGAACATGCAGCTTTGGGGGCCGTAGGCCTGGGATGGGGGCTGAGACTTCACATTGCTGAAGAGGCTCCAAGGGGGTGCTAATGCTGTGGGTCTGTGCACCAAATCTGAGTGGCCAGTTGTTAGTCTCTCAAAAGAAAAATAAAAGGATCTCTGACACGATGCTGATCTTTTGCTGTCATGGGAAGGCCATTTCTCCAATCTACAGCCTCCACGTGCGATGAGAAACAAACGCACTTGAGAAAATTCCCGACAAAGCATATCTTGGAGATCTCTTTTAGAATCTTGGCATACTAAAATAAACATTAACCAAACTGAAAATATAATAAAATACCTTGATGCTCATATTTGCATATGCATATGGAAACCACTTTTCAGACATATGTATTGTCCTTTTTTGTTTTGTTTTTTTTCTTAAATAGTCAGGCTTGGATTAAATTACTTGGTTTCCTGTGCTGAAAATAGATGTCAGTTTTATAACCTCACATCTGTATACAATGAGGCAGAAGGTAAACATGGTAAAAATAGAGATTTTTGTGTCCTCAGCTATATTTCTGTGGCCATGATCTCATCATCAGGAATAGGCCTCTGCCTGGCCTGGAGGCAAACAGGCTCGTACACCTTCTGAGAACGTTCCTTGTGAATCTGGCCGGTCACCCGAAGGCAGTAAGAAATGGAACTTGGCTGTTGCACAGCTCAAGAAAATGCCACTTTGCTTCTCAATATGTAGGTCCTCCAGGGTCAGAAGTCTGTCATATTGGGTAATGCCTTAGGGTATATTCTCTGAAAAATCAACAAATGTTTGGAGCATTTGAGATTTACCTCCATTTCCAGATGATATGGTCGGTTCCTGAGAACGTCAGAATGCAGAACACACCAGCCTAGACCCATAGAAGTTATTCCCAGCCAGTTTCAGCACGTTGCTCATGGCCTTGGACAGGGGTTCAGACTGGAGTCAAAGCCTTTGAGGGTGGTGGATGGGGGTGTGGAGGACCCTGAAGAATTCTTTGAAAAACATCCTTTGCTGGGACCTCTCGGTTCAGGGAGGCCTGTCTTCCCCTTAAGCAGCTTGAAAGTAGCTGGGAAATGCCCTGAGCACATTTTAAAATGGTATGAAACCATAAAATGCTATAATGAAAACCTGATCTGAGAAAGTATGTGAAAGAGCTAGCTAGCATCTCTCCTAACCCTGGATGAAATGAACATGAAATGAACAATGAGTGCTACTTGGGCACAAGTATTAAAACTTTGGTATTTCGCCCAATAGTCCTCTGTTCGCACATTCATCACTGAATGGACTTGTAGACTGAATTCTTTTTTTTTTTTTTTAGTTTTTAAATTTTTATTTATTTATTTATTTATTTATGGCTGTGTTGGGTCTTCGTTTCGTGCAAGGGCTTTCTCCAGTTCCGGCGAGCGGGGGCCACTCTTCATCGCGGTGCGCGGGCCTCTCACTATCGCGGCCTCTCTTGTTGCGGAGCACAGGCTCCAGACGCGCAGGCTCAGTAGTTGTGGCTCACAGGCCTAGTTGCTCCGCGGCATGTGGGATCCTCCCAGACAAGGGCTCGAACCCATGTCCCCTGCATTGGCAGGCAGACTCTCAACCACTGCGCCACCAGGGAAGCCCCCTAGACTGAATTCTTTAAAGCATATGTGTGTGGCACACTCTGGTGTGAAATGTTGTTACGAACTAGATCATCTTTTCTCAGGATTTTTCAGTTTTTGAATTTTTTAAAAAATTTAAGTGTTTTTTAACAGATTGTGGGATCTGTTTGGTTTTATGGAAAGAATATTCCTTTTATTTTTATTTTTAAAAATTTTTTTATTTTTTAATTTTTTTTTCATGGAAAGGCATTTTATTTTAAATATAGCAGATTGGGAGTTTGGGATCGACATGAATATTACTTTTTAACAAGAAAATTTCCTTCTTTTCACGAACTCTTGTTGCATTAAATCAGATTGCTTAGATAAAATACGATTTGTTATGTGGGCAAATTACAATTACAATTATTTATTTGATTCTATTGCAACCATTTCCTGAAAGATGTTTTATTTTCACATGCAAAAATTTTGAATGGGTAACTCAGAGTATTAGAAGATGGAAAATTAACAGTGGGTTCAGTCTCGAATGTGTTCCTCGGATACTTTTTAAAATTTATTATAGGAATTTAGCTCATTTTTTTCAAAATGATTGAAAGGCGTTTGTTGATTTTCTTTTCTGTAATTTTTGTCTGTATTTGGTATAATCTCGTATTCTACATCTGAAAACTATTAAGTAAACCTCTAACTGGGAAATAGTTCTCCATTTCCCTCAATGTGAATTTCTCTGCCTTTCAAACAGCTGTGTAATTTTATAAAGTTTCTGCTACTTGCATTTCTAAACTAGAAAAAAACAATAAAGCCAACGCATAAATATTCACATAATTGTTATCTAATGAGAAAGATTAAAACTATTTGGTAAAAAAAATTATTTTATAAATTTAAAAGTTAATAACTATCCCCTTTTCAAATTTGGAAAAACTTTTCAGATATGCCTAACTTTATGTAAAACCTGATATTTGCCATCACTGAAAGAGTATTGAATTGGTTAGATTGAAAAATGAATTGCTTTGTACTTTTAAGTCCTGTTTCACATTTATCTCATTCCTCCTCTCCCATATGTGGCTACGAGCACCATTACATCACAGGGTCATTATTCTAACCCTTCTTGCATTGGATTAGGACTAGTATTAGAGGATTTGTAAGGTACTGTCCTGCCTTCTGAAGCACCAGAAGTATAGCCCAACAGTTTCATTTAGAAATTATGTGATGAGGGATCCGGGCTGGTTTAATGGAGTTTTTTCACTCCAGTCAGACCTATTCATATTGACTATGATCATAAATGCTAGTTTGAAATTTTAATTCTAATTTAACAATAATTCACAGCTTTCTCTGACAACAAGTGTGCGTTATAATTAGGTATAGACCTGTGAGTGCACCTAAGTATTTGTTATATAAAACATACGATGTATATGTGTGTGTTTATATATAACATAATATAATATAAATGTTCTAAATTCAGAATGAATACTTCAGTGAGGTTTTCTTTTTAGATCAGAAGAGAGTGCTTTGAAAGTTATAACTTGGCAACTTTTCTGCTAAAGATATCTATAAGCCAAAAAGTTTAGGTTGGAGTGCTATTATCAATAATTCAGTAAGTCGTAGCAGTTATTTAAACTTGTATGAAAAAGTTAAAATCGTCCACTTAATGATATAAAGGTAACAGAAAGGGGGAACTAAGAAGTATAGAATAACACTGACATATAATTTATAAACCGAGTGATCCTTCAGCTGATGACATCGTTTTTCAATCAAATTCTTCTCAAAAGGAGGAGAAAATGTTCACATTCATAACTTTATCTCTTTTGCAAAAATTTTTATTGCTTCTCAATTGTGTTAGACAAAATACTGTATGTAAAATTATTTTAATCTATAGATATAATGATAATTTTATTACAAATAGGAATTTATCTTATACAAGCTAATGAGTTTTGTCTATTCAGTATAAGGATGAATAGAAAAACGGTCAACAGTTTTAACACGTACCCAAGTACCTCCAAAAAAGTCAGACACAGAAAAAATTCCAATTTTGAAAGCCAGACCTGCTACAAAATTTAAAGATGTGATTAACTATTCATCTTTCTTGAATTATTCCAATTGAAGTGGAAGTGGGTTGGAATTCATGATTTCTCTGGGGAAGTGGTACAAACACTTGAAATAGCAGAGACATCTCGGAAAACGTTAGGCTTAATGGTATGTGACAAATTACTTACCCTGAAGGGAGACATTGACTGAGGTCACGGGAGCTAGATGAATCCCAGATGTGACACATCTTCATTATATCTGACACAGGAAGCTGACACATAATTAAAGCGCGACTAGAGATTATTTACTCCTTTTGGATTCTGTGGAAATATTCAAATCATACTATTTACTAGTAAAAACGTTAAGGCTGTCATTAAATCATACTTAAGTATTTTCTTACATTTTTACTTTCTTGGAAATGTGAAAAAGCCCCGTCTTGAATGCTGGCGCTTAGAGCTTGACATTTTTCCATAGGGAGGTCAGCACATGCAACAGTCAGGCAGAGACCACTGGCCGGTCCTCATTCCCTCCAAGGCCACAGGATAGACCCAAGTGCAGGCCATCCTACAAGCCACAGCAGGCACCTCCCTGGATTGAGTTTAGGGCGTGTTCAAGGCAAAACTATAAAGGTCTCTCCTACATATCCATCCTTTTTTTATTGACCTTATACACTGTATCATTGTGCTTACCAAGCCTGAGACGGTCACTCTACGCTCCCCATTTTCTTTCTTTTTCCCTTCCCTCTTCTGGTGTCTCTGCCTCAAATTATATCCCACTCCTGGCAAGTAACTGCCTGAGTTCTTATCTCCTTCCACGGAGAGTGGATTATGGGTTAATCTACCGTGATGCTCCATGCCTCTCAGAATTAAATCCAAATACTTTTTTTTAATTGAAGTGTAGTTGATGTATAATATTATATAAATTACAGGTATACAGTATAGTGATTTACAATTTGTAAAGATTATACTCCATTTATACTTATTATAAAATATCGGCTATATTCCCCATGTTGTACAATATGTCCTTGTAGTTTATTTTATACCTAATAGTTTGCACCTCTTGATCCAAATTCTTTAACGTGATTTTCAAAGCCCTGTTCCCTACCTGTTGACCCATCCAGCCTCGGCTTCCTACAGCTTTCCCCATCCTTCTCTAACGCACCAGATTTCTTCAGGTTCCTCAAATTGGGGTCACCTGCTTGCTCACCTCCAGGCTCTGCCACTAGCTGTCCCCCTGCTGTTCTGCCCAATTCTTCACTCCCTGGCACATGGAAGATATTCACATGCATTTCTTGAAAAAAAGGCAGCAAGTAATTGATCAATTAATCCACTGATTAAATCAATCGACCTCTAGTAATATTTTAAGTATTACCTTCCTATGTAATAATGTCACCTTTCTTAATCGTATTAGAATTGTTGGATATATATATGTATATAAATATATTTTTGATAAGTATATATATCAATCAATAAATATATGCATATTTATTTGTTTGGTTTTGTGTGTGTGTACACTAAGAGAAGTATAGAGGAAAAATAAAGCATTCGTTTTATCTGGGGTAAGGTAAAGGAAGTTTGCTACTTCAGATTGAAAAAGTTTATTAACCAATAAATTATTGATTATCATTTTCCCTAGCTTTTCTTTAAGAGTGTGTGCATCTGTGGCAGGCCAGAGCATTTCAAACACAATAGGTGAGCATATTTTCATTTTTCCACTCCTATACCATATCAAGAAAAGTCAACAGTAAGCGTTTCACTGCATAGACCATATAAAGCTTTCAAAGAGCTCTTCATTAGCACCAAGATTTCTATTATAAATGTGGGAACTTCTACATAAATAGTCCTTGAATAATTGGTACTGTCTGGAAGAACAGACCTAATTATGGGGGGAAATGACTTTTTGTGTAAAACCATTATAAAACAAGTTTTTTAGCTTGGGGAGTATTTTATCAAATCTTTGCAGCTCATGTATTGTTTTTGATCCCAACTATGGAAAAAATGTTTCCTGAATAAGCAAGTTGAAATAGGAATTCATATCTCTGATAAAGCGCTACATTCACTGAATACTTTTCCTTTCTGGATTATATTTGCTTTATGTCTGTCCTTTAGGCCTGACTGCCGAGGTGCAATTAGATTCCCTGAAACAAAAAGGAGCCATTAAACGCACGCTCTTCCTTGATAACCATCAGTCACATCTCGTCTTCCCTCTCGTGATAAAGGGGCAGAAATCCCTCCAATGCCAGGATTTTATCGTTTACCTTCGAGTAAGTGTTCCAGAATCACCTTTCTGGCCTCTAACACTGAAGTCCAAATTCCAACCATTTTTCTCCATTTAAACATCACAGTGGTTCACACAGACCCACATCTATGTTCACTTTATAGGAGGAATCTTTAAGGCCACACACCCCTCTGTTGAGCCTGACTTCAGCCAACCTAATGACGTATTGCTTTTAATTCCTAAGCTGCTTCTTTTTTTTCTTTAAATTGTTATTAGAGTATAGTTCGTTTACAATGTTGTGTGAGTTTCTGCTCCTAAGCTTCTTCTTGTTTTGAATACCCTCTTTAGTACTAGTACTAACTCAGGTGGTTTTCATTTCTAACCGCCTCACCCCAAAACACATAAAAGTTAGACACAATTTATTTGAATTTTTATCCTACGTGAGGATGTTTGGCCAGATTTTATCAATGTGCATTTCTGAGCCAACTTAGGAAAAGGGTGAGGCATTCAAAGGCTTTATTAAAAGTAAATTACAATTATATTTTTTTTTTTTTAATTTATGGCTGTGTTGGGTCTTCATTTCTGTGCGAGGGCTTTCTCCAGTTGCGGCGAGCGGGGGCCACTCTTCATCGCGGTGCGCGGGCCTCTCACTATCGCATCCTCTCTTGTTGCGGAGCACAGGCTCCAGACGCGCAGGCTCAGTAGTTGTGGCTCACGGGCCCAGTCGCTCCGCGGCATGTGGGATCCTCCCAGACCAGGGCTCGAACCCGTGTCCCCCACATTGGCAGGCAGATTCTCAACCACTGCGCCACCAGGGAAGCCCTATAATTACATTTTTAAAGCAATGTATTTTTACAATAACTCCTAAACCTACCATGAAATAAAAAGCCAAAATGTGTTATGATATCGTTATTTCATCTTCTTACCAGTGGTGAGGTGGTGAAGCCTCTTTTCATTTGGTCTCCTCTTTGAAGGGATATAGTAAGGGAAAACCTGTAGAAAGCAGAGTTTACAAACACATTCTAGAACGAAAAGCTGGTGCACGACCCTCGTGTCTCATTATGACTGATACTGGCACCCAGCTGAAGGGTGGCATGCCCACTCCATGGTTTGGGAGTTCCTGTGTGCCCAGACCTTGCTGCTGGTGCTACCCCCTCCCTCCCCAGGAAGGTTCTGGTGCTTTTTCTAAGGGAACTTCAGATGTGCTGAAGGTGTTTTGAAGTTCATGCAAACAAGGACTTAAAGAGATGATAAGAAAGGAAGAGAATCGAGAGGTTTCCTTCCTCTGAGCCCAAGGGGACTGATAAATTCTGCCAACCTCATTAAAGTAAAAATCCCAGTTCACGAAAGTTTCAGTGACGTTTACTGTGCATCTGATTTTTAACTGTGCAATTTGACCAATCCGTCTGAGTTGTTGAAGATCTGGAGAACCTGAAGATTGCTTCTAGAAGCATGTATTTCAACGAAGCCACAGCTCTAAATGATTCCAACTCTGAACATACGTTCATTAAACTGGCTTCTCTATGCCACGTCCACAGCATGTGCCTAGGCCCGCTGGGGTGGTAATTACTTCATCGTTCACTCTTAAGGGCCAAAGTCAAGTGCTGCCTGCCTTTCACCAACTAACATCTTGCAGCCATTTTACAGGGCCTTTCTTGAGTTTGTGATTATTTTCCCTAGGATGAAACTGAATTCCGAGATAAATTGTCTCCAATCAACATTAGTTTGAATTACAGTTTGGATGAATCCACCTTTAAAGAAGGTCTGGAGGTGAAACCAATATTGAATTACTACAGGGAAAACGTTGTTACCGAACAGGTAGGTCCTGGCCTGTCTTTGATGGTATATTCTCAATCAGGCCCTGGGCATTGCTCCTGTGACCTTAAGACGAAATCCAGGCCCTTTTGTTTTCATTCCTGCACACACATTTGTAACATTTGGGAGATTTTCTGAACATGTTTCCTGAAACACTGCATCCCTGTGTTTTCAGAAGCCCTTCCCCTTGTGGAACCAAGATTTAATTTGTTCAAAATGTGGCTGTAATAGAAGCAGTACAGCCTGTAATCCTCAAAACATCGGTCAGAGTAGCATTCTTTACAGACATTTCAGAATGAATTGGCATTGGGCTCCTAAGTAAACTAGCCTAAAGGGGAGGTCACTGCCAAACAGAGCTTCCAGCTAGGTAGACTCATGCAGAGTGAAAGGAGAGCTTTGGTTTAACTTGTGGGATCATTCATAATTTTCAAGAGAAAGGATGGGATTCAGGTTTTCCCAGATTCTTCCTGATACGTGTTTTTCCACAACACAGGCTCACATCCTGGTCGACTGTGGAGAAGATAACATGTGCATTCCTGACTTGAAGCTGTCAGCTAGACCGTAAGTTTAAATAAATAAACTTGTCCATTTTATCTAATGGCATACAGGTGTTTACTTAAAGCTTCTCTGGAGAAAGTATACACTTCCAGCCACTACCAAAATAAGTGCACTGCGTGAAATTTCTGAGCTTGGCTACACTTTGGGTTAGCCTGTGGTTTAGGTCTTTGTCATTGGTGTCAAGTGACACACCCCAAGACTTTGCCTGAGCCGTTCCATCCTTCACCAAAAGCGGGGGGAAGTGTTTTTGTTTGAAGTTAACTCATCTCTGGTGGTTCCGGTTTTGCTCCTCTCTACCCGCCTCAACCCATCCCCACCCCAGGAACTATCTCGCTGCCAGTGTTTGGAAGCTTCTTGGTAACCTCTCAAGGGGACTTTTTCCAAACTTCATAATCTAGCCAGGGTCCAAAGCAATAGCTTTGATTAAGGGTCACAAGTAGGCATTTCCAAATGCTGTTTCAATTTGAAGTTTGGAGTGAATTAAATTTCCTCAAAATACCTCACAATCAGCTATTTGAGATCTTCCTTTATCTGCCTCTTTCTTCCCTCTTATTTTCCACTTTGCGTCACACACAGCTTCCCCTCCTACTTTCTAAACCATCTCTCTCCCTCTCTTCCCATTGCCCATCTTCCTCCTATGGGATGTTTTCAGTGATGTGCTGAAGCCATCTCCTCCTGGCTTGTGAGCCAATTGTTAACTTTTCGGGAATTTTTGCTGGCAGACTGTTAAGTATGTTGGGAGCTTGAAATTGATCACAGTGGGAGGATTTACACCACTGGAATCGGCAAATGCTACACATACTGGTTTTCTTTGTTTCCTTTTGTTTTTGAGAACTGGTTGTTAACTTTATTTATTATACAGGTTTTTAAAAATAAATAAATTTATTTATTTATTTTTGGCTGCATTGGGTCTTTGGTGCTGCGTGTGGGCTTTCTCTAGTTGCGGCGAGTGGGGGCTACTCTTCGTTGCGGTGCGCGGGCTTCTCATTGCGGCGGCTTCTCTTGTTGCGGAGCACGGGCTCTAGGCGCGTGGGCTTCAGTAGTTGTGGCACGTGGGCTCAGTGGTTGTGGCTCACGGGCTTAGCTGCTCCGCGGCATGTGGGATCTTCCCGGACCAGGGCTCGAACCCGTGTCCCCTGCATTGGCAGGCGGATTCTTAACCGCTGCACCACCAGGGAAGCCCTATTATACAGTTTTGAAACGTTACTTTCCATTTACAGTTATTCCAAAGTAGGGGCTCTATTCCCTGAGTTGTACATACAGCTGTGAGCCTGTCTCAGACCCAGTGGTTTGTACCTCCTCCTCGCCGCCCCTCCCCCCGATGTTGCCCCCTCCTCCACTGGTAACCACTAGTTTGAAGCGCTGGTTGTTAAACATTTACCAGAACACCGCTGGATGTTTTCCTGCCCTTCTCATGCAGACATAGTTTTGATTCCTCTCACCGCCCCCTCATGAGGATCCATCTTGTTTTTTTTCCCAGTGTTGCATGTTTACATCCTCCTCTAAGTCCTTAAATAAAATATCCATGAATCCAGAGGTGCATAGTACCTAATGATTCTTTTTAAACTGCATTTTTAGAGATAAGCATCAGGTCATCATTGGAGATGAAAACCACCTTATGCTCACAATCAACGCGAGAAATGAAGGGGAAGGTGCCTACGAAGCCGAGCTCTTTGTGATAATTCCAGAAGAGGCTGATTATGTTGGGATTGAACGCAGCAACAAGGTAATGCCTGTAGGTGATCTGGAGGAGGAAAGGGCTCGGTGTATTTTTGAAGACAAATCCATGTTAAGTCATCTTAGCTGAGGATTTCTTCCTCAATGAAAGAAAACAAAATGGCACCTTATTTTGTTAAGCAGAATAGCAACGGCCCAGGAAGGAAGATGGTCTTAAGCAGTATTAATATCTTTCTTGGCCACGGTACAGAGATAAACTGGCCCGAGATTGGGAGCTGAACCACGGAAGACAGCTGTCCGAAAGCAGCCCCTCATCAACGTGATCCATCCGCTACACTCCCAAGCGAACTCCCACCCTCCCTGGCTGCTTTCTGGTCTTTGAGTTCCTTTATGCTTCAAGCAGGTCCCAGGAGGTCTGGTTTTCATTACTGCTTATGGAGGAAGGTCCGAGCAATCCCAGCTGAGCACTGAAAACAGCCTAGACAGGCACTGGAAAGGAAACACGTTCATGTTTTCTTTTTTCTTGGTCCACCTTTTCGGGACCGGGACCAAGAAAAAGTCAGGTTTTTGTCATTTGCCAGTCCTGCAATGCCACTATTTGTTAAACTGATGGCAATGCTTTTTATCGATTTCCTTTCCTTATCACAATATGAATCTTCCCACTCAGAATATCCTCAGGTTCTGCTCTAAAACCATTATAAATACACTGAAGGATAACAGAGAGAGTCCCTTGGTTTCGGAGATAACACAGACTCACAATTAAGGGCAGAGACCAAGTTTCACACTTTCATAGTCACCCCTGCACTTCACGTAGAAGTCGGCATGATGAGTGTTATTTAAATTCTTGCTGATGGATATGTTCATTTAACTGAAGTTTATTAAAGTTCTGCTACTTTCCAAAAACTGCATCCTCTTGGGAACGTGCACATTCTAATGATTAAATAATTTAATGAAAAATAATTCCTCTAAAGAAATGCTAACAACGGTTGTGATGTCAGTATTTGAAAGGCATTTACAAACGTGGGGAATACAAAATTATCTGTGCACACCTCTAGTCTCATGACTTATGTTTTGACTGAATTATCTTCTCAGTGAAAAAATAACCCAGAGGAGCAATAATCAAGTATCTTTGACAGTTGTAAAATCATCACGAGTTTCTGTTGAAGAAATTTGTAGGAACATATCACTTAAGAATAATTACATGCAAATAATACATAAACAAACAAACAATGAAGCTCAAGTATGTTATCTTAAAAAATGTTCCAGGGTTCTTCCTATATTTTTATTTCAACTCCCTTTCTGTCAGTGCACCCCTGACTTTGTTAAACAAAGCATCTATTCAAAATATTCTTCTTTTAGCAAAACATCTAGTTTACTGTTCACTGTTGGGTGGAAAACACAGGAAACATTTATCATTTCTATCTTTGGCTTTAAACATTATAACAGACATTATCTATAATCTCCAATGAGTCTTTAACTGTTTTTCCTCCATCAGTTTCCCTTGGGCAGAATTTGATTTGACATGACTAAGCCACATTCTAATTCCTCCTTTGTTGTTAAGCAGTTTGAAGTTTGTGTCTCTTTTTATTTATACTTGGTTCAAGTTTTCTTTTTTTTTTTTTTAACAATTTTCTCTCAAGGGGAAAAGTATGAGGGATTATCTGATTGTCAGTTTTGTTGTTCTTTGGCTAAAAACATTCATCTTTTTGAAAATGTAGAAGCTGATCATCTCTTTCTCTGGAGACCTTAACGGAGCCAGCCTTTACAATTCTTTTCAATGACCTTCTAAATTTTTCTAGGAATAAAGGCCCATGTGCTCTATCTTTTTATTATTATTGTTGTAAACTATATGTAACATAAAATGTACTATTTTAACCCTTTTGAAGTGTACAGTTCAGTGCCATGAAGTATAATCACGTTGTTGTGTAACCATCACTACCGTCCATCTCCAGAACACTTTCATCAGCCCAGACTGAAACTCTGTACCCATGAAACACCAACTCCCTCTTACCCCCTTTCCCCAGCCTCTGGTACCCAGCGTTCCACATTCTGTCACTATGACTGTGTCTATTCAAGGGACCTCATACATGCTCCACTCCTCTGTCTCAACCTACCTCACACTCAGTACGTCCAGAACTAGACGTCATCTTCCCACACTCCTCCTCCTCTCTCTAGTCTATCTCAGAGAATCACGCCAGTCTCCACCCAGTTTCTAAAGCCTAAGTCAGTCCTACACCTGTCCAACCCTATCCTCTATCCGTCTCACTGCCATGGTCCCTGCCTTCCTCCAGGCTGGCACAGTCTTCTCCCGAGATGGTTACACCAGTCTCCTAACTCATCTCCCCATCTCCCAGCCTCCAGCCCCTTCCCTGCATGGGAAGCCCTCTTTCTTTCTTTCTTTTTTTGGCTGTGTTGGGTCTTCGTTGCTGGGCTTTCTCTAGTTGCGGTGAGCAGGGGCTACTCTTCGTTGTGGTGCACGGGCTTCTCGTTGCAGTGGCTTCTCTTGTTGCGGAGCCTGGGCTCTAGGCGCGTGGGCTTCAGTAGTTGTGGCACGCGAGCTTGGTAGTTGTGGCTCACGGGCTTAGCTGCTCCACGGCATGTGGGATCTTCCCAGACCAGGGATCAAATCTGTGTCCCCTGCATTGGCAGGCAGATTCTTAACCACTGCGCCACCAGGGAAGCCCCGGGAAGCCCTCTTTCTAAAATGCAAATCTGACCTTGTCACTCTCTGGCTGAAAACCCTCACTAGCTCCCCATTGCTTGTAGGATAAAGTCCTACAAATCCCTGAGATGACTTAAGAGGCCCTTAATTACATCACCCCTGCTGACCTCCTCAGCCTCATCACGAGTCTTTGCTTCTTTCCTTTACCTCCCACCCTAGTCCTCGAGGGATGGAATTTCTTTTCTGTTTCTGTAACACCTATGCACCCTCCCGCCACAGAGAGCTTGCACTGCTGTTCCCTCTGTAACTCTACTCTCTCATCCCCTTTCCCCAGCTTACTTCTTACTACTCACCCTTCAGGCCTCAGCCTAATAACGATTGAGGCTGCTGAAATTCACCGAGCAATTGCTATGAGCTGGGCTCTGCTCTGTGCTCTTGCAAGTATTCAATTTACTTAGTCCTCATAACAGCCTGATAGAGAAACAGTAAGGCTATCATTATCCCCATTGTATAGATAAGGAGAAATTCAGAAACATGCCCAAAGTTACACAGCTATTACATAGCAGAACCAAGATTGACACCTCAGCTGTCAGGTCCAGGCCCGTCTTCTTAACCACTGAGCTGCCAGGCCCCCTATGAGCTTACGTCACTTCCTCCAGGATGTCTTCTCTGATTGCTTACTTCTATGTGCCTGTCCTCCTCCATCACTGTGAATTTCTGCTCTCATGAAACTTAACAAACTGTACTAATTGTGTGTTTCCACTGCTTGTTACAATTGCTTGTGATTCCTTATTACGATTCTAATAATAATACGACATTTAAGGAGGACAAGCGTGTTTTTTTTTTTGATCAGTGCCTGGTAAGTGGCAGGTACACAGTAAATATTTTCAGTGAATGAATAATACTCTAAGAGCTATAAATGGATGAGAACAAGATAGTCCAAGGAACAGCTGAGGAAAATAATCTAGAAATATCTAGAAAAACAATCATTGTTTCTCCCACTCAGAGAGAGGAAATAAAGGTTAAAAAAAGAAAAAGGGTGGGGAATCTGGGGAGAGAAAAGATCTCTGATTGATGTGAAAAAGCTATTTCTAGAAAGCTGGGGAAAAAATGTACATATGACTTTCAACCTTCAGATAAGATAAAAATATTTACTATAGAAACAAAATCCTTGAATTATATTCAAGGGACACGTGGGTATTTTGGAAAGCTTTTGCTGAGTTTGTTTTTTTTTTTTTTTCTGTTTTCAGGATTGAGTTAGTAATCCCAACACAAAACATCTCTGTACATTTAGGGTTAGTTATGGATCCTTCAGAACTTGAATACATGCTAAAGCTACCTTTGAGAAGCAAAAATATTATCAGCTTTTGGAAAATATGTTTCTTACCTCCTTAGGATACTAACATGTCACTCGGGTTATTTGGGAAGAGCAGGTATTAAATGCTGCCTCTGAATATCAGAGATTTCATTTCTTTCTCATGAGTTAAAACAGACCTTTCAATGGCTGATGGCAGGAAGAGGGCCTTATACTCAGCTGTGTGCTTGTCCATTTCATTTCAGGCTCCTTGTAGGGAAGATTGGGAGCTACGTTTGCTGTGTATCTCCTGACACCGTCTACTACTTTGTGCTGGACATTTTTCTAGGCACTGGGAAGAGAACAGATACAAAAATACCCCTGCCTGCTTAAGCTTATTTTCTTAAAGTGTATGATTTACCCACAGAGCTCTTGACTTAGGTGTCTGGGGTTTGTTTGCCTTTTCTTTGCTTTGGTTTTGGCTCTTGGTTTTTCTCAACCATGTGGAAAGAATGGAAAGGAGGTGGTTTCTGAAACTTATCCTTGAAAATTCACATTACTTCCTTAAATGAAATTTCGATAGAGCTGACAGACGGATAAGTGGTCCTTGTATTTGGAACCCTCTTCCATGGTCCTCTCATGGGGTCCTTTGTGAAAGTCCTCAGTTTGCAAGCTTATCTTTGGGCATGAGGCTGACAGGTAATATATCAGTAGCACTTAACAAGTTAGAATGAAATAATGGATGAACATATGTAGCTATTACCAAAGGCAAGAGCAGGGCCATAGGGACATTAGGTTTTGAAAGATGGAAAGGGGCTCAGGGTGGAGATCCAGATGTGGATTTCTAGCCTGAAGACACAAGGGAGAGCTGTGAGCAGAGGACAGGAGTCCAAAGATAAACCCCCTTTACTTTCTCCTCCGTCGGGTGTAACTTTTTTTTTTTTTTTAATGCTACCACATAGAAATAACTTTTAATTCTTTCCACTCAGTTTGTATATCCTTGCAGACTATTTTCTCTACCCACACATACACACCTCCATCTCTACGTCTACGTTTCATAGACTATCTTTCCAGATCAACACTCATAGATATAACACATCCTTTGTAATTCTGGCATAATATTCCACTGTAAAGATCCATTAATTTAAACACAGGAACATTTATAATAACACAAACATAGGTTAATAACTCCTTTTCCACTAGATTTCACTGTTTTCCTTTCATTTGTTTTCCACATAAACATAGGACAGAAGACTAGAAAGCAGAACACCACAATCTCAGTTTTTTCCACTAAACTGAAACCAGTGTTGAATCACAATCTTCTTCTTGCTAAAATAAACAATATTTTAAACACAAACACAAATGCTGCAATAAATATAACCCTTATTTTCCCTTGTGTACTAAATTGCCATTATGGTACAAATAACAGGCTTTGGCAATGGACTCAAAAATGCAGTTAAAGATCCAGATCATCTCCTAAAATTATTCTTTGAACCTCAAAGAAATCTCCAAAATTAATGAACAATAATCAAAAAATTATTCCTGAGCTATCAGATGCTCCTGGTGCCGAGTTAAACAAAGCAGTTTTCAAGAACTGGGGCCCAATAAGAAATACACTAACACCACCTCATACAATCAGCAAAACAATAGTCTCCCCAAATTTTCCCCTTAAAAATTACATCATCCTCAAAAACTTCAACAAAGAACTATCATATGATCCAGCAATGCCACTTCTGTGTATATATACAAAGGAAATAAAATCAGTATCTCAATTGATATCCGCACATCCATGTTCGTAGCAGCACTACTCACAATAGCCAAGAGGTGGAAACAACCCAAATGGCCATCAATGGGTGAACAGATGAACAATATACAGTACACACATGCAATGGAATATTATTCAGCCTTAAGGAAGGAAATTCTGCCACATACTACAACATGGATGGCCCTTAAGGACATCCGGCTAAGTAAAATAAGCCCGTCGGGTGTAACCTTGAGACCTTCTCCAGCACATAGTTCTAAGTGCCTCTTCAAACTTGAGTTTTTATACATTCTAATCAGAACAGGATATGGGGCAAGACGGGAGGTGAAAAGCAGTGGGCAAACATAAAAAAGTGTTCTCTTCCCATCTTAAGTATTTATAGGATTGAACAAAGATTGGGTATGTAATCTCAAAATGGAACCATGGTATGGAGAAATTTGTGTCCAAAGCAATTCTCTTGCAAATGGTCATTGGGTTGTAGGATAATCTATAATATACATCTTGCTGGCATTTCATGTTTGCAAAAGTTAATTTGTTTAGTCATGTTTAATTATCCATGATCTTCATGGCCCAAATTGAACAGAACAGTAGTGCAAATCATTTCAAAAATGTTCATTTAAATAGTCTACTAAGCATTTTCAGGAACTTCCCTGGCGGTCCAGTGGTTAAGACTCAGAGCTTCCACTGCAGGGGGCGCAGGTTCAATCCCTGGTCAAGGAACTAAGATTCCACATGCCATGCGGAGCGGCCAAAAAAAAAAAAAAAAATATATATATATATATATATATATGTGTGTGTGTGTGTGTGTGTGTATATATATATATATATATATATATATATATATATACACACACATATATATATATATATTCTACTAGGCATTTTCTTCCTCAATGAAACACAACAAATGTGTTTACCCATCCAACACGTTTCTTCTTAAAATTAAACTTTGGTCTTTTCTCACAAGCTTCTCTTCTGAGTTGATGGTCACACATGAACCCTTGGGCTCAGGCACTCACACAGGTGTTTGAAATCAAGGGAAGCTGCCTGGCCCACAGCATTGCTTTTGCGACAGGATGTCGTTTATTCTGCCCCTGACTCTACACTGGTGTTCTTTCCCGTTGCAGGCATTGAGACCACTGAGCTGTGAGTACAAGATGGACAATGTCACCCGAATGGTGGTGTGTGACCTTGGGAACCCTATGGTGGCTGGAACAAATGTAAGAGAAACCCAGATGCACTTAACTGATTTCTGTCTAATTGAATTTTAAAGAGAACTAGTGGAAATCCCCCCAATTAGCACTCAGCAATTTAGCACCTGGCAACTAAAACCAATTAGACAGGAAATTCCCAGGGTGGTGGGATTTTGCATCACAACCCACACTGAGTGGACAATCCGAGCTAAAATACACAAAATGATGAATACTTTCGTATGCCTTTTCTTTTGACATCAGTCTTACATGTCTTCAGTCTCAACAAATCTCTAAAAACTATTTTTTTTACTACATATTTTTTTCTCGAGTATTTTTTCTTTGAATTTCACTACAAATTTTTTCTTTGAATCCAAGAACTACGATGTAAAGGATTTAAGAAATAACAGAATTAAGAATTTTAGCAAAGATGATTAAACTTTTACTTTAGATATACCTCCCATGTGAATATCATTCACAGTGTTTTCCTGTTAAAATATTACCATAATCCAGGTTTTAAAACAGCTTTACCAGGTCTGTACTTTCCATGCATCTTACTTGATGAAGAATAATGCAGAAAATTGTTTAGAGCAAGAAAAAAGAAAGGATCACTCATGATCTGTAACAGGCTTATGAAAGAATAAGGAGTCTTCTTTTTCTTTCTTTGTTTCCAGATTTAGGAACTTCCCATTCAGGATTACTTGTGGTCAATAAATTCATTTTATGCCATTGCAGTTTAAGTATACACAGAGTAACTCCTTGTAATAAATATCACAGTAGAAATCATTATTTTATGGAGTCATAAATCAGGAAAAAAACCCTGAAATCTGCAAATACTATGTAATTAAGTGTTACAAATTAAACATATGTATTCCTCTGTTTTAAATTAGATGCTTATGATTCATTGATAATGAAATGGCCTGTTTGAAAAAACCTTCCTGGAAATGTGTAAGTGTGTAGGTTTGTATTAGAACAGCTTCCCAAAGCATCTTCCAAAGAGTGTTAATCCTTTGAGGCAAGCCTTTAAAAGGGAGCCCTACAGTCACTGCTGAGAATCATATCCTCCTCTGGGACATTCAGGTGCCTATTTCATTTTAAAGGTGCTGAGAAGTTCTGCAGTAAGGAAACCTTCTAGCCCAGTGTTTCTCATATTTATTTGAGCCTTTGAAACTTTCTATCCAGTAACACCTATTCCCAGTTTATACTCTAGGATACTGTGCTAAAATAATATGTTTGCCTTTTTATATTCTAAATTGATTATCATTCCATTCATCCTGGGTATTTAAAAGATATGCCAAGCTGTAGTCTAGTAAACTCACTTCTTGGGTCAAAAAAGTAAATATTTAAATGAAAGATAAATGTTTATAATAGATTTTTATTAACTAATATGTATTGATTGCCCTCTGTGTTATAATTCCATCACTGGGTGTTTTGTGTGTGTTATCTCATTTAATTTTCACAACTACCAACAATCCTATGAGTCAGGTATTTCTCCTGTGTTATGGATAAGGAAACTGAGACTCAGAGAAATCAAATGAGTTACCCAAAGTCTCACATAATGAAGAACAGAATCAGGATTCGAACCAGGCCTCAACAAAAAACCCACGTTCTAGCAGGTCTGCAAAAATTGGATAAAAACTAATGAATAACAGATGAGATTTTTCAACAAAGCCATGAAAGATAGAATGGGATGTCTAAGCTGAGATATTAGAACATTTTTCATTAGAATCCTTTTATCTAGACGCTAATAAATCCTTTGGCTAGTTTTCAAGAAAAATTCAGCCACCCAATTTGATAGGAAAAGGTCTACCTAAGGCCAGACAGAAATGAATTGACATGGTGGTAATGGTGTTAGCATCTATAGGTGACCGGGCACTCATTCCTTTTTCAGTATTAAAAGTGTTAAATCCAGACCAGAGATCATCTAAGGTCATCAATAACTAAGGATAATCTTGGAACAAAAACTGGACACCAGTGTTGTTCAAAGTGGAGGGTAAAAATGGCAGTGTGGTCTTAGCCACAAATGTGTTTTTGTGAAAAGATGTCAATCCATTTTACCAGCAAATAATCTTTAGAAGTCAAGGAAGTAAATTGTTTGTATTCGTTTATCTCTGAGGTCTATAGTAGAAGAAACCTAATAGCTTTCTTATCTCACCCTTGAATGCCCTTAAACACATCAAATTTTATTGCATTCTGTTTTGTTATAAAATGCTTTGATTTATTTACTTCTTCATTTTGTACTTCTAAAAGAATACTCTCAATGGGTTGTAGTAAAATTCCAAATGTAAAAGTAGTCCTAACTATTTTAAAGCATCACAAATTGCCAGGATTAATTATCCCAGTCCTGATATTTTTTAAAAAGTAGTTTTCAAGTGACGTTTTATTTTAACAAAGAATTCAAGGTTGTATTCAGAAGTTTACTTCTGATTTGTAAGTAGTAACATCATTTTCATATAATAGCTTTAGTAATGTAAAATATTTATATACCGATAAGATTTGTAAAAATTCACAACGTCTCTCTAGTAGGATAATAAAAAAAAAATAGTGGCTCAACAAAGGCTCTTTAGAATCAATGTCCAGAGATCTGGCTTTTGGTTCTAGTTAAGAACATATGTCTCTTATCAGTATGAAACTGTCACACCTTTAGGGTATCCTCATCTCATGCTGAATAATAAAAGACCAACATTAAACAGGCCTCCCCACAGTATAGTAAGCTCCCCATCACTGGAAGTGTGCAAACAAGGGCACACTCTTTTTCACCATTTTTAATTACACCCCTTCTATATGCCTGGTACTAAACTAGAGTCTGATAATATCAAGATGAAAATGTACAATCCCCATTCCATAAGAAACTTAAAATTTAGCAATATCATAGGTTGAGTCATGGGTGAGTAGCAAAGAAGGAGACAAAGGATAAAGAGAACATTTCTGCCTGACCTGGCCTGTGGGCTTGGAGGGTGTATTGCAGGAGGATCCCTTGCCCTGAGCTTTGACGCATGAGTAGGAGTTCTGCAAGTAGAAAAAGCAGGAAAAGACTTTAAAAGTTTGTAAAGAAGAGAGAAGAGCATGTGCAAAGCCCCAGAGGTCTGACAGAAAATTGCACGTTTGGAATTATAAAGGAATTCATCCTGGCTGGGGCATAAGGTTGTATAGGCTTAATAATTAGGCATACCCTAATTATTATCCCAGTTTCTCCATCGATCAGCAGTGATACCTTGGGCAAGTCACATGGAGATGGGAGAATACCTGTTTGTAGGAATGTTTGGAGCAATGCAATGATACGGTAGATGTAAAGCCACCAGGGCAGTACCTGGCTTGCAGCTCGTTTGGTAAGGGCTAGTGAACTGACGATTTATGATAAAAATGATGGTTTATTATTAGTTCATATTATTACTGGTTCATAATAACACGAGTTTGATGGCTGGTTTGATTCTCATAGTGTAGTGGCTGTGAGTTCCAGGTTCTGGAGTTGGCTTGTAGCGATTTCAGTTCCAAATCTAGAGTGTATTTGCTCTGCACCTGGAACAAGGCACTGAATCTCCCTAACCCTCAGATTGTTGCTGGACGGTAAGATGTCAGCATTCACAGTATAGCTCGTAGTGTGGATGCTGTGATTACATGAGACATTGCATGTAAGGCTTAGTACAGCGCATGAGAGCCTAAGTAATAGAATTACATGTCTTAGCTATTATTTTTACTTCCTTATTTATATTATCATTGGATTCACTTTTCTCCAGGTTTTTAAAAAGCTGTTTTCAAACTATAAAAATATTAAGAACAGTTTTAGAACTTTGGAAAAGAAAGCAAGGTGGAAAAAATAATCCATACACTCACAACCGTTAACTGCAGCATATTATCCTGGTATATTTTCTAACAAGACACCCTCACTCCTGTACAGTCATTTTTCCACTGGTAGCCTTTTAAAACCATAGGTGAAACCATGGCACATACAACTTTGCAACATTTTTTTCTTTTTTGACCATAGTTACATTAGAAGCATTTTCCACATGGCATAGGCTTCACAGATGTAACTTCAGTGATGACATAAATGTCCATCAAACAGAATTATCACAGTTTTCTAAATCAATCTCCTCTCGTATATTTAGGTTGTTTTTAATTTAGCACATAAAGAAGGTGGCAGGAAAAGAGTTGATAGGAGGATAAATGAAGAGAGGGAACCACAATATGTAGGGACTCACATCGCCTGGGCCCCGAAGTCTCAGCTACCCCAAGGTAGAAGCAGAAAAAGGGACAGCAGTCTAGGGTGGGGATTTTCAGGGATGACTTAAAAAGATTTCTATGCTGTGTATAAGGTTCCTCCCATGTAATAAACTTAGTGTCTTGTGATTTTTTTCTTTTTTTTTAGTCTTCCCTGGGCCTCCGATTTGCAGTTCCACGACTTGAGAAAACAAACATAAGCATTAACTTCGATCTCCAAATCAGAAGGTTAGACCTTTACATGCCTGAAATATCATCAGCATTCAGTATTAAAGAGAATCCATGGTGAAATGAATGCCCTCATCAAGCTCCTTCACCTTAAACATTCTTCTGAAATTAGAACCCAGACGTTCACAGACCATTTTCCTTTGTTTCTCAGTTATTAGTTATTTCAGTTTTTTTCTTTTTCTTTTCTTTTTTTTTTTTTGGCTTTTGAAGAAGAGATCCATTCTGCAGGCCAAGGTGTGAGAACAAAATTCTGTCCTGAGCACGCTCCCACCCCACCTGCTCCTCCGTCTTTCCTCTTTCTGATGCACATGGCTTTTCCCACCCCGCACCAGTACCCCTACCACATCCTGCCATTCTCTGCTGGGGGTCAGCTAATCCCTGAGAACAAAATTTCTGCAAAAAAAAAAAGCATAGATTTTGAGCTTGCGATCTTGAAATCTAACTTTTCAAGGATGAATGAGTCCCTGATGGTTTAATTGTGAGCAGCAAGGCAGGACGCAGGTAAGATCATATACTCAGAAGGCAGGGCCTTCTCTGGCAACTCTAAGCCAAACCCTGAAGGGAGCTGCCCCTTTTATCTAAGGCTGACTCTGCCCCAGGATTCAAGTGTGACTTTACCTTGTCTCTGTCTATTCTGTTTGCTCCTTCATGGCTGAAAATAATATTTCATGAGTTAAAAGACCTACAGAGAGCAATGAATGTGTCATGAGGGCCAGGGATTCCCAAGTGTGGACTTAAACCCTTTAGCCAGTAAGGGAATCAATGTAATGGCTCTAGACCTGGATGAAAAGAAAAGGATATTGAATGGAATATATCAGAGTTCATGAAAAATTCCTTTCAGATACATGTAAATGTGTGTCGTAAGACATCCTGTAGGATGTATATAAATATATATGTGTGCGTGTATACATATACACGCACACATATATATTTGTGATCTGCAATTTTAAAAGTTTGAAAAACACTGATATAGACAGCACATGCTCAGTGTGTTCAACCCTTGTTCTAATATAACAATGACTCTGAAGTCAGTACCTACAATTTGGTTCTCAAATACTGGTGTGCAAGATGGCTAATCTCTAAACTTACCTTCTGTCCTGCAAGAAGTGAAGTCATTAGAGTGTGATGACTTTTAGAGTAATTACTTTACACAATGGATTACTTTCTAATAGCTACTTCAATTAGAGGTTTACAATTAAAAAAAATATATATATAATCCTGGACTTCCTTGGTGGCGCAGTGGATAAGAATCTGCTTGCCAATGCAGGGGACACAGGTACCATCCCTGGTCCAGGAAGATCCCACATGCCGCAGAGCAACTGCGCCCGTGCGCCACAACTCCTGAGCCTGTGCTCTAGAGCCCATGAGCCACAACTACTGAAGCCCGCGTGCCTAGAGCCCAGGCTCTGCAACAAGAGAAGCCACCACAGTGAGAAGCCTGCGCACCACAACGAAGAGTAGCCCCCACTCACCACAACTAGAGAAAGCCCGCGAGCAGCAACAAAGACCCAACGCAGCCAAAAATAAATAAATAAATAAAATTTTTTAAAGTCTTAAAAATATATATATATAATCTCTATAAGAATGTAGTAGATTTTTAAAATCTGCAACCTGTGTCACAAACCATATCCCCTCAACTTTGTGATAGATTTCTAGGAAGGAAGGTTTTCTAACTTAGGTGTTCTTGTCTGACCATAATCAGGTCTTTTTTGAATTTAACTTAAATATCTTCTACTGAATCTTAGAGGTTTTAAAAATTTTACCCAAATTAGTGATGGGATACAAATGGAATGAATTCATCTATCATATCCCTTCATTTTACCAAAAGCTTATTAAATCACTTCTTTGTATCTATATAAATGTATATTTTCCAAAAGGTTCAGGTAGTCCTAAATATTTTCATTTGGAAAATCCCCTGTTTATATTTCTAAGTTTTCAGAATAAAAAAGAGAAAAAGAAAAAGCACTCCATAGGGAAGGACCACCATCTCTCCAGACACTTCAGTAACCTGAAGTTTCTGTTTTTCACCATCATTGTCTGTAACATTGATCCTGCAGTAGCTTGAAGCTTTGCATCACTTCAGAAAAAGATACCTATCTCATAAAAGTTGCAGCCTTTAGATAGAAAGTCTGGTACGAAGATGCAAAGCAAATTCCTGATGTTTGCTTCTTACCCTTAATTGCAGTTTCGAATAATAGAATGGATGTAACTAGTAGCTGAATCAAGGAACAAAAGACACTAAATAATGTTGTAAATGCCTTCCCCAAAACCATTCTGTAGATCATCATTCAAATAATGAATTTAGCGAGGAAGTGCTGAATTTGATGGAAAATAGAAATGGTCGCATTTTAAACATCCCTCTTCATCTAAAATGGTCCATGATTATATTCCATCCTCAGACTCTATAGAAACTCATGACTATTTTAACATTATCCTGAAAAATACAAAAATGCAGAAATGTAGAAAGAACTGGAGAGGCAACAGCAACATACTAAACATCAAATTCCCAAAACATAAGTTCTAGAGATAAAAGTATTTGAGAATACTTTTAATATTCAAATACAGTGGTGAGCATTTGTCTGCATGCTTTGCTGGTGGGCTCCAAAGATGTACATAAGTGTTTAATGGATGGCTTGTATTCAGTTTAAATGTGTTTAAACCAAAAATAAATTAAACCAAATGCTCTCAAGTCTGAACTCAAGCTTTTGAGCACGTTGACCACCGGTACCCACATTTAATATCCTTTTCCACAAATAGAACCCAAAAGAGAAAATTAATAAACTTAAAATATTTTGTGTCACCAAATGTTTGCATTAACTGGTCTCTCCATGCCCCGGCTCTATGTGACATGTAAACATCTTCCTTCCTGCTTAGAGCTGGTCTCGATTTGCGATTCCCATGTACAAACAGATCTTTATGATCATCCTTGAAGCTGCTTCCTCAGTAATGGTGAAATGAACATTGTATTGTTTTGCTGACATTCCAGAGACCACAGAAAGCATAGAGGGAATGTTAGAAAATAGAAAATAGGAAACAATAAGGAGAAAGAAAATAGCATCGGAGTAATAAGTGAAAAACATGTTTATCCTTGGTACACGACATAAGCTATAGTCATGGAGAGGAAATTCATCATTTCTTGAGAAGAACTAGCACCGACGGTATAAATAGCTCAGCATCCAGGGCAGTGATGAATTGTTTGTTTGAATGGAGCAGTGGTATTAGTGAGGGAGGTTTCCTTCCAGGAAAGAGGTGAAAGATGCATCTAAGTTATATATCCAGCCTGGTGTCTTTTCTTACCAGGAGATTTTGCTGACACCACTGGTTGCAGTACCAAGTGCCCCGGCAAGCCTGTATGACAGAGGGTGATTTTAATTAGCCATCCAGGTCCAGCCTTGGATTCTGCCACTGCTTTTGTGACTTTTCAGAACAGCCTCTATAAGCCTCGTATTAGACTCCTGTCCCAAGACAATTTCGATGCTTGACATCTATTTATATTTTCAGGATGTCATGAAAATTGTATTATTTAAACCACTTGGAAGCAAAATGCAATAGAATTATAGGATAACTTAAATAAAACTTTTTTTCTATAATTCTAATTTCCACTGTTGCAAAGCAGTAGTGACCTAGAAACTAGAACAAGGTCTGGGTAAAAATGTGGAACAATTAGACTTAAGCTTCCAAAATAAAGAGTTCCCTGTAATGCACTTGGAACCATGAAGTCTGGAACAAGTGGAATTACTTAATTACTTCTTAGTAGTTAGTAAGTCAGAATCCTGCTTTTAAAAAAAAAACAACAGAACTTTTTAGTTGACTGATCCTCCGCAGATGTGATAATAATAAAGTGGCCTGGAAACTGGGGTTCAAACTTTGGTGAACAAGTCCCTGTAGGCTCATCACAAGCTTAGCAGTGATACCCCTTTGCAGGAAATGAGCCTGACATTTGCCTGTTTACGTCTTTTATGTGTGTTTGCCATTTAAGTTGCCTTATCAGTATATACAATCGAACAGGACTTTTCAAAAGCATTGTGGGAACAATTCTGTCTCTTCCTGCTTTGAAAGCAGACTTTTATCATATCTTTTCCAGCTCCCACATTTGGAAAGCTTCAAAAGCTAGTCAGGACATGCCCCATTACCCTCATCAGTGTGAGAGCCTGTCCATTGCATCTGCATGAGATTTGATGATGAAAAAAGAGGAGGCTTTCTCTTCTTAATGAGACCTGAATATAAACATGACCTGTTAGTGGTGGTGTCATATCCCAGTTTGCTAAAAGCTGCGTTATCCTTTGGAATATGAGGGTGATTTCGATGACAGCCTAGTAAGACAATGAGTGCAAATGGCAGCTGCATCCAAAGCCCAGCTACTGGTCCAGCCTCTTGTGACACGATGTTTTATTTTCCTTACAGCACTGGTTGCTTAATACATGCATTTTTAAAGTTAAATTTTATATCTAATTATATTTGAGAGAAAGAAACAGCAAACTTAAAAATAATTTTGCCACTGTTCAAAGAAATATTATTAAACATGCACCTTCTATCCTGAGATTCTTGAGGTGCCTGATGAGCATATATGTTATCTCCTAACTGTGTTAATCTCTTCCTGGGGTCTTACTTCTTCTCTCCACTGGCCATGCTTCTAATTCACTCCTCACCCCTCACCCTAGTCAGCCAGTGAGCATGCAGTAAAGTACGCTTATTTTAATATCACTTAAGAAATAAACCATTAGGAAGATAAATTTGCTGCCAGAACAATGTATGGTATGATGCATTCCAGAGCCAAACACAAACACTTTTTCCATTATGTGCTGCTCTTGGATTATTCACGTCAGTTCTCCTTTTATTAGTATGGAAAATCAGGAGTTGACTGTGCTGTCCTTTCCCATTTGATGCGCAATGAACTTGATGCACAGAGAAGTTAAGGAATGTGTCCCTTGTAGAAGCTGGACGAGAGCTCAGCTTACTGCCTTTTGGGCTTAGTCATTGCAACAAAGACGTGTTGGCTTCTCTAGAAATATATTATGTTTTCAGATAAGGTGTCTCCTCATGGAAAGTTATTACATTTCTTTTGCTCACAGAGGATCTTAGCATTTCCATTTACAAATGGTTACAATTTTGTAGGATGGATATACTTTTGTTTTCCAAATGATCATATTGGTAATGCATGTTGCTCCTCTGATATATAGAAGGTTTTTTATGATCGTCTATGGTAGTAACACGTCTGAGAAAATATATTTAAATCATATGTCAACTGTGTTTTAGTTCCAACAAGGACAACCCAGACAGCAATTTTGTGAGCCTGCAAATCAACATCACTGCTGTAGCTCAAGTAGAAATAAGAGGGTAAGTAATAAACAAGGCATTAGAGTAATTATACTTTAATAATAGCTTTCTGTATAGGAGTTATGATAAAATACTAGTAACAACTATATGGAATTTTCCTAATGTATTAGAGATCACAGTTCCCTTTGGTTATAAAGTTTCATTCTTTTCAACCCATCTTTAGCTTTCCATTGCTAAGTAAGCGTCAACCCTGTATAATAATGCTAAGGCTATCAAAACAGGAGATCACTTTATTCTCCAGACTGACAATTCAGTAATCAAACTATAAAAAACTAGTGATAAGAAGCCAGATAAAATAGGCAACCATGTGATTGCCCAAAAGTCTCACTTTCCCCCAAAATTATTTTCACGTAATGAAAATTCAGCCTCACCATACCGCATCTTGAGTTTAAGAAATGGCTAAGTCTTAGATGTGAGGTTTGATGGGCTCTACAGTTTGTGTCTTTTTCCTTCTGTCCTATTCTTTGAAGAAGTTGCCAATAAGCAATCAATTGAGAGACAGGAAGAATGTGGTCAAGTAAAAGGCTTGGAATAAATACCATCTGGGAAATCTGTGCCTGGAGGGAAAAAAGAAATTGGAAATGGACTGCATGTAGTTCTTATCTTGCACCAAGTGTGGACTTCATTGATTTTATTCTAGTTCTTGTTTCATCAGAACAGTTAAGGACTTGGCTACAAATGTCAGCTGGTATTTTAGGCTGAATTGTCCCTGGGGCTCCAGAAATCCCAGTTCCCTTTCCTTTTCTGTAGGTCCTGAGTCCTGGTGGTTCACACTCCTCCATGATGCCAGCTGTAGATTTCTGCACTCAGAGCCGTTGTCATTGTGCATTGTCTTACTGCTGCCCCGTGTGCTCAATGGCGGCGGGGTCGGGGGGCGGGGCCCGTATGCCATCCTGGCACCACTGAGTTTCCACCTAGGGGGCTAGGGAATAATAATAATGCCTAACATTTATGATCTCTTCATGTGCTACACCAGCATGTCAGCATCTCTTAATAAGTGCTCGCACCCTCGCTGTACAAATGAGAAAGTTGTGGTGCAAGGAGTTGAAGGCTACACAGCTAGGAAGTGGGGAGCTAGAATGTAAATACAGGCAACTTGTCTCCAGCTACATGTTTATAAATGATCATGCTCTACAGCCTATGAGAGAGAGGCTTTTGAACCTTGTCTACACAAATTTTGTGTGTACTTCTGTGGTTTATTTTCATGCAGATGAATGTTTTTGACATTCGCTCACTTTAATGCCTGTGCCTATAGTTCATTCATTTGAATTGCGGAAGAATATAACATTGTAAAGCTATAAAGTAACTTATGTATCTATTCTACTTTTGATGAATATTGGGGGTTGTATTTTTTCTTTTTTACAAGCTTTCTTATACTATCTCCTGCTACACACGTGGCAGAAGGTCAGAAGGGTATGTGCTTAGAGGTGGAATTTCAGGATCAGGAAGTATACACTATTTAACTTCACTAAATAATACCAAACTGTTTTCCAAAATAGTTATACCAAATTACAGCCCCACAAGAAGTGGATGAGAGTTTCCATTGCTCTACATTATTAACTAACTTTCAAAATGGTCTAGTTTTTCATTTTGAGCCAATCTGATGGAGAGGAAATAATATCCAACTGAAGGTTTAATTGGCTGTTCCTTGATTCCTAAATGAGATTAAGCAGTTTCATGTGTTTGTTAATTTTTTATTCTTCCTATATGGAGAAATTTCTGTTCGTTCTTTTGCACCTGTTTCTACTAAGTGACTTGAATTTTTCTTATTAGTTCATAAGAATTCTTTCATATTCTAGAGTTGAGACACTAATCCTTTATCAGTCATGCATATTGCAAATGTCTTTTCACAGGGTTTGAGTTTTGTTTTTAAGTCAAGTTTATTGAGGTATAAATTATATAAAGTAAAACTGACTGTTTTTTAGGTGTCCAGTTTGAAGAGTTATGACACCACAAGAACATTCACTATAAAACAGTTCCAAAACCCCAAATAGTTTCTTCATGTGCCTTGTAGTCAATCCTACCCTCACTCCCACACTCTGGCAACCTTGATCTATTTTCTGTCGCTCTGTTTCCAGAAAATCATATAAATATACTCATACAGAATGTAACCTTTTGAGTCTGGCTTCTTTCACTTAGCATAAATGCATTTGAAAAATATCCATGTTCTTACATGTATCAGTATTTTGGGTTTTGTTTTGTTTTTTTTTTGATTGCTGAGAAGTATTCCACTATATGGATGTCCCGTGCATAATTCATCCATTCACAAGTTGGTGAACATTTGGGTTATTTCCCGTTTCAGGCTATTAATAATAAGTCTGCTATAGGAATTCACACACAGGTCTTTGTTGGGACATTTGTTTTCACAAATGGAGTTACTGAGTCGTATGGCAAGTGTATGTTTAGCTTTATAAGAAACTACTGAGCTGTTTTTCAAAGGGGCTGTACCATTTCCATTTTGCATTCCTACCAGCAAAGCATGGGAGTTCCGGCTGAGCAGTGTGGCTGCCAGCATGTGCTTGAGATTTGTTTGTTTGTTTTTAGCCATTTTGGTAAGTGTGTCAGTGAGAAGTATCTCACTGAGGTTTTAATTAGCATTTTCTCATGACTAGTGATACTGAGCATCTTTTCACTGCTTATTTGCCATCCGTGTCCCTTTTTTGGTAAAGTGTCTCCTAAAATTTTTATCCATTTATTACTGAGCTGTCTGTCCAAAATCATTGATCAGATAAGTGTCCTGAAAATATTCTCTCCCAGTTTATGGTTTGGCTTGTTATTTTCTTAATAGTGATGTTCAAAGAGCAAAAGTTTTAAATTTTGATATAATCCAACTTCTAAATATTTTATAGTTTGTGGTCTTTGTGTCCTGTCTAAATCTTTGCTTTATCCGGAGTCACAAGATTTTCTCCTATGTTTTCTTCTACAAGTTTCATAGTTTTACATTTTGGTCTATGATTAGTTTTAAGGTAGTTTTTGTATCTGGTGTGAGGTAAGGGCCAAGGTTCATTTTTGCATGTGAATATCCACTTGTTTCTGTGCCATTTGTTCAAAAGACTGTTCTTTCCCCATTGAATTACTTGGCACCTTTGTTGAAAAATCAGTTGTTCATCTGTGAGAGTCTATTTCTGTACCTCCTACTGTTTCATGGAGCTATACGTGTATACATATACAACAAGTCTTGAAATGCAGTCTGTATTCTGAGATCTTGGTAAACCCCCTTACCAATTTAGTAGCATTTTGTGTGATGATTTTCTACAAAATTATCATGTTATCTGTGAATAAAGACAGTTTTACTTCTTCCTTTCTAATCTGTATGCTCAAAAGTTTAACCAGCTACAAAGTTACAGGGAACAGTCCCTGCAAGAGATCCCTCACTTCTGACACAAACTACAGATTTGGGGGGTTCCCATCCACCCACAGGTTCAGTAATTCACTTAGAAGGACACACCAAACTCTGAAAGCTATTATACTCATGGGTACAATTTATCACAGGGAGAAGATACAGATTACAATCAGCCAGGGGCAAAAGTGCATAAGTTGGAGTCTGGGGAAGTACCAGACACAGGGCTTCCATTATTCTCTTCTGCAGAGGCAGGATGGATTACTTTCCTAGTATTGATGTGTAATAGTATGCTGCTATCAGGGAAGCTCACTCAAGCCTCAGTGTTCAGTTGTGGCTTTTTTGGGGTTTTTTTTTTTGGCGGGGGTGGAGGGTGTGTTCCATAACATAGGTATGATTGACTGATTGACCACTTAATTGATCTCAGTCTCCAGGATGACTGAGATGATGTGACCAAACACCCCATCCTGAATCACTCTGTTGGTCTTTCTGGTGTGAGCCACTCCCACCACCAAAAAACCAAAGATACTCCTTCCTCGCAAGCATAAAATTTTGAGACCACAGAGGTTACCTCTCGGAAGCTGAGGGCAAGGGCCAGACCTCTTTGAGGGCAAGGTTAAACTGTTTACTGCCTAGTTTTGCCTTTTATTTCTTTTTCTTTTTCTTTTCTTACTACATAGACTACAACTGCCAGTGCAAGCCTGAATAGAAGTGGTAAAAGTAAAAGGTAAAGCCTTGCCTTGTTGATAGACCCTGGCTTGATCTTAAGGAGAAAACATTCAGTCTTTTACCATTAAGTCTGATGGTAGCTGCAGGGCTGTTATAGATGCCTTTATTAAGTTGAGAATGTTCCCTTTTTCCTAGTTTTCTTAACAATTTCTGACACGAATGTGTATTCAGTTTTGTCAAATGTGTTTTCTGTGTCTATGAAGAGGATTAAATGATTTCCACTTTTTGCCCACTGAAGTGACAATTCGGTTAATTTTTGTTTCCAAATTTTAAACCAAAATTGCATTCTGGGCAAGAAGCACACTTAATCATGATGATTAGCCTTTTTATATATTGTGGGATTCAACTTCCTAAAATTTTGTTAGTGACTTTTGCATACATGATGGGAAATATTGATCTGTAGTTTTCTTTTCTTACAATTTTGTTCTGATTTTGGTGTCAGGAGGATGCTAGCTCCTTAAAATGAGATGAAAGTATTTACCCATCTTCTCTATTTTCTGGAAGAGTTTGTGTAGAATTGGTATTATTTCTAACTTAAATATATGGCAAAATTCACCAGTGAAGTCATCTGAGCCTGGAGTTTTGGGGTTTTTTTGGGGGGGGCGGTGCTTTTTGTTTTTGTAGGAAGGTTTTTAACAATTCCATTGCATTCATAGATATAAGGCTATTCATATTATCTATTTCTATTTGAATGGGATTTGGTAGTCTGTCTTTCAAGGAATCATCTTTCAAGAATCATCTAAGTTGTTACATGTTTCGGCATAATTTTCTCTCATTTTCCTTTTAATGTCTGTAGGACCTCTAGTGGTTTCCCCTCATCATTTCTGATACTGGCAATTTGTAACTTCTCTTCCCTTTCATTTTCCGTAATCAATCTGGCTAGTGTTTAGTGATCTTTTCAAAGAACCAGTTTTTGTTTCATTGATTTTTCTTTTTTTTCTGTTTATTTGTTTGTTTGTTTTGTTTGTTTTCTATTTCATTGGTTTCTACTTTTGTCGTTATTATTTTTTTCCTTCTGTTCATTTTGGGTTGGATTTTCTCTTCTTATTCTAGTTCCTCTATGTAGAATTAGAGACTTTCTTCTTTTCTTACATAAGCATTTAGTGCTATAAATTTCCCTGTAATATTATTTTAGCAGCATACCAAAATGTTGATATGTTGGGTTTTCATTATAACTCAGCTCAAAATATTTCCCAGTTTGCTTTGTAATTTCTTCTTTAACTCACGAGCTGACTCATAGGAAGTGACTTGTTTGATTTAGAGATATTTGCAGCTAATCTAGATGTTTCATTTTTGTGCATTTTTAATTTAATTCTGCTGTCCCTCTTGATGAGAAAAACACTATATTAAAAAATCAGAGAAGAAAATACAAGCATTACTTTTTACCATCTTATTTTGATATCTTTTTAAAATTTACTATCTTATTTTTACTATCTTATTTTGATATCTTTTTAAAATTTACAACTAGTGTATATGAAATTTTGTCTCTTTCTTTAAGCTTAGCTTATCTTTGTTTTGCTTACCAAAAATAAATTGAAACTGTTTCTTAATTCCAAAATAAATTTTAGTCCAAGTCATCTAAGTGCTTAATTTAACTGTATTTATTCTCACATATCCATTTTAAGAGATTAATATTTTAAATTATATTTCTGCAATCACTTATGACACCAGTGTTTCTAAGTAAAAAAAGAAGGAAACTTTCTATTTGTTTTACCAATGATCAAAATAGGTAATTAAAATTGGGTTTCTCATGTAGGTGGTTATTTTCATTGCTAGATTAATATCCAACAATTTTCCACAGTTTATTCTCTAAGATAAAGGGTTTTTTTTTAACCATTTTGCAAAGTAAAGCTCTTTCCTCCAAGTACTCAGCAAAAATATTTGTTCCAATGTTTAATTCTTCAAGGAGAAAACAGCTAGTGTGTTGAAAATCTTCCATGTTCAGTCCAATGGTGTTTATTCCAACATATTTTATCTAATAATTCTTTTCTAAAATTTACTGTTGTTTTTATAATTTTAAAAATAAACTCAAATGGATTTATTTCTTTGAATGGGGGGAAAAAAAAGTACTGCGAATTGTCCCATTTGTTTCAAAGCCAGATAATGTCAACACTGTCTTTAAGCAGATTTACATGTCATTTGTTGGTACAAAGGATTAATTTAGCATACACCTGCAGAGAAGTAAATTTGGCTATAAGAGGCAGCACACATAGTATTGAGCTCACAAAGAGTAATAAAATTGTGTCCTTGATAAACAACAAGGTCCTACTGTATAGCACACATAACTATATTCGATATAAACTATAATGGAAAAGAGTTTGAAAAAGTATATATATATATATATATATATATATATATATACACACACACATATATGTATAACTGAGTCACTTTGCTGTGCACCAGAAACTAACACAACATTGTGAATCAACTATACGTCAATAAAAAAAATTCTTAACAAAATAAAAATAAAATTGTATCCTTGGCAAAATAATCAGGACTGAGTGGGTTTGTGTTAAGAGAGACTGCAATCATGGATAACCATGATTTACATAGATACTGTCTATAGCAGGTAGAGCCAACCTACACATTATTGTTCCATACAACAAATGATAGTCTTTGCTATTTGGGACTAATAGGGATTGGAAATGGGATTATGAAAATAGGGCTCACACCACACAACCAAATCATTAGATTTGAACTCCCTGATAACATATAGACTTTAACTTGTAAAAAACCGAATTCCTTGCTTCCCCTTAAATCCCCTCCTCATGTCCAGTGTTACCACTGAATACCCCAGTCTTATTCCTCTTAGGTCTCCGTGGAATAACGCTCTGTCTCAGAATGTGAAGACCATTCAGTACGGGTTGTTAGGTTACTACACTGGCTGTACCTCTTAGGCTAATTAGTTGTTCACATTCTCTTTTATTCTTCCTCACTTGCTATCTTCTTTCTTAATAACTTTGAAAACAATAAACAATGTTTCACTTATGTAGTTGGGAATCTTTAGGGAGCCATTCTTTGTCTGTGGTTTGCCCAGATTTGAAAAGGTCTTAGAGGATAGATAACTGATTTTTGTAAGCCATACTTTTTGAATTTGTCCCATGCCCTGTGATAGACTGTATATTTCTTTATAGATTTCTATTTGATTTTGCTACACAAATGGGCCAGGAAGTTTCTTTCAGTTGTATTTACTAAAACCACTGCAACCTAATGGCCCCCACAGAGCACTGTAAATTGGAAATAGAGCGAAAAGTGCTTAGTAAACCTGAGCCCTCGTCTTCACGTGCAACCAACCCCCTACATTTTTGGTCATCAGTTTTATTTTCATGTATCAAATGAGGAGGTTTGAGCACGTTGTCTCCACAGTACCTGCCAAGGTCTAAATTTATGACTCTCTGGTCCTAGGAAATTTATGACCAGCCCTACAGGATTGATGACCATAGGAATAAACATTTTCAGAGAAAATGGGCTCAGCTTCTATTCTGTATTTTTTTTCTTCTCTATACCAAAATAAATAAATAAAGTTTCCCTAGAGCCTCACAACGGATGTAGAGCATGGAACCAACTCTCTGTGGCTAAACTGAGAGCAAAGTAAAGCTTTGGGTGGTGAGGTTGTCAAGATCCTTTGGGAATGGAAGCCCAAGCTCTCTGGGCATCCCTCTGATGAAATCACCCTGCCATCTTCTCTTCTCCTCACCACGTCCCCTATGAGTGATCCAAACTTGGTTTAATCAAATCAAGTCAGAAAGGGGAGCATGGCATAATCACAAACTGATCTACAAGTAGAAAACGGTAAAGCATCAGTCCAGAAGGCTGTGCTCTGCACTTTTTAGTTACTAGTGGTATATATGAAGGATGAATGCAAAGGGCTTTACAATTTAGAAACATTTCTGTGGGTTGTCAGTTTAAAAAAATGGATGTCTCCCATCCACCCCTAGGAGACAATGAAGCGAAATTAACTTTGACCAAAAGCATTTGACATGTTTTCCAATCATTTGTGGTGTACAACCCAGGGTTTTATCAAAATTTTCCAGATGAGGAAATAGAGACACACAGAAATTAAATTATTTGCCCTAGGGTCAGAATTTAACCCAATGCATTTTGCTTTCTGCTTTAGAAAAACATTACCCAAAAGATAACATCTGAAGTTGCTAAAGGCTGTGCTAATTACTGGGTACTCTTAAAAGGGCATTTAAGACTTCGGATTGCCAAGAGATGTTTTCTGTTGAAGTTAGCTGAAGGTCTGAGAATTCTTTTTAAGATACCTTTTACCTAAAAACTGCTAGAAAGCATTGTTTGGGGGGAATTATCCTTTTTAAGATTATATAACAATAACAATTTAGTTTGCAATCAATTGTTAATATGGAATAATGCCATGTGCTCCCTTTCTAGGTGTAAATAGCAGGCAAAAATACCTATGTAACAAGTTAATATCCTACTTACATGATTCTACCATGTAACTCTCACATTCTCTCACTCTGTCTCACGCTTCCAGTTATCTATAAAATAACTCTAGAACTTGATCAAGCTTTATTTTGGCTCTGGGCCTGGCCTTGTGAGAGGTATGCCTGAGTTCATGGAAAGCCAGAGAAATCTAAGGAGGAGAAATATACAAGTGGCCACTTTTCCACTCTTAAGTATTTAACTAGAAACGGTATTTCGTCACAACTGGACATTTCACGCACCACACAGAATTCTAGATTTTTATCCACAAAAATGTCCCATTTCTTGATATGGCGTAAAGCATGGATTATAAATCCTGTACACACACACGCGTGCACGCGGACGCCCACACACACACACACAGGATCTATAGATAGATGTATGTATTTACGTATGTATATGTGAAATTAACCATCTCAGCTCAGGCATGCTCTCTGCTCTGCCCCCTAGTGCCCAAGAGAGGAGATGCTATAAAATAGTCAATCTCTGAGCTAGAGACCAGTTAATTAAGAGATGTTTCAGACCCTTACCTATTAGTGATTTTGCTGAACAAAACTTTCACTACTTTTTTCCTTGCGGGAAATATCTATTCAAATAAATTGACAGTCACTCTTTGCCGCTGCTGTTAATGTACTCCACACAAGTGAAGCGTTCTCTACATGTGCCAACACCAGCCACTGACGTCACATTCCATGTTTCAGGGTATCCCACCCTCCGCAGGTCGTTCTGCCCATTCGTAACTGGGAACCGGAAGAGGAGCCCCGCAAGGAGGAGGGAGTTGGACCATTGGTGGAACATATTTATGAGGTAGCCGTTGTCTCTTTGAAATTGTGTTCAGGGTTTGTTCTTATGCTCTTTGGTAATAATAAAAGACATCGATCTGAGGTCGGAGCTGTTTATCTCCTGCCTAGATTTGTCCTCGTTTGCTCTCATATTGCAGTGGGTGCTGGGAGTGTCCTGTTAAATAACCACTCTACGGCCACTTGCTTTTTAGTGGCGAGAGCCATTATACAGTGAGAAACATTTTATCTTGTTCCTGTTCATTTTTTTAAATTTTATTTCTTTATTTATTTATTGTTGGCTGTGTTGGGTCTTCGTTTCTGTGCGAGGGCTTTCTCCAGTTCCGGCGAGCGGGGGCCACTCTTCATCGCGGTGCGCGGGCCTCTCACCATCGTGGCCTCTCTTGTTGCGGAGCACAGGCTCCAGATGCGCAGGCTCAGTAGTTGTGGCTCACGGGCCCAGCCGCTCTGTGGCATGTGGGATCTTCCCAGACCAGGGCTCAAACCTATGTCCCCTGCATTGGCAGGCAGATTCTTAACCACTGCGCCACCAGGGAAGCCCCCCTGTTCATTTTTAAATGCTCTTTATTTCCTCTCTTTTAATGTTTGGACAGCCTACTTCTAAAAATGACTAGCTCCGTAGACTTTATTTCACTTCTTCCTACATTTTCAGCTATTTTTAAAACCCACCCACCTCTTAAACTAAAGGGTCACCAACCAGAAGTTACCAGACAGAGAAAACTGTATGGATTAGTCACAATTGTACCCCCCGAAATGCATATATAATGTGGGTGGATGGTAGATAGATAAGAATAATTTTACTGTTCATTCGACTAACCCCAATCAGACATGTATCTTATTCTGAGATTTAAAAGAGTCCATTGATTTTTACAGAAGCAAACCAGGAGCTCCTGATAAAGCTCTGATGATCTGATCCCACTTCAAGTGTTAAATTGTTTATAGGGAAGAGCTTTGTGAACACATTATATGAAACATTTAAATTTTTTTATAGTTAGAAGCCAAGATATAGTAAAGGGTTAGTTTAATAGTTGTTCTTTTTTTTTTTTTTTTTTTTTTTTAAATAAAGTAAATTCTATCAGTGGAGAACAGTTTTTCCTGTTCATCTTCAAGGGGCCAGGAACGGAAATCTGGTGAAAATGATGTTCCAAGCCCTTTTCTGTTTGAGGTTCCTTCTTGGTTAATGCTCCCTATCCCTTTCTTGTGTCATGCATGCCACTGACCCAACGGTTCTGTGACTTTCATCTCAAGCTACAGGGGACACGAATAGCGTTCTCTAAGGATAACAATAAAGCCATTTCAAAACCTACGAGCTGCTTACATGTATGGGGAAGAAGCATCAGCTCCTGTGCAGTGTCAACATGAAAGCCTGCCATGTGCCCAACCTGTGCTCCAGAATCAGAAGCCCTGTCCAAAGCTGGATCAACGCTTTGGCTTAAGCTCTCTTGATAACAAAAGGATAACACAGTCCCCAAGGCCATTCAGATTAAGAACCTAGCTGGAAGAAAAATTATTGTCAAATAATTTATCAAACCTTGTGTGCACTAGTTTCTCCTTAAGAATGGTGAAACTTTAAAGTCTGAAAACATTCAAACTCAGTCATTCTCAGGGCAGCCCTGTTTCTAATCTGAGCAAAATGGATCATAAAATTTTAGGGTAATAACCAGTAGTGCCAAAAGCAAGCGTTGAACATTTCTTACAGGCTAATCTCATCTCTCAAAATACACTTTTATCAAAGGATGCCATGTTGCTTTGATAATATGAATTAAACAAGCCACCTAATAAGCAAAACCAATTATAAATTGTTTTATGGATCATTGCAATTGTCAGAACTGTGAAAAAAAAAAAGGACAAAAGGTCCCAGCTAACTTTGAAGTGAATTTTTGAAAACCACAGTAAATTTAAATCCACTTAATGTTTTGTGTCCTGCAAGTATAGGATTCTTGTGTTCGAAATGTTCATCTCCTTATGCACTGTGGCCTTTCTTTCCTTGAGATTCGTTGATTAAAACAGAAGGAGCTCAGCTTCGAAATGCACACTTGAGGTGTACTGTGGTGAGCCTGGACCATCTCTGGTATTTGATGGATAGCCATTTTTCCAGAGGGTGAGAGAAAGTGCATCGCATATGGTTGCAATTGACAAATCAGTAGTCAGGAAAGGGGCAGATTTCAATGGAAAGAAAGGATAACCAAGTTTAGAAAGCATATAATTAAAATGGCATTCCTAGCACTGTGATTAGATTAATATAAGTGTCAGGTAAACTGCGCAATTATCAGACATGGTGGATCTGGTCTTTGCAAAGGAACTCTACCCTTACTTAGAGCTTCACAGATTGAATTGTCTTCTCTCAGCATCAGCTCACCTTGCTTTCAGAACTCCTCTTGCTTATAGAGACTCTGTCTTCCTATTTTCGTGGTCAAAGTCCATATTTTGGCTTTGACTTAAAGCCAAAATAAATGCTTCTTTAGAAGAGGTCCAGAGTCTATGGAGTTTGATTTCATCTTGCTGCCTTGTGCTAACCATTCCGTGATGTGTTCCTTGCTTGTAGCTGCACAACATTGGACCAAGCACCATCAGTGATACCCTTCTGGAGGTGGGCTGGCCCTTCTCTGCCCGGGACGAATTTCTCCTCTACATTTTTCATATTCAAACTCTGGGACCTCTGCGATGTCAAACAAATCCTGATATCAACCCACAGGATATAAAGGTAAGGAGCCTTGTCTAACCAGCAGCTTTGCTCTATTTTTCATGGTAAAGAGAAAATACGAACAGTGGCTTACTAAAAATAAAAAGCAAAGTAATTATGTTACTTAAGTGATAATTGATCAGATCTTTGCTTTTACTTTTATAGGTAAAATACCAGATCTAACTTAAAATATCACTCCTAGAAAACTTCAGTTTCTCCTGGTTTTATTGCTCATGGTAATCTGTCATTCATTTAGCCTCTTTCAATATTACCTCTTGCATATGGTTTGACTAGCAGCATGACTAAACCCAAATCAGAAATAGACCCCATGTCATGTTTTGGAGAATTTGTACAAAATGCTATTTATAAAGTCTTTTTTGGTATATTGCCAAAAAACATAAGGATCTTTGCCAAAATGGGCTTTTCCAGATGTTGCCAATAGCAAGTAGTGAAATGCGATAATTTGCCAAAGGCCATCTCAATGCCCTGAGAACCCCCACCTTACAGAGGCACCTAGGTCAGGGCTTCTCAAACCCCAAGCGCATCCGAATCACCTGGAGGTCTCTGTGAGACACAGGGTCTGGAGGGCATCTGAGATTCTGCCTCTCTGCAGACCCCCAACCCGATCACCATCTGCTGGTTTGTGAGTCACACTTGCACTACCCAGGACCTCAAGCATCCACGGAGCTGATTCTGTCCAGATTAAAACCCAAATCTGGCTTTGGGTTCCTTCTGGGAAGGAAAGAAATTAATGACTGTAAGCCCTTGAAAATGTCACATTTGAATGAAAAAAAAAAATCCCTTGTTAATGAGATGTTGTCCTCAAAAGAGAACTTCATTAACACTCTCTAGTACTGGCAGGGACACGATGTCTCCATTATCAATGGAGCAGAAGGCGGGCTTTGGGAAATACTAATTCAATCATCCAGAACGCAGGTCCACCTCTGTTCTCAACCAGTGGCACTGGGGCACTGACATTATGAAAGGATTTCTTCTTCAACCCAACATGCCTTTTATTCAAAGAGAGGAAGATTAAAAGGGGGTCCAGTATTCACGGATTTGTGGGGCAACAAGCCTCCTTCTTCGTGGGGAACTAATAAATAAGGCCACTTGTATTCCACAGAATTATTTAAAATACTTCCTCCTTGGCATCCTTCCCCCGCCCCTCCCCATTTCCTCTCTCTTTGCTCTTCATTGAGATAATTTTAACATCTTCAAGGACAGTAGCTTATTAGAAAATAGTATCTTTAAATGTTAATGGATAACATCTAAGTAATGAAAACGTTCACATCTCTTGTTCTGCAGTTACCTGAGACCCTATTTCAGTCCTGAGATTCTTGGAGCTCATGATTATGCAGAAGGTTTCTAACTCTCTTTGAGCGTAATGCTTAGTGTGTATCTGACACTATTTATATATGTTCGTATATATTATGTAACTTGGTGCAGTGTCTTGGTGGTGAGTTATTTTTTTCTTTGTTGCAATTTAACAATCGTTTACACTGGCTGGAATGGTACCGATAGATAACTAGCCTTAAACATTGGCAGATTCGTGCAAACTGGGTGGGAGTATGTCCCCCTTACCTCCATTCCCTGCTAGCCAGTTATTCCTTAAAGTATAGACTTTGATTAAAAATCTTTGTGAGGCTAGTACTTTTTAAAATGCAACTCAGTTATGCTTATTTTATAAAACTCCATCTGTAGAAACTGAATATAAGATTTGATTACAATAGGAAGTAACAGCATGCTAAAATAACTAAGTATAACAAGTCGTGAATTCTTGAAATTCTGAATTCATGGTAAACTTGAAATGTTACTACTTTCAGGTTCTCAAAGTACTTTTACCTATATTTAACAAGTATGACCCAAAGAGTCTAAATGAGCTTTTATCAATGAATAGATTTTAAAACTTGATAATCAATTTTTATATGAGTAGCTATAAACAGTTGAGAGTACTTGGAAATTACTTTCCTCTTAAGCTATTAAATAGTTTCTTGGTGAAGTCACTATTAATTTACTTGGCAATTTCTTTCTTTCTGGATAATGCAAAGCTAAACAGTCTATTCTTTGTCTTAAATACGAATTGGAAATTAGCAAATTATTTATTATATCTTGTTGTTGTCAAAAGAAGAGGCCGGGTAAACTTTTAAATCTCATATCGATTTCAGATTGTTGCATCAAAGCTAATTGCCAGGGTTTTTTTTTTTTTAATTGGAGTACAAATAGTTTTATTTTAAACTATCTAATTTTTTTAGAAACTTAGTTCTTTAACTGGGGAGCAGAGAGGGGATGGATATGGTATAAGGAAAAAGGAGACAGAAATATATTCGCATAGGCAGAGTCAAACCACAGAAATATATTCGCACAGGCAGGGTCAAACCACAGAAATATATTCGCACAGGCAGGGTCAAACCACAGAAATATATTCGCATAGGCAGGGTCAAACCACAGAAATATATTCGCATAGGCAGGGTCAAACCACAGAAATATATTCGCATAGGCAGGATCAAACCACAGAAATATATTCGTATAGGCAGGATCAAACCACAGAAATATATTCTCATAGGCAGAATCAAACCACAGAATATATTCGCATAGGCAGGATCAAACCACAGAAATATATTCACATAGGCGGGATCAAACCACAGAAATATATTCGCATAGGCAGGATCAAACCACAGAAATATATTCGCATAGACAGAATCAAACCACAGTATTAAATCTTACCTATGGGTGGACGAATGTACAATTCCTTACTCTACGGTTCTACAATTTCTTTATGAGTAGAGGGATAGGTGGTGAGTGTCTCTAAAACCTCTGCATCTACAAGTCTTTTCTGAGGATGCTCCAGTCTCCACTGGATCAGCCACCAAAATGTCCCAACCATGGACCTATCAGAGGAGGAAACACCACCTCAACTTTCTGAAATTTCTTCCAGAGGATTTCCAGAGTTCCCCACCATGTTTTCCTCTTCAGCCATTCAGTTGACTTCCTTTCACAAAAAAATCCCTTCCTCTTGTGTTCACATACAATCTTTTAGTCCACTTCTCCTCCCATGTATATGCTCACTTTTATCCACTTACCACAGGAAATAGCTCTCTCCTTCACTGACTCCAACTCTCACAAGTTCTCAGGAGATTGGCTTATGAATTAGAAACCATCAGATTTCCTCTGAAACATTTTCTAGGCCACCCACTTTAAGGAACCAGTGCCACCAACTCTAAAACCTTTGAAATTCCCCAGATATCCTCCACAGAATCTCCACAAGGCTACACTCTAATTAAGTCTATCAGCATTTAATGTAATGTACTTAACACAACCATTTTTTTCCTATTTTTAAATATTACTCATGTAGCAACTGCCCTGGCTTTATTTTTTATTGCAAATACTTAGTTGTATGCATCAAAGCCATACTGTGGATAAAGTAGATTTTCTTGTGGGCTGGCCCGAGAACTGAATCACCATTTAAAACATCATTACTAAAGAGAAAGGTATTCTGAGTGCCAAACATCTAGCTGAAAATCTTCTGAAATACAACCCACCTATAAATTAAGTATGCCTTCCAAATGCACTCTCCTCACTTCAGCCTCTAAGTCCAAATAGGCCTGACCAGGTTCAGTTCTAACAGGAAGTGTACTGTTTGGTTATCCCATCAGTTACCCGAATGTCCACAAGGTTTGAAGAGGAGACACTGACCACGTTGGAAAGCCACCACCATGTCCGTGTTCTCCTAAGACCTGTGGCTGTCTTAGGAGAAAGTGGGCACAAGATCTCACCCACATCCCACTCATTTGTTACCCAAGTCCAGAGCATCGACAACTAAGTTAGGGTTGGGGGCAGGGAGGACACATTCAGAAGGGCGTGAGGTTTTTATCTGTTAAGTGCCTGCCTCGTGTTAGCCTTCGCGGGGACCCGCTCAGCCTGCTTTCTGACACTGTTCAAATGTCTGAGTGTGGGGGTAGAAAGAAGCCCGGGGAGATGATGGGCTTCAGGAAAAGCTTGAGTGAGGTGCACAGCCCCTTGCGGAGTGCAGCTCAAGCAAGCATGAGGGGTGGCCCTTGGGAGTGTCACTGTCACCACGGCTTTCACTCCCAACTCCAGTGAAAAGGCTGTGGTCTCTGGTTTTCTGTTCCTCCCATGATAGTTCCACTTCATTTCTCTGTCTTCTACAAGCCTTGGGGCAGAAGCAGGTGGCCGTGAAGTTTCTACTTCCAGACTCCATGGTCTAGGGCAGGGACAGAGGGTTTGGAGGTGGCCATTTCCCCACATCCAACCATCTGAAATATTTTGAAACCTTCAACTGTCTGCAGCACTCCGACCAATCCATTAAATCTAATTCATTCCAGATCCTTCTTGGAATAAAATATTAGAGTTGGGTAAAGTATTTCTCAACTATTCTAAAGGCAGTAAAATAATGATTTCAAACTACCAATTTTCTTATTTTGGTGGACTCTATCCTAGGGTTGGGAGAGTCCTTCAAACAGGCTACGATCTCTCGATAAGATGAAGTTGAAAAAGTCAACACGATTAAGGAACCAAATTTGCATAGTGCGTGAAGAATTTTTTTAATTGGCAAGATTTTGTCAGGAACAGCCAAGTATGAGATGCTGGGACACAGAGCTACGGATTGTAAGACTGTGCCCAGAGAGGAAGACAAACAAGGTGGTCAAAGCCAACCTGCGTTAAGATCACAGTAGAATGTTCTGGGGCTGAGTTCAAGAAAGGAGAATCCTGAGGTAAAAATGATCTGACGGGGACTGGACTAGGATGACTGATAGCAAGAGAGAAAGCCAAGGTATGAAGACCTGTCTCTGGAGCCGTGGAAAGCAGGACGTTACCACTGAGAACTGATCTCTTGAACAAGACCATTCCCACAGCAAGTCCAAATTACAACCAGAGAGTGCAGACATGGAAAGCAGAAACACAGAAACTGTTCATCAGGGGTTATAGCCCTGCAAATTGCTTTTTTAAATCAGACAGTGGCTTGGCAAACTTGCATAGTTTTGTCTTATCCTTAAGAGAATTTTCTTCCTTCATAACTGCCTCCATCTGCTATTGCTTCTTGTTAATTCAGAGTGCAAGACACTCGGTACTTCCTAGGTCAGCAGCTCCCAGCCCAGCTCTCTCTCTCTCTGTCTCTCTTTCCCTCTCTCTCCCCCGCCCTTCCCTCCCCCTCTCTCTCTCCCCTCCCTCTCTCCTCTCTCTCTCCTTTCTCTCCTGCTCCCTCTGATAGAGGAATTTCATTCACCTGTTACTTATAACACTACCTGTAGTAGTGTTACTTATCACATTACCAATTTTCAGCCACCAAAGACAATATACGTTCTGAGGTCTATTTCTCTTTGCCTTATCTTCTCTTTAAGATGGTCTTCAAGTTCTCGTGTATATTTCAAAATGTAAAAACACATGTCCAACAACTAAGCTTCAAAATCACCAACGGAGTGAATTGATTCTTTCAGTTATGCTTTGCATGAACTGTTCAGGAGGTTAATAAATAGTTGAGGTTTTTTTCTCTCCCAACAAATCCTGAACATTTATGTCTTAAAGAAAATGACATGGTGGACCGACCCCTTGGACTTGTCTCTGTTTCGATGTAATTACAGACAAGGTGTCACAGGAGAGAAGGGCACCGCCTCTTGCGGACTAGGAATATCTGAAATCCAAAGGCAAAGGACAAACAAGTTGAAAAAATAGCACGTGTTGTGTTTGTTTGGATTCACAGAGCCCTTAATCTAATGTCACCCAACTCTTTTCTTCCAAAGCTGCATTTCCAACTGCATTGCACATTCCAGCCACACAGTATCCCTTTAATCTGTCAATTTAAACCTATACTAGAGTAAGAGTTTGTGAAGATTTATGAAAATAGAAAACTGTTGGGGTCAGATTCTGACTAGCAGCTGGGGAGAGAGCCATATTGCTAACAATTGTTTCCTTATTGCAGAAAGAAGCAATTTTCATGTTTGTTCTAAAGAAGATACATGTGTTTACCACCAGCTTCCATAGCACTTAGCAAACATTACCCTGAACTGAAAGTCCGCCTAACATAGGTGCTAAGGCGCCAGCCTCCCTCACCCCTAAGGGTTTCAGATTAAGGAAAAACTTGACTTATGGGTTCATGATCCATTGTGAAACAGGCTCTGAAATTTCATCTGGAAAATAGCCTTTAACTAACTGTTTACATTTCTTGGATAACTTCTACCTTGTTTTTTGGGTTGTATTTTGTTTTGTCCTTTGAAATAATTTCTGGAATGCCATTTGAGAAAACTGTGTTGCGAGCCATTGGAAGACTTTCTGATGATGGTGTTTAAGCCTGGCGTTCCTCTGTTTGTAAAACAATGTCACTAAAAGAAAGAAACACATTTTATCAACCAACCCCTGCTGTGTCATAGTTCATTCTCTAGCTCAGAGAAAGTCCTTTGTTTTACCAAGAGACCACTTAGAAATATTTGTGAGAAATGGTACACCAGGGACCACCACAATAGGTTGTGTCATAACTTTATCTGTACACAGGCTGCATCTGATATGAACACACAGGAAGTTGAAGAGTTTTCTTCTCTTTGGGCTATTATTTTACTACAGCTACTACTACTACTACTGCTGCTGCTACTACTACTACTACCACTACTACTACTACCACCACTACTACTACCACTACTACCACTACTACCACTACTACCACCACTACTACCACTACTACCACTACTACTACCACTACTACCACTACTACTACTACTACTACCACTACTACCACTACTACTACTACTACCACTACTACCACCACTACTACTACTACTACTACTACCACCACTACTACTAGGCTATACCTTGGGAATAAAAAATATTCCCTAGTTCTTTCCAGCATCTCTGCTCTATAGTTTGGTTACTTACAAAGTTAACATGTCTCCCAGTGACCTATTAAAAAAAGAAGAAATTGGACATAACAAATCTCAAAGCAAAAATTACACACACACACACAGAGTGTATGATGGAAAACATATAAGGGAATCTTAAAGATTTCCACAATTCTGAATTTTCTAAGCTCAAGTTTTAATCTTACGCTGTAAAGGTTTCTCTATCAGATTCTCCACCATTGAGTGTCCCTGAGCTAACTCATGGCTCACCTGCCATTGTCCTGGAATACTGCAAAGGCCATGGGGCCGACCCTCCCCCCATTCCCAGGCACCTCATCATCCCAGGGCTCTGATCATCACCTCTAGCTACCTGACCTCTGAAATATTCAGTTCAGCATCCAAGACTCTAAATCAGTCTCCTGTTTTTCTATTTTTCTCACTTCCTTTCTCCACTAGCCCTTTTCTTCCTTGATATGAAAGCTTTCTCTGAGTCAGTTCACCCCCCCGCCCCACTCTCAAGGATGCCTTTGGCCATGCTTTCTCTCCTGCCAAGCCTGGAATCCACGAGGAGCTGGTTAAAACATTCTTGTGCAAGCTCCCTTACTTCGCCTCCCTTGTCCTCTATCCTTTCCGAGTCCCTGCACCCTCCCAGATTTTGGCTTCTCTACCACTTAGCCTGCGGGCTTGTTACCGCCCGATGGCGGCTCGCGCTCACTGGGCCGCAGCACCTGCAGACTCCTCTCTGCCATCTGATGGTCTCTCCCTCCGGCTCTCCTCACCGGCTTCTCCAGACCTTCACTCCTCTCCCCGTACCTCCTATCCAGTCTCCCGAACATCACTACTATTAGCAGGTGACCTTAAAGCGAGACGGTCTTCAAATGACCCATTTCCCATCCCAAATCCCTCCTCGCCTCCCGCCCACACACACACCTTCCAATCGTCGCTCCCTCATCCTCAGTTCCTCTCCCGCACTTTCAGAGGAAAGTTCTTCTCCCAGTTCCAAATTTAACTTTGCTGCATCGACTATTCCCCCTGTTTCCTGTATCTGCAATCTCCTCTCTATTAGCTCCTTCCTTGGAGCCTATAAAGTTACTTAAATTTCCTCCATCTTCAAAACAAACAATAAGCAAATAACTTGCCTCTGTATCCTCTTCCAAGAACGGATTGCTTTTCCCTTCCATTGTTAGCCAAGCTTGCTACCCCTACTTCCTTACTTCTCTTTTACTCTTATTATAATTTTTTTGGTTTTCATCTTAAGAGGTACTAAACGTCCATCATAGGAATATATCAGGCAAGATGTAAAAACATAAAGAAGAAAATATTTAATTTCTAGTATTGTCATCACCCATTTACTGTTATATTTTCTATTTATTTATGCATTGTTTTTTCATTTCACCCATAAACATTTCATTGTATATTGCCAATAATTAAGGACACTCTTTAGAAATCCATAATTCCATTATCATACCTAAAAAGTAATTAGCAAAACTTCCTTAATATCATTAAAACTCCACCACTGCCTAACAATTAGATGGCTATTCTAAATAGTCCCATTTCTGATACACAATGTAAATAAAGAGCCATTTTTAAAAATCGTATTATGTGTGCAATTTTGTAACCGGCCTTTTCCTCTTACTAAGATCTTATATCTTTCTAAATTACTACATAGCTCTGCATCATTTAAAAAAAACTGTCCAGTAGTCTTCTGTATAAATGTCATAACTTTTAAACCAGCATCCTCTTTATGCCCTTAAAGCTTTATGTTACTATCTTTTGTCTCCGTTATAAATAGCTGCTAAGAATATTCGTGTTTTATTTTGCTTTGTTTTAGTGCATTCTTATTTGGAGGATGAAGCTGCACCTCATTCCTTAGCCGTTAGGAATTAGTTAATATGAGAATAAGACTGAGATTTAATTTCATACTTCTTCAAATAATTATCCATTTCTCTAAACCCATTCATTCTTTAGCTTCTGTGGTTCAGTTTCCACCTATACCAATCACCTGCTCCGGAAAGGGCATCCATAACTTCTTTTTTTCTTCTGTTCTTGTTTTTTTTAAATTGAGATATAATTGACGTATAACATTTTATTGCATTCAGATGTACAACATAATGATTCGATATCTGTATATATTGCAAAATGATCACGATGTCTAGTTAACATCCATCACTTTATATATTTACAAATTTTTTTCCCTAGGGATGAGAACTTTCAAGATGTACTCTCTTAGCAGCTTTTGGATATACACTACAGTATTGTTACTTATAGTCACCATGCTATACATTACATCCCCAGGACTTATTTACTTTATAACTGAGATTTGTACTTTTTGATCCCCTTCATCCATTTCACCCACCACTGACCCTCACCTCTCACAACCACCAGTCTATTCTCTAATAAGTTTGTTTCGTGATTTTTTTTGTTTTTGTTTTTGTTTTTTTAGATTTCACTTGTAAGTAAGATCATAAGGTCTTTCTGGGTCTTATTTCACTGAGCATATTGCCCTCAAGGTCCATCCGTGTTGTCACAAATGGCAGGATTTCCTTCTTTTTTATGGCTGAATAATACTGCATTGTATATCGTTGTATATGTTTAGCACAATTTCTGTGTCCATTCATCCACTGGTGGACACTTAGGTTGCTTCCAGGTTTGGCTACTGGAAATAGTGTTGCAGTGAACATGAGTGCAGATAGCTTTTCCAGTTAGTGTTTTTTTTTCTTCGGGTAACTATCCAGAAGTGGAGTTGCTGGATGATATGTCCATAATTTCTTAAGTGACAAATTCAGTGAATCCTTTTAGTCCTAACCTTTCTTTATTCCTCTGCAGGATTTAACATTCTTAGTCACTTGTTTTTCATTTATTTTTCTTTTCTGCTACATTCTTTTGGTCAAGCAAGTCCCTGAAGCCAGCCCAGGCTTAAGGGGGGGGATTAGACCCTAACCTGTCCATGGGAGGAATAGCAAAGAATCTAGCCCATTAGTCACTATGTTTGCAACTTTCTTTTCCTGAGGCTCCTGTAGAATCACACTTTCCTGGGTTGTCTCCTACATCTGATTTCCCCCCCCGTGACTTTTCCCGGCTGGGCCTCTTTCCTCTCTTTTTTTTTTTCTGATATTTGTTGGGATGTTATATATGACTCCATGCTTCTCATTTGACATTTTCTCATGGGGCAACTCAGACCAGTTGGCAGACAGTGACTGTACAGCTTGATAGGTGCTGATGGAGAGCAGAGCCATCATCTGGAGCATCAGACAGGCCTCGGGGAATCAGCCTGGTGCAGGGCAGGAGCGGAGCATGGTTCTGCTCGCTGGGAAGCAGGATGCCCGGGCCTCTTGATGCAAAGGGGAGGCTGGAGCAGCAGGCAGAGGTCAGCATATAGAGGGCTGTGTCACACCACGAAGCCTGGGCTCCATCTTTCTGTTTATCCAGTAGATTCTTCTAGGTTCTTAGGACATAATGAGCACTATCATTTCAGCTGCAGTGTAGGAATATCTTTTTTCATTCCACGGAGACGAGCATACTAGGATTCTTCCTGTGACTCCAAAAAAAAACCTGGGTAAAAGAAGATGTGCTGTCAGGGACGGGTAGTGGGGAGCAAAAAATTAGGTTTTATATTCAGTCGGTCTAGAATTTTAATGGGATACTATGTGTGATTTATTGGAATTCTCAAAATATTTATTTGGTGACCAGATATGGCCAGCACGGAGCCTGAGATAACATCGTAAGTTCAGGAACACCTGAAAAACAAACTCAGGGCTGAAAACAAGCTCCATCAGGCCACAGTGCTCACGTGGTATGCTAGGGAAGAGTCATTTTCATTACAATACAGTTCTCTCCTGAGGGAGCAGTACTTAACAGCTACAGGGTTTGGGGCTCAGACACGCCCAAATCCTTGACCACATCTGGCTGTTTCCCCACCATCAGCACCTCACTTTTCTGCCACCTCAGGATGCATCTCACCACACAGAATGTTCCTCGGTTCCCTGATCGACAATGAGAGCAAAGTAATGGGGAAATGACAGCTCACGCTTAGAAAGTCACTTCCACCTTCTCTGCCCTTACGGGGAAATCACTTCTGCTTAAAATCTTATGCTTACAAAGATAAACTTTCCAGGAGTGCCTTCCCCGGGCTTCAGGAATTCCTATGATTGGAGAATGGAAAGGCTTGTTTGCCGCCAGTGTGGTTCATCTTGCTGATGGGTATGCTGCTGGTCAATGAGAACGGGCCTGAATTCTCAGGTGAATCATAGTCAAGAAAAAAAAAATTGCCTAGCACTCAAGGCTAATGAAAAGGTACCGAGTGCTCATGTACCTGATGTGCGGTTTCTGGCTCGCTCTTTGCAGCCCGCTGCCCCCCCCGAAGACACCCCCGAGCTGAGCGCCTTTTTGAGGAACTCCACCATCCCTCATCTGGTCAGGAAGAGAGATGTGCCTGCGCTGGAGCCTCACAGACAGAGCCCCGCAAAGATCCTGGTGAGTTGTCTCAGTGCGCAGATTTTGGACTGGACAGAACTCCCAAATGCACGTGGTTTTAACTTCAAGTACTGCTTTTCAGTCCCCTCCCAGGCTCAGATATGCCCCAGTTTTTGGCAGTACGTATTGTAGATGTGAAAGCAACTACTTTTTTTGTTTTTTTGCAATATAACCTTTTCACTCTTCTGAACCTGCTCTGGGGGCCACATGAGAGAAATAACAGTGAAAACATAAAAGGTGACCTTTCATGCATTTCAAGAAGACACAGATTCAGTCGTCAGCCGGTCCCCAGATACTGAACTGGTGAGAGTTTGAAGTGAGCCTGGAACACTGCCCATGCAGTGGGTCCCTGGGGTGTCACACTCCATTCCTGAATCTCACAATTCTCTGCTCCAGTGGAAGAATCGAGAGTGGTATTTGCAGATTTCCTGGGCCCAAAGCAGTGGGGTCTGTGGTGGATCTAGCCTGAGCTTAGTCAGCCTTTCGTAAAACTGTAGACGGCATTCATGACTCAGCATTTTTTTTTTTTTTTTTTTTTGGCCATGCTGTGTGTCATGCACGATTTTATCTTAGTTCCTGGACCAGGGATCAACCCCCTGCCCCCTGCAGTGGAAGTACGGAGTCTTAACCAGTGGACTGAGGGAAGTCCCATGACTCAGCATTTTCCATTCAGTTTTCCCACTCATTCCAATGTGAATGTTAATGCCATTGGGTTGTATGTGTAAAAAAGGTTAAAATGTTGTGGTCTTTTTTAATGTATGTCTTTTTAAAAAATTTATGCCAGTCCTGACATATAATGAGTGTACTGTCTCAAGAATCTTTGATCACTGTAACAAATGATAATAAAACCTACATAATCTCCCAGCACTTCACAAGTAGAGACACATGGGGATGGGTAGGGCAAAAAGTAACCAAATATATAGAAAAACAGCAGTATAAAACAGAATTTTTCAAGTCAGGACGACAGACTGAACACATGTATTTGCCTAGTTTGCTTCCCCAGACCCCACTGAAAAGACAATAAAAATTTAATTAGTGAAAATGTATGTCTTGAACATGCTCTGACATGTATTTATTTCATCTTGACCATACAAAATGTTTCAAACACGGAAATGGCCACAAAGTGCAAGGAGCAAGTCTAACATAATCAGTTAAACTTAAATCAAGCAAGGAACATTTATTGTAATATTGATAGAAGTACCTGCAATTACATGGCAAAAAGCTATGGCAGTTGGCAGATATGACTCAAGGTCCCGTAAATTTTTATGGCACTGTAATATTTTTCAAAACATAAGAGTAGGGAATCTATATGCTATGCAGTTTAGGATAAGTTAATAAAACTAATATTATTATTTTTAAAAAGTTTCCAGGAAGAATGATAGAACAGAAAACAATGATTTAAGTTATGAGGTTGTAATGTACAGCATGGTGACTACAATTAATAATACCGTACTGCATGGTGACTACAATTAATAATACCGTCCTGCATATTTGAAAGTTGCTGAGAGAGTAGAGCTTAAAAGTGCTCATCACAAGAAAAGAAAATTATGTAACTATGCGTGGTGATGGGTGTTAAGTAGACTTACTGTAGTGCTCATTTCACAATATGTACAAATATTGAATCATTTCGCTGTATACCTGAAACTAATCATGTTCTATGTCAATTATACCTCAATTCATTTTTTTTTGAATTTTATTTTTTTTTATACTGCAGGTTCTTATTAGTTATCTATTTTATACATATTAGTGTATACATGTCAATCCCAATTGCCCAATTCAGCACACCACCATCCCCATCCCACCGCGGTTTTCCCCCCTTGGTGTCCATACGTTTGTTCTCTACATCTGTGTCTCAATTTCTACCCTGCAAACTGGTTCATCTGTACCATTTTTCTAGGTTCCACATGTATGCGTTATTATACGATATTTGTTTTTCTCTTTCTGACTTACTTCACTCTGTATGACAGTCTCTAGATTCATCCATGTCTCTACAAATTACCCACTTTCGTTCCTTTTTATGGCTGAGTAATATTCCATTGTATATATGTACCACTCTTCTTTATCCATTCGTCTGTTGATGGGCATTTAGGTTGCTTCCATGACCAGGCTATTGTGAATAGTGCTGCAATGAACATTGGGGTGCATGTGTCTTTTTGAATTATGGTTTTCTCTGGGTATGCCCAGTAGTGAGATTGCTGGGTCAGGTGTTAATTTTATTCTTAGTTTTTTAAGGAACCTCCATACTGTTCTCCATAGTGGCTGTATCAATTTACATTCCCACCAACAGTGCAGGAGGGTTCCCTTTTCTCCACACCCTCTCCAGCATTTGTTCTTTGTAGATTTTCTGATGATGCCCATTCTAACTGGTGTAAGGTGATACCTCATTGTAGTTTTGACTTGCATTTGTCTAATAATTAGTGATGTTGAGCAGCTTTTCATGTGCTTCTTGGCCATCTGTATGTCTTCTTTGGAGAAATGTCTATATAGGTCTTCTGCCCATTTTTGGATTGGGTTGTTTGTTTTTTTGATATGGAGCTGCATGAGCTGTTTATATATTTTGGAGATTAATCCTTTGTCTGTTGATTCGTTTGCAAATATTTTTTCCCATTCTGAGGGTTGTCTTTTTTTTTTTTTTTTAATTTATTTATTTATTTTTGGCTGTGTCGGGTCTTTGTTGCTGCGCGCGGGCTTTCTCTAGTTGTGGTGAGCGGGGGCTACTCTTTGTTGCGGTGCGTGGGCGTCTCATTGCGGCGGCTTCTCTTGTTTTGGAGCACCGGCTCTAGGCGCGCAGGCTTCAGTAGTTGTGGCACACGGGCTCAGTATTTGTGGCTCACGGGCTCTAGAGCACAGGCTCAGTAGTTGTGGCACACGGGCTTAGTTGCTCCGCGGCATGTGGGATCTTCCCGGACCAGGGCTCGAACCCGTGTCTCCTGCATTGGCAGGCGGATTCTTAACCACTGTGCCACCAGGGAAGTCCCCTGAGGGTTGTCTTTTTGTCTTGTTTGTAGTTTCCTCTGCTTTGCAAAAGCTTTTAAGTTTCATTAGGTCCCATTCGTTTGTTTTTATTTCCATTACTCTAGAAGGTGGATCAAAAAAGATCTTGCTGTGATTTATGTCAAAGAGTGTTCTTCCTATGTTTTCCTCTAAGAGTTTTATAGTGTCCAGTCTTACATTTAGGTCTCTAATCCATTTTGAGTTTATTTTTGTGTATGGTGTTAGGGAGTGTTCTAATTTTATTCTTTTACATGTAGCTGTCCAGTTTTCCCAGCACCACTTACTGAAGAGACTGTCTTTTCTCCACTGTATATCCTTGCCTCCTTTGTCATAGATTAGTTGACCATAGGTGCGTGGGTTTATCTCTGGGCTTTCTAGCCTGTTCCATTGATCTATATTTCTGTTTTTGTGCCAGTACCATATTGTCTTGATTACTGTAGCTTTGTAGTATAGTCTGAAGTCAGGGAGGCTGATTCCTCCAGCTCTGTTTTTTTCCCTCAAGACTGCTTTGGCTATTCGGGGTCTTTTGTGTCTCCATACAAATTTTAAGATTTTTTGTTCTAGTTCCGTAAAAAATGCCATTGGTAATTTGATAGGGATTGCATTGAATCTGTAGATTGCTTTGGGTAGTATAGTCATTTTCACAATGTTGATTCTTCTAATCCAAGAACATGGTATATCTCTCCATCTGTTTGTATCATCTTTAATTTCTTTCTCCAGTGTCTTATAGTTTTCTGCATACAGGTCTTTTGTCTCCCTAGGTAGTTTATTCCTAGGTATTATATTCTTTTTGTTGCAATGGTAAATGGGAGTGTTTCCTTAATCTCTCCTGCAGATTTTTCATCATTAGTGTATAGGAATGCAAGAGATTTCTGTGCATTAATTTTGTATCCTGCAACTTTACCAAATTCATTGATTAGCTCTAGTAGTTTTCTGGTGGCATCTTTAGGATTCTCTATGTATAGTATCATGTCATCTGCAAACAGTGACAGTTTTACTTCTTCTTTTCCAATTTGTATTCCTTTTATTTCTTTTTCTTCTCTGATTGTCATGGCTGGGACTTCCAAAACTATGTTGAATAATAGTGGTGAGAGTGGAAATCCTTGTCTTGTTCCTGATCTTAGAGGAAATGCTTTCAGTTTTTCACCATTGAGAATGAAGTTTGCTGTGGGTCTGTCACGTATGACCTTTATTATGTTGAGGTAGGTTCCCTCTATGCTCACTTTCTGGAGAATTTTTATCATAAATGGGTGTTGAATTTTGTCAAAAGCTTTTTCTGCATCTATTGAGATGATCATATGGTTTTTATCCTTCAATTTGTTAATATGGTGTATCACATTGATTGATTTGCGTATATTGAAGAATCCTTGCATCCCTGGGATAAATCCCACTTGATCATGGTGTGTGATCCTTTTAATGTGTTGTTGGATTCTGTTTGCTAGTATTTTGTTGAGGATTTTTGCATCTATATTCATCAGTGATATTGGTCTGTACTTTTCTTTTTTTTGTAGTATCTTTGGTTTTGGTATCAGGGTGATGGTGGCCTCATAGAATGAGTTTGGGAGTGTTCCTTCCTCTCCTTTTTTTGGAAGAGTTTGAGAAGGATGGGTGTTAGGTCTTCTCTAAATGTTTGATAGAATTCACCTGTGAAGCCATCTGGTCCTGGACTTTTGTTTGTTGGAAGATTTTTAATCACAGTTTCAATTTCATTACTTGTGATTGGTCTTTTCATATTTTCTATTTCTTCCTGGTTCAGTCTTGGAAGGTTATCCCTTTCTAAGTATTTGTCCATTTCTTCCAGGTTGTCCATTTTATTGGCATAGAGTTGCTTGTAGTAGTCTCTTAGGATGCTTTGTATTTCTGTGGTGTCTGTTGTAACTTCTCCTTTTTCATTTCTAATTTTATTGATTTGAGTCCTCTCCCTCTTTTTCTTGATTTTTTTAAAAAAAGAAAACAATGACTGACAGCTATAGAATTCTCATACTTAGTGCCAATGAGAAAGCCCTCTGGCGAACCAATGTCCAAACCTATGGGAACCAACAATTTGGAAAATCAAGATTTAAATATATTTTCCATTTTCCACTTTGGTGGATTTCTCATGCATACGCTGAGGCAATGGAATTCAATAACTAAAATTCCTTTGAATATTATATTCACTTCTGTTGTAAGGTCAGATTTTTTCCCTCCTATTCTGTCTCATTAAAGCTTTTTAATGCAAAACGATTTTTAACTTCTGAATATTGTAGAAACGTATTATTTACAGATGAGAGCAAGGCGATCCTTTATTTCCATATCTGATTTTGATAACTCATGTTTTATTCCCTTTCTCTCTTATTGGTTCAAAAATTGCAAATCATCCACCTCCCCATGTCCTCAAGTCAAACAGTTCTGGATAGAGAGTGATTATGCAAAGTTTATTTTAAAATCAAAAGCTAAATAAGACCTCCTACAGTTTTTGTTTAGTTAAAAACAACTTACTGAATCCCATTTCTGATTAGGAATTTGAAAGTGCAAAATGCCAGCATCCTGTGTTGGGATCATAATTTCCAATTTGCATAGAAAAAATCTGTATCTGTTAACATGGAACTATAATTTCTCGTCCGCCTAGGAATATCCTTGCCTTTCTCATCTTGGGTCCCCACTGCTTTTGTACTTTTCATCCCATCTCCTCCTCTCCAAGCTTTCTTTTCCCCCCTTTCACTACTCAGCATGCAGAAACCTTATCTTTCTGACCCTCCTCAGCATATGATACTCTTGACCACTTCTTGAAATCATCTCATCTTTTGCCATCCCCAAAACATTCTCTTCTGGTTCTCTTCCTGCCTTCTGGCCTGCCCCTTCTTGGAACTTTTCACCGACTTCTCTTCGGCCCATCCCTAAATGCTCCTGTGCCTCAGGATTCCATCCTCAGCCCCCTCCCTCTTCTCTCCCATTGATTTTGCTCTTTTAGAGAAATTTCTTGGGTGACCCTAACTCCAGTCATGCCTAGGTGCGCCTTCTGCCATCTTAGCCCCTCCTGACTACACTCTAGACTGTATACGTCCATCTGGATGTCTGATCGACCCCAGCCCCAACATGTGCAAAACTGTCTCCATGATCCCCCCGAAATGTGCCTCTTCTCTAGCATTCCCAATCTCAGGAAAGCCAGTACCCATTCACTCAATCTCCCAAGCAAAAGAGCTCCCCCATCCCTCTCTCTCCTTCGTCCCAACCTTTGATTGGATATAGTCCAACAGTCACCAAGGATCTATTCTACTGCCTAAACTTCTCTAGAATTCATCTTCCTCTCTCCAGTCCCACTGCATCAGTTCAGGGCCCCACATTTCTCACCTGGACTCTGGCCATTTCTCACTTGGCCTTTATCAACCTCCTTGCCTCCCACTCTTCTCCCTCCATTCTTCCTCACCTACCACCCGTCCCCTAAAATACAAACATGATTAGATCCCTGGCTTAAAATGCTTCGTGGGCTTCCTGGGACCTTCTGAGTCAAATTGAAACTTCTTAGCAAATAGGAAGATTCTTTACCACCTAGACTTTCCCTCATTCCTATCTCATTTCCACCTGCCCACCCCACCCCCCAAATACCCTTTTCTCCTCTCTTCTGAACATGCCCTGGTCTTACAGAGGAGAACCATGCCCTCATCACCTCATACTGCTAAGTAACTCTTCCTCGCCCTCCAAGATTCATTCTGAGCATCACCTTCTCCAAAAATCCTCCAACAGAGCTAGCTAACAGGGACCACCATCCCAGGGAGTTTACAAGAATTACCTCCTTCTGACTCCCCTCTTTTGCCTCCAGAGGGTGGGATTGGTGATATACACAGCATGTCAGTAACGGAGCACAGGTAAACATGAGAGTCCTCACAAGGGGCACGAACTGCAGAACTTTGAGATTCCTGCTCCTGCTCAAGGCACAAGGCCCCAAACCTCTCGTGCCCAGCTAGTGGAACCAGAACAGCCCAGCCCACGTGTATTTGGAAACATCTTAGAGAAATCTGGCCTTACTGGACTTTATCAGATACACAATCCTAACTGCTTTGTTTTTGGAGAATTCTGAGGTTCTCAGAAAAGGTTTTTCTTTTTTTTAAAACCATTTTTTTAAGTTGAGAATTATGTTTTATGTTTTATTTTTTGGCTGCACCGCATGCGGAAACTTCCCTGACCAGGGATCAAACCTGTGCCCCTTGCAGTGGAAGGGCAGAGTCTTAACCACTGGACCACCAGGGAAGTCCAAAAACAGTTTTTAATTGTATCAATAGTACATTCCTCAGGTTACTCTGTGGTTTATCAATGTCATCAAAGTGAGATGCCTCAGTCCACTACTTCACATAATATCCAATAAACTGATGCTTATTTGAGCATCAGTGCTTGAGAGGTGGAAAATGAATAAAGCACAATCCACAAGATAAATTCAGATCAGTGAGGGGGTACAATTCGAGAAGTATCATCCTATCCATGGGCACACAGAAAATGAATTGTGAGGTGTCCACTGATTTACATATTGGGATCCAATCAGAAAAATACAATTCGATAGAATGTCATCATAATGAACACTTTCTAGGAATATGCATTTCATATATTAAAAGTTACCCATTATAAGTTAGGCAACCCTACAGACTAGTTTAAAAACAGCTTAATGTACATGGAATCTAAAAAAATGGTACAAATGAACTTATTTACAAAAGAGAACTAGAGTCACAGATGTAGAAAACAAACTTATGGTTACTAGGGGGGAAAGAGGTGGGCGAGGGATAAACTGGGAGATTGGGACTGACATATACACACTACTATATATAAAATAGATAACTAATAAGAACCTACTGTATAGCACAGGGAACTCTACTCAATACTCTGCGGTGACCTATATGGGAAAAGAATCTAAAACAGAGTGGATATATGTATGTATATAGCTGATTCACTTTGCTGTACACCTGAAACTAACACAACATTGTAAACCAACTATATTCCAATAAAAATTATAAATAAATAAGTAAATAAATACAGCTTAATGGATGGAACTTGCAGGAGATTCTGCCTTATAACCAGGAAGTAACTTAAGATAGAATAATGTTATGGAACAAATACCTGTCAATGGCTTAATATCATTGGTTCTCTGAGATAATGGACTCATGGACCTTCCTCCGAAGCTTTTTCAGGATTTACTTAGTCCAGGGTCAGGTGTTGTGATTGTCTATAAGAAATATCTTCCCTAGTTCTGAGAATATGAAACAGCAATTCAGTCACTGCTGTGGGAAGTAAAGTCCTTAGAACAGAGCTTAAATTTTATGTTGTATTTTATGCTCCGTTTTAGCTCTACATTACCACTAATGTTGATGCATCTTTCCTACCAAACTGTGTTTTTTCTTGATCATTTCAGTGTACTTGTTCTTTATTTAAAGTTTATGGATTAAGGGATGACTTCTGAGGAAACAAATGTAAATAAACTGACTTTGGTGTTGATTCTCTACCACAGTTTAAAGACACTGGTTCGTCACCACTGCTGTTGTTTTTTGCAGAATTGTACAAATATCGAGTGCTTACAAATCTCCTGTGCAGTGGGACAACTAGGAGGAGGAGAAAGCGCTGTCCTAAAAGTCAGGTCACGGTTATGGGCCAAGACATTTCTCCAGGTAAGAGAAACAGTGCAGCTCTGACGTGCCACTCACAGGAAACCTCTTCTCAAAAGCTCAGAGGGAAGCTTTTTTGAAAAGGATTTTGAGATGTTTTAACTTTTTAAATTTTCTATTTTTTCCATTAAAATGTTTTATATTTTTAGATTAATTTTCAAATTTTTTTAAATTTAATTTTTTAATTTTAAAAAAATTTTGAAGAACTCTCTGGAAGGAATGGAGCCTAGATCAGCTTGTCATCTTTCCCATCAGGTGAAGTTTATATTTTTCCAGGTTTATTGAGATCTTACTGACATATGACCATATGTAAGCTTAAGGTGTACAACATGACAATTTGATACTATATATTGTGACATGATTATCACAATAAGGTTAGTTAATACCTCTATCCCCTCACATAATTACCTTTGTGTGTGTGTGTGTGTTGAGAACTTTTAAGATCTGGGCTCTTAACAACTTTGAAGTTTATACTATAGTATTGTTGACTATAATCACTATGTTGTACGTTAGGTCTCCAGTACTAGTTGCAAGTTTGTTCCTTTAACATCATGTATCCATTTCCCCCACACACAACCCCTGGTAACCATCAGTTCTCTATTTCTATGAATATGGCTTTTTTTAGATCCCACGCATAAGTGGGTTCATACCCTATTTTTCTTTCTCTGTTTGACTTATCTCACTTAGCATAATGCTCTCAAGGTCCATCCATGGTGTTGCAAAAAGCAAGATTTCTTTCTTTTTTATGGCTGAATGATATTCCATTGTGTGTGTGTGTGTGTGTGTGTGTGTGTTATGTTAGGTGAACACAATTTAAATATCCTCAGTCCCTAAGACCGTGAGACAGTAACTGAGATTTGAACAAATCTGTTTGACTCAACACTATCTAGTAGTTCCTCGGTAAATAGTAGTTAATGAAATGATGGTGAGTACAAGAACATAATTCAAGCCATATGCCCAGAAAAATTCAAATATAAATAGTTTAGCAGGGGAAGAGATAGTGTCCTAGAAAGTTCTTCTTGTCTGGTGATACCACAGCCTGGGCTTCAGCCAGAACAGCTTCTCAGTAAAGTTCCAGGCACGTTGATTTGTAGATTCCTCACTCCTTTGGCTTGTCTGGACTGTGGCATCCCGTACTTCTCAGGATGATTATATTGATTGTGTGTATTTTAAAGGTTTAAAATCTCCTTTATACTAAGCAGATGAATTTTTCCATGTGGAAATTGCTATTTATTTAAATGAGAATGCTGTGTTGTGACCTTGTTTGGGGAGGATTTGGGGGAAAAAAGCTAAATTAAAACTCCTCAAGTCTATGCATTCTTGCCCATATTTTAACTACCAGAAAACTCATTTGGCTCATTGTACCATAGAAAATCCAATGATAAAATCCTTCTGAGTCTAGCTAATAATACAGAATTTTGTAGCTCTAGATTCTCACGTTTTCTATGAGTCAGAATACCTGCGGTAGTCTCACAAATCTTATATAATTTTGTTTCTAAAATAAACAGGAGGAAAATTAAAGGTATTTTTTAAAAGGTTTTTGTGAAGCATTCCTTTTTTTTTTTTAACCTAAGGCAGGATTCTTCAACCTCAGCCCTATTAATATTCCGGTTCAGAGAATTCTTTGTTGTGGGGTGGTCCTGTGCATGATAGGACGCTTAGCAGCATTCCTGGCCCCTGCCCACTAGATGCCAGTAACAACTCTCACCTCAGCTGTGACAACCAAAAATGTCTTCAGACATCGCCAGTGTCCCCTGGGGGCAAAATCATTCCTGGCTTTGAACAACTGACCTAAGGAGAAGGGCAGTGCACAATTTCTTTTTGCTGTTGTTGTTAAACCATGATTTATTCATTCACTCAATAAATATTTATGAAGTACCAACTGCCAACTATGGGCCAGGCACTGCTTCAGGTACCACTTGCATGCCATCAATTTGCTCATTGCCATTCCACTTTTTGGCTGTTACTTTTTCTCTAAGAGTTGGGGGAGATGAGTTTTAATGAATTCCCAAGCCCACACAGTCTAAATGATAAACATCCACGCCTCCTATTACTTTGGGCATCACATCCTACTGAAATGAGGAAGCACAGCTTTTCAATGAAGCAGGACTAAAATCATTATGACATTACAGTCACAGGGGAAATGACTATTTTAGATGACATATGTCCGTTCTGTGCATAACATACTGTTCCAATAGAAGACCTAGGGAGTGAAAATTGCACCTATAAGAAAGACAAATACCATATGATATCATTTATATGTGGAATCTGAAATATGACACAAATGAACCTATCTATGAAACAGAAACAGAACCATAGACATAGAGAACAGAGTTGTGGTTACCAAGGGGGAAGGGGGGTGGAGGAGGGATGGATTGGGAGTTTGGGGTTAGCAGATGCAAGCTATCATATATAGAATGGATAAAAACAAGGTCCTACTGTATAGCACAGGGAACTATATCCAATATCCTGTAATAAACTGTAATGGAAAAGAATATGAAAAAGAATGTATATATATGTGTAACTGAATTACTTTGCTCTGCAATCAATTTGCAGAAATTAACACAACATTGTAAATCAACTATACTTCAATAAAATAAATCTTTTAAAAAGTTTAAAAAATAAAGCACTTTCACCATGTAGAAGTAAAAAAAGAAAAGACAGAAAAGAAAATTGCATCTTCATCTACCTGTTGAAGACCCATTGGATATGGAAGAAGTCAATAGCAATTGAGGGATTTTCTTTTTTTTAACATCTTTATTGGAGTATAATTGCTTTACAATGTTGTGTTAGTTTCTGCTGTATAACAAAGTGAATCAGCTATATGTATACATATATCCCCTCCCTCTTGCATTTCCCTCCCACCCTCCCTATCCCACCCATCTAGGTGGTCACAAAGCACCGAGCTGATCTTCCTGTGCTATGCGGCTGCTTCCCATTAGGATTTTCTAAACAATAACTATTTAACACAAGTAGAGTCAGACCAGAACAACCTGCAGGGACATTCTGAGGTTCTACCAGAGCAAAGAGACACTTCGAAAGATTCAGGAGAGACTGGCACACGTCACTTCATGTTTACCCACAGCCATAGCCCAAACTTCTGTACTTCCACTGTTTCTGCTTATACCAGTCTCAGAAGCTGATGGCCAAAGAGGAGAGCATTACTGCACACTGCCGCCGGCCTGCCGCTCAAAGAATATACTACATCCTGGAAGTCTTTAATAGTTTTGTCACACAACCCAGCAGGAGGCAAACATTTTCTGCCTTCCTAATCCGGGAGAGAAAGTTTATGATTCTTGGCTGACATGATTTGCGGCGTTATGTTTGGTTTTGCCCACATGGTAAACATGCATACTGGTCTTTAATTCTAAACGATGATCTGTGCTGTGATTGTTGCTTGAAAGAGCAACCTCTTTAACAGCTTAAAGTTTGACCAGTAATTGTTTAAGTTTTGTTGTCCCACAAGGCTTTGTTTCTGGGAGGTATTGAGTATTTAAACATAGGCTTTATAAAATGGATGTGTGGTTTAAAAATAATTCTTGAGAAGGAATTAAGCAGCGGGGGAGCTCTTCATGGTCCCAGCCACGCTCACTAGGTCTTTAACCAACTTAAAAGCCTCACTCTCCACTTCATTTGTTCCCAGCTCTGTAATTTTTATGAGTACCATGACCATAAGCCAATCTTTGTGCACTAGTACATAAGAGAGGCAGGTGGTGGGCTGCAAACCACAGTTTAAATGATGTGGCAGTGACAGAGGGATAGGGCATTTTCTGAGGATTAATAGCTAGCTGGGGCATGTGGAGGGTTCAAGATATTGTCAAGGGATATTAACTCCAGCTGCTTTTTTAATCCTAAATTGCCTACAATATGGCAGTGATGGCTATTACAGCAGTCGATTGCCACGCAGAAGAAGAGATGATTTTTTAACGTAAGAATAATATCATAGTTACGTAAAGAGCACTGCTGAAAGCATTCAACTTTGAACACGGAATCAATAAAAGGACTGTGCTCATGATTGTTTTTCATGAATTAAACGCTTACCTGTACCAGGTTTTTGACTTACAGACACACTACTCGTGTATCTTTGATGCTGACCTAGATCAGAGCCTAATAGCTCATATTTCCCATTCCGTGGAGCTTCAGAGCATCTTAGAAAAATGAAAAAAAAATGCATTTTTCTACTGAAAAGGGTAGAAGAAACATTGCTTTTGGAGAATAATTTAAAATAAAGAACAGATCAATCTATGAGTTGTATTATTTACAGTCTATTTGCCTACCACCAGATTTGTTCAGGTCCCAGACTGTGTCCATTTGCATTGCTGAATTAGGTAACAGAGGTGAGAGTGTGTCCATAGCCCCTTATCATGATCGGCAGCCCTCATTTTATGTCACTACCTTCTCTTACAACTTCCTGAACTTCCTAATCTCATTGATGGGGTAGGAGGTCCAATTCAATAATTGACAGAATTAAACCTTTTATAAGGTGCTATCAAATGGGTGGATACGGGAGAGGAGGGTTATCGGATAACCCAGCCATCTGATGTGTTCATTCACCATCCATTCATGCTGTCAGTCAAGCAGGATTGATGAAGCCCTTCCGGGCATACTGTTCCAGGTGCTATGGAAGGTATAAGCCTTATTATATTCCATGCTCTACGCCTTCCAGTTTTGGGTAATCTTGTCGGGGAAGAAAGTAATCAAGAAAGATAAAAAGCTAAACAACAATGTGGAAATTCCAAACAATATAGGGCAACTATAGTTTCATCCCAGACTTACTGCATCACGATCTGTGAACCTGATCCCAGGTGTTTCTGAGGTTCAGCAAAGCACAGTGTTTTGTGAACCAAGGGAAATGACGGTAAAGATGGGTGATGAATGGAAAATGTGAGGAAGAGTCAAAATGGCCAAGACTAGAGGGATTAAGGGAAGGTGAGAGAAAATCCCCTCAGAGAAACATGTTTCTCCACATTCTAGACTTCAAATCCCATCTCTCTCTCTTTTTTTAATTTTTATTGGAGTATAGCTGATTTACAATGTTGTGTTAGTTTTGGGTATACAGCAAAGTGAATCAGTTATACATATACATATATTCACTCTTTAAGATTCTTTTCCCATATATGTCATTACAGAATATTGAGTAGAGTTCCCTGTGCTATACAGTAGGTCCTTATTAGTTACCTATTTTATATATAGTAGTGTGTATATGTCAATCCCAATCTCCCAATTTATCCTTCCCCCACTCCTTTACTCCCTGGTAACCATAGTTTGTTTTCTACATCTGTGACTCTATTTCTGCTTTGTAATTAAGTTCATTTGTTATTCATTAAGAAATTTCCATGTTCATAAATGCAGAATATCATGTAGGACAAAAACTTTACATCTAGAGTTGATTCAGAGATAGAGTTCTCTCATGATTTGTTTCCCAAAGATATGACTTCAAGAGCAAGGGAATTATTTTCTATCAGTGTTTTTTTATTGAACTTGGAGACTAAAGAAAACTTGTTCTTTGAAGGTTTGGGAGCCTGGACACACATTTGAATATGTTTTATAACCCTTATGCACAGAATATCATTACCAGACTTTGTCATGTTTCCTCTGAGTCTATCAGCCATGATATTAAGGAAAGTAGATTTAAATCACCAAGTACACACAAGATTTTATGAGCAAAGATTTCCACATTTTAAAAAACACTTCTCACACAAACAAAAGTCCAGCTTTCAGTTAAAATGGAAATGCCAGGAGACAAGAGAACATAGGAAGAATAACGACCAAAAATGAATTTTTCCAAATGAACAAAGTTGCTTACCCTGTAATGTCAGGACAGAAAAAACAAAAAAGCCAAAGAAATAGTGACTTTAAGTATATATAAAAGTTTTGCATACTCTAGCCTGTCCTCATCACGCAGAAGAAATGGGGTTTATTGAAAGGAGAAAAAATTGAACCACAGGGGAAAAAAAAATTTGTAAAAATATTTAAATTATTACAATGCAACCTGTTGGATTGGGCTCAAGAAACTCAACATTGGATTATAGATGGGGAAGTGCTAGTAAATGTTTAATAAACCGCTTTCTGGAGGGAAAAAAACTCTGAACTATAACATTTGCTGATTCCCATGGTGTAACTGTTCCCGCCATGGTCAATTTCAAGCTGCCAACATGACATCACTGAACATGGAGTTGGGAAGAGATGCAGAGCAGCACACCATCATACAGTATTTCCCCTACAGATACAATAGATTTAAATAATATCAAGAGCATAGATAATAGTAAAATGCAATAAAATTATTACTAAGTACTGAGTTTAGAGTGTTTATTACCTTTTAAAAATATAATTTACTAACGTTTATGTATATATAACTTGTTTTAATAATGGCTCTATTTAACAACAGGTACTCAAAATTCTTGAAATTTTAACGTTCTGCTCTCCAGCGCCCTTATGAGCCAGCTACAGCCCACCCCTGGGTAGCTCTCATCACTGTCTCAGGCTAAATGGAGGAGAACCACGGGAGCTTAAGTTCTCAGAATGGTTTTCCTTGAGTTACTCTTAAATACTTTCCCTTGACCTTAATCAACAGTTAATATGAGAACCGATTAAACAAAAAGAACTTGCTGAAAAGTTCTGTCAAGAACACTGTATGCCTCTAGGTTGGTGGTTCTTAACCAGGGGGATTTTGCTCCCCAGGGCACATTGGCAGTAATTAGAGACATTTTCAACTGTTACAACTGGGTGAGGGGTGCTACTGGCATCTAGCGGGTAGATGCCATGGATGCTGTTAGACATCCTACAGTGCCCAGACCAGTTCCTTAACCAACCCCAAATCCTAATAGTGCCATGACTGAGAGATCTGTTCTGGGTCTTCTGTATACGATGAAATGTGATTAATTTCTTTGTAACTTAGCAGCAGTCTCTCTCCTAAAATATTTCCTTCTCTCAGATAACAAGAATTTGTAACCCACGATGTCTCCCTGTTATGTTCTTCACTAATGGCACTTGTGCTTACTCCTTTTAGGAACTCTGCTTTTCTGTTTTTATTTTAATCTTATTATGCCAAGCCTTTTGTTCATAAGATGAATTATCTTTAGAAATAAGAAGAAGATGAATGGTTGGTTGGATGGATAGTGAATGGGTCATGGATGGGTGGATGATGGGTGGATGATGGATGGAAGATGGACGGGGAGATGATGAATGGATCATGAATGGATAGATGGATGGGGAAAAAGTAAAGAGAGAAAAGGAAGAGAGAAGGAAGCAGGAAATTTTGCTTTGGAAGCGGACAACATGAAAAACAACTGGTTGGCTGCCAATATAACATTTAAAAGCTTTACATGGACTATACTTAACTAAATATTTTTAATTTCAGAGGAAAAATGATCCCTATTCTCTTGCATCCCTGGTGTCCTTTGAAGTTAAGAAGATGCCTTATAAAGATCAGCCAGCCAAACTCCCTGAAGGCAGCATAGCAGTGAGTATCTTAAAATATATAGGTACAAATAATTTTATTGAAATTATTTTTTAAATCACTGTTTTGCTTGTGGTAGGTTTACATGCTTATTACAGTGGCTTGAGAAAAGTTTCCCACTTCAGATCACTATTTTCTTATTTCAGTCTGGAAATTCCTTAGTGTTATTTGATCAAATTTTTAAGCCTTCAGTGTGAATTTCTACCCCTCCCCCACAAAATTCAGGACTAACACCGTTTTTTTAATTAGGCTCTTTTGTCTGAAAGAGGTCCAGATAGTAATGATCATCAGAATGAAGTCATACCGATTGTAATTTTAAAGACAGCCTGGTGAGTGAGGTGGCGAGGGCAACTCTCTTCCTTAGGGACAGTTGCCACAGACCCGCTACAGGGCCAGTCATCTTTCCTTTCTAAACAAAGACCAGTAATACCTGGGGGAAGAGAGAAGTACACTCTGAGCTTCATTTGAATGAAATAGGTTTTAAATTGAGGCTATTAAACATGACTGACACCCACATATCTGTCACAGCACAACTGCTGGCCTCCTCAGCAACCTGGCAAGGCCATGCAGAGCAGAGGGGAGAACAGATGACGGGGGATGAACAGGCACGGTCACCAAAACTCTGCCTTTAACAGTGACAGTGACCACAGTCAGGGCTCCGGGAAGCAATGTTAACATGTAAACGTCATCTCTTGGTCACGCCATAGAAACTTGCAACCTCGACTTGGATTCTGGTCCCCAGGTCCTTGTTACCCAAAATGTGTTTTGCAGACCAGCAGTATCAGCAGTACCTAAGAAACTGTTAGAAATTCAGAAACAGGCCTCACTCCAGACCTGCTGAGTCAGAATCTGCCTTTTATCAAAATCATCAGGGCAGCAGGTACCCTGTCATGTTTGAGAAGCATTGCTTCGGACGGTGTAAAAGTCGATACTCTCGTAATTTCTCTTCAGCCTAGGTCTTAAAAAGGTAACTGATATTTACTCTTTCTAGCCGAATCTACTTTTCGTAATTTAAATTCATCCCTTGATTAGTGATTTTCAACCCTGAGTATGCAAAGAATCACCATCCATGTGACTCTTAGGGTTTATACATGCTCAGACCCCATCCGAAACATCAGCATTGAGTGAGTCGGGTGGAGCCCTGCCACCGTGCTTTGAAAGCTCTACAAGTGATGATTCTGCAGTGGAGCTAGGATTGGGAACCTCTAACACAGGCAGGCAGCATCGAAGAAAATCCACAGATTTCAAAACAGCTTCTCCTGGCCTTCACCCTGGATCCACCCTGCTCTAAGTGGAAACCCTCTGGAAATCACTCTATGTACTTTGCTGAGGCTGTTAACCACATTGACCTGAAAGTATTGTTAAGAAGATTATTAAAATTATGTATAAAAAGCTCTAGCTTTAGTACCTAAAACGAGTTAAGTCTCAGGTCTCAGTAATAGTAACCCTCCCAAAATGTCTTACCTTCTCCAGCAAAGTCCAGGAAGTCCAATTGGAAACATCCATGGATTCACACAGTCAAAATATTTCAGTAAACTTTGGTGGCATTTAAAGCAAATACTGCCACATCTTTCTTCACTTAGCTTGCCTCTGTTTCTCTTACGAGATGTCTGCTGGAGTTTGGATTTATGTTCAACCTAGAAAACAGAGGCTTTGGGTTTTTAATACAGAATGTTCATCCAAGGAGGTTCAAAGGCTTGTAACTCTAAGGGAGATAAATCTGGGTCCTTTGTTTTCTCTGAGCACACGCTCCATAACAGAAACATATGTGACAGTCAATTCCATCAGCAGGATTGCGTCTTTCTGTCCTGGCCACAGGTGCCAGCCTGCTGTTCTCCACTCATCTCAAAAGATCCACAAAATGATCAGATACATGCTTCCCCCGTCCCTACCACCCTTGTTCCTGCATCTTTTAAAAAGTCTTGTTATCTGATGTAGATGATTTACTGCACCATTTATGTAAAGGTTATGGGAAACCTTTTTAGGTCTCCCAGTGCCTGACTGACTGAAGGAGATGTTGCCAGTAGGAAGTTAGCTGTGCCCTACAGGCTTGATTTGAGAGGGCTGTGCTTGGAGCTGGCAGATGTTTCTTAGAGCGTGTTCTCAAAAATCCTGTCATCCTTATCTTGAAAAGGACGCAGCAGAAGGGAGTTGCTTTCTGGTGGTAGAATCGGTTGGACTCGGTGGTTGGAGGATTATCAGAGCTCCAATCCACACTCCGCCACTGGGGAAAGCATCTCGGTTCCTTCTTTGGTAATAAGACAAAAATATGTGCTTGTTTTACTAGGCCCTTGTGTGCCATGAGTAGTCTATCTGTGCTTCCTTTTCAACATGGTCATAATGCAACCATTTCTTGAACCCTAGATAAACTTTCCATATTGAAGAAAATAGTAATCCCCACCTGCTACTGGCACAGTGTCTGTGTTTGTAACAAATGAACTCTCCGTGCCAGGTGACACTTGTCGTGTTCAGAGGCAAGGGAAAGGTTGCATGATGTAAAGGGGATATGACTAAATGCTGAATCATTACAGCCCAGAAGAAAAAAAAAAATCATTCAGTTATTTGAACACTTTTTTTGCCTATTCATAAACTTTGGCATTTGTGTGTCATGTGACTAAAGCCGAATAATTTACATCTAGAAGAGGATATTATTGTCTGGTGTAACTCCAAAGACAGTTATTATAAAATATTTCAGTAAAATCCTTAATTAAGAACTCACACATAAACTATGAGTCCAATTGACTTTTTGAGTTGTTAGAAAAACTTCAGAATGTTAAAATGGATCTCTTACATGAAACAATTGTCTGGAGTTCAAACTTATCACAGGACTTCTTTTCTTATACGGGCTATTTGAATGTTGTTAAAAGGTATGTTCAGCTGGTCCACTTCATGTTATTATTTTGTTCTAAATGGAACTCTAGGTAGGGTGTCTTGGTATATTTATATAAAACATTCTTGTGACCCACTGAAGTATGTTTACACAAGATTTTGTGATACATAAATACAGACATCAACATTAATTACCATTGCAAATACGACAGAGCTTTTTCCTTCTACCTTGGTATTTTGTCAAAATATACAAAAACATATCATAAATGTCAACGATAAAATGTAGGCATATTAAAGACTTATTTATGGTCTTTCCACCATAATAAAGAACAACAAGATTTACAACATGATGAAGGTAAGATTAAATGTTCCCTACTTAGCATCGCTTTAAGAACATCTAAACCACTTACAATTCATGGACCCCCCCCTTCCTAAAATTGCAGATAGTTATATTAAGTGGATTGTTAAAATTTTATACTATTTCTTTAAATAGCCATAGGTTCTTGATACATTAAAAAAAAAAAACATTTTGTTAATTAGTTGGCATGTAATTGAATTTTTCTCCCTACATTTTAAGTACTCAAGTTACTCAAGGTGACTCTTTCTTAAAGCAGTTGAAATATGTAGTCAAAAACCCATGTTCTTAAAGTAAAGTTTTAGTCCTAAATACACCCCATCATCCGCCTTGGGACCACCTTCTTGATGAATGAATCTAATAAACAGGGGACTTGGGTAATTTGGCTCAACACACCATTGTGTGAGATTATACAAAAGTTCTCGAGCTGTGCAGTTCAATATGGTAGCCACTCACCACATTACCATGGATAGTGAGGACCCCAGATGTGGGTGGAGTGACTGAAGAACTGAACTAGTAGTTTTACTTCATTTTAACTCATTTAAATGTAAACTTTAAAACTGTAGCAGTATAAGATATTTTTTCCATTAAACGCAGCTTTATTTTTTGGGTAAGACTACATTTTACTTTAACCAATAAAAATCCAGCAGTTGTCACTTGCTGCAAGTGTATAAACACTGGATTTTGGAGACTTAGTAAAAAAAAGAAAAAAAAAGGAAGAATATTTTTATATCAATTACATGTTGATATAATTTATATCAATTACATGATAATTTTGATATTTAGGGTCAAATAAAATATATTATTAAAATTAATGCCCCATGTTTCTTTTTACTCTTTTTAAATGTGATGACTATAAAAATTTTAAATGACATACGTGGCTTGCATTATATTTCTATTGGAGAGCACTGATCTACAGTGGAGTTATAGAGTGTTCCAGCTTGGAGCTGTTGACAATACCAACAGAGCTTCAGAGAACATAGGGTGTTTAATAAATCTTATGCAAAATGAATGAAAAATTCTTACTATAAATTGGTGTTAAGTCATTAGGAACTCTAGAAATTAAGACCTACTTTTCTCATTTATTATCCAATGGATAATCTAAGCTTCTTGTGAGCTTGTCAAAATGAGCTGCCAAATATAAATATTAGAAATAACAAAGTCTGGGTATTTTACAACATTTTATTTCGTGGCCAAGCTTCTTCCAAACCATCCTAGGGTTTCCACAGGAAAGTCTTTTCTCTTCAGCTTGCCTGTAGAGTTCAAGTTTCTCGTCTATACAGAGTATTGAGTCTCAGGAAAGCTTGGCTTTACCTGTTTCCACTTGCAGATGAAATGCCCCGTTGCCATTTACAGACCTGAGTATGTCACCCGACTCCCTAATCAATGTGTTCTCAGAAAGACCTCTTCTTCCAAGACCTGGATGACTCTCCCAATGATGTGTTACCTTTGACTCATCCACCCTTTTCTGGCAGCAGCCATCTAAATCCTCAGCCCTGGAAATCCGAAGAAATGCTCTGGGGCACTACTGTTGTTCTGTATTTCTACTGTCGCTAGTGTAACAGCTTCTCAACTAGGCAGTGAAAAACCTAGATAAGCTTAGGGAGCCACCAGGGGTGACGGAAGGCCTCTGCATCTGCACCCAGTTTAGATCGAGATCGGGCAGCCTCCGTGCCACATAGAAGTCCTAAAGGCAGCAGGCGAGGAGAGCAGAATGCAGGCTTGGGAGCAAAGTCACGAAGTTTGCCTTCCTTTAAATCTCTAGGTCCTTTCCCCTGAGTTAATTACAGATGGTGAACGTATATGACATGCATAATCCTTCCACTGCAAGTGCTCAGAGAAAGGGTATGAAATGGTATTTTTCAAATGAACATAATGTTACCAGGAGCAGACTGCAAAAGTTTTGGTGATGAGAATTTCAGATTTTGGAACGGATAAGGATATCAGTGATCATCTTCTCTGAGACAGTTTTAAGACTGTTGTCAGACTCTTTGGAAGCGAATGCAAACAGAAAGCCAGTAGATTTTGTAATTATACCTTATAAAGCTGTTTTCTGCTTCTAGACACCCTAATAAGCATACCCCATTCAATTTAATGTTTTATTTGTACTTTTCCACCACTTCTGCAAAAAAACCTTCAAATATCATTATTAGGTCTTTGTGAGTGACCTCTCCTGCTTGTTTCTACAGGTAGACCATGGCGGGGGGTGGGGGGGGTTGGTTTTTTCTTTTAATTTTTATTGGAGTATAGGTGATTTACAACATTAGTTTCTGCTGTACAGCAAAGTGAATCAGTTATACGTACATATATCCACTCTTTTTTTAGATTCTTTTCCCATATAGACCATTACAGAGTATTGAGTAGAGTTCCCTGTGCTATACAATAGGTCCTTATTAGTTATCTATTTTATATATAGTAGTATGTATATGTCAACCCTAGTCTCCCAATTTATCCCTCCCCCCTTTCCACCCTGGTAACCATAAGATTGTTTTTTTACATCTGTGACTCTATTTCTGTTTTGTAAATAAGTTCATTTGTACCATTTTTTAAGATTCCACATATAAGCGATATCATATGATATTTGTCTTTCTGTGTCTGACTTATTTCACTGAGTATGACAATCTCCAGGTCCATCCATGTTGCTGCAAATGGCATTATTTCGTTCTTTTTTATGGGTGAGTAATATTTCATTGTATATATGTACCATATCTTCTTTATCCATTCATCTCTCGATGGACATTTAGGTTGCTTCCATGTCCTGGCTATTGTAAATACACAGTGCTTCAGTGAACATTGGGGTGCATGTATCTTTTGGAATTATGGTTTTCTCCAAATATATGCCCAGGAGTGGGATTGCTGGATCATACAGTAGCTCTATTTTTAGTTTTTTAAGGAACCTCCATACTGTTCTCCATAGTGGCTGTACCAATTTACATTCCCACTAACAGTGTAAAAGGGTTCTCTTTTCTCCACACCCTTTCCAGCATTTATTTTTTGTAGACTTTTTGATGATTGCCATTCTGACCAGTGTGAGGTGATACCTCATTGTAGTTCTGATTTGCATTTCTCTAATAATTAGTGATGTTGAGCATCTTTTCATGTGCCTTTTGGCCATCTGTATGCCGACAGACTAGTTTTATAGATAAGACATTGAAGCCTGCAATAGCCAAGTGGCAAAGAAACTCAGCAAAAACTCAGCAGCTATTCTCTCATTCCATTTCTTTTTATTAAACCAACAATTTGAACAGAACATCGGCCCTTATTTCAACTCCTTTAGCTTAGCTTTTTTTTTTAACTTATAAAAGTAGAACTGTTTCCTATGTTATAATGAAACACTGGGAGGTGACTTCAGATATTAATTAGGTAAATCAGAAGAGGGAACATGGAAAAGTATTGTTGCCTGTCTTCCTGTAAATTATCTATTAGTAAATTTTGGTGATCTCTAACACATGCACAAAATACAGACCAAAACTATGTTGTTTCCTTAGTGGACTTAGAGCTTAGGGGGAAGAGACATTTACAAGAAACCTCAGAATTGTCCATGGCACCAGATTTTCTCTCTCCTAGGGCACTGTAACTGGCTTATGAGTGCATGACCACTACTACCCTTTGTAGTTCCAAAATTCTGAAATTCTCATTCTTAAGGGTGTATCAGAAGGCGGAAGTGAGGCAGCAGCTTGCATACTGGGAAAGTTGGTGCAGGGCGCAGGAAAATGGGGGCTCGCGCTGTTGTGACTTCAATGGAGTAAAGCCTCAACTAGGACTGTGGCTCCTCTTGCTCCCACCAGCTTTCCTTCAGCTTCTCCCGGTTCAGGAGAAAGAGGGTATATGTTATCGGGCTCAGTTGTTGAGAGAGAAAGAAAGCAACAATAATGGCAGATGGATGCTGCAGCCGTGTGGCTGACAGGGTTTTGGTGCTCCAGCCGGGTGTCAGGCCTGAGCTTCTGAGGTGGGAGAGCCGAGTTCGGGACATTGGCCCACCAGAGACCTCCTGGCCCCACGTAATATCAAAGGGCGAAAGCTCTCCCAGAGACCTCCATCTCAACACTAAGACCCAGCTCCACTCAACAACCAGCAAACTCTAGTGCTGGACACCCCATTCCAAACAACTAGCAAGACAGGAACACAACCCCACCCATCAGCAGAGATGCTGCCTAAAATCATACTAAGTTCACAGACAGCCCAAAACACACCACCAGGCACGGTCCTGCCCACCATAAAGACAATATCCAGCCTCATCCACCAGAACACAGGCATCACACCCCTCCAAAAGGAAGCCTACAAAACCCACTGAACCAACCTAACCAACCTTACCAACCTGGGGCAGACACCAAAAACAACGGGAACTATGAATCTGCAGCCTGCAAAAAGGAGACCCCAAACACAGTAAGTTAAGCAAAATGAGAAGACAGAGAAACACACAGAAGAAGAAGGAGCAAGGTAAAAACCTACCAGGCCAAACAAATGAAGAGGAAATAGGCAGTCTACCTGAAAAAGAATTCAGAGTAATGATAGTAAACATGATCCAAAATCTTGGAAACAGAATGGAGAAAATACAAGAAATGTTTAACAAGGACCTAGAAGAACTAAAGAGCAAACAAACAATGATGAACAACACAATAAATGAAATTAAAAATTCTCTAGAAAGAATCAATAGCAGAATAACTGAGGAAGAAGAACAGATAAGTGACCTGGAAGATAAGAGAGTGGAAATGACTACCACAGAGCAGAATAAAGAAAAAAGAATGAAAAGAATTGAGGACAGTCTCAGAGACTTCTGGGACAACATTAAATGCACCAACATTCGAATTATAGGGGTCCCAGAAGAAGAAGAGAAAAAGAAAGGGGCTGAGAAAATATTTGAAGAGATTATAGTTCAAAAAACTTCCTTAATAAGGGAAAGGAAATGATCAAGTCCAGGAAGCACAGAGAGTCCCATATAAGATAAACACAAGGAGAAACACGCCAAGACACATATTAATCAAGCTATCAAAAATTAAGGGAAAAGCAACAAATAATATACAAGGGAATCCCCATAAGATTAACAGCTGATCTTTCAGCAAAAACTCTGCAAGCCAGAAGGTAGTGGCAGGACATATTCAAAGGGATGAAAGGGAAAAACCTACAACCAAGATTACTCTACCCAGCAAGGATCTCATTCAGATTCAACAGAGAAATTAGAACCTTTACAGACAAAAGCTAAGAGAATTCAGCACCACCAAACCAGCTTTACAACAAATGCTAGAGGAACTTCTCTAGGCAGGAAACACAAGAGAAAGAAAAGACTTATAAAAACAAACCCAAAACAATTAAGAAAATGGTAATAGGAACATACACATTCACAATTACCTTAAATGTAAATGGATTAAACACTCCAACCAAAAGACACAGGCTGGCTGAATGGATACAAAAAAAAAGACCCATATATATGCTGTCTACAAGAGACCCACTTCAGACCTAGGGACACATACAGACTAAAAGTGAGGGGATGGGAAAATATATGCCATGCAAATGGAAATCAAAAGAAAGCTGGAATAACAATTCTCATATCAGACAAAATAGACTTTAAAGTAAAGCTTATCACAAGAGACAAAGAAGGACACTACATAATGATCAAGGGATCAATCCCAGAATAAGATATGGCAATTGTAAATATTTATGCACCCAACATAAGAGCCCCTCAATACAATAAGGTAAATGCTAACAGCCATAAAAGGGGAAATCGACAGTAACACAATCATATAGGGGACTTTAACACCCCACTTTCAACAATGAACAGATCAACCAAAATGAAAATAAATAAGGAAACACAAGCTTTAAATGATACATTAAACAAGATGGACTTAATTGATATTTAGAGGACATTCCATCCAAAAACAATAGAATACACTTTCTTCTCAAGTGCCCATGGAACATTCTCCAGGATGGATCATACCTTGCGTCACAAATCAAGCGTTGGTAAATTTAAGAAAACTGAAATCGTATCAAGTATCTTTTCCGACCACAATGCTATGAGGCTAGATATCAATTACAAGAAAAAACTGTAAAAAATACAAACACATGGAGGCTAAACAATATGCTACTAAATAACCAAGAGATCACTGAAGAAATCAAAGAGGAAATCAAAAAATACCTAGAAACAAATGACAATGAAAATACAATGACCCAAAACCTATGGGATGCAGCAAAAGCAGTTCTAAGAGGGAAGTTTTTAGCAATACAATCTTACCTCAAGAAACATCTCAAATAAACAACCTAACCTTACACCTAACGCATTTAGAGAAAAAAGAACAAAAAAACCCCAAAAATTAGCAGAAGGAAAGAATCATAAAGATCAGATCAGAAATAAATGAAAAACAAATGAGGAAACAATAGCAAAGATCAGTAAAACTAATAGCTGTTTCCTTGAGAAGATAAACAAAGTTGATAAACCATTAGCCAGACTCATCAAGAAAAAAAGGGAGAAGACTCAAATCAACAGAATTAGAAATGAAAAAGAAGAAGTAACAACTGACACTGCAGAAATGCAAACAATCATGAGAGATTACTACAAGCAACTCTATGCCAATAAAATGGACAACCTGGAAGAAATGGACAGATTCTTAGAAATGCACAACCTTCCAAGACTGAACCAGGAAGAAATAGAAAATATGAACGGACCAATCACAAGCACTGAAATTGAAACTGTGATTAAAAATCTTCCAACTAGGGCTTCCCTGGTGGCGCAGTGGTTGAGAATCTGCCTGCTAATGCAGGGAACACGGGTTCGAGCCCTGGTCTGGGAGGATCCCACATGCCGCGGAGCGGCTGGGCCCGTGAGCCACAATTGCTGAGCCTGCGTGTCTGGAGCCTGTGCTCCGCAACAAGAGAGGCCGCGATAGTGAGAGGCCCGCGCACAGCGATGAAGAGTGACCCCCACTTGCCACAACTAGTGAAAGCCCTCGCACAGAAACGAAGACCCAACATAGCCATAAATTAAAAATAAATAAATAAATAAAAATTTAAAAAAAAAAAAAAAAAAAAAAAAAAATCTTCCAACTAACAAAAGCCCCGGGCCAGATGGGTTCACAGGCGAATTCTATCAAACATTTAGAGAAGCGCTAACACCTATCCTTCTCCAACTCTTCCAAAATATAGCAGAGGGAGGAACACTCCCAAACTCATTCTACGAAGCCACCATCACCCTGATACCAAAACCAAAGATGTCACAAAAAAAGAAAGCTACAGGCCAATATCAGTGATGAACACAGATGCAAAAATCCTCCACAAAATACTAGCAAACAGAATCCAACAGCAGATTAAAAGGATCATACACCAAGATCAAGTGGGGTTTATCCCAGGAATGCAAGGATTTTTCAGTATACGCAAATTAATCAATGTGATACAGCATATTAACAAATTGAAGGATAAAAACCATATGATCATCTCAATAGATGCAGAAAAAGCTTTTAACAAAATTCAACACCCATTTATAATTAAAAAACTCTCCAGAAAGTAGGCATAGAGGGAACCTACCTCAACATAATAAAGGCCATATATGACAAACCCACAGCCAACATCATTCTCAATGGTGAAAAAGTGAAACCATTTCCACTAAGATCAGGAACAAGACAAGGTTGCCCACTCTCACCACTATTATTCAACATAGTTTTGGAAGTTTTAGCCACAGCCATCAGAGAAGAAAAAGAAATAAAAGGAATACAAATTGGAAAAGAAGAAGTAAAACTGTCACTGTTTGCAGATGACATGATACTATACATAGAGAATCCTAAAGATGCTACCAGAAAACTACTAGAGCTAATCAATGAATTTGGTAAAGTAACAGGATACAAAATTAATGCACAGAAAGCTCTTGCATTCCTATACACGAATGATGAAAAATCTGAAAGAGAAATTAAGGAAACACTCCCATTTACCACTGCAACAAAAAGAATAAAATACCTAGGAATAAACCTACCTAAGGAGACAAAAGACCTGTATGCAGAAAACTGTAAGACACTGATGAAAGAAATTAAAGATGATACAAACAGATGGAGAGATATACCATGTTCTTGGATTGGAAGAATCAACATTGTGAAAATGACTATACTACCCAAAGCAATCTACAGATTCAATGCAATCCCTGTCAAACTACCAATGGCATTTTTCACAGAACTAGAACAAAAAATTTCGCAATTTGTATGGAAACAGAAAAGACTCCAAATAGCCAAAGCAATACTGAAAAAGAAAAACGGAGCTGGAGGAATCAGGCTCCCTGACCTCAGACTATACTACAAAGCTACAGTAATCAAGACAGTATGGTACTAGCACAAAAACAGAAATATAGATCAATGGAACAGGATAGAAAGCCCAGAGATAAACCCATGCACATATGGTCACCTTATCTTTGATAAAGGAGGCAAGAATATACAATGGAGAAAATTCAGCATCTTCAATAAGTGGTGCTGGGAAAACTGGACAGCTACATATAAAAGAATGAAATTAGAACACTCCTTAACACCATACACAAAAATAAACTCAAAATGGATTAAAGACCTAAATGTAAGGCCAGACACTATAAAACTCTTAGAGGAAAACATAGGCAGAACACTCTATGACGTAAATCACAGTAAGTTCCTTTTTGACCCACCTCCTAGAGAAATGGAAATAAAAACAAAAATAAACAAATGGGACCTAATGAAACTTAAAAGCTTTTGCACAGCAAAGGAAACCATAAACAAGACGAAAAGACAACCCTCAGAATGGGAGAAAATATTTGCAAATGAAGCAACTGACAAAAGATTAATCTCCAAAATATACAAGCAGCTCATGCAGCTCAATATCAAAAAAAACCAAACAACCCAATCCAAAAATGGGCAGAAGACCTAAATAGACATTTCTCCAAAGAAGATATACAGATTGCCAACAAACACATGAAAGGATGCTCAACATCACTAATCGTTAGAGAAATGCAAATTAAAACTACAATGAGGTATCACCTCACACCGGTCAGAATGGCCATCATCAAAAAATCTACAAACAATAAATGCTGGAGAGGGTGTGGAGAAAAGGGAACCCTCTTGCACTGTTGGTGGGAATTTAAATTGATACAGGCACTATGGAGGTTCCTTAAAAAGCTAAAAATAGAACTACCATATGACCCAGCAGTCCCACTACTGGGCATATACACTGAGAAAACCATAATTAAAAAAGACACATGCACCCCAATATTCACCGCAGCACTATTTACAATAGCCAGGTCATGGAAGCAACCTAGGTGTCCATTGACAGACGAATGGATAAAGAAGATGTGGTACATATATACAATGGAATCTCACTCAGCCATAAAAAGAAACGAAATTGAGTTATTTGTAGTGAGGTGGATGGACCTAGAGTCTGTAATACAGAGTGAAGTTAAGTCAGAAAGAGAAAAACAAATACCATATGCTAACACATATATATGGAATCTTAAAAAAAAAAATGGTTCTGATGAACCTAGGGGCAGGACAGGAATAAAGACGCAGACATAGAGAATGGACTTGAGGACATGGGGAGGAGGAACGGGAAGCTGGGACAAAGTGAGAGAGTGGCATGGACACATATACACTACCAAATGTAAAATAGCTAGTGGGAAGCAGCCGCATAGCACAGGGAGATCAGCTCAGTGCTTTGTGACCACCTAGAGGGGTGGGGTAGGGAGGGTGGGAGGAAGACACAAGAGGGAGGGGATATGGGGATATATGTATACATAGAGCTGATTCACTTTGTCATACAGCAGAAAGTAACACACCACTGTAAAGCAATTATACTCCAATAAAGATGTTAAAAAAAAAACAACAACTGTATCAGTGTGCCTCCAGTAATATTAGGGTCATTTTAAGTTATCATTTCATGCCCTTTCTCTGCGCACCTTAAGATGCAGGATTGAGCACTGATTTCATACATTATCAGATGTAATTCACCAGGAAAAGGGATATAAAGAGAAATGGTCTGGTCCCCAACTGGCTTGTGGAGCCGTATCCATGCAGAGGATCACTTCAGAGTAAATTACTTAGGCTGCAGATTGCAGGTGGCATGGAGATGTTTGAGTCCTTGCAATGCATTTCTTCAAAATTGGTACCATGTGTCCCGTCCTCAAACCGTGTCAAGTAGGGTGAGTGTGATCCCACTGTGGACATGGAACGTTGCACTTCCTATCGATGCTCTGGATGAATAGGGGCAACACCGGCCAGGGAAGCTAACAGGCAAAGGAGGAAGGCACAAAGGTGAGTAGGTTACGCCAGCCTTTCTCTCGTCGAGAGCATCTGTCAAGTCCCTGGCATTCCTCACCACGTGGAATCTCTAGCAGTTTCACCACCATCAGTGTCGTTGCTCAGCCTGGACGTAAATGATACTTGGGGCTGGAGAACCAAGTGAATTAAGTCATCAGTACGTGTGTGGCACAAGGGACGTGGACCAGGATGAAGGAGCAATAAAAACCTTGACAGGCTGAGAAGAGCACAGGCAGAATGCTCAGATCTAGTTAAGAAGGTGGAAGGAAGGATGTGAGCAGCGGGACTTCCCTCGTGGTCTCGTGGGTAAGACTCCGCGCTCCCAGTGCAGGGGGCCCGGGTTCGACCCCCGGGCGGGGAACTAGATCCCGCATGCCACAACTAAGACCAGGCACAGCCACAATAAATAAATAAATAATAAAACAAACAAATAAATATTTTTTTAAAAAAAAGACGTGAGCAGAGGCAGGACCCAGCACTAGGGCACAGGCTATGAAAATACCCATGTTTCCAGCCAGGTGAAGCACCAGAACCACCAACCCACCCTGAGTTCACCCTCACCTCCTGGTGGGTTAGGGAAGTGTGGCCTAGAGTTTCTGCATGTGGGTCAGGACGAGACTCAGGATCCTTCCAACCAACACAGTTCAAACGAGGAGCACATGAAGCAGTTTAACTGAGGCGATGCTCACTTCTTTCTAAAACCAGATAGGCCTGCTTTGGTGAATAACATTTTAGAACCAGGAATGTTTTTCTTTCTCTTTTCTTTGACAGCAGGTGTGCGCGGCAGGGCTGGGTCTCTCCTTGGTTTTGTTTGGGGGTCTCCAGAGGTACAGGTCCCCAGCACATGGGCTATAGGAGAGCTTCTTCCTCCCACGTGGGGAGGCAGGGGTGGGTCGCACACATGGAGCGTGCAGTCCTGCTGGGAAGGTCTCATTTTTCCTCTGAGTTCCCTTGCAACACTGGGGAATTCAGTGAGGCCCAATAGCAACTGAAAATTGGATTTAAGACCGAAGGCAGCTCCAATACATCGGGACAATTAGCGTTCATGTCGCTGACTACAGTTACTTTCATAAAATGTGAGTTACTTTCATAAAATGCATCATGGCCTTACATGACTGTGATTACTAGAGCAATGATGGGCTCTTTCTTGATACAGCACAGAGCCTAGGGCTAAAGAGGCGGTGACACTGATTAGATCTGTGGATCACTTAGCCCCCTGGGACTCAATTTTCTCATCTGTAAAATGGGGAATTAGGTGATGTCTATCCTTCTTGCACTCCAGCAGTCCATGGTTGTTCGCAAGCTCACGTCTCAGTGAGGTGAGCCCAGTTCTGTTGAGAAACGTGTGGGCAGACTTGGCTTTTTGCAGGGTCTACTTTTAGCCGTTTTTTGCCGTAAAAGGTCCAACCCGATTTAAGGTAACTCCTTTCCACCTTGTTGGTTCCTGGTCCACCTCAATTCTCTTCTGGGGTTTCTGGGTTGGTATAAGCCAAACACCCACCAAGCGTCTGTAATTGGACTTGCACCTAACCTGGGAGGCCTGGGAATGTGCCAGTTTTTAAGATGCCAAGTTTGAGTGCTGTAAACCATCGAATCTCCCCTGGGGTGATTTCAATTACTGCACGGATCCTTTCAGAAGTACTCCCCCCAGTTTTCTATTGGCAATTACTGCTCTGTTTCACCCAGTAGTTTTCAAGTTAGAGCTCATTTCTTTTATGTTCCATTCCAGATTAAAACATCGGTTATTTGGGCAACCCCAAATGTTTCCTTCTCGATCCCGTTATGGGTAATAATACTAGCAATACTTCTTGGATTATTGGTTCTGGCCATTTTAACCTTGGCTTTATGGAAGGTGAGTTTATTTGCTTTCTTTTCCTTTTTTCAGTAGAGAGGCCACTGAGAGGATTTAGAAGGATATACCTAGGATTTTAAAAGACAAGGCTAGAGGCATGATTTGGGGATTTCCAACACAGGGACATGAAGGGAAAATGGTCTTGTTTGCTTTGGCAAACTTAGTATGCTTGTGGAACTGACATTTAAGAAGATTGAGGGTGTTTACTGCCGCTTTTATCTTGCATTTTCTTGTAAATAAATGTAAAGACAGTTGGACTTTATTAACTAAGACCTGTGATCTTCTTTCCAATATGCTTGGAGTGATCATGTTATGATGAAGACTTCTTTTTCTTATTTAATTAATCGAGATCTTAAGCTTTTTGTTGAGACAATCCTATCAGCAATACATTGAGAGTTTTCTTTGTAAGCACTACACGGATGCAATTAATATAGTAATTAACTATCACATGGGCTTTCAATGACCCCACATAGATCATGCATGTTCTAGTATTCTCAGACTTGCTTTTTTGATCTTGCCAAAGAGTCCATCTCCATTAAGAAGCCTTAACTTACTCTTTCATGTGTTTTGCTGAAGTTTCTGCTAAAAGTCTACAATGTGAATTAATTTCTGGTCCCCAAACCACAGTACTGCCAAGTTTCACAGAGCTTTCCATTCCAAAATAGAAACAATGTCACAATGACATGGCTGTGAGAGTAATTAATCCAGTCACATCTTAGTTAATCGCTATTGTTGTCATTCTCTAAAATCATAGTGTATTTTTATTTTGAAACAACATGAGGCATGCTTAATAAACTGAGAAAACCTTGCCTTTTGAGTTAAATAATGGCTTTCCTGATCATTATCAGCTGTTTTGTGCCATCCTGAGCCCACAAAGGTCTATTGCACAGTCTACCTTTACAAATAGACTTTCATGTTAGTCTGTTATAGAAACTTTATGTCCATAAATGATGTAACGATACATAGCAATTGATAGAATATTGCACTAGTCCTACAAAGGAAAGATGACTCAATGGTTATAAGTCAAACCCAACAAACTGGGCTTCCAACCTAAGAAACAATAAGAATTAAGGTTCTAGGTTTCTAGGAAAAGTTATATTCTCCTAGACCAAGTACTCCTTTGAAATTCAGGAGAATGAAACTTCTATAGTCACCTCTTCCCCGAGCTGCTGATTGATCTTCGGAGTCACGAAGATGTTCTGGGATTGAAATAAAGGACCCATCTAATTTTCCTCCATATACTGTATGTTCCACCAAGTGCAGAGAGATAGACAAGCATCTCCTCACTTCCTCCTTCAGTCCATCCCAAGGTAGCCCAAAGTCCACTTCAGGAATCTGCCATCCCTGGCTGGCAGTTCACATTGCTGCTGGCTCCAGAAAACATGTCGAAAAGCAGAGAGGGACTCCTTGGGCCAGGTTGCTGTAACCCCAGAAAAATACACGAGGTCCATAAGCGGTTTATATAAAATGAACATTCTCCCACCACCATGGACATGGCAGGAAGGACACAAACGCTCTGCGTAGGCAATGAATTCCTCTCTGCAGGTAAAGAACACACTGCTTTCACCTCCTAATCTGGAGAATTGGGCAGATTATGGTCTCAGAGCACCAAATTCCTTAGGCAACAAATAAAGGGAAAAGTCTTAGAATGAGGACTTTTCACAAGTTCTCAGGATGACCTGACTTGCTGGCCCGTTTCTCTCTTTGTAGTGCGGATTCTTTGACCGAGCAAGACCCCCCCAGGATGATATGAATGACAGGGAACGGCTGACCAATGAGAAAACCCCTGAGGCGTGAAGAGGAAAACCAAAGACCAAACAAACTCCGACACTGGCCCAGTTCAAAGAAAAGAAGGATCAGGAGGGTTCAACCAAGGTTTTCCTGTACCTGCCAGTGTCCTAAGAAATGGAAAGGCCATGGTATCACCTTGTCTACACTGTGCTTTGGAGAAGTTGCCTCGGATCCCAGTGACCCTTTTGGGGAAGGAAGCATCCTCGACGCTGCAGAAACAATGGACAATCATGGAAGATGTCTTTGGCTTGAGTCCTTCCGTATTTGGCAGACACTTTGAAATGGGTATGGGAACGTGAGGTTGCTTTCCAGATAAATCCAACTGAAGTCTCAAAGACGCAATGTCTGAATTAGGATAGACTTTAGAAGGTGAACTAGGACCAAACCTTCCGACACTACTGTATCCAACGGAATATTTGACACCTCCCTCTGGAAAAGAAACATTTCTAATGACGTTACTGCTCAGGGAGACCAGCCTATGCTGTTGGGACTGTGAAAGTACTTTGGAAACGGCAAAGATCATCTTTGTAAGTGAGGATAACGATTTATTTATTTATTTTCCATGGCTCTAGGCTGATACTCTAGAGGATTTGGAAATTAAGATTTGGTTCGCTGGTTTTCAAAATCACTCACTAGATTTCCTTCCGAGATATCCAGTTTGTGCAGAATATATCATTTAACAGAACTTAGTCAGGATTTAGACAGCGTTAAAAAAAGCAAATTGGTATACGAAGACCGTTTCACTTAACACCTTGCTGCCTTCTACCTGAAATTACTTTTATTCACACTTTCCAGGGACTCACATCTGCTTAATTTAGCTTTGCAAAAAGTTGCATTTGTATTTCCTTTTACAAAAAAAAAAAATCTTCTTTCCGTTGACTTAATTAGCAATATACAAATTTCCAGGGACTCTTGACCCTAGGTGGTGCTTAAAAGTAATGGTAAAATTTCTAGAGTCCATTAATAAAAAAGCAATTTAATAATTTGGGTAAACATATTATTTTTAATATCTACAAGAGGCAATGCCAACATTTAGCTTGGTATTAAACACCTATTTTTTTCTACTATACCTCAAACTTATATTCACAGAAAAGACATGTTAAACATAAATAGGAGGAAACATAAAGTTAGGCAGATGTGAGATGAACCTAGAAAACAGGTTCCTCGGGATTTTATTTAGAATTGCCTATTCCCACTTTACTATTCATTTTTACTACTAATCTTTATAGTACATGACTTTGGAAAATAATTTTTACTTAAGCTATTTTCCCATTGTCTTTAATTTAACCATCACAGAAACTTTATGTTTAAAACTCTTGTAAATAATCCATAATCATGTGTAACAGTATCATTTTTCAAGTAAAATTGTCCAGCCAAATTTATATAGTCTGCCCAAGTTTGTATCCTTTTTATGATAATGAAAAACTATTATGAAGAGATACTGAACAAATTTTATATTTATGTGCAATATTTTATAGACCTATGTATCAAAAGCATGTTTACACTGGCATTAGTAATTTTTTAAATTAATATCCTGAATATTAAGTATGATAGAACCAGCAGACCCAAATCCTTAAGTTTATGAAGCAGTTGGAAAATTTATATCCCTATTTCAACAATCACACTTGATTTGAAAGATAAGCCGGACTCACAGACACTAAATTTTCGGTCATGCCTTAACCTGGAGAGGAGCCATTTGGCTACAGCTGCGCAACTTCTTTGGAAACCAAATGAAAGGCACACGGACGAATACACTGAACAGTTCATATTCTGCCTGCTTGTGAGTTAAATTCTGTCATGGTAGTGGTTTCAAGCTGTCAGGAACCGAAGTCTGGCTCCCAGTGTGTGTGGCTCACTGGGTGAGAACTGCACATGTTTCAAAGAGTTGGAGGGTCCCACACCAGCCTCAGCCTCTGGGTAGAATTGGTCGTACAGGGAGGTAGCCGTTTCTGTAAGATGATTGGAGGGCTGTCTCTCCAATCTTATCACAGAGATGGGTCTCTCTTCCCCCAAATAAAGCCCCAACTCTTCTCGTTATGCCTGACTTCTGCCCAAGAGAGAATAGCTCCTCAAGGTCTTTGGTCATAAAAGATCCCTGAGAAAACACACCTATTGCCTTTTAAGCTAACCTTTGAGAAGGAACTCTTAGGTCTGGGACCCTATGAGCCAGGGCGTACAGACACCTGGAGGAGACTCGAGGTGCCAGGAGCAAGGCTGGATCCAGAAGAGAGCAGGTATGAGGACTTCAGAGGCAAGCTCCAGGCTCACAGTCTCAGCCAAGAGTGGTCCCCGTCTAGAAGGACAGGCGCTGCCACCTGTAGGCAGTTCACTGCCGGCCATCAACGCACACTGAGGTCAGGTGCGTTCTTGAGCATCCCCCCGCATGGAGAATATTCTAACAGTGCACTGAGTGAATCTGCTTCTCATCATGTAAAGCCAATCACTTTCGTCATTCATAATGTGCCGTGCTTCTCTTAGAATCTATCTATATTTTAGATATGCCTTTTGAAATACTTGCAGCTAGCTTTTAAGAATGGGAAAAAAAATGGGCAAATCAAGTTTTATAAACTTGGAGATTTTTATACACTAAGTACACAACATGGACCAGTCGCCACTGAAGCCCCACTCTTTGAACTCAACTCTTGCTTTATTTAAATACATGTGTAGACATCTGTGAAGATTTTCATGTACCTATTTACCTTGTCACTAATAAAAGTAAAAATTAAAGACATGATGACATATTTGTGGTTTGTTTTGCAAGCAACATGAAGCTTTCCCACAATGGCAGACATCAAAGGTTTCTGTCTTTACACCTTCATTTATTTTTTAAATAAATTTATTTATTTATTTTGGGCTGCATTGGGTCTTCGTTGCTGTGCGGGCTTTCTCTAGTTGAGGCGAGCAGGGGCTACTCCCTGTTGCAGTGCGCGGGCTTCTCATGGTGGTAGCCTCTTCTGTGGCAGAGCATGGGCTCCAGGGGCACAGGCTTCAGTAGTTGTGGCACACGGGCTCAGTAGTTGTGGCACGCAGGCTCAGTAGTTGTGGCACGCAGGCTCTAGAGTGCAGGCTCAGTAGTTGTGGCACACGGGCTCAGTAGTTGCTCTGCGGCATGTGGGATCTTCCCAGACCAGAGCTCAAATCCGTGTCCCCTGCATTGGCAGGTGGACTTCTAACAACTGTGCCACCAGGGAGGTCCCACGCCTTGATTCTTTACTACAAAAACATTTAACATTGGAAGAGATTTGAAAGAGCGAGAACACGACCCTTCTTTGGGATGATGAACATGTTCTAAACTTAGACTGTGGTGATGTTCGCATGAATAAACTAAGAAGGACTGGATTGTAGGCTTTAAATCATTGAATTTTATGGTATGTGAATTAAATCTCAATACATATGTTTGAAAAGGTGTGAGTCATTTCTAATACCTACACTTTCATACAACTGATTTCTTTTCTCTACGTTGCTGTCAAATTTTGTCCACATAAAAATCTTCGCTTCTTTATGAAGCCTTCTTCGAGTCTTCGGCCAACTTAAAGGCTCCTCCTGTTCTCCAATGGCATTTTGTGAATGACTACACTTTTCCATTTGTTCTCATGACTGTTTTCCAGCTGGGCCGGCCCTCTGTGTGAGCAGGAATATCTTTCACCTTTGTGTTTCCTACACCTAGCACCAACATCTGTTATATAGTCAGTGCTCAAAAAACATTCTAAAGTGAATAAATGAATATACATATGTGCACAGTAATAATCATGGGAAATATGTACTTCTGTAATCTGCTCCCATTATAAAGCTTGGAGGTACACACATTTTTTTATCCTATTTATAGTGTTCACACAGTGTTGTTATAATAGTTACCCAATGTTTGATCCAATTAGCAGATCATCATTTGTTTAACCAACCCTCTTATTGGAAATATTTGTTCACAGATTCACATATTAAGAATAGCATGAAATTGAATACTTTCATACATGAGGCTTCTTTTTCATTATTTTAGTTATTTCAATGAGTGAACTTCAAAAGAGTGAGGTGGTTTGGTTAAAGTATATGAAGATTTTTGTAGTTCTTGATAATATATGTTTCTTAAGAGGACTAGATCAATTTGCATTAACCTAAAATACCATTTCCTTCATAATTCTGTCAGCATTTTAAAATATTTTGGTAATAATTTTCAAATATTACTTTATTTCAATTTGTATTTCACTGGAATTTGGTACATTTAATGTACACATTTAATTTTGAGTTCTAACATTTATCAGCCATTCAATATAGACCAATTTATTGCTCATAAAGGTATTTAAATAGTTGCCACTTCTCTGGTATTCATGAATTCCAGTGAAAAGAACCCAGTGCCTGGATGCTTTTCTTATAGCCGAAAGCAAGCACTAGGATGAATCCTTCACTTCATACTGTATATTCACTCACACTTTAAAGCCTAGACATATCTAAAAACTCAGGGTGGTCCAGAGGTGCCTATGTATCCCAGATGAAAAAACTTAAAAGGAAATAAGATTCAGGAATATTGGTGCTGAAAATCAACGTGCCATCCCAGTACAAACTAGCTGAGTGGGGCAAGACTTCCCCGCAGCGCACCCAGAATAATCCATAATGGGCTAGCCCCACCAGTTAGAGCCTGCACATGCTCATAGTGGGGGAAATGAAAGAAGTCTTGTCGTGTCTTGTAGAGTAGTAAAGTGCTTTGTAGTTGTATGTATGCAACGAGAGCTCAGCCTTCTCACCAAATTCTGTTGATACCTTTGTCACTTCCAGCCATTTTATATGCAGATGCTGAACAACATCAAAACTTTCTAAAGGTTGAGTTGAGATCTGGGTGCCTAGAGTGGGCAAAATAAGATAAGGATCACTCCTTGGAGAATTCTGAGAAAAGGCAGAATTCCCTCCAGAGTTGCACACTTCCTCTGTGAAAGGTGACCATCTCACAGGTTACCTTTATAAGACACAGCACCCTGGTGACCTCAGGAAGAACCAAAACATGAACACCTTTGGTTGCTATCCATGAATGCCAACACAGTACCTCCCTAGGGCCTAATGTTCTTCTCCCCACATACAGCAGATTTTCTCCTTCAGAATTCTGATGACATTAAAAGTTGATTTCTGGCCTTCTAAGCGTGCATCCTTCCTCGCTGTCCTCTCCCTTCTCGCCACCCACCACCTGATCTGGAGGAGCCGGCTCAGTCTGTTGCTGCCAAACAACATGCGGAAACGGTGGTGTGGAACCGGGCATCCCGTGCACCGGGCCTGGGCCTCCTCTTGCCTCACCTGGGCCCACCCACTAGGCACGGGGCAGCAGAGGAGCTCTCCCTTCATTTTTGAGCCGTGTGGCTGACAGGGTCTTGGTGCTCGGGCCTGGTGTCAGGCCTGAGCCTCTGAGAGGGGAGAGGCAAGTTCAGGACATTGGACCACCAGAGATCTCCTGGCCCCACGTAATATCAATCAGTGAGAGCTCTCACAGAGATCTGCGTCTCAACACTAAGACCCAGCTCCACCCAACAACCAGCAAGCTCGAGTGCTGGAGGCCCCATGCCAAACAACTAGCAAGACAGGAACACAACCCCACCCATTAGCAGACAGGCTGCCTAAAATCATACTGAGTTCACAGGCAGCCCAAAACACACCACCGGACATGGCCCTGCACACCAGAAATAAAAGATCCAGCCCCACCCACCAGAACACTAGCAATAGTCCCCTCCATCAGGAACCTACACAAGCCATGGAACCAACCTCACCCACTGGGGGCAGACACCAAAAACAACGGGAACTACAAACCTGCAGCCTCCGAAAAGGAGACCCCAAACACAGTTAAGTTAAGCAAAATGAGAAGACAGAGAAATAAGCAGCAGATGAAGGAGCAAGGAAAAACCCACCAGACCAAACAAATGAAGAGGAAGTAGGCAGTCATCCTGAAAAAGAATTCAGAGTAATGATAGTAAAGATGATCCAAAATCTTGGAAATAGAATGGAGAAAATATAAGAAATGTTTAACAAGGACCTAGAAGAACTAAAGAGCAAACAAACAATGATGAGCAACACAATAAATGAAATTAAAAATTCTCTAGAAGGAATCAATAGCAGAATAACTAAGGCAGAAGAACGGATAACTGACATGGAAGATAAAAGAGTGGAAATAACTGCCACAGAGCAGAATAAAGAAAAAAGAATGAAAAGAATTGAGGACAGTCTCAGAGACCTCTGGGACAACATTAAACACACTAACATTCGAATTATAGGGGTCCCAGAAGAAGAAGAGAAAAAGAAAGGGGCTGAGAAAATATTTGAAGAGATTATGGTTGAAAGCTCCCTAACATGGGAAAGGAAATAGTCAATCAAGTCCAAGAAGCACAGAGAGTCCCATACAGGATAAATCCAAGGAGAAACACACCAAGACACATATTAAACAAACTATCAAAAATTATATACAAAGAAAAAATATTGAAAGCAGCAAGGGAAAAGCAATAAATAACATACAAAGGAATCACCATAAGGTTAACAGCTGATCTTTCAGCAGAAACTCTGCAAGCCAGAAGGGAGTGGCAGGACATATTTAAAGTGATGAAAGGGAAAAACCTACAACCAACATTACTCTGCACAGCAAGGATCTCATTCAGATTCGATGGAGAAATTAAAACCTTTACAGAGAAGCAAAAGCTAAGAGAATTCAGCACCACCAAACCAGCTTTACAACAAATGCTAAAGGAACTTCTCTAGGCAGGAGACACAAGAGAAGGAAAAGACCTACAAAAACAAACCCAAAACAATTAAGAAAATGGTAATAGGAACATACATATTGATAATTACCTTAAATGTAAGTGGATTAAATGCTCCAACCAAAAGACACAGACTGGCTGAATGAATACAAAAACAAGACCTGTATGTATATCTGCTGTCTACAAGAGACCCACTTCAGACCTAGGGACACATACAGACTGAAAGTGAGAGGATGGAAAAAGATATTCCATGCAAATGGAAATCAAAAGAAAGCTGGAATAACAATTCTCATATCAGACAAAATAGACTTTAAAATAAAGGCTCAAAAGAGACAAAGAAGGACACTACATAATGCTCAAGAGATCAATCCAAGAAGAAGATATAGCAATTGTAAATATTTATGCACCCAACATAAGAGCACCTCAATACAATAAGGTAAATGCTAACAGCCATAAAAGGGGAAATCGACAGTAACACAATCATAGTAGGGGACTTTAACACCCCACTTTCACCAATGGACAGATAAACCAAAATGAAAATAAACAAGGAAACACAAGCTTTAAATGATACATTAAACAAGATGGACTTAATTGATATTTAGAGGACATTCCATCCAAAAACAACAGAATACACTTTCTTCTCAAGTGCTGATGAAACATTCTCCAGGATAGATCACATTTGGGTCAGAAATCAAGCCTTGGTAAACTTAAGAATACTGAAATCATATCAAGTACGAATTCCGACCACAGCGCTATGAGACTAGCTATCAATTACAGGAAAAAAACTGTAAAAAATACAAACACATGGAGGCTAAACAATACGCTACTAAATAACCAAGAGATCACTGAAGAGATCAAAGAGGAAATCAAAAAATACCTAGAAACAAATGACAATGAAAACACGATGACCCAAAACCTATGGGATGCAGCAAAAGCAGTTCTAAGAGGGAAGTTTTTAGCAATACAATCCTACCTCAAGAAACAAGAAACGTCTCAAATAAACAACCTAACCTCACAGCTAAAGCAATTAGAGAAAGAAGAACGAAAAACCCCCAAAATTAGCAGAAGGAAAGAAATCATAAAGATCGGATCAGAAGTAAATGAAAGAAACAATAGCAAAGATCAATAAAATTAATAGCTGTTTCTTTGAGAAGATAAACAAAGTTGATAAACCATTAGCCAGACTCATCAAGAAAAAAAGGGAGAAGACTCAAATCAACAGAATTAGAAATGAAAAAGGAGAAGTAACAACTGACACTGCAGAAATGCAAACAATCATGAGAGATTACTACAAGCAACTCTATGCCAATAAAATGGACAACCTGGAAGAAATGGACAATTTCTTAGAAAAGCACAACCTTCTGAGACTGAACCAGGAAGAAATAGAAAATAGAAACAGACCAATCACAAGTACTGAAATTGAGACTATGATTAAAAATCTTCCAACAAACAAAAGCCCAGGACCAGCAGGCTTCACAGGAGAATTCTATCAAGCATTTAGAGAAGAGCTAACACCTATCCTTCTCCAACTCTTCCAAAATATAGCAGAGGGAGGAACACTCCCAAACTCATTCTACGAGGCCACCATCACCCTGATAGTGAAACCAGACAAAGATGTCACAAAGAAAGAAAACTACAGGCCAATATCACTGATGAACATAGATGCAAAAATCCTCCACAAAATACTAGCAAACAGAATCCAGCAGCACATTAATCCAAACAATCATACACCATGATTAAGTGGGGTTTATCCCAGAAATGCAAGGATTCTTCAATATACGCAAATCAATCAATGTGATACACCATATTAACAAACTGAAGGATAAAAACCATATGATCACCTCAATAGATGCAGAAAAAGCTTTCGACAAAATTCAGCACCCATTCATGATAAAAAAAAAAAAACTCTCCAGAAAGTAGGCATAGAGGGAACCGACCTCAACATAGTAAAGGCCATAGATGACAAACCCACAGCCGACATCGTTCTCAATGGTGAAAAAGTGAAACCATATCCTCTAAGATCAGGAACAAGACAAGGTTGCCCAACCTCACCACTAGTATTCAACATAGCTTTGGAAGTTTTAGCCATGGCAATAAGAGAAGAAAAAGAAATAAAAGGAGTCCAAATCGGAAAAGAAGTAACACTGTCACTGTTTGCAGATGACATGCTACTATACATAGAGAATCCTAAAGAGGCTACCAGAAAACAACTAGAGCTAATCAATGAATTTGGTAAAGTAGCAGGACACAAAATTAATGCACAGAAATCTCTTGCATTCCTATACACGAATGATGAAAAATCTGAAAGAGAAATTAAGGAAACACTCCCATTTACCACTGCAACAAAAAGAATAAAATACCTAGGAATAAACCTACCTAAGGAGACAAAAGACCTGTATGCAGAAAACTATAAGACACTGATGAAAGAAATTAAAGACGATACAAACAGATGGAGAGATATACCATGTTCTTGGATTGGAAGAATCAACACTGTGAAAATGATTATACTACCCAAAGCAATCTACAGATTCAATGCAATCCCTGTCAAACTACCAATGGCATTTTTCACAGAACTAGAACAAAAAATTTCACAGTTTGTATGGAAACATAAAAGACCCCAAATAGCCAAAGCAATCTTGAGAAAGAAAAACGGAGCTGGAGGAATCAGGCTCCCTGACCTCAGACTATACTACCAAGCTACAGTAATCAAGACAGCATGGTACTGGCGCAAAAACAGAAATATAGATCAATGGAACAGGATAGAAAGCCCAGAGATAAACCCATGCACATATGGTCACCTTATTTTTGATAAAGGAGGCATGAATATACAATGGAGAAAAGACAGCCTCTTCAATAAGTGGTGCTGGGAAAACTGGACAGCTACATGTAACAGAATGAAATTAGAACACTCCCTAACAGCATACACAAAAATAAACTCAAAATGGATTAAAGACCTAAATGTAAGGCCAGACACTATCAAACTCTTAGAGGAAAACTCAGACAGAACACTCTATGACATATATCACAGCAAGATCCTTTTTGACCCACCTCCTAGAGAAATGGAAATAAAAACAAAAATAAACAAATGGGACCTAATGAAACTAAAAAGCTTTTGCACAGCAAAGGAAACCATAAACAAGACAAAAAGACAACCCTCAGAATGGGAGAAAATATTTGCAAACGAAGCAACAGACAAAAGATTAATCTCCAAAATATACAAGCAGCTCATGCAGCTCAATATCAAAAAAACAAACAACCCAATCCAAAACTGGGCAGAAGACCTAAATAGACATTTCTCCAAAGAAGATATACATATTGCCAACAAACACATGAAAGGATACTTAACATCACTAATCATTAGACAAATGCAAATCAAAACTACAATGAGGTATCACCTCACAGCAGTCAGAATGGCCATCATCAAAAAATCTACAAACAATAAATGTTGGAGAGGGTGTGGAGAAAAGAGAACCCTCTTGCACTGTTGGTGGGAATGTAAATTGATACAACCACTATGGAGAACAGTATGGAGATTCCTTAAAAAGCTAAAAATAGAACTACCATATGACCCAGCAATCCCACTACTGGGCATATACACTGAGAAAACCATAATTAAAAAAGACACATGCACCCCAATATTCACCGCAGCACTATTTACAATAGCCAGGTCATGGAAGCAACCTAGGTGTCCATTGACAGACGAATGGATAAAGAAGATGTGGTACATATATACAATGGAATCTCACTCAGCCATAAAAAGAAACGAAATTGAGTTATTTGTAGTGAGGTGGATGGACCTAGAGTCTGTCCTACAGAGTGAAGTTAAGTCAGAAAGAGAAAAACAAATACCATATGCTAACACATATATATGGAATCTTAAAAAAAAAATGGTTCTGATGAACCTAGGGGCAGGACAGGAATAAAGACGCAGACGTAGAGAATGGACTTGAGGACAAGGGGAGGGGGAAGGGTAAGCTGGGACAAAGTGAGAGAGTAGCATGGACATATATACACTACCAAATGTAAAATAGATAGCTAGTGGGAAGCAGCCGCATAGCACAGGGAGATCAGCTTGGTGCTTTGTGATCCCCTAGAGGGGTGGGATAGGGAGGGTGGGAGGGAGACACAAGAAGGAGGGGATATGGGGATATATGTATACATATAGCTGATTCACTTTGTTACACAGCAGAAACTAACACATCATTGTAAAGCAATTATAGCCCAATAAAGATGTTAAAAACAATTTAAAAAAATAAAAGGTTGATTTCTTTAGCATGCAACATTTAAAGCATTGAAATTTTAAACTCATTTAGATCTATGTAAAATCCAAAGAATGCCCCCCCTCCCCAGTGATGCTTAAGTCAATGGTTAGTTCAGAACAGCCAGAGTACATATGGCACCACTCTGCTTGCCATGTTAAACTCTCCCCCACCTTGACCTCAAAAACCATCGGCCTGACACACTGCCTTTTGGAATTATTTATAAGTTCTCTGTTATTTAGAGTCGTTGACCAAAATCCATATGGAAACGTAGCCTGAGACTAGCACCTCTTGACAATAAAATGTCTTGACTTTAACTTCTATACGTGCCATGATATGACATAGTAGGGATGTTCTTAATATATCTGTGCTCTTGCTCATTTTGATTGTGCACTGTTTTGTAGGAAAAACGAAGTCATCAGAAGATTGTCCTGCTGTCCAACTTTTAGGTTGGAATTTTTTTATGCAGTAACAATGGACCGCCCTGGTTTTTAATTTTGAGATTTCAACTTTCAGTCACTGAATCGACTTTAGTGTATGAGCAAATTGAACAATTTTTATTTCTATAAAAACTTTTAATTTTTGAAAACTCTGTGTATCGCCTCTATATTGGTTTCCTAGGGCTTCCATCACAAAGTACCACAAATCGGGTGGCTTAAAACAACAGAAATTTGTTGTCACAGAGTTCTCCAGGCCAGAAGTCCAAACCAAGGTGTCAGCAGGGCCATGTTCCTCCAAAGGCGCTAGGAAGGGATTGCTTCCATGCCTCTCCTGTAGCTTCTGGTAATCTCAAGCACTCCTTGGTTTGTAAAGGCATCACTCCACTCCTCCCTCCTCACATGGCATCCTCCCTGCCTGTCTCATGTCATCTTCTCTCTGTGTCTGTGTCCGTGTTTCCCCTTTTTATAAGGACACCAGGCATATTGGATTAGGCTCCAACCTAATGACCTCATTTAACTTGTTTACCTCTGTAAAGACCCCATCTCCAAATCTGGTCACATTCTGAGTCCGGTTAGGACTTCACCGTATCTTTGGGGGAGGATACAATTCAATTCATCACATCCCCCTTCGTAAGTTTCTATTGAGTAGAACTGTCTGACAAGTGAACCCAAGATGACAAAATACATTTGAATCAAGGAAAAGGCTGAGGAGTTTAAAGAGAGTATCTTTCTATGAGTCTTTTGATTTCTCTTCACTCAGGTGATACACGAGTGTTGCTGAGTACATAAGACGACTCAAACGTTTGGATGCCTTCCCTCGCTTACTGCCTTCACGCACATATTAGAAGATTAAGACAACTGCATTTTTATATAATTTACTCATCTGTTCTGCTCTTCGATTTCTTACCGCCACCCACATTCTCATTCTCTCTTCTTCTCCCTTGAAATAATCATCTTATTCTCGTGGACTCGATGGATAAATGTGCGTATTGTGATATGAGAGAGGAGACTCCTCACCAGTTGGAAACTAGAGGCTGCTGGTCACCGAGTTAGTGGGGAGCTGAAGGAAGTCCCTGTCTTGGGGCTGTAGGGCTTGTTCCCCACCCCCACTCTCCAGCACAGGGATAGCATGGCTTAGATCTGCAAGGACCCAGAGGTGAGAAAAACAGCTACCATAATGGATGAACAGAACCACGAAAATGAAACAAGGGTCACTAGCATTCCCTGGGCCACACACTTGATGGTAGGAAGGAGTTTAACCCCCAACCCCAAAAAAGGCAGGTCCCTCAGTGCCACAGACAGATGATGTGTCCCTTTCTGGACACTGGTCTGGCCTCACAGGCTGGCCAACAGGCAGAGTCACAGCCCAGGAAGCAAACCTCTTTCTCCTGCTCCGCCTTATCTGCTCTTCCCACCATCATCTTTCCCGGTCCTTATCCGGGAACTCCCACCCACTGACATGTGGAATGCCTTCCACACCAGGTGAAAGACACTGACTATTTCCTTTTGGCCAGTGGCCCTTCACCCCACTCAGCTCGAGGAGTTTATCCTAGCCGACAGGCTCCAGGCATCAGCTGCAGTCTCCGTATCTCATTACTGAGAGACACCTAGAGGAACAGGCATCTCAAGCTTTCCATGTGAGGAACAGTTGAGGGCCTTGGGGTTGTTTAACCTGGAGAAGACAATGTCTGGGGGAAAATATTACCCGACTGTAAGTATCTGAAGGATTATTATGAGGAAGTAGAAGCAGGAAGGAGTTGAGGATGGAATAATAAAAGTAATCATAACGATAAAAATTGGAATGCATTAAGCATTTAGTCTGTGTCAAGTTGTCAGCCAAGTGCTTTACATGCATTTCTTTTTCAGTTAATCCTCACAGCCACCTTATGAGGCAGATTCCAGGCTTATTCCTGTTTTGTGATGAACTGAGGTTGAGGGGTAAGTAGCTTGACAGTTTATACCATAGCTGGTGGCAGAACTGACATTCAAAGCCAGGTCTGCCCGACTCCAGAGGCCAGGACCGTACAACCTGCCATTTTCAACAAGTTGAGAGTAACTATTCCATGCTGAAAGCAGAGAAGAAACCATTTAAGAAAATGGGGTTAAAATGGTTTTTCACGACCTTGGGGATCCTTTTCAAATTCTCCCAGAACCAGAGAATTAAAAAACGAGGGCTTCTAGGCATAAAAGTACAAAGCTGACTCCACCTAGTTTACAGAGAGTTGGGAATCACAACCACAGAACTTTTGTCCCCTTCTACTTTCTGAACTCTATTTAGATTCATGCACATGATGAAATATTCTTAACATCTTTCAACCCCTAAAGCTAGATATATGCTATTTTAATTCTCAGACTATATGGATAGAGAAACTCCTTTTTAAGGTCATTTACCAAGATTGAAGCTGACTCCCAAACCACAGGGATTTCAGTTTGAGGACAGTGTATTTTAAATAGTTTTCTTCACACCAAAAAGCTATTGGTTAGAAACCTAAATGACAGAATAAACTTAATTTTCCAGATCAAAAAATCTAGACTTTTTCAGTTTTATTTCAGGAAACTGTGGCCTCATATAATATTCTGCCAAGACTTCAGACAATTGCTGTCCACCGATCTCACTGCTTAGGAGACTACTCTCATATTTTGTCTTCATCTTTTGGAAACCAGAGGTAATGAAGGATTAACCCCTAGCAAATAGATTTCCCATTTCATCCTCAACCTAGGAGACCTGCTAACTGCCTTAGCAGCAAAGTTTGTTCATATGTAACTGAACTTATATGACGTTGAAAGACTGTCCATTATTTTTTATTCAAGATGCTATCTGCACAATTAGAAGACTGAATCTCTCCTAACTCACCTCCAGTTGAACAGAGAGTAGGGGGAAAGACCATGGTCTTTTGTGGCTTGGACTTTGCATCAAGGAAACGTAATGACAATGTTTTGCCCGATGTTGTGGGACAGACAGCACTTCATTTGGGGTGGGTAGGAAGAGACTGATACAGGAGGTGTTTTACTTTCTCTTTGAGTGCTGGGGTCACACTGTCTTCAAGAAGTCATATTTATCCTCAGGAGCAGTAAGGGGTGTGTGTGTGAGTGTGTGTGGGCAGACAGGACAGTCTACAAGGCACGCTGGCGGACAACCTGGATGGTAGCTGCACACGGAGACCCAGAAGCTACCGGAAAGCATCCTAAGGTTCACTCCTCCAGTCTGGATGCTCAGATGTGGGGAAACGTAGTGCTATAGGGCGGGATGGGCGCCACGCGGAGGTCCAGCGAGTGAGAAAGGGAAGCTCCAGTGAGGTAGACCGAGACTGGCAACGTGGAGAACAGGGGAGCTTTGCTGAGCGACGGAAGTGCGGACGGGGGAGCGGGAAGGCAACAGGAATCCCCATAAGGAACTTCACATCACAGGTGCTCTTCTCGTGGACAATGGGAAAGTCACGATCAACGTGAAGTTGATCACTTCCTTTCCTCCTCCACGGCAGTGCCTTTCAGGGACCCCGTCTCAGTGGGATTAGACCCGCCCTTCAATGGCAGACTGCACTAATGGTCCCAGTTCTTCACTCTGCCCTCTATCTGTGCTCCTTGCCACATGGCTTCAAGGCCCCCTATCCTTCTCTACCTGTGATTCTGAGTTCACCCTGTAACGCTTGGCCCCTGGGATGTTACCGGATGGGCAGCTGGCAGAGGCCTGAAAACACCCGTGCATGATACAGCTTGCACTCCATTAACTCAGCCTTCGCACGAGAAGGACATGCTGGGGTTAGCCTCCCCGTCCCAGGCGGAGGGCAAGAGACACGAGGGGCAGAGCCACCCCCATCCAAGCCCAGTGTGGATCAGCTGACCTCCTGCCAACCTGCAGACTCGAGGGACATAACGTATGTAATAACGGAAGTAGCTCATCTGAGAGCAGGACGAGCTCGCAGGAAACCAGAGGCCACTCTCAACGGCGGTGCTATGCAGTTCCCCTGGAGGATGAATGTGCAGGGAGAACAAAGGGAGGCGTGGCACACCCTAACTCTCACCCCCACTGCAGCTTGTGTGGAACGAGCAGCATCCCACGGTGGGGGGGTGGGGGCGTGCCTGGCCAGGAGTCACCGGTGGTGGGAGGGACCGTGGTGACCTGGGAGCAGGGAAGAGCTTCTCCTCACCCCACCCAGTCATATGCCAGGTCTGGAGATAATCCTAGGACAATTCTCCCCAGTATACACTAGAGGAGGGCTCCCTGCAGAAGAGGGAGAAACACCTCTTGGGCTACACACATGATGTAAGTATAATGAAGTATATACTTCATATATATATATGTTATATATAACAGAGACATATATATATATATGTACACACACACACACACACACACATTATATGTGCATTGAGCATTTTTAAAATTTGTATGGGCAAGTATCATAGGTACATACGAATAGGGCTATAAACAAGGTAGCTAGTATCACATCCTTTGAAGTGCTGTCATCTTCAGAGGACCCTTCTTTCACAACTGTTACTATAATGACAATATTACAAGGCTGAAATTGCTCAATTAATTGTTAAAAACTCCTCCCGTAGACTTCAGACCCTTCTCCAGTCAAATAAACATACCTACTCACAAGATATGTACCACAAACAGACACAGTGACACTTCGGGTTTTGTTTTTACCTCTTCCGGCTAAACGCAAGCACGTGTTGATTAATTAAAATACCATTCTCTGGATCGCACCCAGACATGCTGTTGGGCTCCTCACCCAAAGGTAGAATGTAGCTTCCAGCTATTCGGACTGTGGCCACAAATAGCTTACACGTAAAATTAGAGTCCATTTTGTGCTTGATAGTTCGTAAGTCCGAAATTTTAACCAAAGTCAAATTCAACATTCCCATCACTGCTGGTGACCACGGCACTTCTCTCACAGTAGTCACAACCATTCCACTCATCAAGGCACTGAGTATCAGAGAAAAGGACCCAGAAAACCTTGTCATCAGCTCCTCTCTTATTCTACACATAACCAGACCCGAATCTTTTGTGTCCTTGTGGATTCCTCTCTTTTCCTCACATCCCATCAGCTACATCCCACCAAGGCTTCTGCTTTTTGAATTCATCCTGTCATCACCACCCCCAATGACCCTCTGCAAAAATGATCACCTTAGCTGCCTAACCAGGGACTGACACACTTTCTCTCTCCCTCTCTCTCGCTCCCTCTCACACATACACACACTTATTTGACCCTTAAAGTACTTTCTAAATTTTCATTTGATTCCCATATGCAAACACACGCGTATCTCTCTCCATCCTCAATCCTATAATCTGTGAGAGAACTGTTACAAGTAAATCACCCTTTTTAGTTCAGAACCAAGATTTTCCTGTGATATGAGTTATCATACATTTTTTTGATCTAGTCCTTTTGACCCAACTCTCTTCTTTTTTCCTTTATGAGACAGGAGAGAAACCACACTATACCAAGTACGTTATCACTGAAGTTGTAATTCAGTGTCTCCTGCTTTCGAGGTCACATGAGGAAAAAAAAATTCTTAGTTGTGCTTTAGTCAAGACAAAAATTATGAGGCGGGAGAAGGAGTGAAGGGTTACATCTGGAAAGAGTTAAGTTCCGTGGCTGAAGGAGCAACTGGGACCATGCAACATAGCGGCTTCCCTCACGCAGCCTTTTTGCTGTAGTTTGAAATCGCGTGGGTTTTCAGATGGTGTGGGTTTTATTTGGAGAGAAAGAATCCTGGGTGTTTTCAGAGAGGAAATTCAACAACTGATTCATGCTCTTAAACTTTCTGCCCTACATTTATTGACCAGGAAGATACTGTTAACTAAAACTGGAAGATCTTGGGGACACTAAATCTTGCACAGCAGTTAACTGCTGGGCACTATTAGGGCTTCTGATAAGATTTTTGTGGAGCGCCTTTTTTAAAACGGTTCCAAAACTTAAGGTCTTTTTATCTGTTCCTCTTTGATGACTGTGCTGCTCTTGCTTTGCTCACTTCAGGGACCAGCAGCCTGATAAGCCAAGCTGAAGTCACCCAGGGATGGTGACTCACGGCCTTGAGGGTTGCCAGCATTAATGTTCCTCAAACAGCCATACCTTTGCTGGAATCGTCTGAGGATTTGTCATCCCTTCTCTTCCTCTCTTATGTGTCTACCTGCACCGTTTGATTAATGATAAAGAATAATTCTGGCATATAAAATCGTTTTGAAATGGAAAAGTTTCCACTGGAGTATAAAACAGTATGTCATCTGGGCTAAAAACATGACCTACTGTGCAAATTGCTGCCCCAAGTTGCTTAGAAGGGAAAAAATGGACTTTCACTGTGTATAATCTTTAACAAACTGATAGTCTTCTCCAGAAAAGTTTTAGGTTAATAGACATCTATTTTGTAGGCTGAATCCTACAGCCAACACTCAATTTTTTCTATTTTATAATTTTTTCTTTTTTTTTTTTTTTGCTAATGTTGAAGTTTGCATATACTGGAGGATTCTTTCTCCCTCAGAATCACACCTACTCCCAAATAATTCATCCACAACATAGGCGCAACTTCTGTCCTTTTCTCACCGTTTTCTTGTGTTCTCCTTTCTCTAATACCCTCCCATCACAACATTACCGGACCAGGTTTGTTCAGCCAGATGTGCCACAAGCAAAACGTTGAGATGCCGAGGTTTGCAGCGAGGGTTGATTCACAAGGTAGCCAAGCGACAACAGATCTCAGAACCACCTCCCTGAAGACAAGAGGCTGGGGGAATTTATGGGATAAGGCAGCAGAGCAGTCTGAGGCATGGGGAGTGTGGGGAAACATGATTGGGAAAAGGTGTGGTCATCATCCTGATTCTGTGCAGGTGTAACTAAGCTACCGGCCTCTACGTGTTCAAAAACGGAGTTTGGGATTAGCAGATGCAAACTGGTATATATAGGATGGATAAACAAGGTCTTACTGTATAGCACAGGGAACTATATTCAATATCCTGTGACAAAGCATAATAGAAAGGAATACAAAAAAGAATGTATATATATACATAACTGAATCACTTTGCTGTACAGCAGAAATGAACACAACATTGTAAATCAATTACACTTCAATTAAAAAAAAATGGAGGCGCTTAGCACATCTGAGGGTGGAGTTTCCAGCCCTCTGACGTTAAAAGGACCTCGCGCATGCCCAGTTGGCGGGCCGGGGTCCTAGTCAGTCTTAACCAGCGCCGCTCCAGCTAGAAGCAGCTGACTCCAAGTTTCTGAAAACACCTTATTGTTTAGGCTACGTGCTCCTTGAAGGACATGAGAGTCTTAAAATGACCTTGATTAGTGGAGTCAGGTGAAATGGATTTCACTAATGATTACCGAGGGCTTCACAGTTACTGCCGTTTTAACAGTGTCATAGCTTTCACACTTATTGGGCACGTCAGGGTTAATAATACCCTAAAGCACCTGAAAATGAAGCACAAGCACAATAAATACAACTGGACTGATGATCAAAGTGAGGTCAATGCCATCTCTTGATGCAGGAGATGAACCAATGTATTTTAGAAGGATGACCTTGTGGCCTGGGAGCCACAGTGCAGCCTGTGGACGTGACTTCTGTTGTTGGGGATTTATTTGGCCCATAAAGTACTTTTTTTGTTGTTGTTAATTTCATGGTTTCTATTTTTTTTAACATCTTTATTGGAGTACAATCGCTTTACAGTGGTGTGTTAGTTTATGCTGTGTAACAAAGTGAATCAGCTATATGTATACATATATCCCCATATCTCCTTCCTCTTGCATCTCCCTCCCATCCTCCCTATCCCACCCCTCTAGGTGGTCACAAAGCAGCCACATACCGTAAAGTACTTTTTAAATTTTAATTTGATTTCTATATGCAAAGCTTTGGAGCTGCACATAAATATCCAGATTTACGACCTCTTCAAAAGCTAGAAGATCAGCAAGTGGGCCTACATCCTACAGTAACAAGCAGCTGGTCTTTGGCAGCAGGGCCCCTTCAGACAACAAGGTCTCCTCACCGACTACAATCCCCACCCAGCCCTCTTCACTCGTGACCCACCTGGTCCCGACAAGCGCTTCAATTGTGAAGGAAGGGCAGCTTTCCACCTAAGATGAAGCCTCATAAGAGAGGCTTCCACACAGGGAGAAAATTTTGCTCTTCAATGTTGAACACCCCAGTGACAAACATGCCTCAACCAGTAAAGCCACTCATGTGTATAAGATCATGTTCACGAGTTCTTAAGGAATAAATTAGTTAAACATGGATAAACCATAGGAAAACCAAGCAAAATTACTTAGTGAAGACAAATCATTTTTTTAAAGTATTGCACTTTAAAAGTGACCTCCTGGTAATATTTAAAATGTTTATTAGCTAATGTTTTCAAATGATGAAGAGAAGAGTTTCATTATGCTAATCAACAGTATCACGTGGAACACACAAAGACAGAAGGAAGACTCATTACAGCAAAATTCCATGATAAGGTCCTGTCTTCCTGACGTAGTCTTGACACTGTCACATAGATTCAGGCTGACCACCTGTCTACACAGACCGACAGTCGGTGGTGCTGGGAGTTGGGGTGTTTTGACTCAGATCTTTATAAAAATAAAAAAGTGACTTGTTGGGAATGGCTGAGTACAATCTCTATGAGAGAATATATGTAGTGAGAATATATGCGCATATATACATATATATAAAAGACATAGAGTTGTTTCTATCACTTTGGTATGCCTCCTCACTAAAAACTCGCTAACAGAATTGGAAAACCCAAGTTAAACTGGCTTATGCAAAAAATAAATTTCTTGGCTCATGTCATGGAAAAGCTCAGGAGCAGCTTGACCTGAGTATCCAGTCTGTCTCCCTTTCTTGGCTCTGAGCTCCCCATGTTGCCTTCGGTTTTTGGCTCTCCATGGTGATAAGATGGCTCCCCGCATCTCCAGGGTTCAAGCCCGTAAGCCTCTCTCCCAAAAGGTCCCAGAAAAAGTCTTTTAGCTGACTCAGATAAGTCCAACCCTTACCTAATAATGATGACCAGGCAAGTGCAATGTTCTAGTTGGCCAGGTCTGAATCACACACTCACATCTGATATGAAAGAGGAAATCTCCCTATTCTGCAGGTCAGAAGTCTGAAATGGGTTTCACTGGGCTAAAATCAGTGTCAGGAGGGCTGTGTTCCCTCTGGAAGCTCCACAGGAGAATCTGTTAACCTTGCCTTTTCCAGCTGATGGAGGTTGCCTGCATTCTTTGGATCACAGCCCCTTCCTTCATCCTCAAAGTCAGCAGCACAGCATCCTCAAATCTCTCTCTGACTTGGACCTCCCCTTCTGCTTCCCTTTGTCACTTTAAAGGACCCTTGTGATTGCACTGGGCCCATCCGGAAAACCCAGGATAATCTCCTTACTTCAAGATCACTTAATTAGCATCCTTTGCTCCACCTGCATCCTTAACTCCCCCTTGACATATCACGTGGCATATTCACAGATGCCATGAGTCGAGCAAGGACATTTTGGGGGGATGGGGGTATTCTATCCTACCACAAGTCCAAGCTGAATTATCTTCTGTGATCTCAAGGTGATCTAATTTTACACTATCTGCTCAGGGTTTCTTCATTCTTCAGAGTCCTTTCTGCTAAGCCACTGCTAGGGAATTCATTCACTCATTCATTTAGTAAACAGGCACTGAGTAGCTACCATAGGCAAAGCACAGTTTAGGCAATGAATATACAATGGTAAACAAGATGTTCCCCTCCCTCATAGAGTATAGACTCTCACGGATGATCAGACCACGCATAAGCTAACAAATAAGTAATATTTAAATAGTTATTAGACATCTATTTCTATGGGGGCTTTTTTAATCTCCAGAATGGGAGATTAAATATTGGCTGTGTCAGAGATTCTACTGCTCTCTGTTTTTCTACCTAGACTCTGTGTCTACACTCCCTCTAAGTGGTTAAGGTCAATGAAGAAAGTCCCAGCCGAAGCAGATGCCCATGGCACAGAAACAGGGTGACCATGACCCTCCATACAACATCTTTTTTAATTGAAGTATAGTTGATTTACAGTATTATATTAGTTTCAGGTGTACAACATACTGATCCAATATTTTTATAGATTATATTCCATTTAAAGTTATTCCAAAACAATGGCTATACAATATATCCCTGTGCAATACAATATATCCTTGCTGCTTATCTATTTTATACATAATAGTTTGTATCTCTTAATCCTATACCCCATCTTGCCCCTGCTCCTTCTCCTCATTGGTATCTACTAGTCTGTTCTCTATATCTGTGCATCTGTTTCTGTTTTTTTATATACATTCATTTGTTTTATTTTTTACATTCCACATATAAGTGAAAACATAGAGTATTTGTCTTTCTCTGTCCGACTTATTTCACTAAGTATAATACTCTGTAGGTATATCTATGTTGTTGCAAATGGCAGAATTTCATTCTTTTTTATGGCTGAGTAATATTCCAGTACATCTTCTTTATCCATTCATCTGTCGATGGACACTTAGGTTGCTTCTGTGTCTTGGCTATTGTAAATTATGCTGCTATAAACATTGGGGTACATGTATCTTTTCAAATTAGAGTTTTCATTTTCTTCACATATATACCCAGGAGTTGGAATTGCTGATCTTATGGTACTTCTATTTTCAGTTTTTCGAAAAACCTCCATACTGCTTTCCATAGTGGCTGCACCAATTCACATTCCCACCAACAGTGTACTAGCATTCCCTTTTCTCCACATCCTCTCCAGCACTTGTTACTTGTAGACTTTTTGATGACAGCCATTCTGACAGGTGTGAGGTGATACCTCATTGTGGTTTTGATTCATTTCTCTGATGATTAGCGATGTGGAGCATCTTTTCATGTGACTGTATGTCTTCTTTGGAAAAATGTCTATTCAGGTCTGCCAATTTTTCAGTTGGCGTGTTTGTTTGGTTTTTTTTTTTGATACTGACTTGTATGAGCTGTTTATATATTTTGGAGATTAGCCCCTTACTCGTCATATCATTTGCAAATATTTTCTCCCATTCGGTAGGTTGTCTTCTTGTTTTGTCAGTGGTTTCCTTTGTTGTGCAAAAAGCTTTTAAGTTCGATTAAGTCCCATTTGTTTATTTTTGCTTTTATTTCTTTTGCCTTAAGAGACAGATCCAAAAAATTATTGCTATGATTTATGTCAAAGAGTGTTCTTGCCTATGTTCTCTTCTAGGAATTTTATGGTTTCGGGTCTTACACTTAGGTCTTTAATCCATTTTGAGTTTATTTTTGTGTATGGTGTTACGGGGTGTTCTAATTTTATTCTTTTACATGTAGCTGTCCAGTTTTCCCAACATCACTTACTGAAGAAACTATCTTTACTCCATTGTATAGTCTAGCCTCCTTTGTCATAGATTAATTGACCATAGGTGCGTGGGTTTCCATATAACATCTTTAAATGACAACACTTCCCCAACCCATTCTCTCCATCTCTGCCAGAACAGCAGTTCAAGGGTTATTTACATGTTAATCACTTCACATCTGACATCATGTTAGTTAAGTAAGTAGGAAGTACAAAACTACTTAGAACAAATTAAAGGGGAGAAAGGGAACAGTTTCCATAAGTCAAGTGAACGAGTGATAAGAAGGAGATAGAATTATGCAGGATGGATGCCCACTCCTTAAATATTATCTGTCTATACTTAATACACCATTACGTAGGAGCTTTAAGTCTTTAACTTGATCTTTCTGTTGTATTATCATGATCAAGTCCATGTCATAGTGTCCTTATTTACAAGAAGTGGGTAAAGATGGGCAATCCTTCACACAGCTATAATGAGGTTATTTTTTTTTAACATCTTTATTGGAGTATAATTGCTCTACAATGATGTGTTAGTTTCTGCTTTATAACACAGTGAATCAGCTATATGTATACATATATCCCCATATCTCCTCCCTCTTGCATCTCCCTCCCACCCTCCTTATCCCATCCCTCTAGGTGGTCACAAAGCACCGAGCTGATCTCCTGGTGCTATGTGGCTGCTTCCCACTAGCTATCAATTTTACATTTGGTAGTGTATATATGTCCATGCCACTCTCTCACTTCGTCCCAGCTTCCCGTTCCCCCTCCCCATGTCCTCAAGTCCGTTCTCTACATCTGTGTCTTTATTCCTGTCCTGCCCCTAGGTTCTTCAGAATGGTTTTTTTTTTTTACATTCCATATATATATGTTAGCATACGGTATTTGCTTTTCTCTTTCTGACTTACTTCACTCTGTATGACAGACGATAGGTCCATCCACCTCACTACAAATAACTCAATTTCGTTTCCGTTTATGGCTGAGTAATATTCCATTGTATATATGTGCCCCATCTTCTTTATCCATTCATCTGTCGATGGACACTTAGGTTGCTTTCCTGTCCTGGCTATTGTAAATAGAGCAGCAATGAACATTGTTGTAACTCTTATTGAATTATGGTTTTCTCAGGGTTTATGCCCAGTAGTGGGAAGGCTCGGTCGTATGGTAGTTCTATTTGTAGTTTTTTAAGGAACCTCCATACTGTTCTCCATAGTGGCTGTATCAATTTACATTCCCACCAACAGTGCACACCCTCTCCACACCCTCTCCAGCATTTATTGTTTGTAGATTTTTTGATGATGGCCATTTTGACTGGTGTGAGGTGATACCTCATTGTAGTTTTGATTTGCATTTCTCTAATGATTAGTGATGTTGAGCATCCTTTCATGTGTTTGTTGGCAATCTGTATATCTTCTTTGGGGAAATGTCTATTTAGGTCTTCTGCCCATTTTTGGATTGGGTTGTTTGTTTTTTTGATATTGAGCTGCATGAGCTGTAAATTTTGGAGATTAATCCTTTGTCAGTTGCTTCACTTGCAAATATTTTCTCCCATTCTGAGGGTTGTCTTTTGTCTTGTTTATGGTTTCCTTTGCTGTGCAAAAGCTTTTAAGTTTCATTAGGTCCCATTTGTTTATTTTTGTTTTTATTTCCATTTTTCTAGGAGGTGGGTCAAAAAGGATCTTGCTGTGGTTTATGTCATAGGGTGTTCTGCCTATGGTTTCCTCTAAGAGTTTTATAGTGTCTAGCCTTACATTTAGGTATTTGATCCATTTTGAGTTTATTTTTGTGTACAGTGTTATGGAGTGTTCTAATTTCATTTTTTTACATAAAGCTGTCCAGCTTTCTCAGCACCACTTATTGAAGAGGCTGTCTTTTCTCCATTGTATATTCTTGCCTCCTTTATCCAAGTGTGGATAAAGGGTTTATCTCTGGGCTTTCTCTCCTGTTCCATTGATCTGTATGTCTGTTTTTTTCTGCCAGTACCATACTGTCTTGATTACTGTAGCTTTATAGTATAGTCTGAAGTCTGAGAGCCTGATTCCACCAGCTCCGTTTTTCTTTTTCAATACTGCTTTGGCTATTTGGAGTCTTTTGTGTTTCCATACAAATTGCGAAATTTTTTGTTCTAGTTCTATGAAAAATGCCATTGGTAGTTTGATAGGAATTGCATTGAATCTGTAGATTGCTTTGGGTAGTATAGTCATTTTCACAATGTTGATTCTTCCAATCCAAGAACATGGTATACCTCTCCATCTGTTTGTATCATCTTTAATTTCTTTCATCAGTGTCTTATAGTGTTCTGCATACAGGTCTTTTGTCTCCTTAGGTAGGTTTATTCCTAGGTATTTTATTCTTTTTGTTGCAATGGTAAATGGGAGTGTTTCCTTCATTTCTCTTTCAGATTTTTCATCATTAGTGTATAGGAATGCAAGAGACTTCTGTGCATTAATTTTGTATCCCGCTACTTTACCAAATTCATTGATTAGCTCTAGTAGTTTTCTGGTAGCATCTTTAGGATTCTCTATGTATAGTATCATGTCATCTGCAAACAGTGACAGTTTTACTTCTTCTTTTCCGATTTGGATTCCTTTTATTTCTTTTTCTTCTCTTATTGCCATGGCTAAAACTTCCAAAACTATGTTGAATAATAGTGGTGAGAGTGGGCAACCTTGTCTTGTTCCTGATCTTAGAGGAAATGGTTTCAGTTTTTTATCATTGAGAATGATGTTGGCTGTGGGTTTGTCACATATGACCTTTATTATGTTGAGGTAGGTTCCCTCTATGCCCACTTTCTGGAGAGTTTTTTTTAATCATAAATGGGTGCTGAATTTTGTTAAAAAGCTTTTTCTGCATCTATTGAGATGATCATATGGTTTTTATCCTTCAGTTTGTTAGTATGGTGTATCACACATTGATTGATTTGCGTATATTGAAGAATCCTTGCATTCCTGGGCTAAACCCCACTTAATCATGGTGTATGATTGTTTGGATTAATGTGCTGTTGGATTCTGTTTGCTAGTATTTTGTGGAGGATTTTTGCATCTATGTTCATCAGTGATATTGGCCTGTAGTTTTCTTTCTTTGTGACATCTTTGTCTGGTTTCGCTATCAGGGTGATGGTGGCCTCGTAGAATGAGTTTGGGAGTGTTCCTCCCTCTGCTATATTTTGGAAGAGTTGGAGAAGGATAGGTGTTAGCTCTTCTCTAAATGCTTGATAGAATTTGCCTGTGAAGCCCGCTGGTCCTGGGCTTTTGTTTGTTGGAAGATTTTTAATCATAGTCTCAATTTCAGTGCTTGTGATTGGTCTGTTTCTATTTTCTATTTCTTCCTGGTTCAGTCTCAGAAGGTTGTGCTTTTCTAAGAAATTGTCCATTTCTTCCAGGTTGTCCATTTTATTGGCATAGAGTTGCTTGTAGTAATCTCTTATGATCGTTTGCATTTCTGCAGTGTCAGTTGTTACTTCTCCTTTTTCATTTCTAATTCTGTTGATTTGAGTCTTCTCCCTTTTTTTCTTGATGAGTCTGGCTAATGGTTTATCAACTTTATCTTCTCAAAGAAACAGCTATTAATTTTATTGATCTTTGCTATTGTTTCTTTCATTTACTTCTGATCCGATCTTTATGATTTCTTTCCTTCTGCTAATTTTGGGGGTTTTTCGTTCTTCTTTCTCTACTTGCTTTAGCTGTAAGGTTAGGTTGTTTATTTGAGACGTTTCTTGTTTCTTGAGGTAGGATTGTATTGCTAAAAACTTCCCTCTTAGAACTGCTTTTGTTGCATCCCATAGGTTTTGGGTCATCGTGTTTTCATTGTCATTTGTTTCTAGGTTTTTTATTTCTTCAGTGATCTCTTGGTTATTTAGTAGCATGTTGTTTAGCCTCCATTTGTTTGTATTTTTTAGTTTTTTTCCTGTAATTGATATCTAGTCTCATAGCGTTGTGGTCGGAATTCGTACTTGATATGATTTCAGTAGTCTTAAGTTTACCAAGGCTTGATTTCTGACCCAAATCTGATCTATCCTGGAGAATGTTCCATCAGCACTTGAGAGGAAAGTGTATTCTGTTGTTTTTGGATGGAATGTCCTCTAAATATCAATTAAGTCCATCTTGTTTAATGTATCATTTAAAGCTTGTGTTTCCTTGTTTATTTTCATTTTTGTTGATTTGTCCATTGGTGAAAGTGGGGTGTTAAAGTCCCCTACTATGATTTTGTTACTGTCGATTTCCCCTTTCATGGTTGTTAGCATTTGCCTTATTGTATTGAGGTGTTCTTATGTTGGGTGCATAAATGTTTACAATTGCTATATCTTCTTCTTGGATTGATCCCTTGAGCATTAAGTAGTGTCCTTCTTTGTCTCTTTTGAGCCTTTATTTTAAAGTCTATTTTGTCTGATATGAGAATTGTTATTCCAGCTTTCTTTTGATTTCCATTTGCATGGAATATCTATTTCCATCCTCTCACTTTCAGTCTGTATGTGTCCCTAGGTCTGAAGTGGGTCTCTTGTAGACAGCAGATATACAGGTCTTGTTTTTGTATCCATTCAGCCAGTCTATGTCTTTTGGTTGGAGCATTTAATCCACTTATATTTAAGGTAATTATCAATATGTATGTTCCTATTACCATTTTCTTAATTGTTCTGGGTTTGTTATTGTAGGTCTTTCCCTTCTCTTGTGTTTCCTGCCTAGAGAAGTTCCTTTAGCATTTGTTGTAAAGCTGGTTTGGTGGTGCTGAATTCTCTTAACTTTTGCTTGTCTGTAAAGGTTTTAATTTCTCCATCGAATCTGAATGAGATCCTTGCTGTGTAGAGTAATGTTGGTTGTAGGTTTTTCCCTTTCATCACTTTAAATATGTCCTGCCACTCCCTTCTGGCTTGCAGAGTTTCTGCTGAAAGATCAGCTGTTAACCTTATGGTGATTCCCTTGTATGTTATTTGTTGCTTTTCCCTTGCTGCTTTTAATATTTTTTCTTTGTATTTAATTTTTGATAGTTTCATTAATATGTGTCTTGGTGTGTTTCTCCTTGGATTTATCCTGTATGGGACTCTCTGTGCTTCCTGGACTTGATTGACTATTTCCTTTCCCATACTAGGGAAATTTTCAACTATAATCTTTTCAAATATTTTTTCAGTCCCTTTCTTTTTCTCTTCTTCTTCTGGGACCCCTATAATTTGAATGTTGGTATGTTTAATGTTGTCCCTGAGGTCTCTGAGACTGTAATGAGGTTATTTTTAAAGGAGTTTTAAAGCATGGAGAAAGTCTTAGGCTGCAGGTCAAAGGGTTTTGTATACAATCACTAAAAATTCTTTCAATGCCTCTGTAGCTCAAGCTGCATTTCATCCTTGATATCTCATGAGAATCATAGGTCCCTAAAAAACATGACCCTGAAAAAATCCTTTTAATTATGTGTTGACAGCAGCATTATCTACTCCCTCCCTTTTCAGTTCACTTTCCTCCCCCAACAAAAATAACACAAATATTCACCCTGGAAGATAGTTTTATGCCAGGACAGAAGACCACAAACTTTAAATCTCAACTGAGCACCTCATACTGCTGAAACAATTAGTTAGCTTTGCCCAACGTGAGCACCATCATAAGATGGCCATCAACTATAGACTTCATTCAGTATATTTCCTTATAATGCTCACATTTTCCCCCCGACAGGGATCCGCATTTTACTTTTATTTTTAAGTTTACAAAATGGTGCATTTTTGGTAAAATAATTCAAATAATACACAGAATTATAAGGGAGTAAAAATTCCATCAGCCATAAATAATCACCTTTAATATTTAGATAAATAACTTTCCAGATATGAATGGGTATCTATGCATATGTACAGACACACATTATATATAATTTATATATAAAAATCATCATACAATACCTTCTGTTCTGTAACCTCTTTTCCCACCCATTTTCAAGTGAATATGTGGGGTCAGGTACAGAAATGAGACAACCACGCAGAGAAGAAAGAACATCATTTGGAGGCTGGGTGGACACTGTTTAAATCCAGGCTTGGCAATTTACTAGCCAGATGGCTTTGGACTCATTGATAGTGGTCAGATTTTTGAGGGGATTTCTAACCAATTCTACCACATGTGTCAGCCTTAAACGTCTTCCTCCTTTGTGGTTTCACATGTTCTCTCATTTCATTTCCATTGCTATAGTAACCAAAGTTCCAGCAGGACACTTATAGAACATTCAACGGATTGAACTGAAGAACGTTAAAAGAAGAATTATTTACAGAGGGCAAATCTGTGGCTGGACAGGGAACGAGTAAGAGGAATAAATAAATACTCCAATCTCTCTTTCATCCTGACTTCTGATCTCCCACCAATCTCTCTCATTGGCCAGCCCCAGACAGATGCCAGAGGGCAGGCAGAATACATGGCATGGACTGTGGGCCCTGAGATGGAGGCCAATCCATGGCCCAACAACATTGATTTTCCCTCCCCTGCCACTCAGGGTGCCCACCACGCCAACAGCAGAGACCAAGCTGAGCCCGTGAGATGGCAACATTACGGAGGGGGACCAGCCTCGGGATCCCTAGGGCGATCCAAGGGCAGATCATCAACATTAGCTGCCTCTTCCATGCAATGGGTAGATTTCTATCCCACACTTGACACAAAAATGAACTCCAAATGGATACATGAGAAAATAAATGCTATATCAATGCTAAAATAAACAGAATTTGTTAATAACCTTAGGATAGAGAAGGCCTCCTTCAGAAAAGACATGAAATGCAAGCTCTGCAGAGATGGATGAGTTTTATTCAAAAATGTTCAATTTGCTCCTTACGAAAGACATCACAAAGTTGAAGAAAAGCAGCAGGTAGAAAAATATTTGCAGCAAATAATAATAATAACAACTGCTTCATATGGTGCTTATTGTTATGTGCCAGGTGCTACTACTCTACTGTGTCCTAATTTGTTGAATCTTATGACAATGTGAGATAGGGACTATTATTATCTTTCCCATTTTTCAGACAAGGAAACTGAGCCATAGAGAGGTCGAGTAACTTGGCCACCATCACACCACACAGCTAGTAAGTGCCACACCCAGGATTTGAATCCAGGCAGCCTGGCTTCAGAGGCCATGCTCTTAACTTGTACCCTAGCTTATTCTTTTTAATGCTCCCTGAAATGAACACTGAATTTTTATCCAAAATATATAAAAGAATCCCAAGAAAAGGCTCTTAATAGGCAATTCACAGAAGGGAAAAATGACCGATAAACATAGCTTTGCTGGTCATAAGGGAAATGCAAATTTTTTAATTAGATATTTTTTCACCCATTACATTAGCAAAAATTAAAAGGATGTTGTCATATATTGGCAAGGAAGCAGGTATTCTCAGAGGCCAGTTTGGAATACAAATTGTTAGAGCTTTTGGTAGCAGTACAGAATAAAATGCTAAAGATCCATTAATTGATGACTCAGCAATGCCCATGGCTTGATATCATTTTTAGAGAAATATGTGCTTGTGTGTACAAAGATATCGCTGTAATATTATCTGTAATAGTAAAATTTTGGAAAGTACCTAAATATCAATTAGTATTGTTAGCTTAAAAGAAAGGAAAAAAAAAAAAAAAACTGTAGTACAGGCTATGTAACTCTCCCCAAGAGTTTAGAAGCCTGAGAGGCAGAACTGCATGGTGTGAAGCTTACAGACTCTGTTCAGGCCAGCAAATATCTGGTTCTGATCGCACCACTTCCTCTTTGTGTGAACAGCAAGCCCTGAACCTCTCTGTGCCCCCAAGGTCTTGATCTGAAAATGGGACCTAATAACAACACTCACTTCATTGTGAGAATTGAATACGGCAGTCCAAGTCCATGGAAAGTTCTCAGAACAGCAGCGTCTGATACATAATGAGTGTTCTATACATGTTCCCGTTGCTGTTACAAGTAACAACATGGAAAAGTCTCTTAGACATGTGACTTTTAGAAACTGCACACACATGCACTCGTACACACACAATATGATTGCAATTATATATATATATATATACATACATATATTTGCATAGAGATGAACAAAAGCAATCACTTATAAGTGATTTTTATAGTTGTCTTTAATCCATTTTGGAAGAAGGTGGAGTTCAAAAAAAATAAATTATTTTTCAAACTCTCCATGGAAAAAAAACTGGAAGAAAATACATCCAAATGTTCACAGTGATAACTTTTGGATGGAGAAATGATTTATTCATTTTGCTTATTTTTTCTATTTCTTTCCCAAATTTTCCTTCAGGCTTATATATTACCATAATCAAAATACTTAAACAACCATGGTTCTAAACAAACACATTGATAACCTATATTAATGGAAATGATGACATTTAAACATAAAGACCTTAATCAACTCTACTTCAATAAAAAAAGAAAGAAAGAAAAAGAAAATAAAGACCTTTTCTCAGCACTAATGGTTTTCATGTTATATGATGAACTTCGGGAGAACTTCCTTCTCCACCCTTTTTAAGAAGAGGCAGGAGGGTCTGAAAACAAGTAGCAAAAACAACTCCTGGTGAAGAGGTCAAGTGAATAAAGATGAAAGGATTTGGAATCATTTGATTTGGATGGAAGAAGAGATTTCTTAGCAAAGGTTCCAAACTCACACGCTCTCTTGTTGAATCTGGCCTTGAGACACGTCTTTTGTCTGGCCATGGCAGTGAACACAGCTGTTTCAGTATGGAAGCCTTTGCTGGGCACACACACGCACCCCCGCCCCGTTTTCTCATGGGTCCCATCATTTCTAATTGACTTAAATCTTTCTGCAACTTTTATTTACGATACCTGTCCAGTCCCCGAAAGCGTTGGAGCTTGCAACGCCCAACTAAACCCTTAGTACATAACCACAAAGGAACTGAAAGCACTTCAAGAGACTTTGGTTAAATATGAAGAAACAGTATACAGTTTTAAATCAAAGAGAGCTTTTGCAGGCCCGTTTCTGGTGACCTTTCACAGGAGGATTTTTAACTCTCTGTCTCAGGTGATCTTTGTATAAACTCTCATCAAGATCAGGCATTAAAGTACCACTGAGAGCCCTAGAATACCGTACTAGTTCTCCAATTTCAGAAAGCATCAGCACCAACTGGGGTGCTTGTCAAACGTGCAGATTTCTGGAGCCACTCCACCCCCTCCAGCCCTGAGACTCTGATTCCTTAGGTGACACTAAATCAGGGAATCCTTAGACCACATTTTAAGAAACAATGTTGTGGTCGATACCGTTCAAGGTGCCCGTTAGGTGACAACCCCCTTCTCTTCTGGATGAGCCCACAGCAGTCCCCAGCTTGTAGACAGTGGTGCTGATGAGTGGTCCTAGCAAACTGGCACAGGGGAGGGTATCTGCCTCAAGTGGGACCTCTCAGATTCTCTATCATGGGAACTTGCAATTCAACAATACTAATAATCTCCACTAATTACAAAACTGGAAGCAATGAAGGGACATGCAAACTTCAGGGTGGCTATCCTCCGCCTCAGGTATGCAGAAGCAAAGAAAGCTAATCCTTCAAGGAAATGAAGCAGCCGAGCTGAGAAAAACAAAAGTGAGAGATCAAGCAGTCCTGCATTAGGGTACAGTAACAACAATAACAAATATCCCCAAATTTTAGTGACTTGAGAGAATTTTCTTTCTTGCTCGTTCAGTAGCAGGTTCCTTCTGTCTTGTGGCTCTGCCCTCCCCTAGGTCCCTGGAATCTCTTCCATTTAGCCAGTAGATGGGATATGAAACATAAGTTTTTATGAGCCAGGCCGGGGAGCAGCAGATATACTTTACTGGCCAGAAGTCAGCCCTGCTTACAAAAAGGGATGCTTGGAAATGTCATCTACCTATGTACCCAAAGAAAAAGGAAAAGAAAAACGTAGTTTAATGAACACAGAGCAGCCTCTGCCAGAAGCTGCAAAGAGAGAAAAGTTAAAAGAACAGTTGCCAAACTATTATCAAATCAAAAATCAGAAAATAAGTATTGGTGAGAATATGGAAAAATTGGAATCTTCATGCATTGTTGACTGGAATGTAAAATGGTATGGTCACTGTGGAAAACAGAATGGTGGTTCCACAAAAAGTTAAACATAGAGCCAGAAGAACTGAAAGCAGGGAATCAAACAGATACTTGCACACGAATGTTCGTAGCAGCAGTATTCACAACCGCCAAAAGGTGAAAACCCAAATGTCCATCACCAAAAGGATGGAGAAACACAGTGTTATATCCATACAATGAAATACTATTCTGCCTTAAAAAGGAAGGAAATTCTGATACGTGCCACGTCACAAAAGGACAAATACTGTACGATTCCACTAATATGAAATATCCGGAGTAGTCAAATCCATAGAGGTAGAAAATGGAGTAGTGGTTACTGGGGGCTGGAGGGAGGGAGGATGTCTTTAGGTCGGCATTCATTCCTGAGCTACAGACACGAATACAAAAAAAGCTGTTTCCACTTAGACCCCACGCATCCAGTGCAGACCCACTCTCCCCTACATCCCCTTCTCTCTCTCAGCCGGCAATTATGCTCCCAGCTGCCCGAACAACCAAGAAATCATTCTAGACTCCTCTCTCTCTCCATCCCGACCAACAAAGATGTCTGTTAAATCAGAAGCATCCCCTCCGTCCTCATGTCACTGTCTACTCCAGGCCTGCTTTAGTTTTCACACTCATCACTACCACAACTTGCTAATCACCTTCACCGGCTTCAATCTCTCTTTGCTCTTCCTTCTTCCACACTTTTGCCAAACTGCTCGTTCCGAGGTATCAGTCTGATCGTGTGTCTCGTGCCCATCACCCCAACTTCATTGCCCACTTCTCAGAGGCTCTGATTCATCCTCAAGATGATGGTACATGAGGTCCTTCACGACACCAGCACTGCCCATTTTCCTGCCGCCCATCCCACTTCCCACAAGTGCCCAACTCTCTCCCCACTCTGGATTACTCACCGTGCTTCCCTGATTTTGCCATGCTATTCCCCCTGCCTGGAGCCCCTTTCTCAGCCCCTCCTTCGCTTGGCCCAATCCCACTTCTCTGTCGAGTCAGCTCAGACATCACCACCTCTTGAAAGCCTTTAGTGATACCTCATCCCCATCCCTAATCCTGTGTTTTCTCACAACATCCCAGATGGTCATTCTGTGTTATCTCTCCATCTACCCACTTAGGTCAGGAACTCTGCCTTTGCCTGTGGGCCACCAGAGCCCATTTCTGTGTCTGGCAGGTCTAAACCCTCAGCAATGTCTTGTGGTCACCGTGAAGGGGGTACCCTTAATTCCGGAGATAATTAATAAAAACAAGCTGCCAGTCAAAAATCAAAACAAAACCAAACAAGCAAACCCCAGATATACATTGATGCCTTCATTGCATATTCAGTTGCATTGCAATTTGGGAAGAATGGTTTTTGGGCCATTGATTGTCAAGCAAAATATTTTCCTATACTAGAAGCATTAAACTGCAAGTATCTTTTTTTTTCTTTTTCTTTTTTTGGTCTCTGAGGGCTGACTGGATTCAAGAATGCAGACAAGGGAAAATAATAAAACACAATTAAGAGTTAATGAAGTAGTAATTTTTATGCATGGGAATAGTTCGTCTGTGTCTCTAGAAGGAAAATCTGGGTTTCATTTTGCAAACTCAGAGCAGAAATAAGATGCTTGAAGACATCCTGACACTGGAGCAGCATTTTGAAATCTCACGCATTGTACATTTCCTGATGACACCACATCTACAAAATGTGTCGTTTTCTAACGAAAGAGAAACCATATTCCGTCCATAATCTGACAAGTCACCTCTGAAGGCCGAGTTTAGGGCTGATGTGCTCCTCATTTCCAGAACATATTCATGCAATTCCTATTTATAGGTGAAATCTAGTCACCACAAAAATGCAAGATAACAAAAGATTTTTACACCCCAAGGTGATAACCTACTTAAAGGAAAATCACTGATCACGGGGAGAGTGCAGACCACAAAAGATTTAACCCGTCTTGCTTCAGTGGAATTTGACCTGTGTAACCCTTTCCCTTCCTCATCTATAACCGTTCTACAGTAGAGCTTCTCTGCGGGCTTAATACAAACTTTTCCTGCTGCTTTCCCTGCTCTGTTTCTGGCAGATGGCATTTTGCAGGACTGGGTTGAATTAAGACAGCACGTTTCGGTGGCTAGAAACACAAATGCATGAACGAAGGCAAGGTGAATTCCAGCGCACTCTTTCAGGAAAGGATAGAACAGGATCCATATAAGGCAGTGGGGTAAAATCTCTCTCCTCTTGGCCCTAAAAACATTAAAAGGACTTCACGGTATGAATAAACAACACCCCATTCCTTCCGTAGATGAATATTTCACACAGTGTTCCAGTTTCCATTGTTCATGTTTGCAGTCTGTCCCTTCCCACATTCTTATTTTAAGAGTAATAGATCTGCTTCAGTGTCCCAATTTTGTGAATGTGGAAGTTAACCTTTCGCAGAGATCACATTGGTACTAAGTATAAATCAGAATGACAACAGAGTTCAAAACCGTATCATTCTTTTTCTGGCCCTCCTTCACCTCTATCCTTACCCACCACCATCGTCAGTCTCCAGAAGGTGCACACCTAGTTTCTGGAACCACCAATGTTACAGAAATAGTCTAAACTTGCACAGGCCCTCCTAGAGGTTCGGGCCAGAATGAAGACCCAGAGGCTCTGCTGGCATCCTCAGATCTGAGGCCAGCCCCCATTCATGAGGATTTCTAAGAGAACTCACTGATCCAGGGTATGGGATCTACTCAGGTTGCCGGCATCCCAAACATCTTCTGGGACTAAAGATGGTTATGATTCCTTTCCTCATTCCAAGGTGGCAAGGCCGTAGGAAAATTACAGAAAATAAGCTGGTTGAAGGTAGACTTGCCAGATATCAAAATATACTATCAGGCCACATTAACTGAAAGAGTATAGATGTCATATAAGAACAGAGATATAGACCAATGGAATAGGATGAAGAGTCCAGGAACTAAACACACACACACAAACACACACATGCATGCACACAAATTTGTTACATGATGTAAATATCTTAAATTGGGAATTCATTGAGAAAAGATCCAATACTGTTGAAACAACAGACCACGTGTTTCGCGGAAAAATGAAGATTGATCCCTATTTTATATTTTTTATAATCCTACCATGAGGGATGTCTTTCTATGTACCCAAAAAAACCCCAAAACAAAACAAAAACAAAAAACAACAACAAAAAACACACAAAAAAGCAAAGAACTCGGAAATTGCAAAGGAAAAGCTTGATAGGTTTTAAACTTCCCCGTGGTAAAAAAAAAAAGACATGATGTTAGTTTATATAACAAATGAGGGGAAATACTTGCAATGCATCTTTTTAAAGGTGAATATAGAAAGCCATTTTACAAATCAACAAGGGAAAGGGGAATTCTCCACCAGAAGAATGGGCAAAAAACAAAGAAGCAATTCACAAAGGTAGAACTACAGCTACCAGGAAATGTTAGAGATCAAAGAAAGTCTTATTAAACAACAATGATATATCAAATGTCACCTATCAGATTGGCAAAGACTAAAAAGAGTGATTCTACCCAGGGTTAGCAAGGCTGAGGGAAATTAGACCGTTTTATCCAATGCTTATGGGAGTGGAAATTGATACTCCTTTCACGAGCGCAATCAGGCCCTTGGTATCTATCTAAATTCAAAATACGAATATCATCTGACCTGTGATCCCACTTTTGAAAATCTATCCTGAGAAACAGTCAGCCAGGAATGGGGAGAGGAAGGCACACGCCCTGTAAGGTAAGTATTGGGTGGGATGGAACACAGAAAAGGGATGCAGAATAGACCTGGGGGCCAGGGAGGATTCAGGCAGTTTCCAAGAGGAGGGCAGGCTGGAGGCAAGTCTTGAAGGACAGGTGGAAGGGTGAACAAAAGAGGACGGGAGGACACAGGTAAGGTCGAGTGAGAACACTGTGTGGTTGGGGACACAGCATGCCTGGAAGCCAGGCTCAGGATGCAGGTGGGAACCAGGAAGGGAAAGAGTAGGAGGGGCAACTGCAACAAGAATACGAAGGATGGCTGCTAATAGTGCCCGCTTTCTGGATGAGGAAACTGAGGTTTGGTTACACAGCACGGGTGAACACAGCTGGTCACATAAGTCGTAAAGACAGAGCAAGAATTTGAGCCCACGTTTTTCTGACCTTGGAGCCCAGACCACGGTCAGGAATTTGGACTCTATCTCGATGGCCCTGGGCCACTGTGGAAGGCGGGCGAAAAGTTAGGTCTGCCCTTCGGGAAGTTTGCTCTGGAGAGAGATGGGAGGCAGCCCAGGAGGAAAAAGAGAAATCAAACAGGGCTCCATTGCTGGGAAAAATGGGGTGGGAATGGGGGTGGGGTGTTAGAAGACACTCAGGAGATAAAATCCACAACTGGGGACCAGTCGAGTGAAAGGTGGGGACAGGCAAAGCAGGAGTCAAGAATGACTCCTGATTTCTACCTGACAATACAGGTGAATGAGTGCAAACATCCAGACAATTGCCTATTGCGTCTTTTTTTTTAAATAAATTCACTTGCATTGGGTCTTCATTGCTGTGTGCGGGCTTTCTCTAGTTGCGGTGAACGGGGGCTACTCTTGGTTGCGGTGCACGGTCTCTAGGTGCGCGGGCTTCAGTAGTTTTCAGTAGTTGTGGCTCGCAGGCCCTAGAGCGCAGGCTCAGTGGTTGTGGTGCACACGCTTAGTTGCCCCGCGGCATGTGTGATCTTCCCAGACCTGGGCTCGAACCCGTGTCCCCTGCATTGGCATGCAGATTCTTAACCACTGCGCCACCACGGAAGCCCTTGCCTATTGCATCTTGAACACACCTTATGTTCACACCTGTGCTCTCATTCTCCCCTCCCCACGAAACATCATCCCTGACTGTCTTCAAGGTGAAATCCCAACCGTCCCTCAAAGCCTGTCTCCAAGGCTACCTCCTTTCTCATGAAATCATCACAGAAAACTCTCCCTTCACCCCACTCAGAGTGTGAATCTTGGGGCATTTTGTTGTTCTCTCCTATTTGCCTTTATCTGCCCGATAGTTAATCAATGATGCACGTTTCTCTTTCTCCTCTCTTATCAGCCTCCTGATGGCAAGGGCCACATGGCCACATCATCTGCCCCCTTCCACAGTTTTTGCAGAGCACAGCAGAATCTCTTCTGCATGGTAGACATTTAAATAGTTGAAATCAAGAAAACAAATAGCTCTCCCCCTCTTTCCTCTCCTAGATTTTGCCTTCTCAGCTTTTAGCAAAGAAAGAGCTTCTTTCTTGCTCCAGAAGAAACCGAAAGAGTTGGAAGGCAGTTTTGGAATGCCTGCAGGAGATTTTCTTAATCGTTAACTGGCTGATAACACCGCAGGAAACTATCTTAAGGAAAACACACACAGTGATGAAACAGGAGGGTCCTATTACCACTTCCTTGCTTTACTGAACAGAAGATTTGCAGAGTAATTTCCAATGGAATGTCTTCCAAATGTATATAAATAGTCATGGTCAACTTGGTGAAAGTGTGTGTTTCCAAGATGAACTGATAAACGACACAAGATAAAAGAGGTCAAGGGGACAAGATGGATTGCATGGGACATTTATAGACAAAGTTTGCTCATTTTGCTGGAAAGCAAGTGAACAAGCAAAGACACCCTATGAGGCTGCCTCATTTTGGAGAGCACAGTGCAAAACTTTAATCTCAAAAAAAAAATTATAGATAAGTGAATGAATGAACAAATGAATGGAGGATTGTTTACAGGACTAAAATATTCCATAGGTGAGGCATAAACAGATATTCATGCAAGAAATAAAGCTGATCCTTCGTAAAAAGGAATCAGTCCAACACGCTCCACCATGTCATGCTTTGGTCATCACAATGACACAATGGGGTCCCTCCTGGAGCTGCTTTTCCTTTCACTGGTGACTCCATCCTCCAAATCAGAATTTCCCAAAGTGTGTTGCCTGGAACACTAACACCAGAAAATTTTCCACCAAGGCGGTGCCACGGTCAAATACATCTGTGAAATGTTTAACGTTATAACATCTCTCAGAGAATCACGGTGCGTCTTGACATCATGGAGGCCCTGAAAAGTCCTACTATAAAGAAACTTTCGCACTCTTTATGTATGTGTTTTCCCAACTTACTTGGTCCTGGGACCTTCTGAGTGGAGTAAAAGTAAGACCTAGTAACCCCAGCTGGAAATAATGTCCCCAAACCCAACTGGGAACCTCAAGACCTTCCCATCTCTGGTTTTCCCTCCTTCTTCTGCACCCCACCTCCTCCCTTGAAAATTCAACAGCCTTGTTGCTCGTTTCCTCAGAGCCCAGAGAGCTGATGAGAAAACATGAAGAGAGGATTTATTTCACCTAAAGTTGCTAATGGGTAATGACTTTTTAATTACCTCTCCCTGGGAGTATTTACTTTTTTACTGAGGCCTTCTGAAAGATAATGGCTAAATTCAAAGAACAGTGCAAATGCCAAAAGTCTTGCCCCTGTATGTCGCAGAAGACAAGTCACCTGTTCGTTCCATGAGCAGGGTCCCTACAGCAAAAGTGCAGGGAAATTATTCCCTCTCTCCCTGCCATCAAAGCAACTGCGGCGACAACAAAATAGCACACCCCGCTCCTTTGTGAACCGTGTGCTAAGATTCACCCCTCATCTTTACCTGGCTCACTCCTTCTCCTGATTCAGGAATCAAAATCAGCATTGATTCCTCCACCCTGATGCCTGGGCTAGGATACAAAATGGGTGATGCCCTTTCACAAACCCAGTACCTCCCCTCCCCTGGCCCTAGAGCGTTTATCACTGTGTGCAAGAGCTGCTTACTTCTCTGCCTCAACCACCAGATTTTAAAGTGTGTGGAGGCAAAAATGTTATCTGTCTTATCTCCTTCTATATGCCCGGAGCCTGGTCCAGGATAGGGTCCATAGAAAATCAAAAACCTAAAGTGTAGAGAAGTTTGGTTGTTTTTAACCCTATGGAACAAAAAAACCCATTTTCAAGAAGAAATTTAAAAGGAGAAGATGAATATATGAAAATGGATAAGTTGGTGAAAGTCCAGTGGTCCCATTCAGCTGTGCACAATATTAATTGAGCATAGCTATATACGCCATTATAGGAGAAACTGCAGGAAAACAAACGATGTATAAGATTCAATTCCTACCTTCGAGGAACCTAAAATAATGAAGTGATCATCATACTCTTTCACTGGCCTTCAAACATGGCTGATGTGGGAGAGCGTTTCTGAGATCTGAGAATATCCTGTCTATGTGGGTTGGCCAATTCCCTCTCAATCCGCTAAGAACTCGAATGTTTATTAGATTGAAAGTTTCACCCTGGTCCCAGGGCCAACAGCTGACAATAGGGTAGTTTCCTAGTGCAAGGAGGGGTCGCCCACAGGATACCTAACCGACTCGGTGTGTTTCTGTGACTAAATATTGTGTAGGCATTAGCTCAGCAGGCCAAATGCAAGGGACGGCTCAGGGGAGAGAAAGTCAGGGGTGGAGCTGGGCGTCTCTGCTGGTGAGTGTGACAGCAGCCGCATGGGGAACATCTGGGTCCTGTCAGAGTTTCCCAGAGATCTCCTCTGTCTAACTGCAGCGTGAGCAAATTAAGATTGATAAATTGTATGGCTCTTTCTGGCTTTAAAGATCCCAGATGCGCTGCTAAATTAATGGATGCTCTATCTCCACTCAATCTGACACCAAAACAGAGCCTTGAAAATGTACCAGACCGCCACTCCCCCAACCATCTGAGCACACCCAGGGCAGCCCTGCTTCTTCGGCCTGGGTTCCTGTGTGCAAACTTATGTATTTAGTTGGCGTGTGTGTGTGTGCATATGTATACACATGCATTTTCAGACTAGAGCTTATCTTCACCGTAGGGCACGTGTACACAGTCTTGGCGACGAACATACATCTTGAAGCAAAAAGTACTCCACTGGCCCAGAGTTCCTTAAACACCAAACTGTCCACTATAGAATAACTCCAAGGGAGATGAGATCATCTGTGTCACTGGGAAACAATCATTTTATGCAAATAGAACACAGTGCTAATTCTATTACCTAAGACTGTTCTGTTCTTACTCTCTAGCACTTAGTTCACCAACCCGGTTCTCTACATGGCTGACAGCATGTTTCGTTTCTAACAGTAGAAAAATAACAGTCAAATATACCTTGAGGAAGAGTCTTTGGGGCACTTAGCTAAACTCTTCTGTCTCTGTGAGATTCTAGAGATCAAATCCAACTGGAGAGTGGCCTCTTGGTGGCCATCCAGGTAGCCCTAAGCTTGCAACTCCAAAGGAAGTATCTCTTATAATGGTACTTCCTCTAGAATGAAACTGACTAGAAGGAAATATCCCTAACAAAGGAAAAGCGGTCTAGGAAGGCACCAAAGCCAAAAAAGAAGAAAGGCCCTGCAAATTCAGACCACTGGATTGTCTCCTTCCACCGTCTCTTTCTGATAAAGGTACTAAAGGGAAGTAGATAGAATTTATCCTCTATGATGTAATCCTCAAAAATCCTAAAATATTCCTAAACATCACTAAATTCCCTGTCAAGGGTTGGAAGAATGACTTATAACAATGATTTTGGGGCTTCCCTGTTGGCACAGTGGTTGAGAATCTGCCTGCCAATGCAGGGGACATGGATTCGATCCCTGGTCCCATGGGAAGATCTCACATGCCGTGGAGCAACTAAGCCCGTGAGCCACAACTACTGAGCCCGCATGCTGCAACTACTGAAGCCCGCACGCCTGGAGCCCGTGCTCCGCAACAAGAGAAGCCACCGCAATGAGAAGCTCAAGCACCGCAACAAAGAGTAGCCCCCACTCGCTGCAACTAGAGAAAGCCTGCGCGCAGCAACGAAGACCCAACGCAGCCAGAAATAAATTAATTAATTTAAAAAACAAAAGACAATGATTCTGTGTGCCCAAGTTCTTCTTAGCAAACTGTGCCTGGACACGGGCCCCAAGTCAGAGGCCTTCAGCGTGGGAACCACAATGGTTTCCTCAGCTGCTAGTTATTTGGTTTTCAAAGTTCTCCCATTTCCAAAGACCACTAATCCTATCAGCCAGCCAGCTTCCACTCATTCACTCATTCATTCGTTCATTCATCCGACAAGTACTCACGGAGCATTTACTATCCCACGTGCTGGGGTACCTCGGCGAAAAACAGCCCCATGGTTCTCAAGATGAGATGCTGGCACCAGGAGCGTCAGGATCACCTGGGAACTTGTTAGAAATGCAAATTTACCGAGGCTCTGCCTCAGACCTACTGAACTGCAAGCTCTCGGCGTGGCCCCAGATCTCTGTGTTTTAACAAGCCCTCCAGCAGACGCTGACGCACATCAAGTTGGAGAACCACTGGTGTAGACTAGACCACACTTGCTTAGAGCGTGCTTTCTCCTAGAGGAGAGCCGTAAATGACTACGTGAGATGTAATGTCAGGCAATTATCGATGCTCCTCAAAAAAAGGAGATCAAGAAAACAGGGGTAGAGTGATGGGATGCTATTTCAGCTGGGCAGTCACGGAAGGAAGACCTCCCTTCCGAGCAATGAATGGACTGAGAGGCTGGGACAGCACTGCTGGCTCCGCGTCACAGCCCTGCCTCCTGTTCCCTTCCGAGTTTCCAGGTAGATATCAGACCACACTGGGAAGACGCTTGTCTCACCAGCCATTCCAGAATGCCTATGGGAATTTGAATCCTGAAGAAAAGCAGAAATCTAGTACCTGCTCCAAACCTCCAAGGTCTGAAATCAGCAGATCCCAAAATAGCCAAGAGCCTCAGTGATTTCACGGAGACCATTTGTGACAGACATCAGGAAGAACTTCTTGACAGCAAAGATTATGAAAATACAGAAGAGGTTGCCAAAGAAGACAGAGGAACTCTTTCCTGGAGGGAAGATTATTCTCCAACACTCATGGTTCAAGTGCAGTTTTGGTGGGAGGTAAGCCTGAAACAGACGGTACTTTGGGGTCACAGTTATTCCCAAGATCATAAACATCTGCTGTATCACTTTTTCCAACGCTTTTTATGAAAATCCTCAGACATACGGAAGAATAGGAGGACGATCCTACATAGACTTATCATGTAGAATCCAAAATTTTTAACATTTTGCCGTATTTGTTTTATCTATACAGATGGAGATAATAAATATTGCCAAGTCATTTGAAAGTAAATTACAGATATGTAATTTACCCCTAAATTACCCCTAAATATATAATCATGCATCTCTTAAAAATAAAGCCATTTTCCTACATAGTCACAATATACCGTCCCAAGGAAATTATTGATAATTTTCTATTATCTGATAATATCTACTTCCTATTCAAGTTTCTGCAGTTGTTCCAAAGGTGCCTTTTACTTACTTCTTTAGGGGAAGATTGCAATATGCTTGCCTTGTTTGGGTAGAGATTTGAGTTCCATTTGGTTTTAAATACACATGTAGATACTGACATTGAAATTACATCAAAATTTAATATGAATCACACCAAAGCTTAATATGGTGATGATTACAAACCCAATAGTTATGACTAATAAACAGTTCACGGAAAAATGTGAGAAAGGGAAGGAGGGACCCCAGAAAAAGAGACTGAGTAGCTTGTAAACTGAATGTTTGTGTCTCCCCAAAATTTGTATCTTGAAATCCTAACCCCTAATGTGATGTTATTAGGGAGTGGAGGCTTTGGGAGATAATTAGATATGGGAATGGAGCCCTCATGATATAATTAGTACCTTTAAAAAAAAATGAGAGCGCTTGAAATCTGAAAAAGAGGGGATATATGTATACGTATAACTGATTTACTCTGCTGTACAGCAGAAACTACCACAACATTGTAAAGCAACTAGAATCCAATAAAAATTAATTTTAAAAAACCGAGGGAGCTTGTTTCCTTTCTCTATCTTTCCCTCTCTCTCTCTGTCTCTGTCTCTCTGTCTCTCTCTCTCTCCCCACCCCCAGACATGTGAGGATACAGCAAGAAATCAACCGACTATAAACCAGAAATCGGGCCCTCACCAAATACCAGATCTGCCAGCACCTTGAACTTCAGCCTCCAGAACTGTGAGAAAGAAAAGTTTGCCATTTAATCCACTCAGTCTGTGATCATTTGTTACAGCAGCCCAAGCTGACTGAGACAGAGGCTGAATGTATTCATTCATCTATTCAGCCAGTAGGCTTGCCCTTGAACATAGGGTGATGTGCAAACCGCACTACCCTGTGATCTGGGGGTCAGCTGGGCCAGTACAGGAGAAGGGCAGGAGAAACGGCTGCTACGTAAGGAGGATCCCTTCCTTGGCTCAGGACTACCCATCACCTACCTGTTTCAGCTTACTGCCATCCATGAAAAATCCTTTTTTATAACTTCTAATATGGGATTTTAACTTTGCAGTGGACTCACTCATGGTCTCCAGGGGCCCTTTGTCTCGGGGAGGTAACCTGGGCTACTGGTATCAGAGTGCCAAGCAGAGGGGTGCTGGATGACCCTTGTCAGTGGACCAGTAAGTCAAGGTGCTGGATGACCACCTTTACCCAAGGTCGTCTTGGACAGAGGCTCAAACAGAAGAGCCAGGGGAACAGGACGCCAGGTCAAGGAGTGTCTGGGCCACGGTGGATGATTCTTTGGCTACTTGAGCGTGTGTGTGGATGGGGGAAGGAAGACATCTCTCTGCATCCCTTCTTGGAGGGATTTGTCTAAAAATGGGCACACAAGAGACATAAAGCTTGACTCTCAGGGACAAAAGTCATCTGTAATACCATAATCATTGAACAGAATGCTAGAACTGTAAGAGAATATGAGGTCTGTTCATTTAACAAATATTTATGGAACATCTGTTAAAAGACTCAGGAATCTGTTAGACAGTTTAGGAGACTCAGGCAATCAATGCTGGCTGGCTCTGCCCTTCAGAAGGTTACAGAACAGCAGGAAGGAAAGTATCAGTGACTTTCTGAGGACACATAGCTATGGTGGTGGTACAGTAACACTTAAAGCATAAGTTTCTTAATTTCCCACCCAAGGCCGTCTCCACCAGCTCATAGTGGCCTTGGTGAGATTTCATTTTACATCAGTTCTTTGTTAGTGTCATTCCATGTAAGTTTCAGGTCAGAAACTTAGATTTGTTCCCTATTTTATCCCTCACCCAGTGGGGAACACACATGCTGTGTGTCTGACGCATGATAGGTGTGCACAATACATTTTTTAACTAAACGAACATGCAATTCTAAGGTCATGCAGTATATTACAATGTCTCCTCGCATGCTGTACTGAACACTTCCAATTTGTATTTAACTTGCTTTCCCTACCACCCTTTACACAGAGGTAGAAGAGATGATGATGATGATTTTAAATAGCTAAGGATATTTTGTTCTCAGATCTGGCCTTACTGTTCAGAAGCGACTTTATTCTCCTGTTAGTCTTAAGTAATGAAAACCATACAGGCAGAAGCTATTTGATCCAACTCTTTGGGGTAAAAAATCAACACTACTGCAACATTAATGCAAGTTATCGGTGTAGCTTAAATACTAATCCATTGATCCTCTTTCCGTTTTATTAAAGCAAGAAAAATCACATCATAGATTTTCTGTGACTTGACAAGAAACCAAAGCAATGTCTAGATAACGTGACTGGTTCATGTACCACTTGGACAGTAGCCTAATTGGCATTTAACCCAAGCAGTATTCTCCATAGTAAACACAACTTAGAAACATAATTTCCATTGTTGCTGAAAGCCTCTTCTGGGCTTAATTTTTAACTCTGATTGAATTTTCCAAGGCAGTGAATGCTTTTTCAGTCTCCTCTCAGTTAGAAACATGCCAGTCATTTGGAATAAAGAGTTAATAGTTATCGAGACTTTGGGATTCTTCAGTCTGTGAGGTCACTTTTTATAATAAGTTTAATAACCAGGCAGATAGCTCTCATCTACGTTCTTAGTGTCTCACAGTAACGGGAGAGGCATTGTCCAAACCCCGCCGTTTACTTTTTTTATTCTATTTGCAATTATTTCAAACACTCTCCAGAGAGGTTAGGGCATCTTTCTGTGGAGGTGGGATATCTACCAGCAATGACCAAAATCTTACACCTGGTGTTTCTCAGGCTCAGTTAGAAACTCCAGCTGAGCTTCTGGTCCTGGCTGGGCGTCAGCGGAGCTGACTTCCACGGTGCCATTTCATTAACTCACTCCAGGAGACAATGCGGTCCGCAAGGAGACTTTGTTCCCCCATGTCTGCTGACCAGCTGCGGTGAGAAGGGAATGATCCCTTGGCTCCAGTTTCACTGGGCCTCATCCTTTCCTCAAGCCTTTTAACACAGGTCATCACATATCCTATTTTCTGTTTAGTGTGGTGAGGAGGGTGAAAGGACCGGAAGGGGTGGGTGAGAGCTCGGACCCTCGGTGGCTGGACGGGGTCCTCTGAGCCCTGGTTCTCTTTGCACACTGCACTCCTACCTGCCAACATCAGCCACTGGCTTTGCTGTCCCAGCGCCCACGGACCAGTTACCGCTCACAGTCACAGGCTTTTAAGAGGGAGCAAAGCTGGGGGCAGGATGTAGGCAAAGACACTATCTAAAAGGTGCACAAGAGCCTCACCTTCCATCCTTTGCCCAACAGCCCCAGGCTCACCTCGAATCTCACCTGCTACCCCCAGACCCTCTTGACCTAAGAGGCATTTTTACCCAAATTCTGAACACCAGCCCTTCTCTCTTCTGCAGAGGCTGCAAAGGCTGGGCCCTCTCTTGCCTCAAGGGTCAGGAGCCCTCATCCGGGAAGAATGACCAGCTCACCTTCTCACTCTCTAAAGCTTCCCGTGCTGGGCTTCCCTGGTGGCAGAGTGGTTAAGAAGCCGCCTGCCAATGCAGGGGACACGGGTTTGAGCCCTGGTCCAGGAAGATCCCACGTGCCACGGAGCAGCTAAGCCCATGCGCCACAACTACTGAGCCTGTGCCCTAGAGCCCGCGAGCCACAACTACTGAGCCCGCATGCCACAACTACTGAGCCCACGCGCCTAGAGGCCACGCTACACAATGAGAGAAGCCACCGCGATGAGAAGCCCGCGCACCACAACGAAGACCCAACGCAGCCAAAAATAAATAAATAAATTTATAAAAAAATAAAAAATAAAGCTCCCTGTGCTGAGAGAGGCTGACGGCCTTGGGTTCACCTGAGAGGAAGCAGCAGGCCTGCACCCCTGGGAGCCATGCACAGTGGGATGGGGCACCCGGCCTGGCTGGAACTGCTGGAGCTGGTAGGAAGGGAGCTTCAGAGAAGAACACTTCCTGCCCCCAAGATGCCTTTCTGTGTGTCCTACAGCAGTGCCCCAAGAGGATTATAGTCAAGTGTTTCTGAATTGTCCGGTTGGTACCTAATGCTGGAAGATTCCTCAGAAGTGATGAGTACACACCAAGGAACTAGTCTCACATTCTGGCTCCTTATCTGGGCAGGTTGCTTTGAATCACTCAGGGGCTCCTTACCTTGACAAGCATGGCCTGGCCATCTGGTCCCGGCCTCACTCTCCAGCCTGGGCTCACAGGCTTCTTGCTCTGGAAACTCTGAGCTCTTTGCAGTTCCTTGTAAACTAGGCCAGGAGTCCAAAGATTTTCTCTGTAAAGGTCCAAATATAAATATTTTAGGCTTTGCAGGCCCTACAGACTCTGCAACTTGCACATCTTGCATATATACCTAATGCTCTATTTCTATTTGGTTTTATAATCATCTGTTTTTATATACATTTCCCCATCAGACTCTGATTTTGCAGGCAAAGATTATTCATCTTTATATCTTTGTATCTCTAAAATCCAGCAAGTATCTGCCATATCTAGTGTTGAATGAATAATTTTTAGTGAATGAACCAAACAACAATACCAATGAAAGTCAAGCGATATTCCCTCCCAAACTGCCTCTAAAAGAAAACTGAAAGAGAGAAAGAAAGAAAGAAAGGGAGAGAAGAGAAAAGAAAAGGAAAAAAAAGAAAAACCAAGACAGACAACAGCCAAATGCCAAAACCTGGGAGTAATTTACACTAACTTTAAGTCATTCAGAACTGAATGAAGAAAAACAATCAGCTGCTCACGTGTGCTACAGATAGAGAGTCATCTAGACCTGCCAGGAGAAAAGAGCTTGAACTCATTCTATCTGCCTCTGGACTCAGAGACTCAGGGTCTGTAACATCTGGAACAATCATTTCTTACACATGTAGATTCTGCTTTGGGGGCAGTGAGCTGCCATAAATTCTCCCTTCCCCCTTTATTCCTACCTATTTTCTCCCTAACTTATAGCCTCCCAATCTTCCTGTCCATTCAGATATCAGACAGAATTCCCAGAAACAGTGGGGCAGGAAGTGGGGAGAAGACGTGGTCCTCCTACAGATCACAGTGAATGCAAGGAAGGTGCTGCAGTGCACAGTCTCCCCTGGGTTAGTTTTTCAGAGGACGGGGCAGTGAGTAGAGTAGGAAATAACTTCACCTCAGCTCATCAGAATCACAGCAAGTGTGTGCCATGCTCAGTTCAAAACTGGAACAATACAGAGAAAACCACTAAAGCCCCTGTGCAAGGATGACACGTAAGTTCCTGAAGCATACTTTAAAAGTTTATGCTGTGTGAATCTTACCTCTCTCTCTCTCCCTATATCTATCTATCTACCTATCTATCTATCTATCTATCTATCTATCTAAACTAATAAATGAATAGGTGTCTCCTCGACCCTGGAAACTGAGCTGGGAGTTATACACATTAAGCAGTCCTTTGGCTGTAAACCTCAGGATGTACCATAACCAGCATTTGAGTGGACAGTAAACGTAGCCAAGAGCAATCTTCACTCTCTATAGCTATTGTTCTAGAATAGAAAATAAGGAAAAGAAGCCCAGAAAGTCAGTAGAACAAGAGAAAGGGAATTGTTTCTGAAAGAACATCTCAAAAAGTAATATAGTAAATGAAGAAAATTAATCACATAGAATGCAGAGTCAAGTTGAAAAGAGAGATAAATGATGGATGTGACAGTGTTCCAACCTAAGAATGACAGTAGTTTTTGAGAAAGAAACCGTAATATTTGAGATAGAAGCAATAACTTAAGCACATTTCCCTGAGCTAGGGCAAAGAATCAAGCCTGTGGATCAAAAGAACGCTCCAAACAAAATCACTTAAAACAAATCCACAATTAGATATCCTTCTGGGGAAAAAAAAGTGGATTCTGAGAATGTCTCAAGTCAATGCTTTGACAGGAACAATAACCTCTACAAATAGGTTAACCGCGTAGCTGTGGGGAGGATGCAGGAGAATCTCATAGAAGTCAACCAATGGAAGTAGAGCTGGGCTTAATGGGAAAAAATAACTATCGTTCTTTCCCCCTCTCCTTCAGCTCTCCCCCTCCAGCCCCATCTCACTTTTACTCCATGACTGCTTCATCCAAATTTCTCTACAAACTGACTTCTCTGCTTATTTATTTGCTTATCCATGGCTCATAATGGCTTCCTTCAAATGAAACATCAGAACTGGAGTCTGCATTTTCTTTGAGTTTAATTGCCTACAGGTAACAAACTCGGTCTCTGCTCCCCACTTCCAAATTTCTGGATAAGATTACTGATAGTCAAGTGAGCCAAACAACAATACCATTGACAGTCAAGCTATAACCACTCCAGCTTTGGAGAGTTGTCACCCGTGGCCCAATTAGCTGTACCCCAAAGAACAGGGTCATATCATAATTAGAGCTGTTCCATCTGGACTAAGTTCTTTATGAAGGGGTTATGGGATTGGAGGAAATTATTGAAATCTCTAGCCCAGTGAATTAAGAAAAAATTCTTATAAGCACCCAGGCAGGAAAAATATTTATTGAAAATGGAATAAAAACAAGTGTGGTCTTCAATGACTCTGCAGCATTCAATACCAGATGACAAAGACGCATAGTCTTTTGGGTTTTGAGTGGAGAAAAGTTATGACCCAAGAATTTTGTATGCAATCAATATAAATATATTCTTTGCACCTGAAAAATGTTCTCAGATCTGCATGAGATTTTTTCTTTTTAAATACCATCCATAAGACATAGTCCAGCTAACCAAAAGGAGAGGCAGGACCTACCAACTGCACTTGAGCTGTGGCACCAACCTCATGCCACATGGAAGTCATGAATGAAGCAACAGACGAGTATAGCCATGGAGCTCTGCCAGTTTGAATGGAAGTACTTTTCACTGAATGTATCAATAAGGAATGCCACCCACCTCACTACAGCCGGGACAAGATGCCACTCTAGCTACTGGAGCAGTGCACCCCAGCTACTATGCTTTAACCTCACAGGCTAAGGCCAGCTTCTGCCCAGAGGCCAAGCCCTCCTAACACCGAGGTAGAACTGGATGGGACAGGACCTCTCACTCTATCACCAGAGTCTGGTGAACACAAAGGATTCCTACACATGTGAAAAGAAGTGAGTTAGAGCCCAGAAGTGGGTTAAACTAGAGCTTCTGCTATTACCTGTACTGGTAATCCAACTTTGAGATTGAGGCACATTATTTTATACACAAAGCTATAAACAAATGCTCCCTGGTTACAGGAGACACTGGTCAATACTTAATAATTCAGGTATTGATAAGTCAGAGGCTGAATGCTCAGGGTTTTACTCTAAAAATTTGTGTATTTACAGTAATAAACCATATCCAGTTGATTGATGATGAGCCTATCAAGTGGAAAGTAGGTCCTGGCAAAACTACTCGGTCAATGTCATTGACAAGGAAAGGAAATGTCTGGGTTTACTGCATGAACGAGACATGCCATTCTGGTTAAATCATTAATAGATTACAAATTAATAATAAATAAAACATTAACAAACTAAAGCCTAAGACGATAGTAGTGGTGATTTTATTTAGTACTCATCTGCATACAAGATCTGTGTGAAGGATTTTCCTTGCATTACATCCTTGTGATCTTTATAGAAACCAAGTGAGATATATTTTATTATTTCCATTTCATAGATCATTCAACAGAAGCCCACAGAGATTAAAGAATTTATCCAAAATTGCATGACCAGGATCAAGATGAGGGCCACACCCAAATCCCTCTAATTCCAAAGCTTGCACTTTTAACCACTTTGAGCTCACCCTTTCCTGAAATTCACAGAATTACTAGGAAGGGTTCCTTCACTAGGAAGGATTCTCTTACACCAGGTCAATTAATCTGAAAACTGCAAACCAATTTTCAACTTTCAAAAAGCTAATGAAACAAAATAAAGCAAAAATTCCAAAACATGGATAGGTGGATACACAGAGCAAATACCTCAAAATAGTACAGAACAGGAAAAATGTCCTTCTCATCAAAACATAGCATTCTGAAGTTTACAAAGTCAGTCTGAATTTTTTCCTTAAAAGCCAGAGAAAGGATATTCCAAGGAATGAACTAGAAGGGTTACTGTAAATTTTGCACATCTGATAAATATCCCACACTGAAACAATAAGTTTCAGAAACTTTTCTTTGAAAGGTTATGCTCAACCTAAATGTTCTTAAATTTTCCTTTGTTTTCTCACGTAGTTCATGATAACTGAATCAAAGATGAATGAGTGATTTAAGTTAATGAAATTTTTATAGCATGGGAAATGCCTGTATCATGATGCCACATGAAAAAAACTAAGATACAAATTTTCTACAGTATGAACTTCAATAGATTAAAAAAATGTATAGAAAAAAACTGTAAGGGAATAAAACACCAAAAGGTGAAGAATTTGGGGGCTTGGTTGGGCAAGTTATGAGTAATATGTTTCCTTCTTATTACTTCTCTTTATTTTCCAAATTTTCTAAAATGTGCAATTTCATCATCAGAAATATAAACTTTATTTTTTTAAGAATTGTGATCTAGCCCACAACTTTGTTAGTGTCATTGGCTCAGTTGAAAGAACATGAGAATGAGAACATGAGAGTCAGAAGAGTGGAACTTTCTAAGAAAATCAGATCCACCTCCCATGATGCCTCATACTGAAAGGCATCCACCCGCATGAAGCCAAGTCATGGGCAAAACACGAGGGTTGAACAATGACCTTCAAGTTTCCCTCCAATTCCACAGAAGATCACACTGCTATTATGAATACTCCATTGAGTAACTGTTGTGGCCATGGGAATTCATGGTGCAAACTTCCAGCTACAGGAAGTGTAACTGACCCAGAGGTCCAGCTGCATGCTCTGAAATCCATCATCACGTTTGCATGAAGGTCACGTTTCCCATAGGTTGCTCCCAGCCAACAACTGAGCACAGCTGGGCACACCTGGGAGACACGGAACTCCTTTCAGACATGGAACCTGGCTTTGGCTCAAGGACTCCCCAGTGGCCTTGCTGAAACTTCCTTGAACGGCATGGCAATCTTGCACATTTCCATCCAAACTTCCTTCCTTGTCTCCTTCACTCAGGGTCAATGTTCCGTTGTGGTCTGATGGCTCTCCATCCCTTCCTGGCTCTTTCTCATTTTTTTTCACACAGGTGTTTCCCCTGTAGAAATCTTTGCACATTAACCTCATCTTGGCATCTACTGCTCAGAGAACCCAGATTAACCCAGCATATTGGTAGATCCACAAACTATACCTGTGCATAGAAAGACTGAACCGGAGGTTGCCCAGGTGGCACGGCTCCTCATAGGGCTGCACACCTGGTTTATACTTTGTCTTATTGTCATTTTCTTCCTTTTTATTTTTTTCTGAGATTTAAAAAAATTTTTATTTTACATTAAAGTATAGTTGATTTAAAATATTATGTTAGTTTCAGGTATACAGCAAAGTGATCCATTTATACATACACATATATACATTCTTTTTCAGATTCTTTTCCCAAATAGGTTATTGCAGAATATTGAGTATAGTTCCCTGTGCTATACAGTAGGTCTTTGTCAATTACTTATTTTATGTATAGTAGTGTGTATATGTAAATCCCAAACTTCCGGTTTATCCCTCCCTCCCACTTTTTCCCTTTGGCAACCATAAATTTGTTTTCAAAGTCTGTCAGTCTGTTTCTGCTTCGTAAATAGGTTCATTTGTAATGTATCTTTCTTTTAGATTTCACATATAAGTCATATCATGTGATATTTGTCTTTCTCTTTCTGACTTACTTCACTTAGTATGATAATCTCTAGGTCCATTCATGTTGCTGCAAATGGCTTTATTTCATTCTTTTTTATGGTTGAGTAATAGTCCATTGTATATATGTACCACATCTTCTTTATCCATTCCTCTGTTGATGGACATTTAGGTTACTTCCATGACCTGGCTATTGTAAATAGTGCTGCAATGAACATTGGGGTGCATGTATCTTTTCGAATTATGGTTTTCTCTGGCTATACACCCAGGAGTGGGATTGCTGGATCATATGGTAGTTCTATTTTTAGTTTTTTAAGGAACCTCCATACTGTTCTCTTTTCTTTCTTTTTAAAACAAGTGTCAATTACAGTACAAAAAGACTAGTGTTCTATTGCTTATAGACCAAAAAAATAATTTTTTTTTTATTTCAATAAGCCTTTCCTGAGTTTATTTTAAACTTGTTCTTGTTTCTTCTGCCCTATCAGCCATATGCATCTCTTCAGCAACTTCTGACTCCCTATTTCAGATCAGACGATAAGGTTCATTCTTCATTTCTGTCATCTACAACATTAGAGGAATCTTCCTCTGAGATTTAAAGTATAATTAATCACTTGCATCCAGCATGACCCTCTCTGGATGGCTAAGGGACCGTTTCATGCTAAAGTCCTTTATTTTCAAGACAGTGGCTTCCACCTCCCATGGTTATTTGTCAGTCTTTGTCCATCTTAACCACTCCTTTGAAAATGTCAGCAAGCCAGCATTCCCTGACTCCTGCCCACCTCTCCGAGGTCGAGGATATTGGAATCCAAAGGTCTTCCTGCTGTGCTGTTTAGAATCCCTTTTGCAAGCTAAATGAGGCACAAATTTAAATTCAGAATCTCCAAATCAACATTTCAGAAAAGACACCCTTATTCTTTGGTAATTAGGAGGAAAAATAAGCAACTCTGCAGGAAAGTACCGTCCTTTCTTTGATGAGCTCTGAGTAATTTAGGGACTCCTTGGGAGACATTTCCTCTTCTGAGTGAGGGGCAGCAGGTCCTTGGGAGGGTCACTGCCTAGGATGCAGCCGGTGCCCCCCTTCTGTCCCCTGAGCAAGTAGTTCTGTACCTGCGGCCTTGCATAAGGAGCGTTTCATCTTCTTGGTGATGTAAGATTTGGCTCTGGTTCATGGATTCTTGTGGCTATTGTACCAGTGCCAAAACCCTTAGAGAGCAGTACTCAAAGAGATTAGGGGGGAGAGAGCCCCAAGCATGTGCACAGACAAGATCGTGCCTTTGTGACAAAAGGTACTTTGATTTTGACCCTTTCTCTCCCTTAGACAGGACAACAAAGCTGTCTCCAAACTCATGCTACACCAGAAACCCTCACGTTGCAGCAGATAACATGGAACAGAGACACAGTCGATGCAGGACAGCCCCTCCGGTAACACAGAGAAAGAACTGGTCCAGGCTTGGAGGCGTGGGAGTGGGTCTCACACACCGGATATAACCGTCTAACTCCTGGGTCCCAGGGCACTGAATCAGCTCAGGACCAAATGTCCCTATTCCCTTGTTTGACCAAAATGACCCAAAGAGAAGGCTGACTCAGAGAACCAATAAGATTTTTTTTCCTACTTTGTGTTCCTGTTTCTGTTTTATTGTCCTCAGGGAATGTAGAAAAAGCAAATATTATCTGAAGTGATTTCCTCTTCACCGAGGCCATGTGCATGAGGTTTATGTCCCCAAATAATTTGTAGCCTTCCCCGAGGAGACCTTCCCTAACATCCTCTCTTCAGTTATTTAGTGTGACATTTCCAAAACAAACAACTGGACAACTGAAACCCAGTCTTGGATGGAGAGGCTCAGGGATGCGAGATTATTGGTCTTCGGCAGCGGGCAGGACTCCTGCCTGTGGAACAAAGGAGCCCATCTCGTCAACCTCCTGAACCCTGTTCAGTTTCTCCAGTCACCCACGAAGGCTGCAGCAGCAACACCAGCTCCCTCTCTCCTCCCTGCTAAAAGGAGACCACTTTGCAACAGAGAAACTCTGATTTCTGAACATAAATCTCTGGCTAATACCTACGTTTCCTACACACCATTCAGACAAGATTTGGGATTTTCTTAGCAAACTTAGACTGCAACTTGAACACTTGCTGTTAATCAAGTTTAATCCCAGGTTACAAATATCCTAAGAAGGAAGGAATTCTATCCCCATTGGTATGGGTGCAATTCCCTTTCTTCCAAAAACATTCTTTCTAAATCTGAACTCTACAGCAAATCTCCTAAAATGGAAGAAATCAAGTGGTGAGTGTCAGAGGAGGGGAAATTCTAGAGTTTGCAGCTAAAAGCATAATGAAACAGATCAGGCTTCGGGGACTATGCAAATGTCCTGGATTTAGCAAAAGAATAATAAAGGAGAAAAAAGACACTCCTAACCAACTTTGGGGATTTGGGATACATTCTATATTACGGATGGTGTCACAAAAGGAACTCTCTTTAAATACATTTACCTCACTCATGTATATCTCCAGAGAATATTTCAGAAATGATTAGCTGTTTTACAGGTGAATAAAAAGCAATACCCATCCCTAAGAAATTAACATGAAGCTAAATTCTTTAACCTGGACAATAAAATGAAATCGGATGGTCCAGTGCTGTAAGTTAGTGTGAAATTATTGTGTCAACAGCTCAAACTCTGTTTAAAAACAAAACAAAACAAAACAAAAACCAAAGAACTTCACTGAAGGTAAATGCAAAATGGGTGAGAAAATACATCATGCAATTTTCTTGAGAAATTGGGTGGGTGACACATTAACAGTAAATTCATTTGAGGACTTTTTTGATCGTTGGGCATCTTTGTTAATGACCTGGAAGATGAAGAATGGAGAAAGTAAACAAAAATGGAAGGAAACCTGGAGAGAAACAAAATGGAATTTGAGATGTGAAGTTTTAACCCAAGAAAAATTCTACTTCCAGCAGAAAATTACTCAAAACATGTACCTCTGAAAGTGTGGGTGAGACTGGAACAGAGTAAAGAAATCTGAGGAGGCTGTTGGAAATACATGACTGAATTCATGCTGTGTAATATGGAAACCAAAACCCAGTGTTCTTTAGAGATTAATGACACTCTTCCTTCTAAGAAAAGAAGGAAGTACAATCAACTTGTACTCCTACAAGTTGATTAATTTTCACCTCTAATTCTATAAAATAGAATAAAATCCAGTGACCTGAGGAAAATAGAAGTTTGGGCTGTATTTAGTATGATGGGTATTGGGACCAAGATTCTCACTTACCTTAGCAACAATAACCCATGTGGTACCAGAATGCTGTGGTTATGTTTCGGGGTTCACAACGTTTGCACATTTGCACGGCTAGCATGAATCCACGCATAATGACAATGACCGAGAGAAAAAATTTTTAAGACTCAGTGTACATGTTTTGACTGAAATGGCAGTGGAGAAAGAATGAAGTAACACCTTAAGTGGAAATCCTTACATATGAGAGGTCTTAGCACTCCTAGCAGACAGGGAATAGGATAAGGGGGACATTTCAGTGGCACTTAAAGGGAACAAAAGAACACTGCTCACATGAGTGACTGTGTTACGAAAAAGGATTTCCAGGGGAGTAGCCTAAACCACTTTATCCTGCCCCTTAAATGCCAAAACAGACAGTCCCCTAAGGATGTTAAAAATATCTTGGAGTAACTGGGAAGAAAGGAACAAGTGCTACATTTGTGGAACTGACCACAGTCATCAGTGCTGGAAAGTGCAGAATTAATCAAGCAAAGATTATTTATTGAGAATTAGTATGGTCCCAGGACTGCTGGGAACACGTTAAACACACTGGAGAAATATGTAATAAAATTATTATCATTTAAAAAATTTTTTTAATTTGGAAAACCAAGATTTGAAAACAATTAGTGGGTAATAGGAGTCAGTGCAAAATTCACTGAGTTATTGGGATAGTCATGAAGCCCAAGAGACGTTCATAGGAGAGTGAGCACAGGAACATCCACGGAGGCTCCCTGGAGGACAGAGGACTGAAGGCTAAGTAAAATGTGAATACGCAGCAGAGAAGAAAAAGTTCACTCCACAAAATAAAATAGAATAGAATACAATAGAATAGAATAGAATAAAATAAAATAAAATATTAAATTAAAGTAAAATAACATATGGCAGCAAGCAAGCTTCAGGGAAAATGTTCTGGAGACAGCGAGGACCAGAGGGTCTGTGAGGAAGAGCACAGACAGATATGATACCTCCTGGGAGGGCTAGTGTGGGATCAGCTGAGGAAGGAGATTAGGCCAAGGCAGGAATATGTGCTCCTCGTAGTAAGAAAATAGGGAGCCTCTTAGTTTCTAAGCAGGGAGTGAGGCTGATTTGCTAGTAAGGCTCATGCCAAAAAGCCAAGCATGGGTAAGTAGAGTCTAGATAAAACGTGGTGGTTATGGCAACACAGAGAGGGGAAGAGAAGAGAAACATTCCAAAGAAAAAATGAGACATTTCAAAGGCACAGTCCTGAGGACTTTGTGGCTAACTATCTAACCCAAATCTCCAGGGAGGCAGCCCCCGGAGTGCCTGCCACCAAGAGTCAACTGAGATCATCAGAGCAGGACACCCAGTGCAACTCATTTTCCCAAAATGCTCTTTGCAGGGGGTAGATGTAGAGAAAAATCTGGACTCTGTCAACCCAAAAGGCAATGTTTGAGTATCTGGAAAAAAGACCAGAGCATATGTTGCAAGAAAGAAAACAACTTAAGGTTAAACCCTAAGACCACATATTGAAAAGAAGATGGAATGAGGTACAACATAGCTTGTTATATGAGCCAGAAGCCCCGAAATGTCCACACTGAGGGCCCCCCAGTCAGCAACATCACTGGTTGCTAAGAAGAAAGTAATGAGACAGATGGGTGATAGAGCCCCTTTACTAAGGAAAAAAAAGTTACATAGGTATGAAGGATGGCTGGTATTATCATACTCCTACCCTTCCCCAATCCAGCCCCCATAACCAAATTCGTTGGAATCTCAGGCTCTGGGATTTAGAATGGCACCCCCTCCCCAGTAGTCTCTATCTACACCACTTCTATGCTTTTCTATACAGGAGACCCTTGTAGAGTTCTAACTTTCTATCTTATGCTTCAGCTCCACTCACATATTCTGAGTAAGGATGAAGCAGCTTAATGCTCTATCTCCTCTGCCTGTAACCAATTACAGCAAATCGAGAGGGAAGGCTGGTTAGGACACCTCACTGATTTTAAGATTACCCTTTGTCTCTGCTTTCATGACTTCCTGATCATCTGTTCTAGAACATTAACCAGAAAGCAATAAATGTTATTCTAACTGCAGTCAGATGACTAATAGAGATGGAGAAGGAGAAATTACTGGAAGACAGTGGCAGTACAGATTTCCCCTAACTCTCAGTCCCTGCTTAAGGCTATTTTGCAATGCTTCCAAGGTCTCTTGGAGTATAATTTTTCATTTAATCAAAGTTCACCAGACTGTTCTGAACACACTTCCCTAAACTCCTTATTTTTATTACTTATTTTAATAGTCAACTGTGTCAGTAAAATCTCATCTAAATGAATAAACATATAACAATTTGTTAGGGCAAACAAAACAAAACAAAAGCATATATATGGTAATTGTATAGGAAATGTTAGAAAAATCATCTCTGCAAATGTGTGCTTCATAGAGATTTCATAATAAAATGTCAGTGCAAACATCATTCAGTTATCCCTGGGAATTGCTCTTTTAGAATATTATCTGTGAACATTTTAACCTTAGGCTGACTTACCTCACCATGTAGCCTATCTGAGGGTCTCTTTCCCTCATGCTTGGTTGCCATGTGATCAAAGCAAACTGTTCTTCACTGAGGCTGCTCCCATCTCTCCTCACTTCCCAATCCCTAAACTACTTAAGTACAACCAGGGCAGGCTAGACCATGGACCAGCAGCTTTACTCTTACCATTTTAGTGGGCTTACTTGACCTGGAACACTACCAGTTAAAGTGGTCATGTCAACAGCAAGTGAAAGGAAGAGCCAGCCACTCCAGTAGACTAAGATTGATGCCCTGTTTGGAGGAAGCAACAGATTGGCAAACTACCTAGGAATTTAAGAGGCAGTTCCAAGAGGAAAAACAGCTCTGGGAACTTGGTAAATTTTCCAAATATCCTGGGTTGACTGGAAGCTGTGTGCCTGTACAGCAGAGACCAAAACAAGTCCAAGTCACGCACACACCCCTGACCAACAGATCCTGTGCACAAGCACAAAGAAGACATAAAAGAGCCTGAAGGAAATAAGAGCCCAGGTAGACTTGAAAATGACCTGAACTTTGAATTTTCTCCACAGCCGCCCTCCCTAGAGCTATCAGCAGAGAGTAGAAGCCTTAAAACCTTGTGGTATTAGAACACAACCCATGATGTGTCTTCACCTGAACAATAAGCTGAATGCAAACACAGGAGCAACTCCTCAGAAACCAGACTTAAAGACAAAGCAAGAAAAAAACATTAGTGTCTGCACAGTGCAGGAGAGACAGAATTCACAGATTCAATCTGCGTTAGCTACTCAAGAAAAAACAAAAACAACTCTTAGAAGGAAATAAAGTCAGACTTGGTGGTTGCTACAATATACTATCTAAAATGTCAAGTATTCAAAAAAATGAGACATACAAAGAAACAAGAAAGTATGATCCATACTCAGGAAAATGGGGGAGTCAAAAGAAACTGTCTTAAAATGACCCCTGATGTTGTATATAGCAGGGAAAGATTCCAAAACAGTTGTTATAAATATGTTCAAAGAACTAAAGAAAAATTGTGTTTAAAAAAATTAAAGGAAAGTACAATGACAATGACTCAGTGCATAGGAAATCTCAGTAAGGATATAGAAATTATAAGTAAGAATCAAATGGAAACTGTGAAGTTGAAAAGTAGAATTACAGGCTTCCCTGGTGGCTCAGTGGTTAAGAATCTGCCTGCCAATGCAGGGGACACAGGTTCAAGCTCTGATCTGGGAAGATCCCACATGCCGCGGGGCAACTAAGCCCATGCGCCACAACTACTAAGCCTGCACTCTAGAGCCCGCGAGCCACAACTACTGAAGCCCGTGCGCCTAGAGCCCATGCTCCACAACAAGAGAAGCCACTGCAACGAGAAGCCCACGCACCACAATGAAGAGCAGCCCCTGCTCGCTGCCACTAGATGAAAGCCCGCGTGCAGCAACGAAGATCCAACATAGCCAAAAATAAATAAATTTTTAAAAAATTTTTTAACTAAAAAATAAAAGAAAATAACTATTTTTTAAAAAATGAAAAATAGAATTACTTAAATGAAAAAAAATTCACTGGGCTTCCCTGGTGGCACAGTGGTTGAGAGTCTGCCTGCCAGTGCAGGGGACACGGGTTCGAGCCCTGGTCTGGGAAGATCCCACATGCCGCGGAGCAACTGGGCCCGTGAGCCACAACTACTGAGCCTGCGCGTCTGGAGCCTGTGCTCCGCAACAAGAGAGGCCACGATAGTGAGAGGCCCACACACCGTGATGAAGAGTGGCCCCCGCTTGCCGCAACTAGAGAAAGCCCTCGCACAGAAACGAAAACCCAACACAGCCAAAAATAAATAAATTAATTAATTAATGAAAAAAAAATTCACTAGAGGGTCTCAGCAGCATATTTGAGATGGCAGAAGAAATAATCAATAAACTTGAAGATTGAGCATTATAAATTACCCCATCTAAAGGACAGAGAGAAAAAAAGATTGAAGAAAAATATACAGAGGCCCAGAAATTTGGGGGACAGTATCAACTGCATCAGTATATTTGTAATATAAGTCTAAGATAGAGAAAAGAGAGAGAAAGGGGCAGAAAAAATATTTGAAGAAATAATGGCTGAAAACTTTACAAATTTGATGAAAAACATTAATCTACAGGCCCAAGAAGCTCAATAAAGTCAAGTAACATAAACTCAAAGAGATCCACATCTATACCGATCATAATCAAACTACTGGAAAAAAAAAAAAAAACAGAGAGAAAATCTTGAAAACAGCAAGAGAAAAACAAATTCTATATAGGGGAAAACAAATATTAATGACTGATGTCTCAATATACAAATATATGTAAAGAGAAACAGGAGACCTCTGGATTCAGGAAAAGGCGTTTTATTTGCAGAGCAGCTTATGTCAATTTCCCAGTTGCCCACAGAACAACACAATGAGCACCAGATATTACCTGTACTTCCAATAAGATTTATATCTCAGGAGAGGAATCAACAAAATTATGAAACTCAGGGCTAATAGTGGCACATCTGTAACTGTGAGGGGTTGGGGGGAAGCCTTTAGTGTGGAATGTAAACAAATCTTCTCTGAGGGGATAAGGAGAAGTTTGTATTACCCTTTGATTTGGGGATGGGGGAGGTGTTTGGTTTTTGTTTTAAGATTAAGATGCTTTTATTCCCCTTCCAGTTTCATTGAGATGTAATTGACATATAGCACTGTATAAATTTAAGGTGTAAAGCTAATGATTTGACATACATATATCATGAAATGATTGCCTCAATAGGTTTTGTGAACATCCACCATTTCATATAGATATAAAATAAACGAAAAAAATTTTTTTAAAATTTTCCTTGGGCTTCCCTGGTGGCGCAGTGGTTGAGAATCTGCCTGCTAATGCAGGGGACACGGGTCTGAGCCCTGGTCTGGGAAGATCCCACATGCCACGGAGCAACTAGGCCCGTGAGCCACAACTACTGAGCCTGCGCATCTGGAGCCTGTGCTCCGCAACAAGAGAGGCCACGATAGTGAGAGGCCCGCGGACTGCGATGAAGAGTGGCCCCCTCTTGCCACAACTAGAGAAAGCCCTAGCACAGAAACGAAGACCCAACATAGCAATCAATCAATCAATCAATCAATAAAATCTTTAAAAAAAAAAATTTTCCTTGTCATGCGAACTCTTAGGATGTACTCTCTTAACAATTTTCATATATAACATACGGCAGTGTTGATTATATTTATCATGGTGTCCATTACATCCCTAGTACTTATTTATTTGACAACCGGAAGTTTGTACCTTTTGACTACCTTCATACAATTCCCCCTTTGGAATACAAACAAAAATAATCTCCAGGGCATATGTCTCCAAATCTCTCTGGAAGCTTCTACGTTGAACTTTCAAAGCTGGTGGTCATTAATTGTCTTTTAACTTAAGTTCCAGTGCCCTTTATTTGGAAAGCCCTGACCATGGTGAAACATAAAGATATCCATGGAGCATTATCTCTTGACAGCCAGAAGACAGTGAAATAACATATTCAAATTGTTTAAATTAAAGAACTGTCAACCAAAAATTCTGTATCTAGCAAAACTGCTATTCAAAAACATAGGTGAAATACAGAAAAGCCCAGATAACCAAAGACTGCAAGCGTTTGTTGTTAGCAATTATGGCTTGCAAGAAATATTAAAGGAAATATTTTAAGCAAAAAAAAAGTGACACCAGATGATAAATTGAATCCACAAGAAGAAATAAATTATGCTGGAAATGGTAAATATGTGAGTAAATCTAAAAGATTCTATAAATACATTTTTCTTCATTACATCTCTTAACTTCTTTAGAATGCATAAGATTGTATAAACCAATAATTATGACACTGTGTTGTCATGCTTATAACAAATATAAATGTATTATATATGATAATAGTGGCACAAAGAAGGGGGAATGGAGTTACATTGAAGCAGTGTTTCTAAATTTTACTGGAAGTCAGTTAGTATTATTCTGAAATAGATTGTGATACATTAAGATGCATATTGTAATCTCTGGAGCAACCACTAAGAAAATTAATAGAACCAAAAGCCTGTCCTTTGAAAAGATTATCCAAGTGGACAAAAACTTAGCTACATTAACTAAGAAAATGAGAGAAGACACAAATTACCAAAATCAGGAAGGAAAGAAGGGGTATCACTGTCAAACCTACAAAAATGAGAGGATTATAAGAAAATTTTACAACAACTTAATGCCAACAATTAGACAACTTAGATGAAATGGACAAATTCCTAGAAAGATACAAACTGACTCAAGGAGAAATGAAAAATCTGAAGTGGCCTATGACAAATACATAATTTGAATTAGCTATTTTAAATCCTCCTACAAAGAAAAACCCAGAACCAGATGGCTTTGCTGGTAATTTCCTTCAAATATTTAAAGAAAAAACTAATGCCAATTCTTCATAAATTCTTTCAGAAAATAAAGGAGAGAAAACTGCCAGCTCATTCTATGAGGTCAGCATTACCCTGATACCAAAGCCACAAACAGATATCACAAGAAAAAAAAAAAAAACCTTAATGAATATACACACTAAAATCCTTAACAAAATATTAGCAAAGTAAACTCAGCTACATATTGGAAGAATTATACACCGTGACCAAATGAGATTTACCCCAGGAATGCAAGGTTGGTTTAACATCCAAAAATAATGTAATATATTAGTAAAGGAGAAAATTCACATGATCCTCACAATAGGTGCAGAAAAAGCATTAAAATGACTATAATCATAGATAAAATACTAAGTATTGGCAAGGATGTGGAACAACTAGAAGCCTCATACATTGCTGATGGGAATGTAAAATGGTCCAGCCACTTTGGAAATCAGTTTGGTAGTTTCTTAAAAAGTTAACAGTTCCCCATAGGAGCTGTTCCTACTCTTAGGAATGTAGCCAAGAAAAGTGAAAACGTGGGTCCATAGAAAGGCTTGTATGTAACTATTCATAGCAGCATTATTCATAATAGTCAGAAACTGGAGGCAATCCTTATGCCCAACAAGAGGTGAAGGGATAAACAAAATGTGATACATCTATACAACGGGATTTTATTCAGAAATAAAAAGAATGAAATGGTGATGCATGTCACCACATGGATGAAGCTCAAAGACACGATGCTAAATGACAGAAACCAGATGCAAAAGACTGCATATTTTATGACTCCATTTATACAAACTATCCATAAGAGGTAAACTTATAGCAATAGAAAGTAGACCTGTGCTTTACTGGAGGGAGGAATAGAGATGGACAGTAAATGGTCTCATGATAATTTTTTTATATGATAAAAGTGTTCTAAAAATGGATTACAATGATGGTTGCAAATACAATTAATTTATTAAAACTCAAAACATTAAATTTTTTTTAAAAAGGGAAATCAGAGGGAGAAGCAGGGGTTAGCTCAGGTAAGATCTTGTAAGCCATGGTAAGGAATTTGGATTGAAGTGTAGTGGAGCACCATGGGGCAGTTTCAAGAAAGGGAATTCCATAATCTACTTTCCTGGGGCTTTCATGCTTTGTTTTTTAATTTCTCATGCTACTATGTGGAGAAAGGACTATAGGGGAATCAGAGTAAAACCAATGAGCCCACTTCTTATAAGGACTCATTCACTCAGGCAAGAAACAATGATTGCATATTTAGATACACTACCATATGTAAAATAGCTAGTGGGAAGCAGCTGCATAGCACAGGGAGATCAGTGGTGCTTTGTGACCACCTAGAGGGGTGGGATGGGGGGGTGAGAGGGAGGGAGACGCAAGAGGGAAGAGATATGGGGATATATGTACATGTATAGCTGATTCACTTTGCTATAAAGCAGAAACTAACACACCATTGTAAAGCAATTATACTCCAATAAGGATGTTAAAAAAAAATAAAAACCATTCTTCTATGCAAAAAAAAAGAAAAAGAAAAAAAAAAAGAAACAATGATTGCTTATATGAGAACGGCAGCAGTGGGAACATCCCGAATAAATTTTAAACTCAAGAGAATGGAATCACTGCCATTTAGTTCAGATATCATGAACCAGGAGACCAGAGGATGAAAAAAAATACCAGATTTCCCCTATCTATGGGCACACACATATAGTGAAAAAGCAAAAGTCACCTAGATCACTTTCAAAGAGAAGGCTGGATAAGTATATGACTTACTTAGAGGTTTCTAAGTGATGAACTTAGAGTAAACAAGAAAACAGAATGATTTCTAATCATGCAGCAGCCAGGCTGGTATGTGAAGTGTTATTTACATTTTAGGAATCTGTTTTCCTCCAAGCACCTTATGTTTGTTTGTCCTAAAGAAATCATCATTATCAAAAGTCCTGGGGTCTGTCGGTAGTTAAGGAATTGCATGTTTTAAGAGGACATGCACGCAGGTAGCCCTTGATGGAGTCAGTAACTGGGAAAACAGAACGGAGGTATCGCTAATGAGAGACGTCGACTTTATATTCCTGAGCTGGCGTTCAGAAGTCTTGATATTTCTGCATGTATCTGAATCTCCTGCTTGTTTTAATTACGTTCATCCAATTCTAAGTGATGCATGGTATCAAGCATGACCAGGAATGGAAATATTTCTCTGTGGAATTTTTAAAATCTTGATTGCTGCAAGGAAAAGACCTTTAAGAAAACAGAATCTTTCCAAAAACAGATGAGATCCCTGTAACTAAGACCATTCCCAAAATGGAACAATATGAACCTTGTGGCCTATTTGCCCCACTCCTATTGGCCACGATGAGACACTCCCCCAAAAGACAGAAATCTGAGAGAATGCAAGAAAGGGGAGCAGAAAACAGAATCTGGCAAGCAGCGAGCGGGACCCGAGAAGATTTTTCACATCTTGGTTTGTGAGAGGAAAGAGCCGTTTATTCAAAATGCTGCTTCAGGGGACCGGAAAACACAGAGGAGAATGCCGACCTAGTGACCTCCACGAATTGCTGGCTGTAGTTCAGCCCTCCAGCCCCGCCTGCAGGAAGCCAGCCATCCAGACTCCCAACTTCCAGTCCTAATCAGGGCGGGTGATGGGGCAGGCCTCTGGTGAGAAAGTCCTGAGAATGCCATTAGCCACATTCAGAGTTCAGGGCAATGGTTCCCTCCCCAAAGCCTTCTGACAGCAGGAGGCAAGAAGCCCTGACGCCAAAGGGCTAGGCTGCTGCTTGGAGGGTTGGGAAGTGGAGAACTGTTGCTTTTCACCCCCGGGCAGTTTGATGACAGTGGGTGGTCGGCTTTGGCCCAGAGTCCTGCATTAACAGGGAATCCTCGTTTCTTCTGGGTCACTGAGTCACTGCCTTGGAATCACAACTTTACAGTCTTTGAGTCCATCCATTAAGCCTCAGGTAAGACCACCTTGACCAATCTATGATGTCAGCATCATGTGACAGCCTCTCTGAATTGGGCTGCATGACCCCTGGCTGACCATCCAGGTGACTCACCCAGGAAAATGGCTTCGACACACAGAGGATGTCCTGGTCTCAGTACGATGAAATGTTGAGTCACCGTCAGGAGGACGTGTGTTTCATTAGACATTCCTGTGGCTGAGGTTGTTTCACCCATACCCATTGTCATCTTCTTTTAATAACCAAGATGACCTGCCCCTGAGCACCTGGCTGGGTTATGTGGCACCAGCTATAATCTGGGAACAGAGGACGTATCTCACATGCCTTTAGCTATAGCAAGAATCCCAGACCCTAAGGATTAAAAAAACCACCTTAAAGGACATTGAATTCCAAGTCCTCAAGTTGCCTCTACACCTTCCCTGGCAAGTGTCCATTCAATCTGCATTCAAATATCTCCAGGGTCACAAACAGTCCTTTTCCTTTTGGGGAAGTTATGTCCTTCTGCTGAAAGAGTCTTCATGTCAATCTGAAAACGATTTCCCTATGACTTCCACTCAACTTTAAGTTCTACAGTAGAGAAACCATGTCTCTCTTATTAGGGTTGTATCTCACCAGCTTCTTCCATCTCATCCATGAGAATATCATGAGCAATCTCATCAAATGCCTTGTGAAAATCTAAAAATGCTGTATGATTTGCTGAGCCAGAAGCCCACAAAGCCTGCCGCTGAAAGAAGTTAGTTCAACATGTGACCTCTTAAGTACTTTGTGGATTTCAAAATACATGATTACCTTGTTCTTAGAAAACTGAAGCTGGTGAAGACCAATTCCTTACTGGAGAACTCACAAGTTGTTCTTTTAATAATTCACTCTAAAATCTTACCCAGAGTTCACCTAAAGCTCACTGGCTATAATCTCAGGATATTTGAGAAGGAGGAATCGTTCCTAACACATACCTCAAAATCATCATTTTATTGAGAAGACAGATTTTTCCATCAGAGTCATTTCTTTGGTGTAATTTGGTGTCAATTCTCTGGAAAGCAATCTGGAAAGATCTAGCAAGCGTCTCTCTTGGGCTTCCCTGGTGGCGCAGCGGTTGAGAGTCTGCCTGCCAATGCAGGGAACACGGGTTCGAGCCCTGGTCTGGGAAGATCCCACATGCCGTGGAGTGGCTGGGCCCGTGAGCCACAACTACTGAGCCTGCGCATCTGGAGCCTGTGCTCCGCAGCAAGAGAGGCCGCGATAGTGAGAGGCCTGTGCACCACGATGAAGAGTGGCCCCCGCTTGCCACAACTGGAGAAAGCCCTTGCACAGAAACAAAGACCTAACACAGCCAAAAATAAATAAATAAATAAATAAATAAAGGTTTATTTAAAAAAAAAAAAAAAGAGTCTCTTGTTTACTATCCTTGTACTCAGGTCAGGACACAGAGACAGTCACCTGAATCTACCTTTTCAGGGCTCCAACTCGTCCCAAAGAAGAATATTTTTCAATTTTGCTTTCATATCAGATTTCATTATCTTTTAGAGTCATTTCTTAAAGTTACAGTGCTTTAGGATTACCTAGATATGGCTGTATCAAAGGGGACTGGAGTCCAATAGCACCTCTTGTTAAAAACCATATGCAGCAGCGAAAAGTGGAAAGTATTTGTTTCTGTGAAGGGGTTTGGGGAGGAAAAAATGAAGGCAGAGCCACAGGCCTACTCACTCTTTTGTTACAAGTTTATCTAGCTTTCAAACTATGCATATATTACATCTAAGAACAATACATTTGATGTTAAATTATTTTTAAAAATGTGACACTGTGCTTTGTGAAAATCATTTTTAAAAGAAAGGAAAGGAAGATATAAAGGCTCTTCAAGGATACTGGCAGTTTCATAAAGTACCAAAAGAGAAAGGGAGAAATTCATTTAAGGAATAATTTTTGAGTACTGGGTGCTTAGCATTCTACCAGAATCTTCCTTAGGATGGAAATAAGAGTAAAGCCCTCTTCATGCCCTCATAGACCTTATATACAGTCAGAGGAAGGTGAGAATAAGTAAGTATACAAAATAAAGTACAAGTTAGAATATGATCTTATCATAAATTACACGTTTTTGACAGTGTTATAGGCTTCAAATTAAAAGGAAAGAGCATATTGGAGGGAGCTGGAACATTGTTATAGGGGAATCACATTGGAAGTTGAAAGATGTCTAAGACTTTGGCAGGAAGAGAAGTGGGCCAGAGTACCTCCACTGTGCTCTGAGGGCACAGCATGAGCTAAGACGTGAGGACAAGAATGAAAGGACCCACGTGGAGAATGACCTTAGTCTTTGGGTGGGAGCAGTGGATGTCAACAGAGTCAGGCTGACCGGGCACCACCCTTGCTGGGTCCAGGAAATAATGGGAGGCAGTGAATGTTTGAGCCAGAGAATAGTGTGATCAGTTGTGCATTAGGAAGACTAGTCTGGCAACCTCTACCGGAAGAATAAAGAGGAGTCATCAGAGACTAACTGCAAATGATCAGCATGAAATAGAAAAGGCTGAACCTGCAGAGCGGCAGCGTCTTAGCCCCTCAGTGGGAGGAGTGTCACAGAACGCGCAGATACGTTTCAAAACCACCCCAACTTCTTTCTGTTTCGTTTCTCCTCTCCACAACTTCTTCCCCTCTTTGACTTCTCTGTTCATTTCCCCCTCTCCTTCCTTTCCTCCAGAGGATTCCCTTAACTTCTGTTAGCCAAACTATTCAATCATTCTATGCACATTCCTTTTGCCATTATGTGGAGCCAATTATGAGACATGGCCCTTCCCCCGAGAGCTTTAATGAGATCCTGGAGCCGTTGAAGAGGTCTTCCCTCAATCAGGGGCAACCAGGATGGCAAGGCTTTGGCCAGGCCACTGTGTATAACCTTCAGACATCAGTTCATTATTTCATAGACCCCATTTAAAATAGTACATCTTTCAGAAGAGGAACAAGGAGTTCATGTAACTCCAGTGAGTCTCTTAAGAACTTCAAGTTTAAAGGTTATGTGAAGTGACTTCTAGGGAAAAAAAATTATAAAAATCACAGAAAAGGCATAGGCTCTCCATATAACCATTGTTTGATTAGGTAAATTACAGTTAGGGAGGCTTCCTTTATAAAATACAGAATTATAGAGACTTCCCTGGTGGTGCAGTGGTTAAGGATCCGCCTGCCAATGCAGGGGACACGGGTTCGAGCCCTGGTCCAGGAAGATCCCACATGCCGCAGAGCAACTAAGCCCATGTGCCACAACTCCTGAGCCCACGTGCCACAACTACTGAAGCCTGCGGGCCTACAGCCCGTGGTCCACAGCAAGAGAAGCCACAGAATGAGAAGCACACGCACCACAACGAAGAGCAGCCCCCGCTCGCCGCAGCTGGAGAGAGCCCGTGCACAACAATGAAGACCCAACACAGCCAAAAATAAATAAATAAAACAATAGATAAAATACAGAATTATGAACTTCCTTAATTGTAACAAATATAAACTGAACGGCCTCGTGGACTCCAGACATAATCTGTCCTCTGACCTCACATGACTCACTTCTGTTGATGTTAGGATCCCTCACAAAATGAAGGATTGTTAAACGTTAACATGGAAAGTGACATAAAAAGCATGCTAAGAAATGGTAAAGGAAATTCTTTTTAGTTAAATGAACACGGGGAAATGTTTCCCTTAATGAGGTCAATCACAAACTTTATAATGCAATTTAACTGGAGTAGAAAGTAACTAAGGCAAGATTCACAATTAACGTCCTTCCATCCCTAACAGTGTCCTTTCATCCCTAACAATTAACATCCTTCCATCCCTAACAACGTCAAGCCCTGGTGGCTTGACGTTGAGCCTGTGATTATAACCTGAGGAGTACTTCAAACCATTGCTTTGATATGAGGCACCAACTGAGCCCCCTGTTAAATGAAACTCTTCTTTCCTACTCTACATGTTTCTGTGTGGAGGAACCTCCATCAGAGGAACACTCCTCGTCTTTTGCCCCATCTTTTGTTCACTCTCTTCCAGAGGACAGGGTGCATACTTACATGTGACAGACGTTGGTCCACATTTCCCAAATGGTCGGACATCAGAAGCACGGAAGATGCCATCTCTTTTCTTCCCTCTGTCCCTCACTATTTCCCACCTGCGTGAAGTAACTTATCAGTGCATTTGGAAGAAGGAACTAAACATTCCCCCACAGGCCCTTCATTTTCTCTCTAGAGACTTGTGTTCTGACCTGCTCTCTGCTAAGCAGAAGCAGTCTACCTTGCGTGGGAGGTCTGTGGTTATGGAACTGTGCCAATAGCCCTGTAAAGAATTACCCAGAATTCCTGGTGAAGACTTAGCAATCCATTAGGCTACAGACCCCAGCTACCTTCTCCCAAAATCTCCCTCCCAACAAAGGGGAATTATTTCCTACACACCCTCCTGACTTCTGGGTCTACCTTCCAACTGAGATTCATCACCAACAAAGTGTTCATGCTTAGAACAATAGTAGGATATTAGCTGTTTTTCTTCTCAAAAGGTCCTTTGCAAAAGAAACGAGTCTTTACAGACCCAGGCGTATCTCAATCTACCTGTACAAATAACTATCATTCAGGCAATTCAAAAACATATACTCTCATAATATAAATATAATTCACAGAATACAAATTGTAACTTACACAAGAGAAGTCTAGTTGGATCATACGTAATGTGTGTGTTCTTCGGGCCACTTTCACCCTGTCACACTTTGTATAACAATAACTTCCACCCCAGAATTGTCTAGGGCCGTGTGCTTTACAGAGTGCCTTTCTACTCATCTTCCCATTGAATTCTCACCATAAATCTGGAAAGCAGGCATGATGGTATCAATCTTCCCATTTTACAGAGGAGAAAATTACATCTCAGGAAAGGTACAGTGCTTTGCCCAATGCCACACGGCCAAATGGCAGAGCCATGACTATAAGTTAAGTCTTCTAACTCCTAGACTGGTGCTTTGGCAGGGCTCCAGCCAGATCGCATTTCCGGGGATGAGCTCTCTGCATTACCCATTTGGTCGGGCCATTTCCAGATGGGCTGGTCAAGAAAGTGGCCATTGACTAGACTCACACACCACAGATGGCAGAATAACTGCTTCAAGCTGTCTACGGTCCATTTCCCTTACAGTGCCCCACACACAATCCAACCTGAAATCAAAAGGCTCTGAAGTGTCTAGCGAGCAGACAGGAGCTCCATGATAAGAGGAGAAGAGTATAGTCTACATTGGACCCTGGGAAATGACGCTCTTTGGGCATCCCTGATTTTTTTTGCTGACTTTTTTTCCCCATTCAGAAAAAAAATGCAAGACAAAAAAGGAAAACAATTACATCACTACAGTGACAGTGCGTTGAGAGAAAGTATGAAAAATTCAACCCTTTACTTCTTTAAATTATTCACATGAATTCCACAAATATCTCAAGATGTCTAGAGAGCTTCTTTTTAAATCTCCAAAATCTGTACAGTAGAGTGAATTTCTATTTTTCATCCAGATAATTTAACTTCGTTTAAAATAAGGAAATCTAAAAAGGAAATTTTCTCAAATAAATTCTATGAGATATATATATGTAATACAAATGTTTACTGTATAGAACAGCTTGGTCAAATGTTTCATTTTCTGCCGTCTTTTTAGAGGAAAAAAGACAAAAAAGATCTTTCCCAGCTGGGGGACACTTTAGAGAGGTGAGAGCCCTGATAACAGATAAGCTGAAAAATATTCTACTGCACTTAAACAGACAGCCCAGAAGCTAAATACCATGTTGTTCAAGTGAGTAAGAGAAAGTAAGTAATGACTGAACTCTCAAAACACTGCTAGATTTCCTGGAGATTACTAAGGACTGGACAGTGGTTGATATAAGCCCATGGTTCGTAAAGAACGAGGAGAGTAAAGATTAGTAAAGTAATAGCAGTGGTGGAAGAAATCTTGACACATATGTATGATTAGTTGATGGGAAAACACAGTTTAACTTTAAATAATGTAGAATAAAGCAGTAGAAAGGAATGTAGACCAATCTACTAGAACACAGGTATTCTCTCATACAACTTCATGCAACCCCTAATTCCCAAAAGGTTCTTGAAAATTAAGTAATAATTGAAAAGCACTACAAGGTTGTGAAAACAATAGGACACAAAAGTATGTATAAGGTATGGGCTAAATTTTGTAATTATATATAAATACAGATATATTACATATGCATAGTACATATAATATATAAATAATGTATGATACATATATGTATTAAATATATGTAAAAACTGAAAGGAAGTGTACCAAAATTTTAGTATTTCTTATCATCTCTTGAAATTGGGATTGTTAGGGATATCTATTCTCTTCTTGTTATTTTCTGAATATTTTAAATGTTCTACAGAGAGTGCATGCTGTTACAATAAATACATACAAGTAACAGCATAAAAAAGAAAACAGCCTGGTGGGTTCTTGCTACTAAGTTTAACCTCACATTCGGTACGTTCATAAAGCTAATGATCTTTTTTCCTGGAACCTATCAGATTTTCCAGTGTTTGTGTACAGTGATTTCTTCAAATCTAGATACTTTTACTGAAAGCAGAGAAATCGTCTACAGTGAAGATACAGGAATAAAGAGGCAGATGTAGAGAATGGGCTTGAGGACATGGGGAGGGGGAAGGGTGAGCTGGGACGAAGTGAGAGAGTGGCATGGACATATATACACTACCAAACCGTAAAATAGATAGCTAGTGGGAAGCAGCCGCATAGCACAGGGAGATCAGCTTGGTGCTTTGTGACCACCTAGAGGGGTGGGGTAGGGAGGGTGGGAGGGAGACGCAAGAGGGAGGGGATATGGGGATATATGTATACGTATAGCTGATTTACTTTGTTATACAGCAGCAACTAACACACCAATGGAAGGCAATTATACTCCAATAAAGATGTTAAAAAAAAAAAAGATGCAGTGAATACTGGGTTCATAAGATTTTTTCTTTCTGTTTACCAGGGATTGAGGAAAAGGGACACCTCGATACTTCACTTAAACATTATTTATTTTATTAAACTAGATATTAGATGTACTTATAGAGATACATTTCTATACAGTACTCAAAGAAAAATGCCATGTTAGGGTAATTTAAATAATAGAGGATATTTAAAACTTTCCAACAGTAATCCTATTCATCAATAATCCTCCAGTATCTCTTAAAGGAGTTTCCCTTATAGGAATCATTCACTTCCATGAGTCACTGAAGGTGAATCATTCACCTTCAATTCCAATTCAAGCCATCTTACTCCAGGTTCAGCAATTTGCATCTTTCTCATTTAAGACAGAGAACCACAGGGAGAAAATTCTTTAGCTCTATTTCCAGTGTCAACCTGTCCAGACACAGGAAAATAATCACCCAACCAAACTAGATCAGAGGAAAGAGCAGCTCGTAATTCTAAATCAGAGGTGAGTGAGGGGAGGCATAGAACCTGTATATCACCTTCCCAGGATAGCAAATATTTTCCAAAGAAAGACTTCCTTAGAATCAGGTGTTTGCAGTTTAAGCACTGTCACAGAGAAAACAAACTTACAGATGAGACCTGATTTGAAAGCAAAATGCCCACCCATCTGTATGCCCCAAAGAGAAGGTGGTCCCATTCTCCGGTGAACAGATGGCCGGCTGAGAGCCAGGAGCCAGGCCCTTTGGTGCACGTGCACAGGATTTCAGTTCCATTTCACGGGAAGGAGGTTACGGGGCTACCCTTCACTCCGGGAGACAGGCAGAGAGATTTTCCTGTTGATTTATATAAGGCGATGCTCTCTAAACAAGACACAAGGCAGCTGTTTGGGAAAAGGCACTGTCTAAAGTACATCCCTAATCACAGTGTTGGTGTTGGCTCTGCAAAGAATAAGACATGAGTCCAGTTTAGTTATCACAACAAGCAGGGAATCAGGAACTGGAAACGTTGCCAATGAGAAAGGCAAATCCTTTGATTTCCGTCCACCCTTCCCCTAGCCATCAGACAATCTCATAAAAGTAACTCATCTTGGGTCACGCATTCTTCCTGATAGTGTTTCTGGTGCCTATGAAAGATGACATTTTGGGATTTTCAAACCTTTCCAAAGTGTCTTTTTTTTTAATTACATTTTCCAGATTTCTGCGCCACTCTGCTCCATGGCATACCTGTTCGTGTTTGAATGTTCTCCCTGCCTGTTTGGGGTCCTCTAAAATAAATATGACTTGCCCCCACTCTGCCTTGCTTCTTCCTTCCGGGATGTGGCTGGCTGCCATAAAGTCAAGGGTCGAGATCAGAGGGAGGTTTGTCCAACGCAAGAAAAAACAGACATTGTCAGCTGTACTCTCTCCCACTCTATGAGACCTTGTGATTCACAAGAAGGGGGCAGCGAAGGTTTGGGGATGCTTTCCACCTCTTAATGGTCTGAGTAAACGAGGCTGGCTGCCAGCAGAGGGAAGGAAACAATTTTCTATTGAGATTTATGACCAGAGCCCAGTGTAGCCTGCTGGAAAATTACTAAAAGATTGGGTATGAATCTCCCCCTCTGAGATTTCTCTGTTCCCTTTTGATAAACCAAAATTGGATCAGAAATCCAATCTCACAGGATCCCCTCAGCACACCTTGTAGCAAAATGAGAAGGAATAAAGCCACTCCAAATAGTCTTTCCCAAAGCCACTGAAATTTCCAATCTTGTGTTTAACTACTAGAAAAAGTTCGCTTACCTACAGGAGTTCCATGTTCTATAAAAGGACCTCATCCCAAGATCACTTCTAAATCACAGGTGTCTTCATTTTAGGAGCTGAGAGACCACACCCACTACAGGCAAATTTGCCTTAAATAGTTTTTCCTGTCCTACATCTAAGGCACAACATTTATTTCCCTCCAGGCTTGTTCAGTTTATACAAATCTGGAGAAAGAAACAGAGAGACAGAGAGACACAGACAGAGAAAGATGAGACTTAATCAATACAGCAAAAAAATGAACAAAGATAACCCTTGCACACTCAGAATTAATCCACATTTAGGAAGCCACAACATACACCCTTTGAGAGAGGGATTGTTAAAACCAAGTACACATTTGAGGGTATGACATAAAACCTACTCATGCTTCCAGCCCAATTTGGAAGCCCAATTCTCCAAGCAGTGTCTCCACTTATTGACTTACTTTAAGTCAATTGTCAGTTGTGTTCTAAAAGAAATGTTTTGGGGAAATAAAATTATTAATCCTCATTGAAAAGTAAGTAAGAAACAGTAACTGCTTCAAATATGTAATGTGTCTCAGTTAAATAACTTAATGATAGTTCAGCCTATTCAACTGTTTCATTGACAGCTGCAGTACTCAGAGTATCAGGGATATTAGTAATGACACTTGCTGTTACATATAGTGAAAGGACAGCTTATCTTCAGCTAAGTGTCTTGGACTGTCCTCTATTGAACAACCATACTGAATTGGAACTGAAACTATAGCTTTACCCTAACAGTTTTCTGCAAGTTGCAGAAAACTCAACTAATGGTACATTAAACAATATGGGGTTTATTATTCCATATAATAAAAAAAAAGCCAAAGGCAAGGTGGTTCCAGGACAATTCAGCCCTTCAATGTATGCGTTTCTGTTCACGTTCCATCCTCAACTTGTTGGAACTGCCATCCACACTTCTTTTCCCACCAAAAGTGTCAAGACGGGTGCAGCAGCTTCCAAAGTCACCTCATCATAGACGCTTATCCAGAGGCAGAAAAGAACAGTTATTCCTCCCAATATGGACTTCTCACAGAGCAGAAAACTTTCTCCAAACTTCCCAGCCGATTCCCCCTCCAGCCCTTTGACTAGTTATCTCACAAGCCTGAACCTGTACAAACCTGGACTGGGCAAGGGAAGTGGACCTGCTGTGTCAATGTTCACTCCTTGGGCTGGGAGGACCCACCAAGCACATCACCACCAAATACCCCAATCTATTGGGGTTCTGTGGGTGTGGAAGGCTAAGTTGATAGGCTACCTACATTGTTTGCTATGGCATTTGTGTTGGTTTTAAATCAATTACTTTTCCAACCTGTTTCCCTAAGGTTGGATAGCCTATGACATCATATCTGAAAACCTTGGTTGACCAGGCATTCATTTAAAGGGGTTGTTATGACTGAACTCCCAAAACTCACATTTTACTGACCCACATAGCTGGTTAACAGAAAATAACTGACAGGTAGTTATACGAGAACATTGACTTGGCAGAAACAAGACTAGAACTGCTACGCCATAGCAACATGTGGTGCAGAAGGCATCACATCAAGGAGGTAGTTTGAAAAGGTTCCAGATTTCTTGTCCATAGCACTGTCACAGAATATTCCCTGGGTTATTTACTCACAGTTCAGGGGCTATTCTGACAGGTTCTAGTCAATTGATCAGCAATCAGATCAATTTCTTCATCACCCAATTCACTGCTTCCATCAGGAACTAGACCAAACCCACCAGTTAGTGTCATGTAGACACAGCCTTAATTGAACCAATAAATCTAGGGACCCATCAATTACAGCATGGCTGACGGGGGCGAAGAGCAGAGATCACTCACAATTCAAAGGAAAAAACAAAGCACGACGCAGAGTGGGAGTCGTCCTCTTCCTCCTCATCCTGTGGGAAGAGGAAACCTTATGAAATCTGAGGAACCCTTTAGCCAAGAGGATAATGAGGCATCAATCCTGCCGATAGTGAGAAGCCCGGCTCAGGAAGTCACGCCATTAACCAAAGGATCCTCCGGCGCTAGGAACAGTGATTAATGATCGTGACGTGACACTGCTCTGTGACTTGGAAAGAGTTTGGTTTTCACTCTTAGGGAGAGTGATTGGCAGAAACCAGGAGCGATTTGGGTGACCAATGTCACTGCTTTGCCAGCTACCTTTGCACAGCAGCTAGCTCAAGGAGAAAGAAGAGACTTATTTATAACCTCTTCCCTCCAGCCTGGAGAATCTGAGACTGTTATCTATGCGGTGGGTACAGCTGGCTTCCCTCTGAAACTGGAGGACGGGTTGCTCATGTTACAATTTATGGAGTGCTTATCAACAGACTTCAGCTGGCAGATGGCTCCGGGCAATCAACTTCATTCTTATCGGACTCAATTCTCTTGGGCTGTCATTTGTTGGTCTTGGATATTCACATGGGCAGAGAGCACCGTTGTCACACATGTGGAATAAGAGTAACAAAAGTTTTGCACTGTGCCCTTTGGAAATGGAGCTTCTGTCACCTCTTCAGATGCCTGTCACATCTCTTTATCACTAAGTTCTAAATCTCACGTATTTCTCAGAACAGAGGGGAATTAAACAGGAAGACCAGTAACTTTTCAGGATGCACAGAGCCTTCCTGTGAAGATTGCTGGATTTTTTTTTTTTTTAAGCCTAAAATAGAGAAGTAGAGAAAGGGCAGTTTTCCACTGGTTATTCAGTAACAAGTTGGGTCACAAACAGATACGCAATTTGGTTGCTGGAAGAATTTTAGCCAAAGAGAAAGCTATCAGTTTCTCCAGCCATACTGTCAATGAATACATTTTCTGCTATTTGTTACTTTTTAAAAATAAGCATCTTGGGGACTTCCCTAGTGGCGCAGTGGTTAAGAATCCACTGGCCAATGCAGGGGACACGGGTTCGAGCCCTGGCCTGGGAAGGTCTCACATGCTGCAGAGTAACTAAGACCGTGCGCCACACTACTGAGCCTGCGCTCTAGAGCCCGTGAGCCACAACTACTGAGCTCGCGTGCCACAACTACTGAAGCCTGTGCACCTAGAGCCCATGCTCCACAAGAGAAGCCACCGCAATGAGAAGCCCACGCACCGCAACAAAGAGTAGCCCCCACTCGCTGCAATTAGAGAAAACCGGTGCGCAGCAACGAAGACCTAACACAGCCATAAATAAATAAATAAATAAATTTATTTTTTAAAAAAAGCATCCCAAAGGCCCATTGTGTCCCAATGATTCCTTTAAACTAGTTGTCAAAGAACTACACAATTGGGAACTATGCTCAGTATTTTATAATGACCTATAAGGGAATAGAATCTGAAAAAACTAGATGTATTATTTGTATAACTGAATCACTTTGCTGTACACCTGAAACTAACACAACACTGTAAATCAGCTATACTTCAATTACAAAAGAACATTGGGGGGGGAATAAAAATTTGAAAATTTAAATTTAAATTTTAAAAACTATACTATTATTCTACTCTTACTGTCATACTTAAAACCTTTGTGGAACTGTGCCCTCAGAGCTACTCACACATGAGAAAATTAGACTCATTACTTTAAACCTATGTTTCATTTAGGGAATAAAATAGAATTCTTTAGTTTATACACTCACTTTATTCACTAGTCTTTTTTCTGAATGCTACTGTTCCAAAAGGATGCCTTAGGAAGACCAATATTTGGCCCATAAAGAATATTCGATTAGCATAGTCATTGAGGGCTCTTTTTATTTAGAAATGAGAGTTCTAAAGATGTTCTCATCAACAGGAGCACAGGAATATAACACAATGTTAATTTTTTCACATATTTGTTTCAAAAAAAATTAATTCATTGCTGCATCGTGATGTCATTTAGTTCTAGTGAGGCTAATTGCTGTTAAAATCTCTCTCTTGGTGCTACCAATTATCCCCCACTGTCAGAAACAACCAAAGTCAAATATTTCTACATATTGACAACACTGATGTAATCATTCTACTATTAGCATTTTTTCCTGGCTTCTTGCCTATGAACTTCTTTACATTAACAACAAGACATTTACAAGTGCCATGTTAAAACAGTGTAACGATCGCTGAGCCAGAGAAAAAAGCTATCAGGAACACCACAAAAATTCCATTGGTTTTAAGCATGTGCATAAATATGTAGTATAGAGTCAGGTTAAGAGTTTGGAGTCTAGAAGTCAGACCAGGATTCAAGTCCTGACTGTGCCACCACTAGGTGTGTAAGCTTTACCAAGTCACTCAGCCTCTCCGAGTGTCAGTTTCCTCATCTACGAAATGGAGATAATAGCAAGGTGTACTACCCACCTCATATTGTGAGGACTACACCAGCTTACACATGTAAAACCCTTGCATACTTCTGGGTTCATGAACACACAGAAATCTAAGTTATGTTTCTAATGGTCCACAAAAAGCTGAAATTCTGAATGAAACATCCTTCTGGTGCATGACTATGTTCCTTACTTGTCTACACCACAGTAAGCTGAGTTTAAAAATGGAAATTTGAGAAATTTGGAAAGAGATTTTGAAATCTTGCATGAGACTATCTTTTCCTCCTAGAAATTCCCTTTCAACCAACTAAAGTGCTTGCCAATACAAAATAGAATTTTCCTTATAGCTAACATATGACCCTGAAATCCTACTCCAGAGCATATATCCAGAGAAAAAAATGGTCAGAAAGAATTTATGCACCCCAATGTTCACTGCAGCACTGTTTACAATAGCCAAGACCTGGTAGCAACCTAAATGTCCATTGACAGAGGAATGGATAAAGATGTGGTGTATATATACAACGGAATATTACTCAACCATTAAAAAGAATGAAATAATGCCATTTGCAACAACATGGATGGACCTAGAGATTGTCATACTGAGTGAAGTAAGTCAGACAGAGAAAGAGAAATGTCATATGATATCCCTTATATGTGGAATCTAAAAAGAAATGATACAAATGAACTTATTTACAAAACAGAAACAGACTCACAGACTTAGAGAACGAACCTGTGGTTACCAGGGGGGAGGGATGGGAGGAAGGGATAGTTAGGGAGCTTGGGATTGACATGTACACACTGCTGTATTTAAAACGGATAACAAACAAGGACCTACTGTATAGCACAGGAAACTCTGCTCAACGTTATGTGGCAGACTGGATGGGAGGGGAGTTTGGGGGAGAATGGATACGTGTATATGGATGGCTGAGTCCCTTTGCTGTGCACCCACAACCGTCACAACATTATTAATCAGCTATACTCCAATATAAAATAAAAAGTTAAAAAACGAACAGCATTTTCTTTGCATGTGATGCACCGTTTGTCATAAATCTGAGACTCAGTCTAGTTTAGAACATGCACTCAACAAACATCTGAAGATGAATCCACAGGGTCATCTGTTTCATCATAGAAGAATAAAAACATAGCTTTCTATGGGTGCCTGGCTTCCTAGAAAGCCACAAATCAAAAAACACTGAAATAATATGACATTAAAACCTACCATTTGTGTTGAAATTGCCATAGGAATACACATGGAATATGTGTTGAAAAGGAAAGCAAGAGAGGACACAGGACTTCCCTGGTGGCGCAGTAGTTAAGAATCCACCTGCCAATGCAGGGGACATGGGTTTGAGCCCTGGTCCGGGAAGATCCCACATGCTGCGGAGCAACTAAGCCCGTGTGCCACAACTACTCAGCCCGCTGCTGCAACTACTGAAGCCCACATGCCTAGAGCCTGTGCTCCGCAACAAGAGAAGCCACTGCGATGAGAAGCCCTCACACGGCAATGAAGAGTAGCCCCCACTCGACACTAGAGAAAGCCTGCACGCAGCAACAAAGACCCAACACAGACAAAAATAAATAAAAATTAAAAATAAATAAATAAAATAATTAATTAAGAAAAGAGAGGACACAGTCTTCTCTTGAGCCAAATAACCGCAGTTCGCATCCATTGTAAGCCTAAGATGTGAATATACAGGTTAGTATAGGGGTTTGGCTCCTGTAAGAGAGAGATCAAAACAACTACGGCTTTAAAAAGCTGGTAGGTTATTTCTCTTTCACATAAAAGTCCAGGAAGGCAATCCAGGGTTGGAATGGAAGCCACATAATCATCCAAGATCCAGGTTATTCTTTTGTGTGCTCTGGCAACCTCAAAACAGTTTCCATCTCATGTTTCAAGCTGGTTGCTCTATCACACCTTCCTATTAGCTTGCAGAACAGAGGGCAAGAGAAGGTCATGCCCTTGCCCTTTAAGGACATAACCAGGAAGCACAAAGGAGGAAGTTGTACGCCTCACTTCACTTGTAAACTGCTGGCCTGTCTTGGTCACATGGCCACACCCAGTTACCAGGTCTCCATCTCAGCCAGTAATTCATCAGTAGGAAAGAAGGGGAGAAGAGACAGTGGGAGAAAACTCACAGTCTAGTTCAGGGTGGAAAATTTACCATTCTTTAAGGATACCATGAATCATTGGTTCAAATGCTGCTGCATAAAAAAGTAGCAAACAGCATTGTTTCAGGGCCTTCCATAGTTTATTAAGCAGGCATTAAACCGGAAGTCATCTCTTATTCTCGAGGAGTCTGGTTGCTGCATGTGCAAGTTGCCTCTGCACTTTTAGATGCTCTCCCTGCAAATACTTTAAGCATAGCTTAATTTCCTCTGGCTTCTAAGCATCAGGTGTTTCCAGGGGCTATTACAGGAAAGTCAGCTTTGGCTGGGACAGCCCTCTGAGTCATAGCAATCACTGAGTCCCCAGTAAAGATTTTCATCATGGAATCATCCAAACATACAAACCCTTCAGCCTTTAAAATCAATATTGAAAATGAGATTAATTTGAGTAATAGTAACAGAATGCTATACCAAACTCAGGTGGAGCTTGGCTTTCATTCTAAAATACATATATCCTTGTTTTGGTTTTGTCAAACCCCTTTATTTTTTAACTTCTACGGCATTACTCCCAACTATTGCTGAAACCACGGGCACCCCGGCAAAGCCCTTATGTGAGTCCCACACTCCCTTTCACCCTCTCAGTAGACTACGTTTCAGGCTACCCCTTCCCCGGGTTTCTACTTAATTTCTGTCCCATTCACACCTCATCCCAAGAGTTGGTGAATTGTTTGCCCTGGATTTGGAAAGAAGGGCGTTGTTTCCGAAAGCTGAGTGCCTGAGTGCCGAGCCAGCTGCTACCCCGGTATCTGTGAGTGACTCGAATTTGCTCTCGGTACGTGCAGCTGACTGAGGATGATTTCGAAGCCAGGACTCTGCACAATCACGGCACGCTGAAATAGACAAGAGGCTAAGCGCCTCGTTCTCTTCTTCCTGGAAGGAGTGGGGGGAGCTGAATTAGTTCCAATAATCTTTCTCTGTGCTAATCTCTTTTAAAAAGGATTTCAGATCCACATAGCAGAGGTAAGAGATTAATGGCCTGAGCCAGTGTGGCGGTGGGGGGAGGGAGGAGGGAGGGGGGAGGGAGACTCCACAGAAGACAGAGCCTTGGGGATGAGGGGGATGCAACTCAGTCTCCAAGAGTGACTGCCTTTTCTAATCGTTATTTAGATTAGGTTGATTTCAAACGTAGAAACACATTTCCAGGGAGGATTAACCCCAAGTTGACCTCCATTTTTCACACCTTGTGTCTGCACTTTGATCACCCATGGAAATCCAGATCTCCCGTGGACTCCAACGGGGGAATCCTTGCATTCACATCGAAATAATTGCAGCAGTAGTAGTAATAACATACCTGGGCTCGGCACACCCCTGGGGGGCTGGAGAGAGGAGGGGGAAGGTGTGGCTCTAGCCCAGATGCTCACACTCACATGGGGGACAGAAAAATGCAGGAAATGGTCTTTTAAGTCCAATTTAAAGTGCGTTTTCTCCTATTACGTAGTCCACGAGGGGAGGTGGGATATCTGAGAATACCTTCCTTACCGCTTCCCATAAGCCTCCCCTCCCCATGCCTTTTCACTGGGGGGTGTGCGTGTGTGTGTGGACACGCACACACATGCAAACAAACATGCATGCTACGTGTTGGGAGTGGGCGGGGGGAATGGCTAACCCCTGTCAGAAGAAAACGCTCTTTCTCTTTAGATTTCCAGTCTCTTCTTGCCCACCCCCAGATCCCTCGTCCTTTCCTCCCTCTCCTCCTCCCCTTCGCATCCCACTTCTTGCTCTAGTGAAGGGATCCTTCAGCTCCATGAACCCCCTGCTAAAGGGGCATCAATCCGCGCAAGTAAAGGAGAGACAAGGGGAAGGAGGCCTCCCAGGGGTCTGCCCTCAGGAAAGGCATCTGCGCAATAAAAGGCCTTTTCACAACTCCCAGAGTAACGATCCTGTGGGCAGCCCCTGCATGCTATTATGTTCAAAGAATATCTGTAGCACTCCTATTATTTTTTTATTGAAGTATAGCTGATTTACCATGTTGTGTTAGTTTCAGGTATACAGCAAAGTGATTCAGTTATATATATATATATTCTTTTTCAGATTCTTTTCCATTATAGTTTATTGTAAGATAGTGAATATAGTTCTCTGTGCTATGCAGTAGGTCCTTGTTGTCTATCTATTTTATACCTAGTAGTGTGTATCTGTTAATCGCAAACTCCTAATTTATCCTTCCCCAACTCTTTCCCCTTTGGTAACCGTAAGTATATTTTCTATACCTGTGAGTCTATTTCTGTTTTGTAAATAAGTTCATTTGTATCATTTTTTTAGATTCTGCATATAAGTAATATTATATGATATTTGTCTTTCTCTGTCTGGCTTATTTCACTTAGTATGATAATCTCTAGGTCCATCCAGTTTGCTGCAAATGGCATTATTTCATTCTTTTTTTACAGCTGAGTACTATTCCATTGTATATATGTGCCACATCTTCTTTATCCATTCATCTGTTGACAGACATCTAGGTTGCTTCCATGTCTTGGCTATTGTAAATAGTGCTGCTATAAACATTGGGGTGCATGTACCTTTTTGAATTAGAGTTTTCTCCAGATATACGCCAGGAGTAGGATTGCTGGATCATATGGTAACTCTATTAGTTTTTTTTTTTTAATTTATTTCTTTTTGGCTGTGTTGGGTCTTTGTTGCTGCACGCGGGCTTTCTCTAGTTGCGGCAAGCAGGGGATACTCTTCGTTGCAGTGCGCGGGCTTCTCACTGCGGTGGCTTCTCTTGTTGTGGAGCACAGGCTCTAGGTGCGTGGGCTTTTGTAGTTGTGACACGTGGTCTCAGGAGTTGTGGCTCACGGGCTCTAGAGCACAGGCTCAGTAGTTGTGGCACACGGGATTAGTTGCTCCGCGGCATGTGGGATCATGCTGGACCAGGGCTCGAACCTGTGACCCCTGCATTGGCAGGCAGATTCTTAACCACTGCGCCACCAGGGAAGCCCTATTTTTAGTTTTTTAAAGAACTTCCATACTGTTCTCCATAGTGGTTGTACCAGTTTACATTCCCACCAACAGTGTAGGAGGGTTCCCTTTTCTCCACACCCTCTCCAGTATTTATTATTTGTAGACTATTTGATGATGGCCATTCCGATTGGTGTGAGGTGATACCTCATTGTACTTCTGATTTGCATCTCTCTAATAACTAACAATGCTGAGCATCTTTTCATGTGTAGCACTCCTATTGTTACTAGTGCTGTTACTGTTACCGGCCACTGTCATTATAATTTACTTCCATATTCTGTTCTAGTCCCTGCGTTTTTTATCTCCTTTAATTCTCACAAATCCGGATTAGTAGCTCCTGTTACCGTTCCTGTTATTTCTAGGACGATATTGACATTTGGAGAACTGAACTAACTTGTGTAAGGTCGCACAGCTGGTGAGGGGCAGAGCTGGGATATGATGAATCTGAGTGAGTCTGAAAGCTGAGGCTTCCCAATACCCTGGAGGAAAAGAAGCTCGTTAGGGCTGGACGGTGCAGTTAAGATGTGTGTAATTGTTTTGTCGTGGTTAGCTTTGAGGAAAGCCAATCTCCCTCACTTAAAACTCTTCTTTGTCACCTACTGTGCTCGATGACTCCATACTCTTTCATCTCGCTTACAAAGGCCTTTGTGATTGGCCCCCTACTTGCTTCCCCAGGCTTGGCTCTCAACACTCCCTGTCTCCTGTGATCTCGCTAACTTTGGGCAAAATCTTCCTTGAAACCCACTCACTGGAGAGACTCACTGAACTGTTGACTTTGCAGTTCTGTGTGTGTTCAGTGTAATCTTCAACCCTCCCATCAAACAGACTGTAAACTCCTGGAAAACAAAGAACATGCCTTCAATCAATAAACTCATCAGTTGCTACTCTGATTGCCACTGATGGTCCAGTGGGATGAGGAACATTGGATGAGGTACTCAGACCTCTCTGGGTCACAATCTAATACTGTCAGTGATGGGGGAAGTGACAGTTGCTAAGGCAGCACCTAAAAGGGGCCCCTAACCCAGACCTGGAAGACCTGAGAGGGCCGCCCTGAAGAACGAATGAGTAAATGGAGACTTTTAGGATGAATTAGGGTTGGTCAGGTAAAGGACAACAGGGGATGGGGGACAGGGGGCAGTGCTCCAGGCTGAGGAACAGCACACAGCAGAAGTGGAGGCCAGGGAATTCCCTGGCGGTCCAGTGGTTAAGACTCTGCACTTCCACTGTAGGGGGCACAGGTTTGATCCCTGGTCTGGGAACTAAGATCCCACATGCTGCGGGATCCAAAAAAAAAAAAAAAAGAAGAAGGAGAAGTGGAGGCCAGAAAGAGCTTGGCTGGCTGCAGAAACTGGAGCCATGGGGCTGGAATTACCAGGGGAGAACTATGGAGTGTAGATCAATGATGCTGGAAAGGTAAGTAGGGGCCGAGCATGAATGTTCTCAAGCTGGAGTTTGCACTTCATCCAGGAAGCAATGGGCCACTTTTAATATTAAAATGTCTTAAGCAGAGGATATGGGCATGACCAGATGGGCATTTTTGAACAATCACCATGTTCTCTATTTCTTTTGCATATTCCTTCAAGCTATAGAATTCTCTGCATAGGGACTTAAAGACATAGGTGCTTAATGTAACTAGATTTCTGAAGGAAGATTAAATTTGTAATTTTCCCCCCTCCGCTCTAGGTAGAAAGAGGCCAGAAAGTTGCATCCATCCCTATGGAAGAAATCCTCTCCAAGAGTCAGTGAAAGCTGCCAGAAGTCATAGCATCTGCCCTTGTGCCTTTCACCGTATTGTCTGGGAAGTGAAAACATTCAGCTCTTTCATGTGTGGGTCCAGTAAGGAGAGCTGCAGGCAGGGGCCACGGTACGCCCTGAAGACACTGGCTTCGGCAGGGTAGAACAACGCCCTTATTGTAGGCGGCATTTAATCAACCTTTTGAGTAGGAGTGTGGGAGAAGCAGGGAGAGCTCTGGGTCCCTAAGGAAGGTGATATGTTAACAACAGCCACAGTGCATAGAGTGTGTTATGTGCCAGGCACTGTCCTAACAACCCTACATATATATTAGCTCAGTTAATCCTAACAATGACCTTATGACAGAGGGACATTTTTAACCCCATTCTCCAGGTAAATAAACTGATGCACAGAGAGGTTAAATAACTTGCCCAGGTCACCCAGCTGATAAGAGACAATGCTAGAATTCATGCCCTATCCCTCCAGAGCCAACTATGCCCCTTATACCCCCAGTCCGATTGTAGCTTGGGCTGTAGCTCCACGGGAACTGGAGGTATTGCTACCCCTTCACCCCACCTCAGGTCCAGCTCTCCCAGCCCAGCCACACTCTGACATTGGTCCCCTCCACTCCAGTGGCTGTAGAAGATCTCTAATTCCCTGGTCTCTTTGTGATTCCAAAAGTGGGGCTGTGGTCCAAGCTCTGTGGACAACCCCCATCCTGAGCTGGAGGAAAAGGATGCCCCAGTTTAGTACTAAATCGTTCACATGGCTTGTACACCCCTCATTCCAAGTGCTCTGTTGAAATGTCACCTCCTCCTAGAAGCCTCCCCGGACTGCTTATCAGAAAAGCACATACAGGTTAGTCTTTATACCCTGCTTTATTTTATTTCACAGCATCTATCACTAGTTGAACTTACATGGTCTATTTCTTTGTTTAATGAGATACATCATTATTAGCCATCTCTATTGCTGGAATATCACATATAAATATATAATTTTTTTTTAAATATATAATTTTTTTAATTGTATTGAAGTTTAGTTGACTTACAGTGTTAATTTCTGCTGTACAGCAAAGTGACTCAGTTATACATATATATATTCTTTTTCATATTATTTTCTGTTATGGTTTATCACAGAATATTAAATACAGTCCCCTGTGCTATACATTAGGACCTTGCTATTTATCCATCCTATATATTATAGTTTGCATCTGCTAATCCCAAACTCCCAATCCTTCCCTCCCCCTCCCACCTCCCCCCTTGGCAACCACAAGTCTGTTCTCTCTGTCTGTGAGTCTGTTTCTGTTTTGTAAATAAGTTCATTTGTATCATATTTTAGATTCCCCATATAAATCATATCAAATATTTGTCTTTCTCAGTCTGACTTACTTCACTTAGTATGATCATCTCTAGGTCCATCCATGGTGCTGCAAATGGCATTATTTCATTCTTTTTTATGGTTGAGTAATATTCCATTGTACATATATGCCACATCTTCTTTATCCATTATAGATATATAATTTATACATTATATAAGATAATATATTTACTATTGTATATAAATAATAATGTATTTATGTAAATATATATGTGTGCATAGCAGGGACTTGGTCTTTTCACAACTGGAGTGCTAGCTCCTAGACAACTGTCTGGCAACAAAAGGGAGCCCCTCAAGAAATTTTTTTTTTTTAATTCAGTCATCGAAAGGCAAATAAAATTATTATTGACTGATTTCCCAGCCTCACCTCTGCTAGGACTGCTTTTCTCCATGGAAGTATGTGCCTCTCCCTTCTTACCTCTTTTTTTCCTCCTTCCACTTCTACAAGGTCTAAAACCACAAGTCTTTTGGAGTTCCTGGTATGTGATGTTCCTCCTCACCCTCTGTTTCCAGGAGCCTGTGCTGGGTTCCCCAGATCTCCTTCTTTCTATGTCAGGAGAGGCCGCTGTCTATTCCGGCAGGGACCTTCTCTGAGACAGTCTGCACATCTCGGGGAAACCGACTCCCAGCACGTGTCAGGTTTTCTTCCCCCGCTCCCTCGCAGAAGAGAGCTCTGTCATCCCAGTACCACCATGTGGGGTGGGGAACACTGTCCTTTGGAGTTCTGTCCAACTCATTGCTGGGAGTTTGTCTAACGCGTAGTGTAGAGATTTGTAGAGGACGCAAATGAGTGCAAACCCCCAAGGGAAAGGAAATCTTCTGACATCAGTGAGAATTAAAACAGCCCTGCTGTAGGATCTGCCCGGAGCAGGCTCCACGTCCTGTGGTGAAAGGAAGGCAGCTTCCCTGAACAGGAGAGGACCTCCACCCTGCTTCACCTTGCTGCTGCCTTCCAACCCAGCTCTTTGTCAACCATCTACTCCATTCCTTCACCCCAAACAAAATCACAGGAGGCAAAACAGGGTAAGAAAGTTTGGCCAGCTAGACTCTGGCAGCAAAGGAAATCCAGTGCAAAGTCCTCAAATAAAAGAGGATGCATTTCAAATTGTCTTTGTTTTTCTCGTTCTGGACTCCCCTCCAACAAACTTTGCTCACTTAAAATGGAAAAACAGCCAGGCATTATCTTCGTGTAAATATTGGAACAAAAGGGATGTTCCCTGGAAGAAAGGAATCCCAGTGGAAGAATCTAACTTGGAAATGGTTCTTCAAGAGTAGTCAACATGTGAGCTTCAGAAATCATAGTAAATATTTAGTACAGAGTCTGTATAGTTATCTATAACACACGCTTTTACAGGTTTAGGTGAATCACTGAACATTGTATGTCAAGAAAAGTTTATTGAAATTCAATTTTTATTTCTACCTGAAAATGTTTTAGGGCAGAATGAACTAAATTATTCGCTCAGATCATCACTTCAAATTTGTATTGTGTACTTGAAGAACATATTTTACTCAGTTATCTATATTTCTTTTTAAATGTTTTTATTGAAGTATAGTTGATTTACAATGTTTCAGGTGTACAGCGAAGTGATTCAGTTATACATTTTTTTTCTTTTTCAGATTCTTTTCCATTATAGGTAATTATAAGAATCAGTTATATATACTGCAAAATGTTCTAAAGTTAATTAAGATATTTGGATGCGTTGCCTTACAAATTTATTTTTCTTCATCCACAAAATTCCCTTTTTCTCCATAATAAACTTTTCATCACCAGCAACAATATTTACTGAGCCCCTCTCTGCACACAGCAGCACACCGGACACTTTCATCTTGAAAGATAACTGTACAGGTCAATGTGCCATGAAACCTTCAACTTGTCATAAAAATCCCCTTATGCATTGGGTTCTCTTGGTTTGTGTCTCAAAATATTTTCTCTTGATTCTTTTTATCACACACCTTTGAAACACTGGATTTTCCCCAAAGCTTTAGCATGCCTTTAGTCTGGAATCCTTTTTCCATTTCCACAGCTTTTTTAAACAATGAAATAGGGACCACATTAAGAAATACTTAAACTGTCAACACCCTTTAAAACTTTATATCTTCAAAATGGAGTCAGTATTAAATAATCATCAAAACCAAAATATAGAAGTCTCTTCATAATACATCTTTGCAATATCAACATTCCATGAAAATATTTTCAAGATCTCCTACAACTGGGACTTATTTAGATACAGCAATAACTTTCACCTATTCTTCTAAACTCAGAGAAGTCTAGGCGTAGTTTCCATGTCTAGACAAAACAGAATAATCATCTTGTTCAATCCCAGATTTTTTTTTTTTTTCACCCGGCACATCATTTGCCAGCAAGATGCGGGAAAGAAAAGATTGCAAACTCAGACACACTATTCTGAAGGTTTCAATCCATCTTTCATTTTACAACGAATGGGTGCAAAGATTGGGCATCTGATTCCCCTGGACGCTCATTTCTAGCCAGCTGCTGATGGAGGTAAGTGTGCTGATGAGTTTTGTAAACCCAGAGTTGAGAAGAATGTGTATAAATATGAATAACTGCATGACCACATTTTAGATAGGACCTCTTTAAAACTCTGATCAGGAAGTTTACAAAACTACAATGATTATCGACCGACCCTTTTGAAAATAAAATAGTTTCAAGCAGTGGGGAGGGGGGGTATTTTCAATGATGAAAAAGAAAAACTAAGGAAGATGAAATAGACAAAATAAGAGATTTTTGCTTGCCCTTTTTAAAACAAATTTTATTTTATCCTTTTGTACCACTTGAGTTTCTTTTTTATCATGCGCGTGCATGTTCCCAGGTAAAAAGGAACCAGAACTTTTTTCATCGACCATTTATCTTAACTGTTTTGTTCAAGGGTTAGCAAAACAGAACACTGGTGTCAAAATGGTCAAGGAGAGGGTGCTGCTGGTGCAACCAAGGCCAGCGCTGCCTTGATCGCGAGGTCTAAGCATTTTGTTGGAAACCTCCCCTGGGACACCTTGTTTGTTCCCTCCTGATGTCCCAGGCACCCCACTCCTCACGTGCCTCAGTTTCTGGTCCAGATCTCCTTCTTGCTCTCAGCTGTCAGCAAATCCCTGTTAAGGTGTTCAGTTTTTAAAACATGTAAACGTATGTTTCAAGCAACGGTGAACTCCAGAGCCCTCTTTAAGGGGCTATACCGAGGGATGTCCCCGTTGAGGCAGCATTTCAGACCCCTTCTTGGTCTCCTAGTGTGTGAATCAGAGGCAAGGCAAAGAGAGCGAGTGAACTTCTATGTGTGTGTCCAAACGTTATAGGGATGGTAGAGCTTCTCAGTGATGATGGACTCTTCATTTAATCAGGCTAGGAATCCAGGCTACCAAAAATAAAGAAAGAATGGAGCTAAGATCCCATCCTAGAGAATGCTCGTGTGGAAGGTGGGCGCAGAAATAAATCACTGCAGTTTCCTGTGATAAATGGCTAAAATAGAGGCGTGTACAAAACGCCATGGAATCCCCTAAGAGACGATGCCCTTGAAGAATTTTAAACAGGAAAGCTATGTAGTCATAAATACCTCTCTGGCAGCACCATGGAAGGCTGGAAACCAGGAGACCAGAGGGAATGCTCTGACACAGCCCAGACCCGAGCAGCTGAGGACAGGAGGTAACACAGGGGCAGGGGGAGCAAGCAGACGGGGGCCCAGTCCTCCCCCACAGCACGTTATCTCAACAACAGATCAGATAATGTTCATCCCATGTGGAGAAAGAGAGAACGTGTGCCACCCTCTGGTGGCTGACCCGCCAAACAGAAGAATTCCTATTGTTATATATGTATATACAGCAAGTCCCCTACATACAAACGAGTTCTGTTCCAAGATTGCATTCACAAGTCCAACAAAGTTAGCCTAGGTACCCAACTAACACAATCGGCTATATACCACTGCTTTTATGCTTGCTTCAGGACCATCCTGGGCTTGAAATAAAGAAACTGTACTACTGTACTCTATACAGTACTGTAAAGTACACAAAAGCACAACCACTTGTAGAGGATGCACGCGCGTGACAATGTACGCCAGACACATGAATTAACTTCCGTGATTGGACGTGCAAACGCATGTTCCCATCTTTGGAAGTTTGCAACTTGAAGGTTCATATGTAGGGGACTTACTGTATTTGTGTATTGTTTACCACCATTCTAAAAGATGACTTTGCTGAAGATGCTGTTAATCTTCAAGTGTGTAATTGGAAATGCATGAAAAAAACATTGTTTTAACACAACCTTCGATCTGAAGTCTGTGTTCTAGTCTGTGGCCTTAAACGTTACAGCGTTCATTTAAAAACCACCATTGTCTGGGGACTTCCCTGGTGGTCCAGTGGTTAAGACTCTGTGCCTCCACTGCAGGGGGCGCGGGTTCGACCCCTGGTCGGGGGAATAAGACCCTGCATGCTGCAGGGCGAGGCCAAAAAAATAAATAAAATAAAAAATAAAAGACACCACAAAACTGAGTGGCTTAAAACAGCCATTTATTAAAAAATAAAATAAATAAAACCACCACTGTCTGGTTGTAACACGTGGTTTTCCCTGCTGCCCTTCACGTTTACTAAGGCACCAGGATGTACTGAAAGGGACTCAGAATCAGGATTTCTTGATTCTACTTCTTGCTCTGCCTCTAACAAGGTATGAGATGTTGAACTGATCAGTTATCCCCTCTATGCCTGGTTTTCCCATCATGAAATGATTCTAGGGGTCCCTCCCAGTTCTAACATGCTGTGTGTCATCTGGTGCATCTCCTCCTTTGCCTGGTGGAAATGGACCCATTCAGTAAGTGTGCCCTTGGTCTCCTAATTTCCCTATACCTCTCAGTCGTGTATAAGATAAATCGCTTACTTGCTAGCAAACCCTTTGTGTTATGGTGCATAATTGTCCAAGAAACTCTTCAGTAGTCTAGCTATTTACAGCTTTACAAAGCCCAACATTTAGTCATAAAGAAAGTTAGTTAATACCTCCATCCTGCAAAACACGTTCTCTGTGTGTCCACACATACTTTTATCAGTCTCACAGTATAAAAAACAATTTATTTTAATACATCAGGCATCTAATTATTTACTGATCAGTATTTCACTGAACTGAATTTAAACAAGAATAATAAAAATGATCAAAAATGATTAGTTTTTAAGGCAGATAGGGTGGGGGATTGGGAGAAATAGGTGAAAGGGATTAAGAGATACAAACTTCCAGTTATAAAATAAATGTCATGGAGCTGTAATTAATATACAGCATAAGGAATATAGTCAATAACACTGTAATAATTTTGTATGGTGACAGATGGTTACTGGGCTTGTCGTGGTGATCATTTGGTAATGTATTTGATTGTCAGACTGCTATGTTGTACACCTGAAACTAACATACTATTGTATGTACACTATACTTCAATTCTAAAAAAGAAAAAGAAAAGATTATTTTTTTAAAGACCGTGACAAACAATGACTCAAATAATGTCCCTACCCCAAAAAATGTATTTACATTTAGGAAAATTTGCCATAATATGGTAAAAGCAAGAAGGATGCTAGCATTAACACAGCTCCCCTATCCACCACACCGGGCCTTATAAAGGGAATTTTGTAGTACATGTTGTTATTATTCCAAAACTCCAACCCAAGGCTTAGAAATGTAATGGAGAGCTTTTCCCCTTTTCTATTTGTGTTTGCAGTGATAATTTGAAGTCCCTTAGATGCTTAGAAGAAGCATGAAAATGCCAGATCCCAGTCTAGGCTTATGATCTTTGTATCAAATTAAACTAGAAGGCTCCTCTTTTCTCCTTTATGTTTTATCCAGTTTCTCAGGTTTACTTCCTCAACTGAGAATTTAAAGAGAAAAAGGGATAAATAAGAAATTAAATTTCAACAATATTATAGACCTGGGTTTTTTTCTTCCCTGTAACATATTATTCACCAAGACTGTGAATTTTCACTTACTTTTCTCTGGGTTTTCGGGGGAGCAATTAGTTTTCACACTGTTTTGCCTTCCCCTAATTCAGCCGAATGGCCTGGAAACATGGAAGGTTATCAGGTTTACTTTTTAGTAATTAAACAGAACAATAAAAGTGAATTTTTAAGTTTCCTGGACTCCAACCCTGAAAGCCCTGTATGCATAAAAAATAAAATTAGATTACCAAGTGGAGAAGAAGCTTGGGTTTGCAGGATTTGAAGTATATGAGGAGTTGTTTGGGGCATAGAAGTTATTATTTGGATGCAGTAAATGTTTCAATCTAAGGACACCCCTCCCATATTGTCATCAAATTTAGGTGTAGAAAGAAGGGAAGAACCAGTTACAACATGTACGTGAATAACTGGGAATTGCTCCCTCATTGTCTGAAATGTGACCTGAGTCCTTGCAGAGAAGCCAATCTCCTTGGCTGGAAAGAGATCCTGAAAGGATGGACTGGAGCACTTTGCAAACTGTGAAACCAAAAACTTGAACATAAATCCCCTCAAAATATGGCATCAGTTTTCAGAAAATATGGAGACAGAAAGAGCAAATTAAACAACCTGGGACGCAATCAGCAGAATCCAGGTTGTGGGAAACTCTGTAGGACAAGCGGTCCAGTTTTTTGTCTTTAATAAATAAATATCAAAGGTGGGGGAAAGACACGGGGGAAGGAGTCCATAGATTCAAAGACTTTTAAGAGACACACCAACAATTGCATTTTATGCATTTTACTTTGAATCCTGAGTCAAATGAACCACAAAATGTTATGGGACAACTGTGAATATTTAAACCTTGACTGGTTATTTTATGTGATTAAGGAATGATTAGTGACTTTTTTTTAAGTGTGATCATGGTATTGAGGTTGTGTTTAAAAGAAAGAATCCTTATCTTTCACAGTAATATCCTGAGATGATAAGAGTTGCTTCAAATAATCTGGGGGAGAAGGATGGGTATATATGAGGCAAGATGGGCAATGTATTAATAATTGTTAAAACTGAATGATAGGAACATAAAAGTTTATTCTTCTACTCTCTGTATTTTTATATATGCTTGAAATTTTCAATAAGAAAAAAATTTTTTTAAAAGGAGATTGACAAGGAGTGTTAGGGAGGATGGAGAGCAACCAGAGTTTCCACACAGACACAGAGAACAGACTTGTGGTCGCGAAGAGGGAGGGGGGTGGGGGAGGGATGGATGGGGAGTTTGGGGTCAGCAGATGCAGACTATTATATATAGAATGGATAAACAACAAGGTCCTCCTGTAGAGCACCCGGAACTATATTCAATATCCTGTGATAAACCATAATGGAAAAGAATATGAAAAAGAACATATATATATATATACACATATATAACTGAATCATTTTGCTGTACAGCAGTAATTAGCATAACACTGTAAGTCAACTATACTTCAATAAAATAAATTTTTAAAAAGGAGCAACCAGAGTTTCCAAACAATAGAAATAGGAATTGTTGCCATTAATTTGAAGAGCTATTTGTCAGTTGCAAGGACAGTGGAATGAATCTGTGCACACGGTACCACCCATCGGTCCACTCCTAGGTATTTAGAAAACAAACTCAAGAGGCTGCATTACTCTCTAAATGGCTTTTTAACTTCCAGTGTATTGCCTTCTAATATTTTAAAATCATCGACTCCTGTAAGAAATAACACAAACTACATTGAATGAGGGAACATGAAACTAATCTGGCTGCAATGACTGTAGATGCTTTTTTAAGTTTTGTGGTTGTTACGAAATATTTAAGGTGCATAAAATATAAAGGTTTATAGGACTCTCTCACACGTAAACAAGAATGCATGTTGTCTGCAATAGTTTAGAAATTGGAAGGGATATAAATATGCACCTGCAGAAGAATGGTTAAGCAAAGTGTGGAGAATTCACTCACTGTGTCAAAATGAATAAACTAGGTGTTAACGCGGATTGTTTTCCAAAGCATAATGTTGAATGAGAAAAAGCAACTTGCAAAAAGACAAGAGGATAGATGACAAAGACACAAACGGAAAAACTGAAGTCTAAATACCGCTGGGGAAGAGCGCAGCGAATGCCAGGTGGGAATAATACATAGAGTGTCTGAGTGTGCCCATGATCTTTTCTCTCTTTAGCTGAGTGGTAGGTGCGTGTATGTATGTTATATTATTATCTCTCCTATTTCGTGTCCCTGAAAATTTAATAATAAGACAAAAGAATAAATTAAATAAGATGATTCAATTATTCCAGCCCCAGTGATGGGCCTTGCGGGTGGATGCTGCAGGCAGCTTGTTACATATTCGTTCACTCATCCCAGAGAGTTTGCCTCGTTTCTTACAGTGTCAGTGATATTTTAAAAATCAAAAGGCACGGGACTTCCCTGGTGGTGTAGTGGTTAAGAATCCGCCTGCCAATGCAGGGGACACGGGTTCGAGCCCTGGTCCGGGAAGATCCCACATGCCGCGGAGCAACTAAGCCCGAAGCCCGTGAGCCACAACTACTGAGCCTGCGCTCTAGCGCCCACGAGCCACAACTACTGAGCCCATGCACCACAACTACTGAAGCCCGTGTGCCTAGAGCCCTTGCTCTGCAACAAGCAAAGCCACCACAATGAGAAGCCTGCGCACCACAGCGAAGAGTAGCCCCCGCTCACCGCAACTAGAGAAAGCCCACGCGCAGCAACGAAGACCCAATGCAGCCAAAAATAAATAAATAAATAAATAAATTTATAAAAAATAAAATTTTTTAAAAATCAAAAGGCAGCTTTCTGGAAGTAAGCATTTAATTTGTCAAGAAACACGAATTCTCTGGACCTTGTTGTTTTATGTGTGAAAAGAACAGTAAAGGATTTGTGAGGGGATTCGTCTCCCCACCTAAAAGTTAAGACCTGGAGAGAAAATATTGGCAGAGCCCCTTCAGATTCTCAGATAAAAGGTATCAAAGATAAGTACCCAAGGATGGGCAGATGCAAACTAGTATATAGAGAATGGATAAACAGCAAGGTCCTCCTGTAGAGTACAGGGAACTATATTCAATGTCCTGTGATAAACCATAATGGAAAAGAATATGAAAAAGAATGTATATGTGTGTATATATATAATCTGAATCACTTTGCTGTACCATAGAAATTAACACATTGTAAATCAACTAGACGTCAATAAAAAAAATTTTTTTAAGATAAATACCCGAGGAATGAATGTTTTCACGCTATTTCTATTTACTTGAGGTGCAGAATTTTAAAGGGTTTGGGAAAAAATGAGACTTAGAATCTTGGTATCTGCCTAGAACTAGGTTAAGAAATCTGGGTTTCCCTCCCAACTCCTGTTCCACTTATACTGCGAGTTTTTCATTAGTATCCCAGAAAGTAAATCTGACCAAAAAGACAGTGTAGCAGCGCCATCTACTGAGCCCTAGATAATTTAACACAGAAACTTGGGAAATGTCTTAATGCACAGAAAAAGTAAGCTGAAGTCCAGCGTAAACACAATGCCTCAGAAGAACCTGAACAATTATCTCATTTTATTTTATTTATTCTTTAATTAAAATACGAAGGTGGACCATGTAACAGAGCAATACTGTAAAGGTTGTACATCAAATGGTGAGGTTTTGTCTTGTTTCGGGTGTTTTTAACTACCACACTACTATAATACCACTCATAACAAGACAGCCGCAAATGTATTTTACTTCACACTTGTGCGGCATAAAGTGGGATTAGGGCGTCAGGCAGGCAGAGAACTTTCCAGGGAGGGGAGGAGCCCAGGTCAGCAGCCTTTGCCAGGGGCCGTGGTGTGAACTCTCCCACCTGAGCCCATCCCAACAAGGCCCCGCGGAGCTGACAGACTCCGGGAAGCGGCCGCAGTAGCTCAGGCTCCAGGACACGGCTCAGACCTGGCTTTACCACCTCACCGCCTCCCACATTCATTTTTCCGTCTCTGAAAAGGATGCTAAGTCATCAGTAACGTGTTTTTATGGCGGCTTGAGAACAGCAGCATCACTTCTGAAAGCCCTCAGGGAGGAAGGGCAGGGATGGGGGTTCCCTGCCGCCCCCGCCCTCCCATGCCTGAGCCGAGTTGGGGAACATCCTACTCTCCGCCCGGGGGGCCAACACAGGACGCTGATGCTGTGGTCTTGTCACTAGTAAGTGTGAGGGAAGGAGTCGTGTTTGAAGTCGGGAAAGAGAATAGGAGTCATTTGGTGAGGAAAATTTAAGTTCTTCCCTGCAAGGCTGTCTTAATCCTTTTATTTACTGAGCTGGTCCCTAGGGATGTCAAAATGCTAAAGCACAGTCCCAGCTGCCCCCCAAGGACCAAAGGGGAATCTGGCCTGGCCACATGTCTCATTGCAAAACTGTGTCTTTCGTGGTTCGGAAAAGCACTGTAAAGAGAGGGGAAACCACAGCAATGACTGCTCAGAGAATTGAGTTGGCACTCAGCTTTATGTCGGAGGCTACATCTGGACAGGGAGGAAGAGGCAAGAAGAAGGCATGGACCTCGGGTTCTCATAACTTCCAAAGGAAGGTGTGAGCCGTGTGTCTTAGAGACTGAGGGCGGAATCCTTGGAAATGTGGTCTGAAAGCCTTCCAGGTGATCTGAATGTGGAGCCATAGGTGAGACCTAATCTATTTATTCATTCTGCTTTTAATTATTTGGTTGTTTCTACCTTTTGGTTATTATAAATAATGCTGCTATGAATATTGGTATACAAGTATCTACTTGAGTCCATGCTTTCAATTCTTTTGGGTATGTACCCAGAAGTGGAATTGCTGCATCATATGGTAATTTTTATTTAATGTTTTTGAGGAACTGCCATACTGTTCTCCACAACCACGGTACCATTTTACTTTCTCATGAGCAATGCATGGCGTTCCAGTTTCTCCACATCTTCACCAACACTTGTTATCCTCCATTTTATTTTTTTATAATAGCCATCCTAGTGGGTGTGAAATGGTATCTCACTGTGGTTTTCATTTGTGTTTCTCTAATGACTAGTGATTTTGAGAATGTTTTTATGTGCTTATTGGCTATTTATACATCTTCTTTGAGAAATATAAGACTTTTGCCCATTTTTTAACTGGGTTGTTTTGTTGTTGTTAAGTTGTAGGAGTCCTTTATATATTTTGCATATTAATCTCTTATCAGATATGTGATTTGCAAATATTTTCTCCCTCTCCGTGGGTCGTCTTTTCACTCTTTTGATGGTGTCCTTTGACGCACAAAAGGCCATTTTTTGACACATTAACAAAATGTATGTGCACTACAACCAATTCCAAATACATTTCTACTCCATAGGTTTCTTAATTTAATATGTTTTTATCTCAATGTAATATTCTATCAAAATTCGTATTTGTATTATCACCACACAAATAAGATCTTTAGTGTTAAATGTTTGAAATGAATCTATAGTAGCATTCACCATCACGTCATACATCTTCCCTTTGATGGAATGAATTTTAAAAGTTTCACTTTGACTCGATGAATTAGAGATGAAAGTTCAGCCACTTTTGTAATCTCCTCTTCGAGGCATAAATAGCACTGCTATAAACCTGTTATTTAACTGTTTGAAAAGTTCTTGTTCTGCTCATGCAGCAAACACACTGACAGCTATCACTTTGCATTTTGTGTCTGCACAAGAAAATGTGAAATTTAATGAGCAAAATTAATCTGCAATGGCCATTTCATCTTAATGAAAAGCCATGCTTTACGAAATGACATGTAAAGTCCCCCTTTATGGCTCAAATAACTACTGCCTCAATGTATGTGCAGACATTCTGTAGGTCCATTTGTGTCTTCTGGTTCTCATGTGGGCAGTGATATCACTTTGCCCCAGGATGGATAGTGGATGTCAACAAATATTTTGGAAAATAATACATATATCAACACCTTCCTTGAGAAACTGAAGCGGTACTTAATTTCTTATTAAATATGCACTACCATTCATTTGAGCTCACTACTACCTAGAAAATTTATTGTGAAATAAAAAACACATTACCAAATAATGGCATAAATAATGAACAATCGTAGATTTATATCATACAATACATAGTAAAACCACAATAGTAAGAGTATTTAGACTATTATTGATTCACTCTATCTTCTCAGCCTTATTCTCTGCACCTAATTCAAATACATCTAACCTATAGTTTGTCAACTTTCCCGCTGACCATACCAGCTGGCAGCTTACTGGCCCCATGCTTCTTTCAGGCCAATGCCTAAGGCTCCTGGAACAATTGGCTGGTATTACACCAAATGGCCAGCAGGGGAAGCAGTGTCAAGAGCTTTCACTACAAGTTAAAACTGGCAACAGCCATCCCTGGGACTTTTGTGTCCCAGAAAGCATATTATCTCTGGTTGCCTTAAAGATTCAACACTATGTTTCAGAATGAACTCTCTTTACTGCATATGTGTCCCACACTACTAGACAAGATCCTGGCGAAAGCTGGAAGAATCAAGTAGAAGTCCACCAAACTTTCCCTGCCTTATTTGAATACAGCAATTAGTGACAAAATTTTGTTAAAAAAATGAAAAAGTATAGGACAAATGCTAAACTAAAAGCATTCTGAGAAAATATGCATAAACCAAAACTGTTCACAGAAAACCAGGACAAGGTCACCTAGTCACAGGGGATGACCTAGTCACAGGGGATGACCACGTTTCACTTTAGAAGATACTGGTGGTTTCCCAAAGCGATTGTTGGAATTTATATCCCCACCAACAGCATAGGAGACCAGAGAGATGCAATGGCTCCACTTCCTCACCAACATTTGACACCATTTGCCTTTTTAGTTTTGACCATTTGGGTATTTATCCAATGGTACCACATTGTGGTTTTGATTTTACTTTCCCTGCTTACTGATGAGATGAGCACGTTTATTTGGATATAATCTTTTCGGAGGTGCCTGTTCAAGCCCGTTTGTCTATTGGCTTGTGTGCGTATGTGTACTTTTCTTATTGATTTGTAGCAGTTCTTAATATATTTGATAAGTAAGCACTCATTAGTTATATGTGTTGTAAATAACTTGTACCTGCTTCAGGCTTCCTTTGTGGCCTCCAAATGGTTTCTCTGGGAGAATGAAAGTTCTTAATTTTCAACATTTGCCATATCCTGTTTAAGAAATTTTTCCTTATTCAAAGGTCATGAAGATATTATCCTATGTTGTTGTCTCAAAGCTTTTTCTTTAACCTGTCATATTTAGGTATACAATCCTGCTGGAATTGATTTGGGGATATGGTACAAGATAGGGATGATACTTTTTTTCATGTTGATATAGATTTGATCGAGCATTATTTTTTCAAAAGATTGTCCTTTTCCTATTGGGTTTCAGTGGAGATCCTTCAGAAATCAGGTAATAGTATGTTTAGGTCTGATTATAGAGTCTCTATTCTGTTCCACTAATCTGTTTGACTTTCCCTATGCCAATACCACCCCTCTATCTTGATATTATAACCTTATAATAAATTGATTTCTGGTGGTATTAGTATTCATTTACATACTTTTTTAAAGATTGACTTGTAGATTCTAGATTCTTTGCATTTCCACATAAGTTTTAGAATCAGCTTGTCAATTTTCACCAAAACCAAATTCTGTTCGGATTTTTATTGGGTTGCAGTGCATCTGTGGATCAATTTGGGAGGAACTGACAACATATTGAGTCTTCAAGTCATGAACATGGCATATTCCTCTATTTCTTTAGACCTTCTTTAATTTCTCTCAGTAATAATTTGTAGTTTTCAGTGCAGACATCTTGGGCATCTTTTAGATTTATTCCTATGTATTCTACATTTTTGTGTTAGTGTAAATTCTATTTTTAATATTGTTTTCTAATTGCTTATTGCTACCATGTAGAAATGCAACTGATGTTTATATTCTGAACTTACATCCAACAACCTTGTTAAATTCACATAAATCCAATGGGTTGCTCAGATACTCTTGTAGATCTTTTTGATACACATAACCATGTAATATGTGAATAATGGCAGCTTACTTCTTCCTTTATAATCTTTATACAGTTATTCCTTTTTTATACTCAATCTATTCCTTGTTGCATTGGCCATGACCTCCAGTACAATGCTGAATAGAAATGGGGTTAGTGGATAGGTCACCACAGGGGGAAGGCATTCACCATTTCACCCTTTAGTATGTTAGCTGTTGAGTTTTGTAGATATCCTTTACCAGATGAAGGAAGTCCCCTTCTGTTATTTTACTGAGGGATTTTCAACTCATAAATTTTATCAAATGGTTTTTCTGTACATATTATGATAACCATGTGGTTTTTCTTCTTAATTCTGCTGATTTGGTGAGTTATTTGGATTGATTTTTTAATTTTTTGCTCATTTTGCAATCCAGAAATAAACCTCACTTGGTCAGGATTTAGTATGCTTCTTTTTATAATTGGATTCAAGTCACTAGAGTTTTGTTTTGGATTTTTTTGCTTCTGTGTTCATGAAAGGGATCAGTCTGTAATTGTTTCTTCTTCTATAGTCCTTGTCATATTTTGTATCAAGTTTATACTGGCCTCATTTTTTTTAAAAAGATGGAAAGCATTCCCTCTTTTTCTATTCTCTGGTAGAATTTGTGTAAGATTAGTATTATCTCTTCCTTAAATGTTTAGAATAAGTCACTAGTAAAACCGTATGGCCTGGATTTTTCTTTGTTGGAAGGTTTTAAATGATAGATTCCATAGATTCCAATTACTTAACATGTATAATACTATTTAGTTTTTCTACTGCTTATTCCATCAGTTTGAGTAAGCTCTGTTTTTCAAGGTATTTGTCTGTGTCATCTTATTTGTTGAATTTATTGGTAGAAAGTTGTTCATAATGGTCTCTTAGCATCGTTTTATAATTTATAAGACTATAGTTAGATTTCCTTTTTATTTCTCATATTGGTTGTGCCTTCTTCTCTTTCTTTCTCTCTCCCATTTTTTTTCCTGCTCTTGTCAGAGATTAATACATTTTATTAGTCTTGTTTTTTATTTTAGTGCAGTTCTGCTGATAATGAGTTCTCTCCAAAAGTATCTTTATTCCATAATAATTTGAAAAGGATATTTTTTTTACCACATATAGTATTGAAGGTTTTCAGTTATCTTCTTTCATCACCAAGAAGATGTTGTTCATTGAATTATGGCTTCCATTGTTTCTGCTTTGAGGTCAGCTGTCAGTCTTATTGTTCCTTCTTTGAGATTATGTTTTATCACCTCCAGCTGCTTTTTGGTATTTCCCTTTAGCTTTGTCTTTTTCAGCAGTTTTACTGCGTTGTGCCTACGTATGGTTTCCTTTATATTTACCCTGATCAGGGATCACAATGCCTCTTGAACCTGATGTCTTTTTTAATAGAAGCATAGAAATTTGTTTGCTTTCTTTTAAATTGTTCTGGTTTTAAGGGTGATAAATAATCAAACTTTTTCCCTGATATATAAATTCAGGAAGAAATTAAGAATGCATATAGTAATTAGAGACATGAGATCAAAATATTAACTTTATTCCTAATAAGACTAGAGTGGAAGAAAAAGAAAACTAACCTAAGATGATAAGCAGATCTCTAATAATCCACCCGAAGACTAGACCTCAGGACAACTTTCCCAAGGGGGAGTTTTCATCTGCAGAACAGGTATCTTTCCTCCCATTGCAGCCTAACACTTACTGGACCACAACAGTGAGGAAAGAGGGAAATGATCCCACAAGCTAGAAGGTGGAGCATGTGTGCTTACCTCATGGAAAACTGAGGCAGAAACCAATAAACCTTCTCTGTGGACAAGTAAGCCAGAAAAACAAGAGAGAGCCAAGTTATACATGCTCGGTTCTTTTTTCTCATCTCATTGATCAGATAAATCAATTCCTCCCGCAGGTGAAGGGACAGAGAGTGGTTCCTCCCACATTTATCACTCCTGGGAATCAAGTTAAAATTCCCCCCACTCCATGGGAATAAACTGCCTGAGATAAGCATTTCCTATGAGGTAAATAATACATACACTAAGAAGCATTTTTTTTCTATCTGGTCCCCGATCCAAAAGTTTAATGAATTTTTTAGTGTATACCTTAGGTTGTCTAGAAATTCCTGAAGACTTGATCCAAAATCCTTTAGCTTGTGAAAACTTACAAAAGTAAATACAAATATATCCAAATTTCAATGAAAAAGAACTCATGGTTGGGGAACTAGCACAAAGTGACAAACTATGTGATCTAGTCAGAAAAAGGAATCATGGAAAGTAAGAATGACTGAGTTGAATTATGAAAAATAAAATAAATATTCAAAATCCCAGTGGTGGAAACAGAGCTGTAACAGGGTGAACTAGGGCAATTCATAACTTTTTACTGCTTTATACTACTTATCAATACAATGAGAGTAGATTAAATAGTCTAACATTTCTTCTAGCTCTAACAGTTCATGTTCCTGAAGTAATAAGCCAAAGTATGCCCTAGAATTCTATGAACTACATATTCCTTCCATGGATGATGTTATGGACTGAATTTTGTTTCCCCAAAATTCATATGTTGAAGTTCTAAGCCCCTAGTACCTCAGAATGTGAGTGTTTTGGGAGCTAGCATCTTAAAAGAGGTAATAAAGTTAAAACGAGGCTGTTATGGTGAGCCCTAATCAAATCTGGTAAGTGTCCTCATGAGAAGTGGAGATTAGAATTTACAGGGAGACACCAGGGGCGTGCTATGGCACAGCCATATAAACAAACAGCAGGACGACAGCCATATGCAAGCAAAAAAGAGAGACCTCAGTGGAACCCAACCCTACCGGCACCTTGATCTTGGACTTGTAGCCTCTAGAAAATAGAGAAAATAAATTTCTGTTGTTTAGCCGACCATCCAGGGTATTTTGTTATGGTAGCCTCAACAGACTAATACACAGGAGGACCCCAATCAAAAACTCATTAAATCAAGCTACCTTGGAACTGGTCTTAGCAGGATGACACAGTGAGAAGGAGTGTTTCCAACTCCAAAGAGCCTAGAAAAGTAAGATACGTCTTTCTTGAATGACTCATGAGGAGACAGGAAAGGAAAAGTTACACTGTACGACACACATAAAAACTTCCTAAAACTTTTAAGCCACTGTTTTCCCTAAAATTCCACACCTCATGGCAACCGCTTACCACCTCTCCATTTCCTCCTCTCCCTCCCTCAAAATAAAAAATGAAAAGCTCCTCCAAACTCTTCTGAGATATTTTAATCTTACCAAGTCTCTATGCCTTTTCTTATGTATCTAACTTTAAACTTCTCTAGACTTCTCCCGATCCTCTATACCTCCCTTGCCATCCACATAACAAAAACCCATTAGTGAATCCAAGCAATCCTTAAATCCTTTCTCCTTCAAAGCCGGGAAAGAGGGGGCTTCCCTGGTGGCGCAGTGGTTGAGAATCTGCCTGCCAATGCAGGGGACACAGGTTCGAGCCCTGGTCTGGAAGATCCCACATGCCGCGGAGCAACTAGGCCCGTGAGCCGCAATTACTGAGCCTGCGCGTCTGGAGCCTGTGCTCCGCAACAAGAGAGGCCGCGATAGTGAGAGGCCCGCGCATCGCGATGAAGAGTGGCCCCCACTTGCCGCAACTAGAGAAAGCCCTCGCACAGAAACGAAGACCCAACACAGCCATAAATAAATAAATAAATAAATAAAATAAACTCAAAGTTTAAAAAAAAAAAAAGTAAGCTGAAATATTTAGTTTAAAAAAAAAAATCTGGAAAAGAATAGAGAAACTCTAACTCCTATAAGTGAATATATTTAATGTATCTTTTGTTATTCATAACAGGCCCCTTTCAACCACACTGGAGTTTATGTTAATGTAGTGATTTTTGGAAGGCCCCTAAAGAAGGGGGCTGGTTGCCAGGGGAACCAACCACAAATAGAAGGTTGGAACTTTCACTCCCACTCTCTGGTTTCTGAGGAGGGGAGAAGAGCTGGAGGTTGAATCAATCACCAATGGCCAATGACTTAATTGATTATACCTGTGTAATGAAGCTTCCATAAAAACTCAAAAGGACAGTTTGGAGAGCTTCTGGGTGGAGGTTCTGGAAGAGTGCTGAGCCTGGAGAAGGCACGGAAGCTTCAGGCCCTGCCCCATACTTTCTCCTCTGCATCTTTTCCATTTGGCTGCTCCTGAGTTATATCCTTTTATAATAAACTGGTAATCTAGTAAGTAAAATGTTTCTGAGTTCTGTGAGCTGCTCTAGCAAATCTATCAAACCCAAGGAGGAGGTTGGTGGGACCTCCAATTTATCTCCAATCAGGAGCACAGGTGATGATACCCTGGGCCTATGACTGGTGTCTGAAAGGGGTTGGTTGGGGGGATCTTGTAGGACTGAGCCTTTAACCTGAGAGACCTATCTTTTGGCAGATAGTGTCAGAATTGAACTCAATTATAGGATACTAGTGCCGTCAGGCCACTCAGGATGGTTGCTCTCTTGCGCTCTGTACAACCTGCTTCACCTACCCCTGCTCACGTGACTGACCTTCCTGGTACTTGCCCCAGGCCCAGCTGATGATTGTTAGCAAAGGGGCCGTGAGGGGCGTGCTCCTAAACTGGTTTCCCTGGTAACTAATGAGCCCACCTGAGGTCAATTCCCCTGTAACTGGTAATCTCCCCTTCACCCAGGAGCGAAGACGGACACCATATTCTGCCCACCTTCCCCGCACACCGTGGGGTGTTGCTCCAGGACCTTGCTTCAGACGTGTAAGATCCCTCCCCCATCCATTAAACCACTGATGACTCTGTTGCTAATTCCAGGCTCTTTCATGGGCCTTGAAGCTGGGCAAGCCCAGGCCTCATAGGCCTGTGGGGTGCAGCCCCAGAGATACACAATTGGGGTCTGAGAATTTGTAGTGGTGGGGGAAATCCCCATGTCAGAATTGGGTGCAGAATCTTCTTTATGTCCCACTTAGGAAAACTCAGTGTTACTTGGAAAGTGGAAATTTTAAGAAGCCAGGTTTGGGGGATGGTGGCATAAATTGCCAAAACAATTGTGTGCTTCTTTGGTTTGGTTTCTTTGTTTTCTAATTTGCTTTCTTTCATTCACAGATTACCATTTGTGTAAGTGAATCAAAGCAGTTGTTTTGATTTCATACAGAAAGAACTTAAATATTGAATCATCTAACAACAGAAGAAATACTGTTTCATAATTAAATTAAATGAAAAAACTTGAGTACGTTACTGGTTTAAGAGGAAAACCCATGCTTTAATTTAGGAAAAAACAGGAAATTCCCTGTAATAAAAAATGTGTTTTGAGGAACACGTTGAATTCCCGTGAGGCAATAGAAACATTCCATGTTTTACAGTTTTCCAAAGATGAAATCTACAATTCCAGGGCAAGCTCTGGGCTCTTTAATTCTTAGATGCAGAAAGGAAGGGGGTCAGCAGAAAGTTCCCTTCTGAGTGGAATAAGGAATTATCCTAATATTAACAAGTAATTTTGCTTGTAATAGACTCTCCAAAGATAATAAAGGTGGTTTACATAAGGAGAGCCATCAAAACAAAAGGATCCATTCAGGAGAAATCAGCAAGAATTTGAGCAGCTACTGAAATTACTGTCAGTCAATTCCAGCAGGAAATATAAACATTTTCCATTTCAGAGGAATACATCTTATCTCAATAATTATTCATCAAGACATGTGAAGCGAAGGAACTCTTAAATATTCCATTTTATAGAGGATAGCACAAGGGGAATTCCTGGAGTACTTAATGATTCTGTGTACGCCATCCTAAATTCTTTCAATTTTGCTTACCCAAGAACCCTGTCAGTTAACGATGGGGCAGGGGCCAGGGTGGGTGTACAAGGAAATCTAAATCCACATCACCAGCCCCCTGGACTCCTTGAGAATCAGGGCATTGTCTTATTCATCCTCAAGTACTCAGCCTAGTAGGTCTTCAAGATGTATTTGTGTAATTATATTACACTAAGTCAAATAGTATTTCCAAAGCTAAGATTTCATTCAGAAAAGGACAGAAACTAATGACAATCTCCCTGTACTCTTTCTTTGATCCAACTGGAAGCTTCTTTTGTATATTCCTTTATTCCTTTCTTCTACTTGACACTAAGCATCTTGAGGAAAAGGAACCTGTCTTGTCTTCCTACTCTCAGTCTAGCATAGTAAGAGTTCAACAACTACTTTTTTTTCTAATAAATTTATTTATTTTATTTATTTATTTTTGGCTGCGTTGGGTCTTCGTTGCTGCGTGCGGGCTTTCTCTAGTTGCGGCGAGTGGGGGCTACTCTTCGTTGCGGTGCCTGGGTTTCTCACTGCGGTGGCTTCTCTTGTTGCAGAGCATGGGCTCTAGGCACGCGGGTTCAGTAGTTGTGGCACACGGGCTTAGTTGCTCCGCGGCATGTGGGATCTTCCCAGACCAGGGCTCGAACCCGTGTCCCCTGCATTGACAGGCAGATTCTCAACCACTGCGCCACCAGGGAAGTCTCAACAACTACTTTTTAAATGAATGAATGAATGAATAAATGAGTCAATAAATAGTTCTTTAAATTCCCTTTTATTAGAAATCACAATACTATCCTCCTGCAGAGAATCTGGTTAAAGAAATTGTGACTCAGGAACACTGAAAAATAAAACCCTATACAGTAAGTTAAGAAAGTAAAGTGAGCTTGCATGTCTTATCTCTGTCCAGTAAAAATGTCAAATCTAAAACATATTCTGGGATCAAAAGAAATGCAAAGGACCGACAGAATAATACCAATAATCAACGGAGTATGTGCATCAACATACGGTCCAGACTTCACAAGTTTTAGCATTAGGAGAAAGCATAAAAGAAAAAGCAGTTTAAATGCTGAGGGCAAAGCAAATGGCTAAGAAAAGCAATGACAAAAGGAACATATAATCAAAGTGATGATAATCTTGCTCTAGCTGCCACCCTAAACCAATACCTTACATTTTCATCGATTCCTGAATTTCCATCAACTTGAAAAAGATGATAACAAATCCTTTTTTAAAATTATTAACAGTTTGGCAGTCGTCATGTGAATCCTCATAATACCCTAAGAGGGAGATATCATTAATCCAGTTTTATAAATGAGCAAGTTGAAGTTCAGGTCCGCCTGACTCCAAAACCCATGCTCTTCTTTCTTTAACTGAGATATAATTATATATAACATTGTCTAAGTTTAAGGTACACAGCATGTTGATTTGATACATTTGTGTATTGCATATGATTACCACCTTTGTGTTAGCTAACACCTGTAGCATGTCACGTAATTATCATTTCTTTTTTGTGGTGGGAACAATTAAGATTTGGTTTCTTAGCAACTTTGAAGTTTATAATACAGTATTGTTGACTATAATCTCTATTCTGTGCACTTGCTCTCCTGGACTGATTTATCTACAAGTTTTAAGGTTGTACCCTTAAAAATCATCTCTTCTGTTCCCCCCATCCCCAGCCCCTGGTAACCACCATTCTACTTTTGGCTTCTATGAGTTCATTTTTTTTTAGATTCCACATGGAGGTGATGTACAATATTTGTCTTTCTCCACCTGACTTATCTCACTTAGCATAATGCCCTCAAGTTCCATCCATGTTGTCACAAATGGCAAGATTTCCTTCTTTCTCATGCCTAAGTAATATTCATATATATGGATGTATTATATATATATATAATACATCACATCTTCTTTATCTGTTCATCCATTGATGGGCACTTGTGTTGTTTCCATGTCTTGGCTCTGGTGAATAATGCTGCAGTGAACATGGGAGTACAGCTATCTCTTCAGACTCCTGATTTCACTTCCTTTGGATGAATACCAGGGGTGGGATTGCTGGATCATATGGTCGTGCTATTTTTAATTTTTGAGGAAATTTCATGCTGTTTTCCAAAGTTAAAGCCCATGTTCTTTATCATCATCCTAAATTACCCTGTAGCCTAGGTAGCATATTGACATCTGGAGCTCAGCACGATCAATTTTATAAAAATAACAGGGTCTCTCAGACATAGAGAACAGACTTGTGGTTGCCAAGGGGGAGGGGTGGGAGGAGGGAAGGACTGGGAGTTTGGGATTAGCAGATGCAAACTAGTATACACAGAATGGATAAACAACAAGGTCCTACTGTAGAGCACAGAGAACTATATTCAGTATCCTATGATAGAGACTTCCCTGGTGGCCAGTGATTAAGACTTCACCTTCCAATGCAGGGGGTGCCGGTTCAATGCCTGGTCGGGGAGCTAAGATCCCACATGCCTTGCAGCCAAAAAACCAAAACATAAAACAGAAGCAATATTGTAACAAATTCAATAAAGACTTTGAAAATGGTCCACATTTTTAAAAATCTTAAAAAAAAATCCTATGATAAATCATAATGGAAAAGAATATGAAAAAGGATATATATATGTATAATTGAGTCACTTTGCTGTACAGAAGAAATTAATACAACATTGTAAATCAACTACACTTCAATAAAATTTTAAAAAATAATAATAATAACAGGGTCTCACTAGTTGCAGATCCATGGCTTGAATACACGTGTTTTGATGTCCAATTTGGTATGGTTTCCATGATGCCCTTCTGTCTCTCCATTGCTAGATGCTCTATTGTTCCTTCCCAAACACACTCCCACGTCTCCTTCTAAGGCGGGTCATCCAGCCCCTCGTTTTCTTCTTGAGGTTACGGCAGGTTCTACCTCTCTGCCTCCTGAGTACCCATGCCGCTTCACTCAGGGGATCGCAGCAAGCCCAGTGGCTGCCTTTTATGGAACAGAGACAATTGCCAAGCTGTCTTCTGAGAACTTGACATCTACTATCTGCTCTCCTGCTGCAAACATCCCCCCCTCCCCCTACATCACGCCCACGCACACACTACATGGCAACCACCCAACTATCCCAACCACCTAGTAACTGTAGACTGTTTCTTGCTCACGTCCCCCTGTGCCTGACCCTTTCTAATCCAACTGCCATCCTTGTTTATTTCCTCAATTCCTAAGGCAGCATTTAAGAAGTCCATGGTGCCCATCACCAAGCAAACATCAGAACTGAAAAAGAGTAGATCCACAGAATAGGACTTCAGTTTCTGGAAATATGATGTGGACAAGATAGCCTGAAACCTTCAAACTGAAAATGCTAGGTCAAAAATAAAAATCACCCTCTCGAGTGCACAAATGAACTCACAAGATAATGAGGTGAATTTCTAAGACCAGGAACAAAGCAAGGACACAAGTCCATTTAGGGCAGGTGGACACTGAGACCACCTGCTACCTTGGGGCCCTGACTGATAACAGGTGACCCAGAGCAGGGAAGGTGAAGGACAAAGCTGGGAGCTCTTGCAGGGTAGGAAGTCAGGTCACAACCTTCCCCTGTCCCTGCTCATAGATCGTGTAGTGCTAGAGCCTCAGAGAAGGTGTCAGTGAGAAAAGGCATTGCCCTGGCAGGGGGACTGTGGGAACATAACTGTGAGTATAAAGGGGTCGATGGCTCCCCGTCACTGTGGCCACAGGAAGCCCTGCACAAAGGTGGGACGTACTTCACTCTCTTTGCAGTCTGGAAAACTGCGAGCCAGGAACTTTCTTCTAGAAAGGCACCAAGAGAAGCAAGTGTAATTCCTCTCTACAGGGCTGAACCCTCAGCCCATGTTGACACCTAAGAGACCACAATCTGAGATTTTATTTTAAAAGCAGGTTAACTCACTGGAATAGTCTTGCTATGTGGCCTGAACCATGGCAGACCTCATTTGGCCATGGTTGACCATCCTAGACCTCCTGGAGAAACACAGCCCCCATAGGCAACTGGACACCGAGATGGAATGGATTTTCTTAATTCCTTGCATTCTGGAAGAATCGCCAGTGGCAATCATCATTTTGCATGCAAATTGCTGTCTCCTGGGGGCTTCACAGTTCTTTTACATCCAGTACACACAGATCCAGATCTATTTATAATCAGCATTTTAAATAAGTTACATCATGAATGTGTCTTACTTTAAGTGTGTACACCTATGAGACAGAGAGAGAGATTAACATCTGCTAAAGAGAAAACCAAGGAAAACAGGTGGCATGGCTTCTTCCCTTCTCTTTTGTTTTTCTTGGAAATCTGAACTAGGAAAGAAAATGTATTTTTGCTACATGGTTATGATTTATGTTATCTTAGACTAGTGATTTTATACTTTGCTTTTTTTTTTTTTCCTTTTCACTCTTGAGGAGTAGATGTATCCTCTGTAAAGTGTTCTGAGCAGATCAAGGACAGTGGGATTCAGTAGCACCTATCTCTGCAAAAGGCTGACAGGGAAGCGAGTGAGGGGCTTCGGGGCCCCCACATGAGTCAGTGACAATGACGAGCACTCGGATACAGCCCACCTGTCACTGCCGAGGGACTTTACCTTAAAGAAACGGAATGAGAGGACAAGAGGGACCTAGTCCACCGTCTTGCTCCAGAAACATGTACAGCTGGGAGCCCCCAGGCTCCAGGTGTTGACAGTATTGTTATGAACTATAAAACGAACGGCAGAATTTCGAATACCAAATTTTAGGTATTTAGGCAATAAACACTTCTGTATGTCACAGGATTTTTTTTAAAGCTACGTATTAGGGTTTCATCTGGCAAAAAAAAAAAAAAGAGAGAAAGATACACACTCACTGTGAAAAAATAGAAAAAAATAGAAAAAAATAGAAAAAAGTTTGTGACCTTGGGTGTACAGAACAGGATTGATTAATCCTTTGTTCCTGACACACATACTCATTGTTGGTCTAGCATGGGCTGCTTATTTTATTTTACTATTTTAAATAATGTAGTCGCTCATGAACACACCACCAGAAACAAGAGGTAGGACCCTGACCACACCTGCATGGTCTTGTCCCCAGCTCATCACCCTGCCTCTTCCCAGCTGAGATGCCTATCATCCTGAATTAGTATTTATCACTACCTTGCTTTTCTTTGTATGTTTTCCTTGCCTTTATATACGTGTGTGTGTGTTTTATATATATACATATACACACACATTGTGATGGTTAACTTTATGTATCAATTTGGCTGGGCCACAGGGCGATTAGCTATTTGTTCAAACATTATTCTGGGTGTTTCTCAGAGGATGTTTTGGGATGAGATTAACATTTACATTGACGGACTCTGAGTGAAGCAGATTGCCCTCCACAATGTGAGTGGGCCTCGTCCAATTCAGCAGAAGGTCTGGATAGAACAAAAAAGACCGGCCTCCCCAAGCAAGGGGGAGTTCTTCAGCAGACCGCCTCCAGACTCAGACTGGAATATCGACTCTCCTGGGTCTCCAGCCTGCAGCCCACCATGCAGGTTTTGGACTTACCAGACTTCATAACCACAGGACCCAATTCCTTATAAGAAATTGCCTCCTGTATATATAAACATCCTACTGGTCCTGGTTCTCTGGAGAGCCCTAATACACATATATATTTCCTAATGTTTTTACGGTTGTTAAACGTAAAAAAGGGATTCATGCTAAACACAATCTTTTTTAACTTAATTTTTCATTTAATACAATATAACTAAAATTCAGCCATATTGTTACATGTCACTGTAGTAGTTCATTTTGGCTACCTTATGAGAGTCTGTTCCTTGGCTATTCTACAGTTTATTCATTCATTCTCCTGTTGATGGGCACCTGGGTTGATTTCAGTGTTTTGCTATGGAAATAATCTTTTTAAATGAAAAGAATATTAAAGTATATTTCCTCCCACTACTCAGAGATGGTTACTACTAACATTTTGGTGGGTAGTCTTTTAAGACCTTGCTATGTAATTTTTTTATAGAGATAGGATTCTATGGTATAAAAAGTGATTGTAATGTCAAATTATTTTTCAAAAGTAGACCCAGTTTATATTCCTGTGATCAGAGGACGAGAGAGCCCATTCACAGAAGTCCCCAAAGCAGAAGGATTACCTTTATTTTAAATTAATGACAAGTTGATAAGCAAATGAAGGTATCACATTGTTTTTTACTTTGCATTTCTTTGATTACTAGCAAGTAAACATTGTTCCCAAGAATTGACTTCAAGATTAACTTCCCTCAAACAGCAAGTGTCATAAAGAAAAGCTATCTATTTTGCTTTTATATCGGTATTAGTTTTAGTGGAATATTTGTATACCTTCCAAACACTGTGTTAGTTTAAATAAATTTCATGAACATCATAGTTCAGCTCACTCTTTTAGTGCTACAGAAATAGGCTATCAGGGCTTCTCTGGTGGCGCAGTGGTTGAGAATCTGCCTGCCAAGGCAGGGGACACGGGTTCGAGCCCTGGTCTGGGAAGATCCCACATGCCGCGGAGCAACTAGGCCCGTGAGCCACAATTACTGAGCCTGCGCATCTGGAGCCTGTGCTCCGCAACAAGAGAGGCTGCAACGGTGAGAGGCCCGCGCACCGCGATGAAGAGTGGCTCCCGCTCACCACAACTAGAGAAAGCCCTCGCACAGAAACGAAGACCCAACACAGCCATAAATAAATAAATAAAATTAAAAACCACTCTTTAAAAAAAAACGAAATAGGCTATCAGAAAGAATGGGCCTAATTATGGGGCCATGTCCAATGCCCCCTTTTTTTTTTTTTGCTCCCAGATCACCTTCAAGATTGTGAAAAGGGTTAGCTGTGAAAACTTTTTTTTAAAGCATATGCCAATCAAACCTATCCAGGAAGGAAGTAAAAATTTTATTTCCCCATTAATGGTATCATTTCAGAAATTTTTCTGAGTGTAAATATAATATAAACAAACAAAAAATTACCCATACTATCAAGAGGTAGCCATGTGATCTTATTTTTATATTTCTATTCCTTTCTAAGCATTTTTACATAGTTGAAATGTTCAGGCCTCAGTGCTGGTAAAGGTGTAGGAACCAGCTCTACCTGGAATTTTAGTCATGCAGATATATTAATATTTATATAATAAAATTGATTAAACTTTTCCTTTATGACTTCAGAGTTGTGCCACTTTGGAAAAGAAAGAAAATGATTCTTCTACGGCATACAAGTGTTTCCATATAAATTTTATCTATTCATTCATTCAACACTTATTGAAGTTTTACTATGTGCAAGTGATCCATGTACTATAACATTTAATTTTTCAGCCCAGTCAGGAAATAACTTTAGATGAGCATATATTCCATAAAACTAAAAGTTGTTTCTATTTTTTTAATAGTTTTCCTATAAAATGTCTTAAAACATTATATACTCCCTTAGAAGATAAAAATACTCTAAATAAGTTAGCCTTTTCTTGGTGTTAGGATAATCACTATACACATCAATGATTTTACTGTGCTGAAAGAGGGATTAATATTTGGAGACAATAGAGGTCACTTCCAGCAAGAGTCCAGCCTGATGTTTTTCCTAGTAGGGGAAACTACCACTACTTCCTCCTGGTAATAAGTTTTTACTAGTTTTTACTTCTTTTTCTCCCACTGTCCCATCAATTTTAACGTTTCCCTTGTTAGTAGGTCTCCTTCCCTTTCCTTCTGTAGAGATTCTTTCTGAAACTGAAGATTCCCACGGTACCATATTTATGAAATCAGCGACTTTGTGTCGTATACAAATTAGTAAAATGCTTTTTCTAGTAACATAGTAATGGGCACGCCTCCAGGTAGGCATTTCCTCCACCTTTTAAAAGACCAAATAGGCTTAGCATTTGGGGTTGCAGAGAATTGAGAGTTAATGGCTGGATGAGGTGGGATATTACATTACAAAATGGTGAACAGATGTACTGTGTTTCGTCTTATTTGTGTTTGGATCACTTGCACCCAGTAAAACTTCAATAACTGTTGAATGAATAAATGGATAAAATTTATACGGAAACACCTGTATGCCGTAGAAGAATCATTTTCTTCCTTTTCCAAAGTTCCTGCTGGCCCATAAAATAGGGAATTTTACCAATTCTCCCACCTTCCTGGGGAAACAGTGTGAGAAAAGTGGCTTGCTCTCCACTTCTCACTGGCTCTTCTCTACGTTTGGTGAGGCAGTGGGAGACTGAGGTATTATTCCCTATTTTCTTCAGGACTGGTGAACTCAGTAAAAATGGCTACTCATAAAGGGCACATCTCTTTGACTCTTTCTTGGGCGGCGCTCCTCTACCAGCTGCGTTGATCGCTTTTCAATCCTGCCCCTTCCAATCAAAATACACACTCAGGTAGACCCACCCATGGGGGCAGCCTGCAGTCATGGAATGCAGTGAGTTTGTTCAATTTAAGGAAGGAACTGCTTCTAAGAAGCCCACTTGGCCACAGGTGCAAGCAGAGGAGTAAAGTTCACACATTGATTCCCCATCCTTCTTTTGTGCATGTTCTTAATTTCAGAGCCCAGAGGAGAGAGCGGTATGATTAATTGGGTCCTTCAACCCCATCCATAGGAATAACTCACAACTATAAGCATCAGAGAACATATGAACACAATGTTTGTACCATGAACAAGGAGACTGCAGGGCATGAGAGAAGAGTGAGCAGTGAGTTAGTCCCTCAGGAAGATTGTCTTCTGGCAAATTCTTGTGGCTTTCCCTGGCAAGGCCGAAAGAAGCTGCTTTGTGATAATTCAGTCCCCTCCCCCATCTTCCCTCTCTCTCTCCCTCTTCCCACAGATGCACAGGGAATTTCGCAAAGTTCTGTTTGTGATCATTTCTCCCTGGGAGATGTGGAAAGGAGAACAAATGTCTGTTTTTAAAACATATGTATATATTATGAGTTAAAAAATGAAATTTAACCCAACTTTCCTGAGCATCGCTGACCTGCTGCAAAAGTGTTTTAGTTCTCAAAATTATTGTATTTTATCTCCTAATCAAGATAAAGCAATTGTTGTTGTTTTATTATTATCAATATTATTAGAAGAAAAGAATGAAAATGAAGGAGAAGAAGGCAAAAATTACATCTGCCTTTGTTTCTAATATTGGAGGTGAACTGGTGGAAACAAGCCCCTACTTCTGGTATCAGGGGTGGAATACTCTTAGAGCCTGGTCGGCAGAGGAAGACACACACATCAGATCTGGCCATTGGTTTTCCAGTGCAGAACAAGCATGGAGCTAGGCCACCCTGGCTCTCCTTTGATCTTACCGCTTACTAAGGTCTTCATGCTCACATGGCTCCTGATGGCTATATACCTCCCACCTGGCCTCTCTAATATCTGTGTCTCATCATCCTGTTGCTATTAGCCCAGTTCTTTAACACCATTAGTTTTTGGCCATGAGGCATGTGGGATCTTAGCTCCCTGACCAGGGATTGAACCTGCACCCCTTGCATTGGAAGGCAAAGTCTTAACTACTGGACCACCAGGGAAGTCCCTCAATCTAATCTTAATTCTGACAATGTACAAGATTCTTTTTTCAAAGTCCCTTTTTCATGAACCTTTTATCACTTTCTGAATCCACATTAATTTGTCCCTTACTTTTCCCATAGATAAGCAACCAGCCCTAGGACAAAATTATTCTCCTTTTTTTCCTCAACAAAAAATCTCCACTTTTTATATTTCCTCTCACCAACAACACATATACAACTTGCTTTACACACTGAAATGCCTCCCTCATCATTTTTACATATTACATTTTTAATCCTTGAAAACCTTAACAAAACCAAGAAACAAGTAATTGAACTGTTATACCAGCATTTTCTGATTGGCAAACTTAAAAACATATTCCATAACCTCTAAAAACATATATATTTTTTCATAGCCCAATTTCTCTTTTATGTGGTACAAGATGTGTGTTTAATAAACCCAAACCCTCTTTTCTCTTTTTTTCCCTTGGCTTGAAGTTTTAGTAATTAACCCAAGGCTGAAGTCTCAGGCAAAGTGGGCTGTGTTTGTATTTGAAGGACATGGTAAGAGTTAACTTCAAGATTTCTCCTAGGCTTATTTTTATTCTCGCAGGGTCAGAATTCTGAAGAAAGTAAAATAGTCTATCAAGCTAGCTTTCTCTAATTGCATATGCAAAAAAAAAATTTGGAATTTCAAAGGAGTTTCATCTTAACCAATCTTTTTAGAGTTTGAAGAATACTACTGGTGGCCACACAGTGTTTAAAAAGATCTTTTTTTTTTTTTAAGTCATAGTTTCATAGTTAAAATCTTTGTAATGAATTGAACCTGAATTTCTCACTGTACAAAAGGCAACAAGAATACCAATCACACAAATGGAATACACATTCACACACCAGAAGATAGAACTGTCACAAACCAGAGGAGGGGATGACCAATATGGAGTCCCAATCAAACAGTTCCCCAACACAAACGGTCCTCGACGGTAGACACACGTCAGAACCGATTGCAAAAACGCCCAAATGACGCTCAGTTCTCACAAACAGTCCTCAATGGTAGACGTGAGGCAGGAGACAGATGGGCCCCAGACTGAGCAGCTGGAGGGAAGAGGAGCTGAGTGCTGCCCAGATGAGAGATCAAAGACCACAGATTCCTCCTTCTCGAAGTCAAGGAGACCTTCCCAACTATACCTGTGCAGAAGGGATCCTCAGAGTTCAAAAGGGAGGGGGCATCATCTCACAGTAAGTGATATCAACTACCCACAGGCCTCTTCGCTAGAAGCTATCTTGGCTAAGAGATGTGTGCAAACACGTGGGAGGACCCTGAGACATACCAACTACGGACTCAGAACCAGGCAAAGCAAGATGACTGGCCAAAGGAAACCTGGAAGAAATGCCCCATATAAACTACCACGAGGGCGCGACTCTCTCTCTGAGCCCGCCCACGTGTCTATGCACGCATACTCTTTTTCCTCCTAATAAACACTTTACTTGCTTCCCTACTTTCTGCCTCTATGTGGAAATTCATTTCTACACAGCTGACGGGCCAGGGCCTTGTCACTGGCCACTGGTCCCTGGTGGTCTCATGGCTAGGATTCAACGCTCTCACTGCCACGGCCTGACTTCAATCTCCGGCCGGGAACCAAAACCCTGCTTCAAGCCGCTGCAGGCTGAGGCCACCCGAGATCAGACACACCTCAAAACCAATTAGCAAAATGCCCAAATAGCACTTCGTGCTCGAAAGAGAAGTTAGCCCAGGTGCACACGGGTGGACCTACCTGGTCTTGGAGCTCGTCGGCTGGTCCAGATGCATGTTTCCGTTCCACCAAGGAAAAGCGGACGTTGGCAGCCAGTGCCAAGCAGGGGAGAAACAGGGAGGATCCCCGAAACAAACGGTTTCGGCAGCTGCTAGGAGCGTCCCCCCAAATCCCGCTCTCGGGGCCGGCGAGCCACGGGCAACCAGGCTCCTCCTCACAGCCACCCCGGCGCGTCGTCATGGCGGCAGCTCTGCTGGGAGGACCCCAGAAGCCAGATATCGCGAGAGTGCAGCAGCCCCGCGTTGGGAGCCGAAAACTGTCAGCGAAAGTGGGTCCAGCTGCTTGCCGCGCTAAAGCCAATAAAGAGGCAAGGTTGGTGGACAGGAAAGTTTGCTTCATTTCAGAGGCTGACAACCTGGCGGGGTGGGGTGGGGTGGGGTGGGGTGGGGTGGGGGTGGGGGACTCGTGTCCAAAGGCTGACTTTCCCCCACTGACCATCAGTGGGCAAGAGCTTTTATAGACGGAGGGAGGGGGCTGCGTGCAGAAACAGCACGGTCAGCTCTGACCGTCATCTTGACATTGGTCCTGCCGTGGTCTGATCAGCGTCATCTTGATTGTTTTAAGAACAGTTAGTCTTCAGTTCCAGGGTTGGTTTGTTCCCATTTCTTTGAGACCAGCTCTTAGAATTGTGGCAGCTTATGTCATGGCTACAGTCTGGTCATCATGTAGTTAACTTCTTCCACCTGGTGGTGGTTTTAGTATCTATAAGACAGCTCACAGGATATAGCTCACAATATTATCTATGGCCCTTAAGGAGGAACTGAAGGTCATTGACTTTGCTTACTGACTAAACTATTATTGTTCTGTCCTGTTTGACCCCTCTTCTTTGCTTCTGCATTTTCTCACTTCTCTGATTAAACTTATTCTTTGGCTAAAGTTTTTCTACAGACAAAAGGCAGGTGGAGGAACGACCACAGAGTCCTGCTCCGTTTCATTTTCGGTTGAATACAGGATAGTTGTAAAGATTTGGGTGGAAATATGACCTTGTTATTGTCTTTAAGGTTTAATGGGATGCATATGGGTATCCAGAAGACAAAGGATAGACTGTGATAATTTTATGTGTTGCCTTTTTAGGCTACAGTCTGAGTTATTCAAATATGAATCTAGGTGTTGCTGTGAAGGTATTTTATGGATGTGATTGAGATCCATAATCAGTTGACTTTAAGTAAGGGAGGTTATCCTTGATATTTTGGGTGGGCCTGATTTACTCAGGTAAAAGGGCATGAGAACAGAGCTGAGGCTTCTTTAAAGAAGAAGAAAGTTTGCCTGTGGAGAGAACTTCAGCTTATGCCTGAGGGTTCCAGCCTGCTCTTCCTGACTGCCTGCCCTGTGGATTTCATTTCTCCTTGAAAAGCAGACCAGATGGAGGTTAGAATGCAGAACTTGTATTGGGTCTATTATTGGGAATAACAGCTATTAAGAAGGACAGGGAGCAAGATTGGACAGCATGTATGAGTCTACCAGACTCACGTTATAACCCTCAGCCTCTCAGGAAAGTTGGAGGCTGAAGAGAATTTGGACAGGAGAATACTTTGAGGTGCTGGATGACACGTAGATGAAAAAGAAGAAAATAAATCAGGCAAAAGAAGAAATGAATTAGAAGGCTGGGTAAGTTTAGGATGACTTAGGGTGACTAAGTAAATTTCTGTACACACACTCTTAGTGTCCTTTTAGAACCTAATTCTTAACAGGAAAAATATTGCCCCAAGGTAGATTGCTTCTTGAGGATCAAAAAAATCATACCCTTTTTATGTATAAAGCAGATGTACATACAGTACATAAACAGATATATGATATATCTGTGGCATTAAAATTTCATGGCAGGAGTAATTTGGAAAATATGTCTTTAAAAGGCTCCTTAAGGGATGGTGATGAAAAAAAGGTTGAGTGGGCTTCCCTGGTGGTGCAGTGGTTGGGAGTCCGCCTGCCAATGCAGGGGACACGGGTTCAAGCCCTGGTCCGGGACGATCCCACATGCCGCAGAGCGACTAGGCCTGTGAGCCAAAACTACTGAGCCTGCACGCCACAACTACTGAAGCCCGCGCGCCTAGAGCCCATGCTCCGCAACAAGAGAAGCCACTGCAATGAGTAAGCCCGCGCAACGCAATGAAGAGCAGCCCCCACTCGCGGTAACTAGAAGAAAGCCCGCGCGCAGCAACAAAGACCCAACGCAGACAAAAATAAATTTAAAAATAAAATATAATAAAAACATTAAAAAAAAAAAAAAGGTTGAGTAACACTTTAGGATGAATTCTTAGTCGTTATGTGCTTTTAAAAAAATCATGGAAATAGTATTGTTGTATTTTCTTACTATAAAAATAATACATTAATGTTTATTAGAAAAATAAACATTATTCCCTGGGTATATAACATTATTCCCTGGGACTTCCCTGGTGGCACAGTGGTTGAGAATCTGCCTGCTAATACAAGGGACACGGGTTCGAGCCCTGGTCTGGGAAGATCCCACATGCTGCGGAGCAACTAAGCCCGTGTGCCACAACTACTGAGCCCCTGAGCCACAACTACTGAGCCCCTGAGCCACAACTACTGAAGCCCACACACCTAGAGCCTGGGCTCTGCAACAAGAGAAGCCACTGCAATGAGAAGCTCACGCACCACAATAAAGAGTAGCCCCCGCTCACCACAACTAGAGGAAGCCTGTGCACAGCAACAAAGACCCAATGCAGCCAAAAATAAATAAAATAAAATAAAAATAAAATAAACATTAAAAGAGATAGCTAAAAACTCCACCATCCAGAGATAACTATTATTATACATTTAGAGATGTGTGTGTGCACACATGCACACTTTTTTCTGTAGATATTTTTACTTTTACTAAGATGGAATTATACAATGATTACCATTTTGTAAATTTTTTCCACTTCGTATTATAGTGAGCTTGCTTTGTAACAAAGATAAATTACAACATAATTTTAATGCCTGAATGATAGTCCATGATATAATATTTTTAACCAATCTCAATTAATAGAGCTTCATGTTACAGCAGTATTTTTTAACAGTAAACATTGTACTGTAAACATTGCTCTGCTGAACATCCTAGACTTGTTTTATTATTGTCGTTTGAAGATAAATTCCTGAGAGGAAGGGTTAAAGTCTATATACTTTGTTTGAAGCATTGATACATGTTGCCAAGCTACATGTATCTTTTCACATCAATGAATAGATTTCCGCCATCCTATTAATGGCTTCATAGTATTCCACTGTATAAGAATATCATAAATGATTTAATAATACAATATTTAAGTTGCTGCCAATTTTTTTCTTTGTTAGTACAAGCTGTAAAAACAATGTAAAAGCTGTCACAGCAATACTGGTCTTGACTGATTATTTTCGCAAGACAAATTCCTGAGTGGAATTGCTGGACCAAGAGTAATCAATTAATGGATATTTATCAATTTCATACTTCTGGGAGTCATGGGGGACAGGAGTTGAGGAAAGCTGCAGTCAAAGGAATGTAGACCTTCATTTTCAAGAAAAAATGGGATTTACATAGCTTTTGGCTCTAAACATCTCTATTTCAATGTATTTGAATATGGAATATTCCCAAGTTTCTTGTGCTGATGAAATAAACGTACTAGAATCCTACTGTATGTTCAAAAAAAAAGAGTAAACAATTAAAACACACACACACAGACCTTCTTAAGGTCCTTAAAATACTGTTCCAGTTCAACCTCCCTTTGAAGGTAATTAGCCATTTTCAAGTCACAGCATTTCTGGCCTCATGGCCAGAAATGTCATGAAGGTATGTCTCTCATAGGATCAGCCTCTAGATCTATCTGAAGTCCACCCACCCCCCTTCATGTTCTGCTTCCCTGTGGGTCATAAGAAGAGGCAAAGGTTTCTTCCACTCTCAACACCTGAGGCCTCTGCAGTTTCCGGTGTTAGCAACAGGTATCAAGATGGAAACCCATAGCTCCTCTCTAGAAAGCAGCTTCCAAAAAATAAACTATGGGAAGTTTTTTTTACTGGTTTCCTGGTCTGATGTTACTCTGGTTTATTTTGTTTATATTTTTAGCTTTGGACTTGCCAGGATGAGAATCTTGTGTTATACATCACCTACTGACACAGATTTTGGGAAATTATTTCTGGCCAAAGTCCTTAACCCTGCTCCCAGAGCACTCACTTGCCTATTTTTTTTTCTGTTACACAGTGAAACCATCAAGGGACATGATATCCAACATATAAGGCACCAGAGTCTTTATAAAATCATAATGAGTCTTCCTGTTATCCAGAAAGGCATGGAAATCGCTCCAACTCATGTCGTTGGAATCTAAAAAAGATTCTGTGGAAACTAATGCTGGATTGTTTGTCTCTTATTTTCGATTTCAGAGTGTCTTTCCCCTCTATTTCCTACTCCTCTCACTCAGAGCTGGTACAAGGGAAGAGAAGTAGGGCTACTAGCTCTGGGCCAGAGGTTTGAATGCCTGGGGCTGGTAGAGAGGAACTGGTGACAGAAGCTGTGTTGGAAGCATCACCTGGTGGAGAAAAACCCTGGTACTCAGAAACATCTCTGCTTCCGAGCAACCAGCCTGGGAGTCAGAAGTGTTACATCAACATTCATTGACTTCAGAACCTCATGTCCCATCCTCTCAGTCTCTCTTCAGTTTAGCTCATCTTATTAAAGAATGAATGTAGGAATCAAAGGTGACTCATAAGTTTCTTTTCATAAGTTTTTAAACTGTGGAAACATACACATAACATAAAATGTACCATCTTAACCATTTTTAAGTGTACAGATCATGGACATGAAGTACATTCACGTTGTGCTCCCAGCATCACCATCCATCCACGGAACTCTTCATCTTGCAAAACTGAAACTCTCTACCCATTAAACACTAACTCTCGTTTCCCCTCCCTGCAACTCATTGGGTTTTTGTTTGTTGTTTTAGTTGGGTCATAGCTGCTTTACAATGTTGTGTTAATTTCAGGTGTACAGCAAAGTGAATCAGTTATACATATACATATACCCACTCTTTTTTAGCTTCTTTTCCTATATAGGTCATTACAGAGTATTGAGTAGAGGTCCCTGTGCTATACAGTAGGTCCTTGTTAGTTATCTGTTGTATTTTATATATAGTAGTGTGTATATGTCAATCCCAATCTTCCAATTTGTCCCTCCCCTCCTCCTTCCCCCCCGGTAACCATAAGTTTATTTTCTACATCTGTAACTCTACTTCTGTTTTGTAGATAAGTTCATTTGTATCCTTCTTTTTTAGATTCCACATATAAACGATAGCATATGATATTTGTCTTTCTCTATCTCACATACTTCACTCAGTATGACAACCTCTAGGTCCGTCCCTGTTGCTGCAAATGGCATTATTTTGTTCTTTTACCCTCAGAATGGGAGAGAATATTTGCAAATGAAGCAACTGACAAAGGATTAATCTCCAAAATTTCAAAACAGCTCATGCAGCTCAATATCAAACAAACAAACAACCCAATCCAAAAATGGGCAGAAGATCTAAATAGCCATTTCTCCAAAGAAGACATACAGGCGGTTAAAAAAGCACATGAAAAGATGCTCAACATCACTAATTATTAGAGAAATGCAAATCGAAACTACAATGAAGTATCACCTCACACCAGTCACAATGGCCATCATCAAAAAGTGACTCATTGGTTTTTGGCCTGAGTGACAGGAGAGATGCTGGTCCCCACCCTTCTCCTTTACTTGTCATTGCCACTCATGTTTTGATGGTGTCCCCTTGGTTTGACCACACTGTACTTCAACGCTTATTTTAACCTCATATTATAAACATTGTTAGTTGCGGTCAGACATGGTGGTTTACTTGGGATAGCCACCTAAATAAAACTCATGGTGATTTTCAGTTTCAGAATTCTCCAGATGCCTACTCCAGGGTGCTGGTGTTTCTAATCCCCCAATGACCAATGTTTAGGGTCAGCTAAAGAGAGCAACTAATCCCTAAATTTACCCCAGAAGTCATGACTTCTGTGGATGTGACTGCAAGGAAGACAAAGGAAATTTGAAATATTAAGGAGTTTGTCACTATTATAATTTCTTTAGAGCTTTCAGGTCGCTGAGTACTTTTATTTTTCATATATGGTCACATTTCGTCACCTCCACAAACCCTGTAAGGTAGTTGTTATTCTCATCCCACTTTTCAGAAATGAAGAAAGTGAGTCTGAAAGAGAACGTGACTTGGCAAAAATCATGCAAATAGTCAAGGTCTCTGTCTCCACTTCTTCCAAAAAGGGAGAAGTTCTTGAAGTTGTAGCAAATCTGAAATGAGTGCTGTAATTACTTCCTTGAAAAATAATAATTCCAAATAAACTAACCCATTGAGTTTTGGCTACTATTTTAATTTGCTTGGGGGAAGTTCAAAGCTAAATTTCTCACTCAGTTTTATTTATTTGGTTCTTTGAATTACTGCCATCTTGAAAACTTGCTTAAATATTCTCATTTCTTCTTACATTGCTTCTTTCTCTTACCATAACCAGGTACATGTCTTCATCTTCATTCCTCTGCATAAATTTAACTGCTTGCTGGTCAGTTATAGAAAACTGATGTTCTTTTTCCTCCTAAATGGTCCTAGTGCCTCTCAGATTCTCTTCAGCTTACCTGCATCTTTCTGTATTTCTGGCACAGAAATAAATAAATGTACCATGTATTAAAGTGGTAAAAATCTCATTCTTGGACTTCCCTGGTGGTGCAATGGTTAAGAATCCGCCTGCCAATGCAGGGGACACGGGTTCAAGCCCTGGTCCGGGAAGATCCCACATGCCGCGGAGCAACTAAGCCCGCGAGCCACAACTACTGAGCCCACGTGCCACAACTACTGAAGCCCGCGCACCTAGAGCCTGTGCTCCGCAACAAGAGAAACCACCGCAATGAGAAGCCCGCATGCCGCAACAAGGAGTAGCCCCCACTCGCCACAACTAGGGAAAGCCTGCGCACAGCAACAAAGACCCAATGCAGCCAAAAATAAATAAATAAATTTTTTAAAAATCTCATTCTGTCATTCTTCCTCTTCAAAGTTTCCTCCAGCCCCCTTCTCTCTCTCTCTCTCTCTTTTTTTTTGACACGCCGTGTGGCACACGGGATCTCTGTTCCCCAAAGTGGGATTGAACCCCTGCCCCCCGCATTGAGAGCCAGAGTCTTAACCACTGGACCATCAGGGAACTCCCTGCATTTATGCTTTTCAGTCTTCAAAAGCTCTTTGACATGTATGATCTTGTCACCAAAGAAGTATTTTGGTACGACTCCCTGCAAATCCCAGCGTGATGTCATAAGCATAAACTTTGCCGTTTTACGTGATACTCTCTATAGATAACTGATCAGCACAAACGGTTTTGTACCTCTCCCCCTCCCCCCCCCAGGCACGGACTGAAACCCCACCAGAGATTAAATTTATGACTTTGCTTTTCTTCAGAGCCCAACACTCAGTCCTCGCCCTGAGATTCCCATTCTTCTCATGTTCCTGGCTCTTTGCTGATTACCTCTTCCTTCCCCTATGATAGAAGCTTTGGAGACAGGAAAAATAGCAGTTTCCTGTTCCGCCTGAACTGTTTATTATGTTTAATTAACTCCTCTATGGTGATTTCTATTTGTATTGGCCAGGATAACATTCATACTTGAAAGCTTAGTTTCCAACGATGGTTATAGTCTATTTCCCAAAGCGGGTCTGGCTTTTGTGATTTACTCCACAAAAAAGACTGTTGCCTCTTCCTGCCCAGGAGGCATCACAGGTGGTGGGCACCACTTGGACATAAAAGACAATTAAGTTCCCACTAGGGAAGTGAAAAGGCAGATCTGTCACTGTCAGTGTCTGTGATGCAGATGTATGGGTGACAAACGAAAAGAGAGAACGGTGGTAGATTAAGTTTCAAAGCATGATAAAAATTTAGGATCTAATACACAAAGAATTATCATGCTTTTAGGGTTTTCTTCACCTGGTGTGAAGTAAGATTTAAAGAAGGGATTGACTGGGCAAGTCCAGAGTTTCTGGTTTTGCTGCTGTATGTCTCTCATACACTTATCCACGTGGAAAATATCCTTCCCCCCCCCCCCCCAAAGTGCCTTCCCGAAAGAGTCTGGTCTTCTGGAAAGTTTTCTTCACTGTGATAACAACCACAGTCGATGGACATCGGGAAGTTAGGTAAATGCCACTTCAACCTTAGGAAAGCATCAAGAACCAGCAAACTGTTAGCACCCCCCATCTCTCTTCTCCAACTGCATCCGCCAGATTCTTCCAGTTGTAAGTACAGAAAGCCCAATTCAAAATGGCTAAAAGAAAAAGGAAAGGAGTTTACTCACTCAACAAGTGAAAGTCCCAGGAAGACACTAGCTGGATTCAGGGGCTCATGTCACTCTCTCCATCTCTCAGTTCTGCTTTGCTCTGTTTTGTCTCCACTCTTAGTTTCTTACATCATGGTGGCAAGATGGCTGCCAGAGGTTGCGATGTTTTAGCCTCTCCTCTCATTAACCCCAGCTGGAAAAGCCCTTCTCTCTCTCAAGAGTTTCAAATTCTAAAAACGTTCTGGAATTGAGTCTGATTTGGACTGACTGGACCATGGTCCCACCTCTGAACTGGCTAGAGAGGGGGGCGTCCATGCTGATTGGCCAGACGTGGATCACATGTCTACCCTTGGAGCCAGCCCTAAATCACCTGGACTGAGAGGAAAGTGAGGGTAGATACTTTAGGAAAGTACCGGTTCCATTACCAAATGGAGGGAGCTTGGATTCCCCACAGGCAAAACAATGAATGTGCGCTGTGATCAAGTCACAGCTGCAGCTGCCTCTATGGAAAAGAAGTTGAATAGTTTGCTTTAACATATGCAACTTTTTTCTAGAACTTCTGAGGCAGATTTTACTCAATCCACCCCGTTAAAATCTCTCCCACTTCTTTCTTGGATGGCTGTGCCCATTTTTGCATGTTTGTAACTCATGTATCATTTCTCACTTGCAAGTACTATTTCTTTCATGTCAGTGGGCAGTGGATCACCAACTCTCCCAGGTTTTAAAATCTTTTATTCTTATGCAAGCTTTAAAGAAAGCTGTACCATAATTTTTGGTGTATGGGTGTGAGTGTTTGGGGGCAAAATTTGATAGAAATGATTTCAAAGTTCAAGGTTAGATACACTGTAGGAATCATTCAAGACTCTGTCAGCCACAGGTACCTACCTGTTCTGGACTTCAGGCCTCAGTCTAGAACATAAAGTTCCAAGGATGCCAAGAAAATGAAATGCTTTATTTTCTCTCCAGTACTCCAGTTTTAATTTGCAAAACATTTTGTGTAATGATGTTTATAAAAGAACCAATTCCAGATTATGTTTCACTTTCTGTGGATTTGTTAAGAGGGAAAGAATCCTTATATTCTGACAACTTATTTTTTTTTAATGTGAACTGGTAAATAAATTAACATTAAAGACTCCAGATTGTGGGTCCAATGTCTCTCTCCCTCCTGACTTTTTTTTTTAATATAAATTTATTTATTTTATTTTTGGCTCTGTTGGGTCTTTGTTGCTGCACATGGGCTTTCTCTAGTTGCGGCGAGCAGGGGCTACTCTTCGTTGCGGTGCGTGGGCTTCTCATTGCGGTGACTTCTCTTGTTGTGGAGCACGGGCTCTAGGTGCGCGGGCTTCAGTAGTTGTGGCACATGGGCTCAGTAGTTGTGGCTCACGGGCTCTAGAGTGCAGGCTCAGTAGTTGTGGCTCGTGGGCTCTAGAGCGCAAGCTCAGTAGCTGTGGCTTGTGGGCTCTAGAGCACAGGCTCAGTAGTTGTGGCGCACAGGCTTAGCTGCTCCACGGCATGTGGGATCTTCCCGGGCCAGGGATTGAACCCGTGTCCCCTGCATTGGCAGGCAGATTCTTAACCACTGTGCCACCAGGGAAGCCTCGTCCTGACTTTCTCGGCTGGTCCTCAGCCTGCAGGTTGCTAAAGACAGCCTGGCTATTCTCCCAGCCCTGTTATCCTTACCTGGGCTCTCTCCAGTATGAGACTGGACCACGTGACAGGCCGAGGAAATGAGCCCAGGGACTGTTGATTTCCATTCTCCTCCGGGAAGCACCCATCTTAGTCCAGGAGGCATCGACTTCCCTCATTCCCGGCATCCAGGAGACTGTAGGGTCCACAGCCCCGCAGAAGGGATTATGAACGAGAAACTGCTAAGTCACATGAGTGACTGTTCTAGAAGGAACAGCAGTGAAAGCATCTCCACTTCATCTGAAGAGTCGGAGCCAGCAGCACCCTAGGGGGCCCCCAGCAGACCTCACAGGGCAGGTTCAAGGCCAAGCCAGTGGTCCCCACCGCTGCCCAAGAAACTTCCCATCTTCAGAACCAGCCTACTTCTGCAGGGAAGAAATGGCCACTATGCATACAGACAGCTGCTACCACAAGCCAGGCTCTGTCCTTTATCTCACCAAATCCATGTGACAACCCTTGGACAGAGGTACTACTCTTTTCATCCCCATTTGACAAAGGAGCAAAGCAAGGTGAGGAACATCCCAGAAGTCCAAGCCCAGTCAGCCCGGAGTCAGCGCTCAGGCTCAGGCGTTTAACCACCATGCTACCTGCCTCAGTGGAGAGAGGGTTTACTGTATTTGGGAAGATACTGGGGTGCTTCCAAATAAGGTTCCCAGCGAAGGAATCCTATATTTAGCAAGGCATTGATTGGGGGTGGGTGAAAGGGAAGTCTCTGGGTTGTGGGATTTTTCAGTCCGTTTGTTTGATGCTTTTTGTTAGCTTAGGAATGTTACCTTTTATGCCCCTATTGTATGCTTTCCCACCGGGGCTCCTGGGAGTCAGCTGTCAGTGTGTTCAGAGTGAGCATCTGGGCTCTTCCATGTGGCTTGGACCCCATTCCTTTTCCCTTCAAGGACACCTGCCTCATAACTAGATTTCTCCAGGTCCCTGTTTCCCCTCATCCCTGGGGACAGGCCATCCTCCTCAGGGACATATACCCGGGACCACCGCTCATACATCTGTCAACACCTTCACCCCAGGTAAAGGCAGATTCTTGGGAGGAGGGGTGGGGCAGAGGGAGTGGGAGAGACATGCTTAAGTCTTGCAGAGGGGTGACTCCAAAAAATATTTCTTTGAAAAGAAAATACTTTATTTAGATGAAAATGCTGGTGTTATGTAACACCTTTCTTTAAAAATAGTTGAAAGAGGGACTTACCTGGTGGCACGGTGGTTAAGACTCCATGCTCCCAATGCAGGGGGCCTAGGTTCGATCCCTGGTCAGGGAACTAGATCCCACAGGCATGCTGCAACTAAGAGTTGTCCTGCCACAACTAAAGAGCCAGCGGGCAGCAACTAAGGAGCACATATACCACAACTAAGGAGGCTGCCTGCCACAACTAAGGCCTGGTGCAACCAAATAAGTAAATAAATAAAATATTTTTTAAAAATTGTTTTAAAAAAGTCATCTACTTCTCTTTTAAAAAAAATAGTGGAAAGAATAATTTTTGAATAAGATCATATGTGCACCAAAATCTCGTATTCCACGTGGCAACTTGCATTTCCTCTGAATGATAACCAATCAATCAAACCTATGTATACCAGCCAATTGGTAAGCAAGTGGCTTTGAGGAAAGTCAGCTTCAAGCAAGGCATCGTTGGGATCTTGAGAGAGCCACAAAGATGTCGAAAAGGAGATTCCTTCAGAGCTTGTAAGTTGGGAAGATAAGACATTGCTGTGGAAAAGTTATCATGCTCAGATTTTCAGATATACTATTTTGAGTTTATTTCAAATGACTGAAGTTTGCCCTCTTTTGAGAAGATTCTGGAGTTATTGTCTACATAAACCTTTACCCTAAATACTGATGTCAGAATTTAAGAATCGTGTGCTTTCAGATTGGGATTGACACATACACACTACTATATATAGAATAGATACCTAATAAGGACCTACTGTATAGCACAGGGAACTCTATTCAATACTTTGTAATGACCTATATGGGAAAATATCTAAAAAAGAGTGATATATGTATATGTATAACAGATTCATTTTGCTGTACACCTGAAACCAACACAACATTGTAAATCAACTATACACCAATAAAATTATAAAAAGAAGAATCATGTGCTTTCAGATGTCGAAAGTTTACAGAAACATTCCCAGATAGCAGCACCAGATGTTACAGTTTTGACTATTACAAACAGACAGCATGCACTTTGGCCAATGCTGACCCCAGCTCACTTTGGAATCCCACTCTACATCTTTTCTGTACATGGTCTAAACTTATGTGTTGAAAGCAGATGTTTGCAACAGGTGGGAGCAGGTGGTTATAATGATAACTAACTTTACAAAGTGGTTAGTGAATGTGGCGAACCTTATCTGCCAGGCTGAGGACACAGTAGCTATGTGACTTGATCTGCATCTTGAAGGATAGGAACGGATGAGAGGTCAGCATCAACACCGGTCCCACGGTGGGAAAGGCTCAAGTTCAGGGGCCAGTTCAAGACCTGCCTGTCTGAGGAGGGATCTCTGATGAGTAATTGTGAGAGGGAAGCTCAGAAGGTGGGAAAGCATCTTGAGTTACCTTCTAAAACTTTGGACCCATGGTAAGGACTCAGTCAGTACCTGCTAATTCATATATCAGTCCAAGGTAGCAGAGTGATATTTAGACTGACTGGAAGAAAATATTTCTTCAAGGTTAGACACAATTTTTCACTTTGGCCAACAGTTATTGAGCACCTATTTTGTGCCAAATATTTTTTCCAGATGCCGGGAATTATGTCAGTGAGTTGGACAAACACTCTGTTCTCATGGAGTTTATATTTTAGTGAGAGTGGCTGAACGACTAAATTAATATTACAATAATTAATATCTAAGCCCGTTGTATTGTCTGAGCAGACATATCCCCTCCTCATCCCCACTTCCATGTTTAAGGGGCCTGTAATGAAGGGCACTGCTGGAGGGAGAGAACCTTCGTTTAAGAATTAAACAGGCATTAAGAGAAATGACCTGGCAGCAGGTAGCTTTGGGTCCAGAGCCTCAAAACTAAGCAGAGAGGAAATGACAAGAAAAGAAAAGAGTAAGAAAGTACCACTAGGAAAGAGTTAGCCTGAAATTGACCAGAGATTAGGGGAAGTGAGGCCCTACAGCACAGCAAAGCTTTCCTCCCTGTTCCAGGTACAGAATGAACCACACAACAAGAATTCGATTAGTGTTAATTACCTAATCCATTTTCTTCATTAGCTTCCTGTCTTTTCCCTAACTCTTTAAGTTTTTGCGCAGCCTAAAAGTTGAGAATTACGTTTTATTTGGCGGACATACTGAGGACTTAAGCCCAGGAGACAGCCTCTCAGATAGCTCTAAGGGACTGTCCCAAAGAGGCAAGAGAGGAGCCAGGACATATAGGAGTTTTTGCAAAAAAAAAACCCCCCAAAACAAGCAGTTGGAACATCAAAAGATTACTGCTAATTAAAGAAACACCGGACATCTCGAGTTAATGAATTTAGCCCACTTCTGTGTATGGGAAGATGCAAGAGTCTGGACTCACTGAAATCATTCCTTTGATATGCACCTTAACTATCTGGGGCCAGTATCCTGCTTTTCTCCATCCTGAGTCCCCTCAGGGTGCACAGTCTGGGGGTGGCTGCAGTGGCTGAAGCCTTGATGGCTGCAATATCCTTTGTTTACTGATTTGCCAGGTGACATTCTCCGTCCACAGAAGCTGACTTTCCTACTTTCCTCGAGCCCTCCTTGACTCTATGACAGTAATTCCATTGCCAGCAAAGGGTTGAACTGGAAGATTCTCCTTGCTCTAATGGAACAGGCAACCAGATTCTCAGGTAGCCACCAGCCTTTGAATATCCTTCTCAACGGCCAAGACCTATTGATGCATCCCAGAGTCTTCTAGTGACTCCGGGGCATGCAAAGAAGAACAGTCATACAGGGGATCTGAAATCACACTGCCAGAGATTCCCTCTTGTAGGCTAATACACATTTGCAACTTCTCATGTGAAGCTGAAAGAAGATCTTGTTGGAAAGTCACATGGATTGATGTGGGTGTGACTCACCAATAGAGGGGAACGTGGGAGTGTTATGGTTAATGGGACACATCAATTCCTTTTCAGTAATTTCTTTACCTTTCTCCTTTGTCTTTTGCAAATGGATGGCCAACAGGTTCTAAAAAAATGCTGAGCCCTTCCAATTTCCACCTCTGGCTACATTTTATCTAACTTTAATTAAAGCATCAGAAAACAGGAGTTGGAATGTCCATGACACACTTCCTGATCTGTACAAACCTCATACTAAATTTGTTATTCACAGGCAGCTTCTTACTCAGGGGCAGATGAGGGGGAGCAGGGGGGCAGGAGAAGAAAGGGGAGAAGGAAGGACAACGCCTCTTGAAATAAATTCAGACAATTAAAATTCCACCACATGGGCACCAACATCAGGAAAGATTTCAATGGAAGAAATAATCTTGGCCTAAGAAACCTTGACACAGAGCCTCTGACATCAAGGTTTCTGGAAAAACTCAGCCAGGAAAAGTTTTGTATATGGCATCACTGCTTTTGGCAGAGAACTCGAAAATTGAAATGAAATGTACAGGCAGGCAACTTCTAAGCAATTTCAAGTAAGTACAGTCATAATTCATCTTTAGTCAAACAATGTGAGATTTTAATAAGAGCAACAGGAAAAGTTCTAGAAGGAAAGAACACTTCTGATTTCCATTGTTCTGCAAACACTCCCTCCCAAGCAGTGATTTATTTCCCCCCCACACACACCCCCAGTTACTAAGTGGGAGTCTGGTTTCTGGAACAGGAGAAAAGGTAAACCATATTCTTTTATTCCAGTAGAGAAGGGTGATTATTTAATTCTTACATAATTCTAGGCAGATGATATGCACAGTGCAGTTGTTTATGTGATTTTGCAGAATTTGTGCTTTCTTAGCCTCCCACCCAAGTAGCTGGAAAACATCTACATGGGGAGCCAATGATCATGGGGGCCTCAGCTCTTTTTTTGGCTTTGAGATGGTGCACTGTGCAAAGTATCTAACCTCCTTCTGTTTCATCTGCAAGATGGGATGGGGCTGGTCCTTCCGAGAAACTATTTATACAAGCCTCAGTGTTGCTCTCAAGGTATATAAAGTGTTTCTAAACTGCCATGTCATCCACAGAAATTTTGTTACATGCACAATAATAACAACCATTATCTTGAGCATCTACAAGTCCTGATTGTGACCCAAACTTGAATAGACTCATCACTTAGTGTTTATTTAGACTTCTCCCACTCTTAAAAGTTCTAGAACTCTATACTAGAATAGATATAGGACCCCAAATACCAGTGTTTTGGGTGAACAATGAAGCTTAGGGGGGAAAATGGTATAGAACAAGGTTTTTTGCTTTTCTAAAATTTTATTTTGAATAATGATAGACTCATAAGAAGTTATAAAAATGGTGCAGAGAGGTCCCTTGCCCCCTGCACCCAGCTCCCCCCCCAACCAGTATCCCCCAGTTGTAACATCTTATATAACTATAGCACATTATCAAAACCAGGAAATTGACATTGGCACAATACCATTCATTAGATACTATTAACTGGATTCAGACTTTACTGGGATTAGAACCCGTTTTTAAAACAATGTGGACACAGCTAGTGGTAACCTGAGTCATTTGCATGAGATTTATTCTTGGAGGTAACTTGATATAGGGAATTTGAGTTTGCTGTCATCAGACCCAGATACTATGGGCAACTTATTTGTCACTGAGCCTCAGTTTGTTCACCTGTAAAATAGGAATAATAATACCACCCAAGTAAGTTGTCATGAGGAAATACCTCCAGTCCAATGAAAGTGGCATCTATAATACTAGGAACTCCAAATATAATAGAGTCTTTGGTTCCCTCATGAGACCTGACACTTCAGCGCCCAGGATTCTGTAGGAGTCCCAGGTGCTCTCCCAATAATAACCTGGTTTTCGATTATTCTTGTTATCATTATTATTTTGCTCAGGCTAGTGCTGTCTCTTATAATCAACATCCCTGACAAAGGCACATCCTCAAAAGATATGAAGTGAGAAGTTTCAACTCTGGGTTGGGCTTAATGTCACTTCTCTTAGAAGCAGCCCCCTACCCCAAGAAAGTGATTTGAAAATTTTGGGTCCGCCCTGCTCCAAAAGCCATCCTCCACCAAGCAAGCTAGCTGGCTTGGCCTCTTTGTGCTCCTGGGGGCAGGAACCCAAGCTGGACTTGAGGGCGGACTGACCCGGATGGTCCTCTCTATGCTCCCCTCCCCTGGCTCTGATGTGGACCCTGGAATTACCCTAAGGCTTTGACGCTGGAAGTCAGAGGAGGAGGCATCAGGCAGTCCCTAATTGGGGGTCTTCTTTTCCACCTTCCCGACTACCTGCCACCCTGTACAGGTGCCCAGTTTGCACTAATGGCAGCCTTGGTCCTGAGGGTGCCGGTAACACCCACAGGGGCTTCCCCTCCTCCTGGTTTTATTGTGTCTCACAATGACTTGTCTCTAATAAGCCCACTGGGCAAGCGCCATCCTTCATTCTCTTTTTGGTACAGTGCCTGCCATACCCTAATGCCCAATTATAAAAATACAATAATAACCCTCCTCTGGCCTACCGTTCTGGAGGCAGCACGGGGCCGCTAGTGAGCCTAGAGGATTTCCCCAGATCGGGGGTCCCGGGCAGAGGTCCCAGGGTCCCTGCAGTGCTGGTTGGGAGATGGGGTGGAGAGAGTCAGGGGGACGTGAGGGTTATATGGAGGAAGGTACACAGACAAGAGGGAGTTAAAGAATGGAAGTTGGTGGGTGGGTACCTCAGCTTCAAGGAAGCCTGAGGTTCTCGCGGAGAGCTTCAACCCTGGGGCCAGGATGATTGTCTTATTCGAACCTTGGCTCTGTCACCCACCAGCTACTTGCTAAGGACAAATTCCTTAACCCTCCCTAGCTTCGATTTTCTCCTCTGTAAATGGGGAGAGCAATACCTATCTCTGAGTTCCCATATTATGAAGACAAAAGTGGGAAATAACAAGTACTTAGGGCCTCAATAAGTGTAAATTTCCTCCCCACCATAACCTTCTAGAAACATCCAAGCCCGACACAACCTGGAGATGTTCGCCTGTCAACACTCAGGCGCTGACGGCCGCCTGCGTACGGTGTACCCGGGCTGGGGGATTCTGTTCCCGCCGACCTTCGGCGTTGGGTGTCAGATCTCCCCTGGGGTTCCTGGGTGGCTCGGGACAGAAAGAGCTGCAGGACGCCGCGCTCCTGCGCAAACCGAGCGGGGTCGCACAGGGAGACCCCAGGACCTCCTGAGGGCCGTCAGCTAACCTGGGGCGAGGGTTTCGGCCTGAAAGGCAGCTACTGTCTTTCCCAAGAGGCGGGGTAGGGGGGCGGCGGGGCGGTCTGGACGCCAGGGTCGCGTTCACTGCTCCCGGGGGACCGGGGGGCGAGCGGGGCGGACCCGAGGGGGTGGCCGCTCGGGCGGGCGGGGCACGTGGGCGCGCGGCCGCCAGGTGGCACCACGGCCCGGGGCCTGGGCGCCGCCGCGGGCGGGGCGCGAAGGGGTTAAAGAGGCGGCGGAGGCGCGGCGGCGGCTCTTCGGGGAAACCCACCGGGGCGCGCGGAGGCGGGAGCGGCCGTGGGCTGCGGGGCCCGGCGCCGCGCCGGGCGGGGGCGCGGCCAATCGGGCGGCGGGCCCGGCGCGCGCGGAGCCAGGCGATATGGAGGGAGGCGCGGCGGCCGGCTGCCCCTGACGCGCCGCTCCGAGCCGGTGGTCGGCCAGCCCGCGCCGCCCGGGGCCCTGCGGCGCGGAGATGAGCAGGTCGGCGGCGCTCCTGCTCTGCCTGCTGGGCTGCAACGTCTGGAAGGCGGTGACCAAGACGCTGCGGGAACCCGGCGCCGGAGCCCAAGGTCGGTGCGCGGCGGCGGGCTTTGTGTCGGCCGCGGGCCTGCGGCAGAGGCGGCGGCGGCGGGGCTCTGGGGCCGCATTGTGTTGCCGCGGCCGCCCGAGCCCGAGCCGCCGCCACCGGGCCTGCAGCCCCAGCGCCGCGCTCCCGAGGGGGCGGCGCCGCCCGGGGGCGCCGAGATACCCGGGCAGACGCTCCCGGGGGGCCGCGGGCCGCCGGGGTGCGGGTGGCATCAGCTGTTGCCGCCTCGCGTGGCCGGTTTGGATGCATCCGAAGGTCCTTTATGCGCGCCGCGGACACGCGGCTCCATCTCCTCCTTCGCCCGGGCGAAAACGGCAGCCTCCGGGTCGCCATCGCTCGCTTCCCACCTCGGGGCTCGGTTCTCGAAGCCCGATCGCGAAGGCTACGCTCGGCCCTTTTGTTGCGGCGGCCGAGGGGGTGGCCGCCGCCCCTGGGGTGCCCCCTGCTCCCCGGGACCCCAAGGTCCGCGGCCGCTGCCAGCCTCCAGCCTGCCGCAGTTTGGGAAAGTTTCGGGGTCTCCTCCCCCTCCCGATCCGACGTCTTTAACAGGCCCTAAGGGCTCTGCTCGGCGGCCCAGGAATCATCCCCGGAAGGGGAGAAAGAATTGGAACTGGGAGGCCCTAATCAATTTTAAAAAAAAAATCATTTCCACGGCTGTGTGTCTCCAGCTCAAGGCTTTTGTCTAATCTTTGGCCTCTGCAAATATGCTTTCCAGCCCTGGGAGCAATGTGCTCGCCTCTGAGAATGGCCACGAGCCTGTCTTTTGTTTTCAAAATAAGAATTTATTTGGAGGGGAAGCCCGAAGCTTCCTTTGCACGGGTTTGTGCGGTCTAAATCGAGTGCTTCTCTGTTGCCTGGCTTTTCGAAAGGGTGAGTGAGGCCGCTGTAGATGAACATCTGGCGTTCACACAGGACACCAATGCCGGGCCTCGCTGGGCCTCTCTGGTCTCCCGGGAGGGCTTCCCTGCAGCCCCGGAGACCCTCACCCGCACCCCGACCCCCAGACTCCTTGCCCGCGTCCTTTCCTCGAGGAAAGGTGTGTGTTCTGTGAAGTCCGCCCAGCAGACGGAATGCACGGGGAGCGCTCCCTCCCAGCTCGCTCCATCCTCTTGCTAGGACCCTGCCTTACGCCCTTTTCCATATGCTCGCCCTCTTTCCTTATGGCAAATATTCAGAGCCCAGAGCCCGGCAGTGCCTGGGAGCAGAGAACCCTGGTGGTTTTCCACCTCTCATGTTGAGACAGGGAAGGGAGTTTCTACCCACAGTCGGTTGGGTTTGGTTTGTTACCTACATGTTGAATTCAAGGTTTTCATATTCATCGCTTGCTGTATCATTTGCTGGCGTCTCTTTCATGCATCGCTTTTTCTATAGCTGTGATGGAACAAGACCATTCTGAATTGTGTATAAATTTAGTAAAGTATATTACGGAAAGGGGAACATTGGCAAGGTGCAGAAAAGACTGTCTCTTCATGTAGGAAATGAATGTTTAGGACATTTAGCTCATCAGTGTTGAATTGTAGCCTCTTTCATTAATCCCCTACTGCTCTTTGAATCAGCTGTTTCAATGAATATGATATTTGTGTTTCAACAAGGCCATTAATTCCAAAGAATGGGTGGAATTTTTTGTTTTGCACTTGGAATAGGGATATGGAAACATTAAGTTTGTGCACTTATAAAATAGGGGAAGGCATAGCCTTAACTGGAACAAAAAAGTCATGAAAAAAAACCTATTAGGTCTAGGTCAGACGCCACATTCTGCAGAGAGCTTGCTGCTAAATATCTTATCTGGTAACTAAAGTCTCAGAAATGGAATATTCTGTGCAGTGAGTGAGAAAAAGTCAACCTGTGAGATATTTATGCACAGCTAGGAGTACCTTAGTATATTGTGTGTTTGGAGTGGGAGATCAAGTATCGTGGAATATTTTTCCCCAGGATTACTTCCTTGATTGGGTAGGATGGCTTTCTAAAGAGCTGAGCCCAGGAGCTCTGCCAGAACTCAGGGTCTCACTACCTGGCATCTGGATTTTGAACTAGTACCGTGTTTTCAGGGAATGGACAATTGCTCCTTTGACGTTAGAAGGTCGCCTTCACCCCACTGAGTTCTTCCAACCATTTTGACACTTATCTTGTAACATAGTTTTAAAATTCATGTCTTCTCTGCTCTCGGGGATCACATACACAATGAAAACAAATGCTATCTCTGATTTCACTTTGCATTTTCCGCAGCAGGTTGTAGAGGGTTTTGCACAGAGCTGGTGCTCAGGCTGTGTTGAAAGAAAGAGTAAAGGATTGAAGACAGCTAGTGCATATACTAAAGGGCGCCATGCATACATTTTAAGAAAAAAACTTCATGCTTACCTGCCCGAAAACCTAATTTGTAAGAGTTTTGCTTTTATTGTAGAAACTGTTCCATGAATCGTACTTGTTTTTTTTTTTTTGGCTGCGCAGCTTGTGGTATCTTAGTTCCCTGACCAGGGATCAAACCCATGCCCCCTGCAGTGGTAGTGTGGAGTCCTAACCACTGGACCGCCAGGGAAGTCTCTATGAATCATACTTTGAACATGCATTGTGCTCACATAGATGTTATGCAACAACCAAATTTAGATTAGGAAAAACTACTTAGATACCTCAAACACGCAAATCATAGGCCAGAGCACCTCAATTAGATTCCTAGGCCTAAATGACACCTTCCTTTTTAAATGAATCTTTGTTATGTCAGAGGAAACGAACATCTGCAAAATTTCTCGGCATCACTTTGCTCTTTATATATTCAAGATAAAATTTAAAGTTTGGCTCTTCCCACTGTAGCTGCTTTGAATCAGCAAAGGGATTTCAAAGGCAACAGTTAGCTATCACCATGAGGCTTGGCTTTGCTGGTCATGAATTTGAACCAGCTCCAGCATATGATTGCGTGTTTTTAATGAAGTGTTTTCATTCGAGTTGCCCTAAAGTGGTCACAGTATCTAATTTTTTTTCTGGGAATTTTATAGAAACCGTTATTCACAAGTATCTACTAATTCTGACTTTCTCCACCTCTTACACAACTGTGCGCTAAGACCAGCTTGATAGAAGGGGCCCCTACTTAAAGAGTGGTAAGCTGTGCAGACGTGCTCTATGAGGTGTATTCTTGAACCCCAGGGCTCTCTTTATGTGCCAGAAGAAAGGTCAGAGCTAGGTTGCTGCTCATTGTCTAACAGTAAAGTATTTTGCAATGATGTGCTATTTTTTTGTTCCTCTCAGAATAGCTACAATCTATCATAACATTTGAGGTGTATGGCTGGCTGTCTCTCTTCTCTGCAAAAGGTCTATTCCTGGCCAAATTCAAATTTCGGTTTTTAGAACATCGTGATCGGTTGAAAGACCAGGAAGGGATGTAAGCTATCAGGAGGACCATCCAACGAGCATGACTTATGCTGACAGTATATTAAGAGCATAACATCTAAATAAAACTCATGGGCTCACATCCTGGGAAACTGCAGGACTTGAACTTGCCAAGACCTCTGGACTTCCTTGCACGCCAGGTGTGGGAATTCTATGCAGAAGCAACAGCAATGTCTAGGGAATTTCTGGCAAAGTCTTTGAGATGAGTTTAAAAATTATTTTTGTATCCTGTTTGTACTTGTCCTGTAATACTTGGTAACTTACAGCTTATTAGCTTAGAAATCTAACCAAAAGAAAGAAAATATTGCATGGATTTCCGAACTAATAGCTTGCAAATGGAGGTACTTTCTCAATTTTAATCAAGCCTTCATTTTAAACAAATTACTGATATGTCTGTAAATCTGTTTATTTTCATTATTCTTGGCAAACGCTAATTTAGTAGTTTTATTAAATACTACTTACTAAAAAAGCACACGGAAATAAGTTGGACAGACAACAGACGTGTAGAATACTGTATATTGAAGGAAAAATTGAATATAAAAACATTTCAGAAATCTAGTTGGAAGAATTCGCCCTGTGATAACACATATACATCAATAATGCTTTTATAGTTTGATCAAGTTATAGAGAAATCCTGTAAACAAGTCGTTTTCACTTATTTCACCAAATATAACTTCTGGACCTTTAAAGACCACAGTCCTGGCTAAATTATTCAGTTCCAGCAAAAACGGAAGTGAATGTATTTTAAAAGTACTTTTTAAATTAAGCATCAGCACCCTAAATAGACCAATTCATTCTAAGAAGTAATCGTTCTTAAAAATTCTATATTGTGACCCAGTGGTATGCCCTACATTCAGAAAACCATTACGTACTTTTGTAAAGTCAAACTTGTAAATAGGCAACATTTAAGGCAATTAACCACTTTAGAAATGGTTTCATAATGAGTTCCCTTAAAATAAACAGTTGATTCTGCGTATTTAAGGCGACTCCACCTTCCTCCCATCAAGCCTCTGTTTGCCAGCTCCTCTTCCTCCCGGATTAAAGTGAGGCTGCAAACACTTGCCCATTTTTCTTTCATTTACCCCTTGCAGGATCTATTAGCCCATAGAGGTCCCAGTAATTAAACCCTATTACGTGGATGACTCCAACTTTTCTCTCTCTTGCCTTGACCTGGTGTCGTAGCTCTAGTTCCTTCTGTCCAACAAGCTACTGGACGTCTCCATTCAGTGCACGAAGCTGACCTCAAACTCCTCAGCTGCCAGCCTCCTTCTCCAATCCAGCTTACCTTAAGTTCTCTATTAACTGGACTCAAAATCTGGGTGTCCCCTTAGATCCTTTCTCTACCTTATAATCCATACAGTTGGTAATTGTAAGGGTGCATATATAGAGCACATTTATGTAGATGTCTTTACGCATCCAGGTAGATGCATTTATATAGTATCAGAAGGCGCTTCTTGGTCAAGTTTATACTTCTTGTTCTGCAGATGAGGAAACCCAGGCCCAAAGAAGTGAGGGGACCTCAGATAATGGTGTTCTCTAGCCGCACAGACCCTGTGGAAGGTAGAGTCATGGCCCCCAAAGATGTCCATGTCCTAATCTCTGGAACCAGAGAATACAGTAGTGCTTTACATGAGAAGAGGGACTTTGCAGAGCTAATCAAGTTAAGGATCTTCAGATGGGAAGATTATTCGGGATTATAAAAGGGAGGCAGAGGGTCAGAGCCAGAGACGATGAAGATGTTTCACTGCTGGCCATGAAGACAGTGCCAAGGAATGCAGGCGGCCTCTGGACGCTGCAAAAGGCGAGGAAATGGATTACTCCCCTAGGGCTTCCAGAAGGAATGCTGCCTTGCCAACATCTTCACTTTAGCTCCGTGATGCTGATTTGGGGCTTCTGACCTCCAGAACTATAGGATAGTAAATTCATGTTATTTTAAGCCACTGAGTTGTGGTACTTTGCTGTGGTAGCAGTAGGAAACCAATACAGACACTGACCCCCTAGGACTGTGAGAGGAGATGCACCCATACAGCCAGGGTAATGGTACAGCTTGGACCACTTTGGGGGACCAAGCTGCTGAAGATAACATTTGGAGGCTTTTTGCATCTGTTTAACAAAATTCTGCCTAATTGGAACCCTGTTGGGGGCCCTTGGGGAAAGCCTTAAGGGCCTTCCCACCATCACCACCAAAATAACTATTTTTTTTTCCAGAGGAGCTCAGTGGGCTGTGAATTTTATTTGTAAGCAAGGTGCATCCAATTATCGGTGTTCCTGCTAGCGCTGGGATTACTCACACCTGCAGGGAGAAGCGGTAGCCTCTTTTAGAAATTTGGCTTCCTTTTAAACTTGGCTCTAATCTTTGTCGAAACATACCTATCGGTAACTAAATGAGGTAAAAGAAAGTTACGACTGAATGTCACCATCGGCCCCCGAAGCCATCGTATAATAAAATGATAGGGGACCCCTAACGTGGAACGGCCTCCCAGTGTCGTCTCAGAGGCTCAGCACATCCCCTTGATGTTTCTCTGCCTCTCTTGGGCCAGTGAGCCCCACCAGCTCGGGGGCCTGGGACCACGGGAACCATTAAGGTTGACCCCCGCGGGGAAGGGGGATGGGATGAGTTGGGAGATCGGGATTGACATATACATACTACTATATATAAAATGGATAATTAATGAGAACCTAGTGTATAGCTCAGGGAACTCTAATGCTCTGTGGTGACCTAAATGGGAAGGAAATCCAAGAAGAGGGGATATATGTATATGTACAGCTGATTCACTTTGCTGTACAGCAGAAACTAACACAACGTTGTAAAGCAGCTAGACTCCAATAAAATTAATTAAAAAAAAAAAAAAAAGACGCCTCCTGCAGGTGGAGGACAGAGCAGTATGGAAACATCCAAATAATCCTCGACACTGCCCCGATTGCAGAATGCAGGAAGAGGGAGACTGCTTGGTCTCCTGCAGTTGCTATCCCGCTGGGAGCAAAAGACTAACGTTCAGCGTAGCCCAGAGAAGGGAGCCACCACTGCGGGGGTCGCTGGTGACTTGGTGGAGTGATGTGGGGACGGGAGAAGGGGAAGGATAATGAAGTGTCTCCTCCTGAGCAGCAGACCCAAGAATGGACAGAAGCTTGAACCGTCTCGATTTCAGGGCTTTAGCCTAAAGGTAAACAAAGATTGGAGAAAGGGAGAGAATGACTCCCTTATTTGCAGGCCGAAGACCTTGCCTCGTGTTAAGGCTTCATTCTTGCCTTCCCCTCCCATCTCATCAACATTCCTTCACTCATCTCTCTTCATTTTCCCTCCCAGGTACTTGTGCAAAGCAGCGTGTCTTTCTCCCTCTGTTTCAGTCTGTTCTTTCAACCTAGGCTCTCTCCACGTGGCCCTCGTCAAACACCATTTTAATTCATGTTTCTCTCCTGCAGAGACACGTTAACTCTTTTCCCGTTGCCCAAAGTATGGCGTCTAAATTATGACGTCTGGCCTTTCCTCACATGCCTGTTCCAGCTTTAGCTCCGTTCTTCGCCGGGTGAAGATCATCCCCTCCGGCTAGAATGTTCCATCATTGTCCCCTGGGTGATGGTTGTACATCCTCACTTCCCTTCACTCACAGCCATGCTCCCCTTTTCTATTCTTAAAATCCTAAATGGGAAATGTCTACTGCATGAAGACAGTATGCTAAACACTTGTTAGACAGAAACAGGGTGCTGTGGAGGAGACAGTATATTTTGGGGTAAGCTTGATTCTTTAGGGGTGCTTACTTTTTCACATTTTACAACCCAATTGAAGAAGAGATGGAAAAATAAATTAAGAAGGGCATCACCAAGGTACTTTAATGTAATTAGGCAAGAATCTCTTGAGTAACATGAAACCGTTAACAGTTGCATGACTAAAATCCAGCTGTAAGTTGTCTATGATGTTTATTTCTAGAAATTTCGAGGATTTGTCCACAGTAGGCCACAGGAAGTTGTATTTGAGAGAGCACAAGCACACAGAACGTCACTTAGTGTTCCTCAAAGTTGTACGTTAGGTAAGACACGTCATTTTGGTGATCAGATATTGAAGCAGGGACAGCATTGGTTGGACAGTGTTGGTGCTGTAGTGATTTCCAGTATCAGCCGAAGCTCTGAATAACAATTGCAGAAACAATTAGGTAAAACTCACAGTACTTACAAAGGGTGGGGTGGTAAGATGATCAAATGTGGATTTAATATGTTCAAATAGTTTGAGCCCTTAACTGAAGCTTAACTTTATATAAAACATATAAACATACTCAAATATGAGAACTGGCAAGATCTTTTGGGATTGTGGGAAGTAGCCAGTGGTGTTGGAAAAGCTGGCTTAGGAGAAATTAACTTGGAAGTGAGTCCTGAGTTTGTTAAAGATTGGTTTGTTCCTTATTTGTTTTGTTTTGAGCTGTACCCCACAGAGATAGAGAAGCCTGAGTGTAATGAGAAGAGACAACCATGTCCAAGTCAAACGAACGTTTCATTTGCCTAGACTTCTTAGAGCTCAGAATTCGAATAGAAAAATTATTGAATTCATGTTGAAGGAAAGATTTTTAATGTAATTTTGACAGAGCTGAACTAAAGACATAAACGCTTTGATGAAAGCTAGCCTCAATCCATAAGGTGAATCACATTAGTAAGACCTCTGATTTCAAACCAGTAACTAGTAGCAGTCTCATGGATGACTTTATACTGGTTGTAGTCGAGTGTGGTTGTGCTTTGTTTCCTCAGCCCCACAATTAGCGCTTAGATCTCTCCTCTTAAGAGAGAAGGGTCAACAACAAGCATTTGTTAATGGAAATCTGTCTTAACAGAATTAAAGCTCGTGTAACTTGGGTCTCAATATTTTATTATTAACAACATTCTATTTATTTGCCTATTCTTAATTTGTTTGATTATTTATAATTTATAGTTGATTTCTAACAATATTTTATTAATGATTTGGATGAGTACATTGCAGGGATATTGATCATACTTTCTTATGAAATAAAGACTGAAAGGGGGTGTCTTAGTCCATCCAAGCAGCTGTAACAGAATACCGTAGACTGGTTGGCTTATAAACAGCAGCAGTTTATTTCTCACGGTTTGGGAGGCTGGGAAGTCCAAGATCAAGGTGTTTGCAGATGCGCTGCCTGGTGAGAGCCCACTTCTGATTCGTAGATGGCCCTCTTTTTGCTGTGTCCTCACATAGCAGAACAGGTGAGGGAGCTCTCTGAGATCTCTTCTTAATCAGGGCACTAATCCCATTCATGAGGTCCCCACCCTCATGACGTAATCACCTCCCAAAGGCCCCATCTTCAGATACCATCACATTAGGGATTAGGTTTCAACATATGAATTTGCGGGGGACACAGACATTCAGTCTATGGCAGGGGGCTTGCAAGATTGAGATCCAAAACAAAACAAACCAACCTCTCCCCAGGCAGTAACTATGAGTTAAAGATAACAAAATTGCAGAATATAAAGGAAGACTTTTTTTTTTTTAATCAGTGGGGAAAAGACTTAGATCTTCAAGTGACTATAAGATTAGTCAAGTAAAAAGTGAGTAGAAAGTATGACTGGTTATCAAAACTGCCTGGGTATCTTGGGCTGCCTTGAATTTGTGGATTCTAGAAGGCGGATTAGGATATAAGCCTGCCGTGTCATATGCTGGTCTCACCATACTTGGAGGACTGTATTTGGTCCTAGATGCCAGATTTAAGCTTTCTGTTGACCCTCCAGAACACGTTCCAAGGAGAGCTTGAAATCGGGTCGCTTGGCTTCATATGCTGTGGTTTCCATATCATGTGGTCACCTGTCCATAATGTTAGCAAGTGCTGGGCTGGACCAGAGGCCCCTATGTTCACACAGTCCTCCAACAGAACCTTATCCTTATTGGTCATCACAGGCTCAGCCCCGGAATAGCTGAACCAAGTTCATCAGATGGAGGAACTCCAGGCATTTCATTGTTGCTCTTAAAAGCAGAGCAGCTAAGAGGGTAGCCTCAAAGCCTTGTTTGTGAAAGATGGTCCAGTCCCAGAGAGTATTTGGTCTAAAAAAAAATAAAGATACCAGAAGACCTGTTGGGGAACCTCAGATATTTTAAGGGCCATTGCATTTGTTTTCTACGGCTGCCTTCACAGATTACCCCAAATCAGCGACATGAAGCAGCACCACTATTATCCCCCAGTTTCCGTGGGTGGGAAGTGTGGGCACAGCTCAGCTCAGCTGAGTCTCTGCTTAAGGCATCACAAGGCCAAAATCAAAGCATCGGCAGGGCCGTGGTCCTTCTTGGAGGCTCCGGGGAAGAATTTGCTTCCAAACTCAGTCAAGTTGTCGTCAGAATTCAGTTCCTCGCAAACAGAGAGCCGAGGTCCCTGTTTCTTGGCTGGCTGACAGTCGTGAGCCTTTCTTGGTTCCTTGAGGCCACCTGTATCCTTTGTCACCTTGCTCCTTCCACTGCAGCATGTGGAGTCCTGCTCACAGGTCATGTCTCTCTGATTTCTCCTTCTGCCCCGTCTCTCTGCCCACAACCAGAGAAAGTTCTCTGCTTTTAAGGGCTCATGTGATTAGGTTGGGCCCACCAGATAATCGAGGACAGTCTCCCTGTCTTCCAGTCCGTAGCCCTCATCACCTCTGCAGTCCTTTTTGCTGTCAGTGTGACATATTGGAAAGTTCCCGGTGAGGGTGGGGACGGCTTTGGGCATCTCATCCTGCCTGCATCAGCCACAGTGTAAAGATGGGTCATGGCGTCTGCAGTGGATGGGGTGGGTGGGAAGGAGGCAGGTTTCCCGGCCGCTGGAGATGCCGAAGGGAGCCTGGAGGAAGACGACTGAGGGTGTTCTCTCTGAGTCTCAAGAAAGGTCTTGGACGAGAGACTTCTCTCCCTTCCTGCCCTGAGACTGTAGGACCCTAAACTCTGTGGACTAAGCTCTATCTAAACCCTGGAGGCAGCTTATGCAGTGCCAAATTCTATATTTAAAGTGGTCCTGAGTTTTGTTATTTTGAACCTGAGAACCTAGAAGTGACATTCCTTTTGATAACTGAGGTTTACTACATTCTTTGAATGATCAATATTTGCAATCTTTCTTTTATACTTCATGTTAAATCAGTGTAATACTCACAGGCAGTCTCAGCTTCACTCAGACATAAAAAAGTCATCAGGATGATTAGCTAACAGGTACTTGGTGCTGATTACCTGCCAGGCATGATGCTGAGCACTTTGATGGATTATCTTTTTTTAAAAAAATTTTTTTATAATTTATTTTTATTTTTTATTTTTTTATTCTTGGCTGCGTTGGGTCTTCGTTGCTGTGCTAGGGCTTTCTCTAGTTGCGGCGAAGGGGGGCAGCTCTTCGTCGCGGTGCATGGGCTTCTCATTGCGGTGGTTTCTCTTGCGGTAGAGCATGGGCTCTAGGCGTGTGGGCTTCAGTAGTTGTGGCACGCGGGCTCAGTAGTTGTGGTTCGCGGGCTCAGTAGTTGTGGCTCGCGGGCTCTAGAGCACAGGCTCAGTAGTTGTGGCGCACGGGCCTAGTTGCTCCGCGGCATGTGGGATCTTCCCGGACCAGGGCTCGAACCCGTGTCCCCTGCATTGGCAGGTGGATTCTTAACCACTGTGCCAACAGGGAAGTCCCTTGATGGATTATCTTAATTTAATCTGCACATCAGTCCTGCAAGCTGTAAATATCAGTCTCGTTTTATAGAAGAGGAATGTGAGGCACAAAGGAGTTAAACCATTTACCCAAAGTCACACAGTGAATGACACAGTCCACTGTGCAACACTGGGCAGCCTGGCCTTCACCCTCACACTGGGCTGCTTTCTGACATGGAGGATTAAATTAGAATTTCATGCAGTTTTGATCCTCATGGCATTTTACCAGTAATAAGGGGGCTCTGGATGGTCCTGTTCGTTTTTATGGAGAAAGACAAAATACCTGCTGTGTGGTCCCTGTTGGCCTTTGAGCCCTGGAAAGCCACCCTGAACAGACACTTCCAAGCATCTCCTAAGAGCATCTCCTGGGCTTCGTGGTGTATGGGATGCACATGTGTAGCCGCTGTAAGGGGCTCTCACTAGTAACTCTCATGATTTCCTGAGGGAGGACCAGTCAAGCAGGGCGGGAGTTGGGGTTACACCCAGCTGGGCCTGGGAGAATCTTCTGGTTTGTGTTCAGAGCCCATTAGTATTTGAACAACTGTTTATGTAACAAGAGAAACCTGTTAGAACCCAGCAATTGGACAGTCAGGGGTAGGGAAGGATGTCATTATTTTCGAAACAGCCCTTCATGTATGTTTGGATTGCACAGATGCCCTTGTTCTCCTTAGGCATCAACTAGGGGCTTCATTCACTCCAAAGTAGGTGTGAAATACAGTGTTTATTTGATATTTGAACCTACTTGCAAAAGTTTAATCTTTTTCACTCTTGACAAAAAGCTTCTTAGTTCCTCTTTGCTTATATAATGATCCTGAAAATAGAATTTTAAATGATGCCATTATGGGACTATAATAGATTTTTTCCATCTTATTTCGTGAAAACGTTTGGCCGTGAAAAAAATTGAAAGAATTTACAGGGAATACCCCATGCAGGCCACTGAGATTCTACAATTAACATTTTACTATAGTTGCTTTATTACTTATCCATCAATTCATTCACTCTTCTATCCATCCATTAATCCATCTTATTTTTCAATGAAATTTAAAGCACGTATCAGGTATCAGTTCCCTTTCTTCCTAATACTGCAGCATGTGTATCATTAATTAGTGTTCAATATTTGTTTGATTTCTTTCTCATAGGAAAACTTACGTACAAGGAAATACCCAAATCTTAAGTGTTGACCTGTGCATTTGCCTATGCAACCCCAAATCCCATTATGATACGCAATATCATTCCAGAAAGTTCCTTCATGCCCCTCTTAGTAAGTCCCTGCCCCTACCCTTTAGGGGAAACCACTGTTGTGATTTTTTCCACCATAGATTACTTTCTTGCCTGTTTAGAACTTCCTATAAATAGAATCATACGGTATGGACCCTGGCTTCTTTTGTTCACCATAACATTTTTGTCAGATCCATCCATTTATTGCTTGTACCAATGGATTGCTTATTTTTATTGCTGAATAATATTACACTGGAGGAATATTCTGCAGTGTGTTCATCCATTCTTCTATTGAGAAACACACAAGTTGTTTCTGGTTTGTGGCTATTATAAATAGAGTTGCTGGGAACATTTTATACAGTTGTTCTATGGACGTATGTTTTTCATTGCTCTTGGGAAAGTATCTAGGAGCAGAATCGCTGGGTTATAGGATAGGTGAATGTTTAGTTTCAAAGGGAACCACTAGGCTTTTTTCCAAATCGGTTGTGTCTTTCTATACGCCCATCAAAAAAACATGTGAGAGTTTTTGTTGCTCCATACTCTCACCAACACTTGGTAGTGGTAGGCTTTTTAATTTTAGCCGTTTTGGTGGGCAGATTTACATATATTAGACAGATAGATAGATAGATAATAGACGGCTAGATGGTAGGTAGATAGATAAATAGATGATAGATAGATAATAGAAAGACAGACAATATAGTGCATACATTTCATTTTCTAGCTGTAATGGCTTTAGTTTTTGAAGAGTATTGGAGCACTTTTAGAAATCAAAATTAAGGTTTCACCATTATGTTTATGTTTATTTTCAACAGTTTTTAATGTGGACTTTTATTTTTCTTTGATATTTTATTAAAGTCTATCACATGACCAGATTAGCTCCTCAATGAGTATCCCATCTGATTATGTAGAACCAGTTGATAACATATCAACCAGATAAGGCATGGTGCGTGCTCGTGTGTGTGTGTGTGTGTGTGTGTGTGTGTGTGTGTGTGTGTGTGTGTGTCAGGGTAGAGAAGGAATAGAAAAGAAAAAGAAAACAAAAATAACCCTTCCAGAGTCTATTATTTGCATCCTACCAATGCAGAACTAGAGGTTATATAGGGCTGTTTCAGTGCCTGTTCTCCTTTTTAAAAGAAACCTGAACAGGGACGTCCCTGGTGGCACAGTGGTTAAGAATCCACCTGCCAATGCAAGGGACACGGGTACGAGCCCTGGTCCAGGAAGATCCCACATGCCGCGGAGCAACTAAGCCCGTGCGCCACAACTGCTGAGCCTGTGCTCTAGAGCCCGCGAGCCACAACTACTAAGCCTGCGTGCTTCAACTCCTGAAGCCCACATGCCTAGAGCCTGTGCTCCACAACAAGAGAAGCCACTGCAATGAGAAGCCTGTGCCCCACAATGAAGAGTAGGCCCCCTCTCGCCACAACTAGAGAAAGCCCACGCACAGCAATGAAGACCCAATGCAGCCAAAAATAAAATAATTAATTAATTTAAAAAAAAAAAACCTAAACATATATGCCAGTTGGAAGGTGCAAGAGTCGATACACTCCAGCAAGTACCAGGATCTCTTAATGACTAAGCAGCTTCTAGAAGTTACTTGGGACACTTCATTAACCCTTTTGAGTCATGAGTATATTGATTCAATTCCTCATAGTCTAATAGTCTTTTTTAAAGTTAAGATGATAATAAAGTTCTAAACATATCTATTCACAGAAGTCAGATATTTTGAGTCAGAGTTGAGCATACCAAGAGATGACCTGCTGTAAAAAGTGAAATTTCTTGAGATTTAAAATCACCCCTATAGACTGGGTATATCATTTGGAAATTGAGACCAGATAGGATTGTCCCCTTATTTCCTCTGCTTGTGCCATTAACCTATAGAAATGTACATTGGGTGTTGCAGATGCATGTGCATGTCTGCCTGTAAATTTCACAGAACTGAGCCATTCCAGAAATCCTCACTGGGATTCGGGAAAAAGTGGGTGCTTGAGTCAGGTCCTCTTTTTTCAGTTCTGTTTCTTCCCTCATATGGCCTTTCCTAACTTTTAGTCTATTTCAGAGCTGCCTCCTTTTTTTTAGAAGCTGTAGCCATGCTAAGAACAGTGACACCTGTGTACGGTTTCCCTGCTCTATATACTGTTGGTACTTTCAGCGAAGGTACTTTCCCCAAGTCCTTTGCCTGACTTCCTTGGACTTCTACCCAGACAGACAGATTTAGTGGCATAAATAGCCTTTCTGTTGTTTATATTAAAATAGAGATTTTATAAAAGGAAAGGATTTTTTCCGAACTTAGAACATTTTCTTGCTGTGATGCTCACGAGATAGGAGTGTTCAGTCTGACGCCTGAATGTGGACCCTCAGAGCCCTGCATTGGTTTGGTGTTTAATGTGATAGAAAAATCATCCTCTGAGATTTGCTGGTCGCTCTATTATTGTGTCAGTAATTTTTGATATTAAGAAAGTCTGTGATTATTCCGAGTTAGGAAAACAGAATAGCATTAGATCCATATACGTCTGTTATTCTAAATATTGTAATACAAAAGGGCAGTGCTTCTTGAGGATGGCATGAAAGAAGTTACTTGTGTTTCACGTCATTTGATTATTTAAAATATTCCCATCTAATCAGAGGTTGGAGGAGATTGGTTTTTAGATGCCTCCTTTAGAACAAGGTTTTTCACTTTTTGCTCAGCTGATAAGTTTCTTTCTTTGTTACCTACCATCTGCTAGACGTGTTTGTATGTGATAAAGCATATGGGAAAGGGATAGAGAAGTTAATGCAGTCAACTGGTGAGTGTGGAGGACACAGTGTCTGCAGTCTGGTCAAGTTTACAGCCCATCTGCTGGAGCACAGGGAGCCCTTTTAAAATATGGCTCTGCTCTCCAGGCAGAGTACCTGCAGGATTGTCCCAATGTTACTCGTATGGCCATAGCAAAATTAGGTCTCCTTCCTAAGCAACCTCCCTTGGCAGATACTCCTATGGATACATTTTTTCCTTTCCTATAAACTTAAAGACTGCCTAGTGAAATTAAACTCAGAAAGTGATCCTTTTAGCTCACTCACCTCTGGGCAGAGCAGACTGTTAAAATGGCTTTTAATGCACAAGTTGTATTTTCCTTAGAACTGATTCTTGTGCTGTAACTTAGGTTTTTAGTTGAAGTTAAAATTGATAAAAATGCTCCTATTATGAACTTTCTCCCCTACTGTTTGAACCAGTTTTTTGAAACTATCTTGATAAACCTCATTTGCCTTTTTAAATTTAAAGATAGAATCATTGCCTATAATGATGGTTCTTTGAGTGTCTTGATGGAAATCTATTAGATGTCACGTTAAATATTAAACTTATACATTCCAAGTCAATACATGTTAAAATACTATATAAATGCTAAGTAAATATGAGAAAGGAGTTACCAGCTCTTAGACCAGGGCTGTTGTTTATGTGTACTCGTTAGATAACATTTTGTTAATTAGGTGGGGCTATTCCCTGCTCCCATCTTCCCATTTCTAAATTCAGAATCCCTAGGGAGATGTTTACCTTAGAGAATGTTCTGGAAAGATTTGAAGTTAGATGCTTCCTCACCTTATCTTCCTGTTAGCTGCTTCATGGCTGATTAGCCATTCTTTATATACTCTTCCCCTTACCTGTCTACACACCCATCTGTCTGCCCACCCACCTATCCATTCATCCATCCATCCATCCACCCATCCACCCATCCACCCATCCATCCATCAACCCACCTATCTATCCATCTACCCATCTTTATACCCACCCATCTGTTCATCCACCCATCCAACAAAGAGTTTGCTTGCCTTACCTTTCACCACCAAAACATAGATGTAATTATCTTAAATTTATAGGATCCATTAGATTTTCAAGTGCTTTCAGAGCCATTATCTGTTTTGTTCCTCATAATCCTGAGAGGTATTTGGGAGAGAGATTATTCCTTTTTATACATGAAAAGCAATGTGGCTTGCAGTCATGTGCTGGTACAGCGTGGAGGTGGAGGTCCCACCCACACCCTCCTCTGCTCTCCTCTTAGCGTGTCTCTCAGTTGTTCTAGGGATTCACACTCACTGTTTCTGAGATAATTTTCAAAGATAATTAAGACCCAGCCCCTCTTTTCAGGAACTCAAGCTCCCATGAGGGGAAAACATAGATAAGCAAAAAGCGAAGCGTGCAGGGTTGCAGGGGAGGGAATGACTGGCTGGGCTGCCGGAGAGGCTTTCCCAGGGAAGAGGCCTTGGAGCCGGGATTTGAAAGCTAAGAACTAATCCTGTAGAGAAGGTTGGGAGGGAGGCACCCCCAGGGCCACACCCCCATCCCTGTGAATCGTAGCTCTTGGGGGGACATAAGAATAATGACATCACCCGCAACCAAGTCTTCTGAGTTTATTGATAAAGCATTGGAAAAAGAGCTGTTTTTTTTCTTTTGTTGGAAAAAGTATCAGTGGAGTTGCTGAATTTGCTAATAAACTCAGGTCTCATCCCACAGGGCATATTGAGTAGTGGGTGTTATTCTTAAGTCTGTGAATGGGTTGCCACTCCTATCTGTCTTCCTCTCCCCAGTTATTATAAAACCTCTTTTCCCATCTATTCTGCTTGGTTGGTTAATCTTCAACCACATAGTCCAACATCAAAGGCTCTGGCTTTTGCAGCATAACTTTCTGTAACCCGAGCCTCCTACGCTAATCATGTGTAATTTATTTAGAAGGCAGTTACGCGTCTTTGTTCCCCGTCCCCTTTCCTTTTTTTCCCCATTCTTATTCTTGCTTTTTCAGTTGAGTTAAGAGAAAGTATCCACATCACAGCAACCAAAAGGGTACAGAAAGGTCAGCCTCCTTAAAGTCAGTTTCAGCAGCAGCAGGAGGAGACTTTGGTGTTTTTTTGTTGTTGTTTTAAATTTTTTAATTTTATATTGGAGTATAGTTGATTTACAATTTTGTGTTAGTCTCAGGTGTACAGCAAAATGAGTTAGTTATACATATATTTATTCTTTTTCAGATTCTTTTCCCACGTAGGTTATTTCATTTATTTATTTATTGGCTGTGTCAGGTCTTGGTTGCAGCGTGCGGGCTCTTCATTGCGGTGAGGAGGCTTCTCTCTTGTTGTGGCATGCAGGTTCCAGGGCGTGAGGGCTCTGTAGTTGCGGCGCGTGGGCTTTGTTGCCCCTCGGCGTGTGGAATCTTAGTTCCCCGACCAGGGATCGAACCAGCATCCCCTGCGTTGCAAGAAGGATTCTTAACCACCGGACCACCAGGGAAGACCCCATATAGGTTATTACTGAGTACTGAGTAGAGTTCCCTGTGCTATACAGTAGGTCTTTGTTTATTATCTATTTTATATATCGTAGTGTGTACATGTTAATCCCAAGCTCCTAATTTATCCTTCCCTGCTAAGCTTTCCCCTTTGGTAACCATGTTTTCTAAATCTGTGAGTCTGTTTCTGTTTTGTAAATAAGTTCATTTGTATCATTTTTTTAGATTCCTCATATAAGTGATTATGATATTTCTCTTTGTCTGTCTGACTTCACTTAGTATGATATTCTCTTGGTGCATATGTGCAAATGGCATTATTTCATCCTTTTTTATGGTTGAGTAGTATTCCATTGTATATTTGTACCAGATCTTACTTATCCATTCATCCTAAGTGTTGATGGACACTTAGGTTGCGTCCATGTCTTGGCTATTGTAAATAGTGCTGCAGTGAACATTAGGATGCATGTATCTTTTCGAATTACAGTTTTCCCTGGATATATGCCCAGGAGTGGGATTGCAGGATCGTGTGGTAGCTTTATTTTTAGTTTTTTACGGAACATCCATACCGTTCTCCATAGTGGCTGCACCAATTTACATTCCCACCAACAGTGTAGGAGGATTACCTTTTCTCTACACCCTCTCCAGCATTTATTGTTTGTAGACTTTTGGATGGTGGCCATTCTGACCAGTGTGAGGTGATACCTCATTGTAGTTTTGATTTGCATTTCTCTAATAGTTAGTGATGTTGAGCATCTTTTCATGTGCTTTTTGGCCATCTGTATGTCTTCTTTGGAGAAATGTCTATTTAGATCTTCTGCCCATTTTTTTTGATTGGGCTGTTTGCTTTTTTTGTTATTGAGCTGCATGCACTGTTTGTATATTTTGGAGATTAATCCCATTGTTGAAAATAACCACTTATGCCTAGATCTTAGTTTGTATAAGAGTTATTGAATGCGCTATGTTTATCTTTCCAAGTCCAGAAGTGATCGAGATAAAGGAGCTGATGGTAACTATTGTAGTGATGGGGTGGGAGCAATTTAGTTCCCAGAGGAAAAGGCCCCTCTGGTGGTCCTCGTGGGAGCAATGCGGAGACCTGTCAGTGTAGGGAGCGGCTGCTTGGGAATCAGGAGGTCACTTGAATTCCCTCACTTTTGCAGGAATTGAAAGGTAAGGTGCAGAGTGTTGTAAGGAGACCCCGGATTTAAGAGCTGTTCCTTTATTCACTCATTCATTCATGGATATTTATTAAACCCCTCCTACTCTTTGTCAGGCAGTATAAGATAGATTCACGGTCCCCACTCTGCCAGAGTTTACAATACAGTGGCTGCAGTGAGCTCTTCAGTGAGCAGGACCGCTGCTCCAGACGGAGACGTGTGCACTTAGGTCTGTTGTGGACACCTGTGCGTGCAGCCCTGTTCCTTGCTTTTGATGACACCAGTGCTGGCCTCTTCTGTGTGGTTCTAATTACATGTCATCTTTCTGGATAACGGTCTAAGTGACTTCCTAGCTTGCTGTGAAAACACCGGTTTGCTAACGAGTCAATTAACAATTGTCACCAAAGAAAGAAAAGGGAAAAAAATTATATAATCATATCTAAAATTGAACTTGAGAAGCATTTTCTATTTCGCCCCACCCTGTTAGTGTATATAACATAAAAAGTTGACATTACCTTAGACGGTAGCATGAAGCCAAACTACTTTGAAAAATAAAGGCCTAGGGGTCAGAAAGAGAAAAACACATATCGTATATTAATGCATATATGTGGAACCTAGAAAAATGGTACAGCTGAACCGGTTTGCAGGGCAGAAATAGAGACACAGATGTAGAGAACAAACGTATGGACACCAAGGGGGGAAAGTGGCGGGGGGTGGTGGTGGGATGAATTGGGAGATTGGGATTGCCATGTATGCCCTTATATGTATAAAATAGATAACTAATAAGAACCTGCTGTATAAAAAAATAAATAAAATAAAATTCAAAAAATCAAAAAAAAAAAAGGACTATGGGTAAAGAAAAGGAAGACTCTGTTACTTTAGAGAAAATAAATAAATAAATAAAACTGAAAAATGTGATGCAATGAAATGTAATGTAATGAAAGGAGCACTTGATAACTTCCTGAGGTGACGTGCCTGGTCTCCGTATTACCTTTAGGTGTGGAGCGACCAGAAGGAAAGCCAGCCGATTGCTCAGCCGCTCTTGCTCTGCTGACCACTGCTTCCCAAACTCCAGTGTGGATGTGTATCCCTGGCAGGTCTGGTTAAACGTGCATCCTGGTCCAGTGGGTCCGCTGTGGCCCCTAAGATGCTGCAGCTCTTACCATGCTGCCGGTCAGGGGACCACACTTGAAATAGTGAGGCTGTCCGCTGCCAGTCAGTTCCTAATGTGTAGAGACAGACAGAGGCAGAGCCAGGAAGCAATCCGTTTTGTCTGGCTACTCTCATATGCCCTGTTATTCGGCCACTGCGCCTGCCACCAGGTAAACGCGCTGCTACTTTTTCCTTAGATTTTTAACATCTCAGTTTAAAGAAAGCTACCTAGAAAACTCATTCTCACCTTATTCAAAGCCTAGCTTCAAGATAGGTAGTCGATGTAGTCCGCTCGGGTGTTGTGATGGACACAAATGTCTTGGAAGGGACTGCACATCTTTCTCTATGTACGTATTCACTCCCTTAAACGTCCATACAGTTAAAATGTCTATTATGTACTTATTATGTACATAATGAAAACTCCCCATAGCTCCTGGGGATCCTGATTGTGGACTTCGTGTTCGGTTTTCTTTAATCTGCCTTTAGACCATCTCCAGTTGGACTGCGTATGTTTCTGACCTGATGAAAATGATTTCGAGGAGCAGCGGAAGTACCGATATTGGTCTGGTTCCAGTTTGCACTTGATAGTGAACTGCCTTTTCATACTGTTTCTTTTTCTGTGGAGTGTAATTCTTACAAACCGTGAAGATTACACGTTTTTATCCATGTTATGGTAGTGTGGTTTTTTCAGATTGTGCAAATGGCATCTTGAATAAGTCACTCATTGCCGGCTGTTTGGGGCTCGTTTAAAGAAATAATAGTAACAATGACTGTTGATACTCAGAGATGTAGAGTCCCCGATTTCTTTTCCATACTTATTTTAAAAGAGTAACGGCTGACTAGATCTTTGAGTTGTTTTATTCAAAAGACGTGGGTTTTGCACCACACCTAGATAACACAGTAACACAGCTGCCAGCTGCCCCAGCTGTGTTTACTTCGTTGTCCCTGCGTAGAAGGTGGTTCAGGCACTGTCGAGGCAGCAGAATTCCTGGGTGACCTTTTCGTAATTTATCTCCGTGGAGATTCTTGGCTGCCTGAAGAGTCCCAGAGACCTTAGAGGAACCAGCAGAATGACTGATCTGTGTGAGCCTTTGTCTGTCTGGCTTGTGGGGGTTTTATTTTTGTTTTGTGTTTCTAAATGAACGAGGTGGAGTTGCATCCCCTAGTCAATTACCTCTTGAAATGTTCATTTCCTCGCCTCCGGAAGAGGTGCCACTCGCCCAGGTAAAAGCCAGGGTGCTCGGGAGTGGGCTTTAGACCCAGCTGGGCCGAGGCTCGTTCCTACTGTAGGGCATCTGGGGCTGAGGAGGGGGCACAAGGGAAAGGAGTTTAAGAAAAGCTCTCCACTCCCCCCGCCCCATCCTGGCCCACAGCATCCCAGCCTTCAGCCCTGAGCCTTGTGATCAGGGTCTTCCTGCCTGAGGCTCCACCTCTTTATCTCAGCACATCTTGAGGCCTCTCCCACCCAAAGACACACCTGTGAAACGGCACCTCCGTGGCCCTATCATCCCTCAGGCTGTCCACTTCTCACACCCCATTGCCACAGATGCTGCTGTCTGTGCCGTCTCTCCACTGTCACCCCCAAGTCATCCCTTAACCCTCTGCTTTCTCTCTCCTTTGACCCCGGCCTCTCCATCTCCATGACACGCTGTCCGGGCTCCCGTGGCAGTGGCTTCTCCTGGCTCCTCTCCTCCTGCTGGGGCTGCCCTTTCTTAGTCTCCTTCGGGTCCCTCCTTTCCTCCACTTCCCCTTGAGAGGAAGATGTGATCCAGGGCTCCCTCCGTGGACCCCCGGAGCATCCTCTCTCCTCTGGGGCTTCCGTTTCCAGCCGTCTTCCTGATGGACTCTCCAATCTCCGTCCCCTGTCCAGCCTCCCTCCTGAATGCCCACCTGTGCTCTCGCTGTTTGGTGGATGGATGTCTTCAGTCCCGGGAGCCCAGCTCTCGGGCTTTGCCGTGCCTTTGCACCAGCCGCTCCTCCAGGCCAGAATGCTTTTGCCTGACCAACTCATTTTCACTCTTCCTAGAGCATCAGGTGTCATCCCCTTGGGGAGCCATCTCTGGTCCCCCCTTTCCCTCCTTCAGGTCTGTGCACATACCTTTGCTCTTTATTCAACAAATATTGAATATGAATATGAATGCTTCAGTGTTCCAGGCACTGTTCCAGGTGCCGAGGGTTCAGCAGAAAACTCCGTCCTAACACTTGCTGCCCTGTAGCGAGCAGTTGTGTGCGCGTGTCCGCCATCCGTCTGCCCTGGAGGCCAGAGCTGCCCCTCACTCCTCGGGGTCCTCAGTGTTTGCTGAAAGAGCAAATCCGATTATGCTGATTTTTCTCCCTTCTCCTGTCTCCCTTTTCTGCTGGTGTCTTTCCACCATCTCTTGCAGGAGCAAAAACAGGAAATACAACTTCATAATTACAGGATTAGCCAGATAAAATTTCATCACTGTTTCCGCCTTCTACATATAGTTTGTTGAAATTTTGTGTGTGTGTGTGTGATGCAAAGTGTGAGTTGAATGCTTCCTTTGTTTGATAAATTTGCTCAGCTGCAGCCAGCAACAAAAGTTTCCTTTCTGCCTTGTCCTTTGTTCAGAGCTGAAGAACTCAGTTCTTTGAAAGGGAGAGAGGAATATTCTGCTTATATCCTATTCTGGACAGTTCCTATGCCATGAAGACCAAAGTATTTTGTTGGGGAGCAAGCAGAGGGTTTTCAAATGTTTTTATCTTGTAAGACATCCTCTCTTTCTCCTGAAACAAAGCAACGCAAGGCAACAAATAGACTCTTTGTGGGCTATTACTGGTAGAGGTGCCAGGTAAAACACAGGACACTCAATTAAGTGGCATTTCAGTTAAACAATGAATAAATTTTTAGTGTATGTATGTCCAAATATCGCACTGGACGTAATTACAATAAAAAAGTATTTGTCGTTCATCTGAAATTCAAACCAACCAGGCATCCTGCATTTTTATTCACTAAATCTGGCCACCCTTATGACTGGCAGAAGGCAGTTAGTTACTGGGATTCGCCATTTGGGGCTCTTATCTTCAATCACGGTAATGTTTCAGAGGGACATCCTAGGATGTGGTGAAAACCACTGCCTTTGCCAACTTTAAGAACTTTTAGAACACGTCTCAGCCCCAAGCTGGAGGAACAGTGAGAAGGGGGCTCCCTCTTTCCCCGGACGTCCTTCAGCCTGGAGGGTTACAGTGTCGCAGGGTAAGTGGGAAAAATGACATGGCAAATGGCAGCCCAATCTTTATCCCTGGGGTTGCTCAGCTGTTACAGCAGTAGAAGCTGTCTGGTATGTAAGTACATTCAGTTTCGTTCAGCAGTAATTTATTAAACCTTCCACGTGTGAGGCAGAGCAGAGAAAACTGTGCCCACCTGCAAGACGCTCACAGTCTTGTGAGGAACAAAAGCGTTCCCAGTGGGTCTGGACCCTGGGTGGACGTTATAATTACCTGGGAGCATTTTTTAAAAAATTTATTTATTTATATTTATTTTTGGGTGTGTTGGGCCTTCGTTTCTGTGCGAGGGCTTTCTCTAGTTGCGGCGAGCGGGGCCCACTCTTCATCGCGGTGCACGGGCCTCTCACTGTCGTGGTCTCTCTTGTTGCGGAGCACAGGCTCCAGACGCGCAGGCTCAGTAATTGTGGCTCACGGGCCTCGTTGCTCCGCGGCATGTGGGATCTTCCCAGACCAGGGCTCGAACCCGTGTCCCCTGCATTGGCAGGCAGATTCTCAACCACTGCGCCACCAGGGAAGCCCAAATTAGATAAAATTTTAAAGAAATTTTTCCTTCAATAAATTTTTCTTATCCACGTTGCTTGTCTCTATTAGAACCTTTTACAGGAGGAATTCTATCCTACCCCAGATTGGAAACTTATTTTAAATTTGATAAACCTACATATCAGTGCACATTTCCCCATCACTTCTAGGTGTTCTGCCACCTGAAAAATTTGAGATCTACCGGCAGAAGCAAGATTGCAAATTTAAAAGCATTCATTAGACTTTATTTTTATATTTACATTGCAAATACTGAGAGAGTTAAGCTCCACCCCCTTTCTGCATCTCACCCTCTTGTTATTCTGGCTCCATCTCAGCCGTCATCTCTGAGTGATGTTCTCTGCAGGCTCCCCTACGCTCTGTACAGCCTGCATTATGTCACCTGCCGTGTTTTACAGGTAGGCACCCCTCCCGGTCCAAATACACGCCCTATCGGGAGCTGCAGAAATGTTTATCCTAAAGTCACTGACCAGCCTGAAAATCCACTATTGCACGTGCCACCAAGTGCGCAGGTCCGTGCGAGAGGCTGTCGGGGTGGGTCACGAGCCCTAGTCGTTCTCCCCCCGATAGGATCCGGACTCCGAGTGTTTATGCGTCCCCTCTGTGATTTGCTGGTCCCTTTAACAATGGGGTTGAGGACGAAAGCAGGGATGTGCGCTGACATGAGCAGGCGGGTGGGTTCTGCACTTGCAGTTCAGTGCTCAGACTGAGCCCAGTGGTCTACAACACACAGGACCTTATATCACAGCAGAGAGTTCGACTGTGGGCCTTGAGACTGGTGTGTGAGGGGAGCCTTGGAGCCATAAGGAGGCTGGTGACTGTCCCGTGTCCACATCAGCGGCCTCTGTCTTCCCTGGCCTTTGCACATGCACAAGCAACAGCAAAGCCCCTTCCTGCCTCTTCCTGAAAATGAACTCTGAGGACCTAGGAGTCCATACTGATATGAATGAATGAGGGAGGGAGGGAGTGGATGAATGAATGAATGGAGGAAAGACAAATCTCCTCAACAGAAGGATTCTGAATAACTGATGTCCATACTCTGCCCTCCAGGAGAGGGAACATAGCCCCCAGCGCCTTAAGTGTGAGCTGTGCTCAGTGACCTTCCTGTCAAAGAGGATAATGTGGAAAGGGGTCGGGGTAGCTTTATGGGGGAGCAACTTGACAGACAGGCAGGTGATCAAGGCCAACATCAGCAGTAATAAGCCAAGCTGACGGTATGTGCCTTTGACATGATGGGGTGAGAAGGGCACTTTCCCTTCGTGGTCTTCCTCCTCAAACCCATAACCTCAGTCTGAGCATGAGAAAAACATGAGAAAAACCCAAACTAAGGGGCATTCTCCAAAATCCCTGACCAGTACTCCTCAAAAGTGTCAAGGTCATCAAAAGCAAGGAAAGTCCAAGAAATGTCACAGCCAAGAAGAGCCCAAGGAGACAGGATGACTAAATGTGATGACAAATCCTGGATGGGTTCCTGGGTCAGGAAAGGACATCAGGAAAAAACTAAGGAAATCTGAAAAAAGTATAGATCTTACTTAAAAATAGTGTACCGATATTGCTTCATTAATTGTAACAAATGTGCCAATTTAATATAAGATGTTACTAATGGGGGAAACTGGTGAGAGCTATGTGGGAACTCTCTGTACGATCTTCGCAATTTTTCCGTAAATCTAGAACTGTTCTCAAATTGAAAGCTTATTAAAAAATAAAATAATCCCAAGGAGGAAGGTAAATTTTGATGCTAGGGGTAGAAGGGACGAGGTTTTAGAAGGTGATGCTTATTAACTAAAAACACAAGTTTTTATTTATTTATTTATTTATTTATTTATTTATTTATTTATTTTTGGCTGCACTGGGTCTTCGTTGCTGTGCGCGGGCTTTCTCCAGTTGCGGCGAGCGGGGGCTACTCTTGTTGCAGTGCGCGGGCTTCTCATTGTGGTGGCTTCTCTTGTTGCGGAGCACAGGCTCTAGGCACGCGGGCTCAGTAGTTGTGGCTCGTGGGCTCTAGAGCGCAGGCTTAGTAGTTATAGCGCAGGGCCTTAGTTGCTCCGCGGCATGTGGGATCTTCCCAGACCAGGGCTCGAACCCGTGTCCCCTGCACTGACAGGCGGATTCTCAACCACTGCACCACCAGGGAAGCCCAAAACACAAGTTTTATAGGAGAAAATATATGCCATATTCAAATTTGTGGTTCTTAAGACTATCCGAATATATTCTTCACAAATGTCATTGGTCTCCTTTATTTTGGTTTCAGGTAAAATGTACATATAATATTAGGTCTCTACTGTGAATTTATTTATTTATGGACATTAGCAGGTTTAATAAAGGCAAAAAATGTCAAAACAGATTATTAGTCATGACAACAGAAGCAAAAGCAGTACCATAAATAATGACTTTGTTAATTGCACTTTCCTTTATTAATTGGCATTCATTTTAGTCTGACACACACATCATAAGTATTGTTTATTTTTATACCTATTGTGAAAAAGCATACAAAATAGTGACTGAACTGTTCCAGGTCTGAATTAGAACAAGATGAAATTCTGCTTGTGCTTGGAGATATACCAGTTTCAAATAGAGAACCATTAAGATTTCCCTTGTACTAAATTTATTTTTTGAACAGGTGAGATCCAGGCGAGCACTTAGCTTCTATAGCTCTGAAACTGTCATGATCAGATCATATGCATCTGAATCAGACCTCAGGATGAATTCCAAAGTCAGTATTTCAGTGAAGATATTTAATTGGACTGTTTACGTGGTATGTCTGCTAAGAAGAGTGTTTTGTTTGTTACGTAGAAGTTTATTTAAAACCATGAAAAGTGAGCCATAACAATCTTGAAAGAGTGCTTTTTCCTACTGCTAATTAGAGTGCTGTGGGTTTTTTCCCTATTTTCCAAAGGCCTTTGGTATATTTAAACTAAAGATACTCTTTGGATACCCTGTTCAGTTGAAGCCACCAAAGCTACTGTGAACTATAGTTTAGGAATACCAGAAAAGCTTAAGGTTCTGGTGTGAAGCTACAGATAAGATATCGTCTGCTTATATTTCTTCCTTAGGAGTTGATCCTCCAATTATTCCTACTCTGACTCCTTACAACATAGGAATGAATTTTTTTTTGTATAAAGGCAATAAACAAGGTATGGTACATGTATACAATGGAATATTACTCAGCCATAAAAAAGAAAGAAATCATGCCATTTGCAGCAACATGGATGGACCTAGAGATTATCATACTAAATGAAGTAAGACAGAGAGAGACAAATATCATATGATATCACCCATATGTGGAATCTTAAAAAAATGATAAAAATGAACTTATTTAAAAAAACAGACTCACAGACATAGAAAACAAACTTATGGTTACCAAAGGGGAAAGGGGGTGGGGGAGGGATAAATTAGGAGCTTGGGATTAACAGATACACACTACTACATACAAAATAGATAAACAACAAGGACCTACTGTATAACATAGGGAACTATATTCAATATCTTATAATAGCCTATAATAGAAAAGAATCTGAAAAGTATATATATAAAACTGAATCACTTTGCAGAACAGCAGAAATTAACACAACATTGTAAATCAACTATACTTCAATAAAAAATACATACATACATACATAAAACAGATGAATTTCTGAACTCTCAAGAAAAAATACAAATGCCTCAAAAAATGCTAGTACAAATTTTTAGGTACTATAGATATTAGTACTTGAGCTCTTGAATCTTTTTTTAAATTTATTTATTTTGATTTATTTCTTTTTGGCTGTTTTGGGTCTCCATTGCTGTGCGCAGGCTTTCTCTAGTTGTGGCGAGCGGGGGCTACTCTTCGTTGTGGTGCGCGGGCTTATTGTTGTGGAGCACGGGCTCTAGGCACGTGGGCTTCAGTAGTTGTGGCACGTGGGCTCAGTAGTTGTGGTGCGTGGGCTTGGTAGTTGTGGCTCGCAGGCTCTAGAGCGCAGGCTCAGTAGTTGTGACGCACGGTCTTAGTTGCTCCGTGGCCTGTGTGATATTCCCAGACCAGGGCTCGAACCTGTGTCCCCTGCACTGGCAGGCAGATTCTTAACCACTGCACCACCAGGGAAGCCCCAGAGCTCTTGAATTTTAATTGTATTTTTGAAAAATATAAAATCAGTGATGTCATCAGCATATATTTGACTTTGCGTGTTGTGTATTTCAAGTACCAGCCAAAGCTTTGTGCCCAGTGGGGATTAGGAGTGGCTGCTAGAACTGGGAGTATGATGAAAGGGTGTGTTTCTAGAGCTAATTTTTTTGTTTGTTTGCTTTTTGGGTTTTCTTGTTTGTTTAATTTTTTCATTTTTTATTTTTATTTATTTATTTATTGGCCACACCGCGTGGCTTGCGGGATTTTAGTTCCCCGACCAGGTATTGAACCCATGCCCCCGGCAGCGGAAGCGCAGAGTCCTAACCACTGGACCGCCAGGGAAGTCCCTAGGGCTAATTTTTAAAGTTCAGAGGTTGTTTGTTCCCTTTTTTAGATTGTCTGGCTTGCTTGTTTCTTAATCTTTTGCTCTTATAGGAGGTCTGAGGAAGACTTCTTTGGTGTCAACCTACTGGCTCTCATAGACAGGAGATACTTCCAGAACTGCTGGGGAGTCACAAGGTAATATGGTGGAAGGTCCTCTGGTTTTGAGTTAGGAGACCTGGGTCTTTCAGCGTCTGGCTCCTCCTACTTTGCAGTCCTGTGAACTTGAGGAAAGTACTCAGTTTCTGCAGATCTCAGTCTCCGTTTGCAGTGCAGGCCTGACAACGCCTCCCAGCCCACACCAATGTCCTTACATTGCAGGAATGTCCTTATTGGAAACATGTAGCATGGAAACATGCTACAGGGAGCGTTTCTTAGGCAGCAGTGGAGAAGGTTGATGACACACGCCCTGTGCGTGGCATTTACATTTGTGCCAGAAGGAATTAACTGAAAAGCTTTTTTGTTTTGTTTTGTTTTGTTTTTAAGAAACTGCAACCTATTTTATTTTTATTTATTTATTTATGGCTGTGTTGGGTCTTCGTTTTTTTTTGTTTTTTGTTTTCTGTGCAAGGGCTTTCTCCAGTTGCGGCAAGCGGGGGCCACTCTTCATCGCGGTGCACGGGCCTCTCACTGTCGCGGCCTCTCTTGTTGCGGAGCACAGGCTCCAGACGCGCAGGCTCAGTAATTGTGGCTCACGGGCCTAGTTGCTCTGCGGCATGTGGGATCTTCCCAGACCAGGGCTCGAACCCGTGTCCCCTGCATTAGCAGGCAGACTCTCAACCACTGCGCCACCAGGGAAGCCCCTGAAAAGCTTTTGATTGGTGCACTGCTCTTGTTTTGTTATTAGGTGATCTTATTAATAATGACTGGATGAAGTTTTTGTGTGAATCTGTGGCATCTGGCTATCTGTCAGCTCTCTCCCCTGGACTACTACGCAGAAGCTTTTCTGCTTTGTCTCTTTCACGTCCCTTTGCCTACTCTATGGCTCCCAAAGAAATGGCTTTGTGTACCTTTAAAAATAGTAGGGAATCATGATTCTGACAGTGTAGTAAAATAATCCAGTCTGGAATAGACTGAAGCTTACTGTTTATACCAACCATCTCTGAAGGGAAAAATGTTTACCAAGTGAATTAAACTCACAAGGTTCAGCAAGTCGAGCCGCCATGCTTTGTAATCAAGTGCTTATCTTACGTGCATCCTGCAACAGGACTCTTGAGATTGCAAGTAAAAGAAACACAACTCAAGGCTGGCTTAAACAGTAAAGGGCGTATTGGTTTATGAAACTAAAAAGCCCAAAGGCACGGTACTGGCACCGGGCAATCTTGATATGGGCCAGCACCATTCGCTCAGGGTCCGGATTTCTTTTTTCCATCTGCTTTGCTTTCCCTGGTGTCAACTTTATTTTAAGGATCTCTCCTTGAGACCCTCAGATGGCTTCCAGTGGGTCATAGGGCCATATGCACCCCCTTCCCAGCATCCCCGGAAAGAACTCTCCCATCCCTTCTTGTTGGATCTGCTCTGGTCCTGTGACCAGGACACGGTGGCAGAGGGGAACGAGCTGTGCTGACTGGCTCGGTCCAGATCGTGGGTGTTACCTCCGTGGCCACGTGGAGCCCTTAGTGGAGGCTGGGGCCTCTCAGTCCGCATCTGTTCATTATGGCTGGTTGGGCACGACTCCTGTCGATCAACTCTTAGTTATTAGTTCAAGTTAGTATATATATTTTAAACCCATAAACGAAGATCTGTCCAAATACATGTCGTCCTTGTCTTTTCTCATTGCTTTGCAGCCCACCATGGAGAGGCTCTCTTTCTTCCGCATCACTATACCTGAGGGGTTCCTGCCACCTGGGACCATCGGAATCTTGGTCATGGTGACTCATTGCACCAGTGGTTTTGCCAGCGCTCCTTATGTGTTGCATGACCACGGGTGAATTAGTTCAGCTGGGAGCCACGGGTTCTTTGTGTAATTTGCCCTCTCGACAGAGTTGTTTGGAATGTTTTCTAAGGTGATGTGTCCTCTCACAAAGAGCAGCCCGGCGATGAATGTGTGGCTTCCAATCTCGAGCCTCATAATCAGAGGCCAAGTCTGCTGGTGCCCTGGAGTTACTTGCCGTTGCTAGATTCTAGAACTTGGGGTGGAGATGCTTGCCAAGGCCTGAGCTGTTTGGGAAGCCAGTTGCCAAATCCCCGGGGCTAGATAGGGATTGGAGACAAAAATCGGTGGGGAAATCATGGAAGCTGATGAAGGAAAAGTAATGACCTCAACCAAGTAGAAGCCGCCAGACTCCTACAACACTGCAGGGCAGGGAGACCCACGCATGGGCTCATTCTGTTCCTCGGCGGGTAAGGCACAGAAAGAACAAGCTCCAGCAGTTCTTAGGGGCACCCGTGTTCCTGCACTTAGAGGTTTAGATTCCAAGGTACCTGCCAACACTTGTTCAGAATAGCCCAGTTTCTGATGAAAACCAATAGCTGAGTATTTGTTTTTATAAAGATGTTTCTTAAAGGGTACAAAAGCACTGGTAGATTTATGCAGTGTCTACATAGTTATCCTTATCTAGGCTGTTCTGAGGCAAGTTAGGAGATGGAGAGGATGGCCAGCTAGGTCATCTTTGCTATCCTTGCAGCTAGGACCTGGTGAGCACGTAGCCAGGCACTGTTCTGATTTGTTTTTTTTTTTTCCCACGCTGCGTGGCTCTCGGGATCTTAGTTCCCTGACCAGGGATGGAGCCCGCGCCCTCGGCAGTGAAAGCGCGGAGTCCTAACCACTGGACCGCCAGGGAATCCCCAGCCAGGCACTGTTCTGAGCACTGCGGACGCACTGCCTTGTTCCTTCCCTAACACCCCGTGAGGGCAGTGACTGGGAAGGACAGGTCCCTTGCTCCAGGTTACTCGGTGCGCAAGGGGCAAAGCTGGGATTCATCCCAAGTATTCTGGTCCCCGTACTATACTATCCCCTACTGATTTGATCTCAGTTAATTTTTTTTAAGGGAATGCTTTGTCTGAAGCCTGGAGTATATATTGATTTATGATGGGTACTTGAGGGAAGAGAGAGATGGTTAATCATTTCACATACATTGTTGCCACATTTTAGTGGCAAAAAAACCACCATGTGTGGCTGTGACCTCCTGACCCAAAAAAAGGGTAGTAGGAAGCTCTCACTCCCAGTTGAAGCAGCCAATTGAGACTTATTTTTAACTACTTACTGAGTCTGCATCGACAAACCCACTGTGAATGAAATTGTGGGTTACAGGGCTGGGGCGGGCGGCAGGGAGGAGATAAGTGAGTTCAGTTGACTCTTGTATGGATTATTAATAGAACATAACATAGAAGGATCTAAACTTGCTCAACAGATGAATTAGAGGGTAATTAGCTGCCATGGATAATGATTCTTTTTCTGCACAGTTCATCATAAATTTCTTGTGCATCCTTATTTAGATTGGGCTTTGCCCTAGATATGTTTCATCTCTACTAGGTTGAACTCAGAAGTGTAGTTTACAAGTAGGAGTCTGAAGTGATGATTGTTGACAAAGGAACAGGAGAAGCTAGAATGGTGGGACGGAACAGAGCGATTTCTCTTGACCACTTATGACTCACCCTCACCCAGGTCAGAGTCCAATGGCATTTACCTGCCAGTGACCCCACTCAGCATCTTCCCCTGTCATTCACTTCCTGGCCTGATTGGGCTTGGAGGCCATGCCCGGCCAGGAGTGAAGATGAGGGTGTAATTTGGAGAAGAGAAGAAGAAATGGGTACACATTCTGGGATTCAGCCAGTCATACAGCGTAATTCTACTCGAGGGCTCCCACACAACACAGTAAGCTTTTGGAAATCCTGAGTTCCAGCAGAACATGAAAAACCCTGCCATAGACGAGAAGTGTTTGCTTGGGGTACACAGCGCTGGCGGCAGAAAGGCCTGGAAATGGGGCAAGGGAAGGTGGAACTGAGCCGGTCCTGGAAGGCTGGAAGAGTTTGGACAGACAGAGCACAGAGGAAAGGCCAAGGGGAGGGCTGGAGCCAAGGCCCAGCCACACCAGGGACAGTCAGGGAACCCGAAATGGAGGAGGGGAAGGGGAGTGCCTCGAGAGGGCGCAGGGATGAGGCTGGTGGGCCAGAGTCTGCAGGGTCCGCGAGCCACGGAAATCAGCTTAGACTCAATGCCGAAGACCAGTTAACTGCTGCGGGGTCTTAAGCAGAAAGGTGATCTGGTGAGAGCTCTTGAAATAATTAAGAGGCATTTTACCTTATAAAGCAGACAGTCGTCCTCCTTTTACCTGGTGGTGGATTGGGGTGTCATAAGCACTGCAAGCTTGCCAGATTCACCCACATGGAACACATAACTGGTGCCTGTGTCTGGCCGATGCGTGGCCAGCTGGCCCCTAGTCCACTGCGCGGTGCTGCCCTGGGAGCTTCTGGAGAGAATTTCAATCTCAAACTGTTATCACCAGTTGAACTGACTTTAGTTAAACATTACATAAGCCATGTAAATGCACAGAGAAAGTTATCTTATCTTAAAACAAAGTTGAAGTTTTGGGAAGATTCAGTAAAGGCCAGCCACTGCAAAAAAAAGGTTTGGGTTATAACAACCATAAAAAAGATCAGAAGGGGCGCTGTCATTAAAAGCTAGAAGGATTTTGGAGCAGGTTGCTTCTCAAGGGTCTTTAAGAGTTCTCTCTCCACTTAAAGAGAAACTGGAAACTGTAGACAGTGCTTTATGGGTATAGATTTTGCAGGAAAGGGACCTGGCACTCCACTAGCTCTCAGGGAAGGAAGGAGGGAGTAGAGATCGTATCTTATTATTTGGTTCGAACCAGTTTATTCCTTTTAGATATTGATCATTAGACAGCTGTGTTACGTGATGGCGCCTCCAGCTTTTCCCAGGTCTTGTCATTTCCGCTGCTTTTCTGTTTTGCTCCGAGCCCTGGGCTGTGGGGACCAGTGCTGGGTGGACGGCATCAGGGCAGATGTTTTCACTCAGAGAGTGATCAGAAGCGTAAAGGCCTTTATTTAGTTGGCGTTGGTCTGCCTGTGATTTGTTATTAGATCCATGAGTAAATCGTGGTTCCTCCCCCGACAGCAAGGATATGGATGGGCTGATTTGTTTGTTTCTTTTTTGTTCTTTATTGTGGACTCTTTTTTTTTTTTTTTCCCCCTCGCCCTCACCTCTAAGGCTTTAGTAGACACTGGTGGTGAAGCAGATTTTAAGATTGTCGATAGGAAACCTCTTAACCATTCCTTGGGTAGATGTGTGTAATGTGAGTCAAACAACCACTGAATACAAACAGTCAGTCTCAGCTGGGGGTGCATGGTAGATGGATAGCACATGAGGCTGGAGGTCGACTGGGGTTAATGCCACCAGAGGTGCTTTAGTGCAATGCAGGGATTGCCGATTGCCAGCAGACAGTGATTAAAACTTGGAGCATTAACAGTATGTTATGCTGTGGGAATAAAATATATTTGGTTACACTATATAAAGAATGTTTCCCCCAAAGAAGAAAAAGGATGGACCTCTTAATGTGTCATTTGAGGATTGGAGAAGGGTCTGCATTGCATTCCTGCCCTGTTTTGGGTGGACTTCTTCTCCGCTTCAATAACTTTATCGTCTCTGAGGAAAAGATGGAAGAAGAGAAAGTTGGATCTCAGTTGGACACGTGACAAGTAGATGTGACAAGTAGATGCCTAGGTGTTAAATTCCCTGTTAATCCAAATCACACATTGTGCATGTCAGTTTCCATCTTCAGTCTTACACATTTTGGGATGGAGATTCAGACTCATATTTATCTTGCTGTCATTCACTGCACTCGCCATCTATGTATGCATTTCAAGAATTTGAGCTAAAAGTTACATGATAGCACTCTGGCAAAACTGACTACCTACCAGCCTTCCCATTTTTGATGCTCCATTTTGAAATAGTTTATGCTCTATGTGGACTTTGTCACCATTACATTTTTAATAGGGCTGAAAGTAGAAGCTTTTTCTGGCAGGTAGGTGGCTGTTACTTTGAAAGTGTTTGCACTGTGTTTAAGGATTTTTTTAATTGTTGAAACTAAACTAGGTGCTGTATCACACTGGAATACCATGTTCTTTTCTCCCAACTATATTACCTCCCACTTACTTTAAGTAAAACCTAACACATAGGGTAGACGATATCATGGTCCTTTTCATAAGACTTTTCTGATTGCCGAGATATATGCACTGGTTTATTTTAGCCGGATGCCGTTGTTATGCCCTTGAATCCTATAGTTAGCTCTCCTTTTTCTAATTCTAAATGGTCCACCAGGTAACTTTCTGATTATAAGTTGGCTTCTTGGGTTGGTCGGCTTTCAAGGGAGAGAACGTACAGGTTATCTGGTGAGAGTATTGCCATCTTAAGGAGAGGTGTATTTTTCATTGCAAATTAAGACATTGGCATTTCATTTTCATTCATCAGTCTCTGTCATCCTGGTAAAGATGAGTCCACCTGGGGGCAAGCTCTCCATCAGGGCTGAAGACCACACCCGGACACTGAGAGGAATATCCCAGAATATCCCCACTCTAGGAGACCACTTCGTGTACAGCTTACTTGCTGCTGCTGAAAGAGCTCTACCATCCTCATGCTTTTCATTTGAACATAAGTAGTTACTCTTAAGTGTTTTGGTAACAGTGACTACCAGTGTCAACTAGGGATCAGTGCCTTTGAATGAATACCGTATCCTGTCAGAGGTAACTTCAGTCAATCAGCCATATGTCCACCCGTGTCCAGCTAAAGCTGAGGTGAGTAGAGTTGCCTTACCCTCAAGGCTGTCTCCTTTAAACCCACAGTTTACGTTATCTAACAAGGATGAAGCATGATGGAAAAAAATTTCAAATAAGAATCATCTTTTTTTCATGCGTTCAAGATAAGTAAGGATCGTTTGCACGTTGGAAAGCATCCTGGAAAAGAAAACCTGGTAGCAAACCAAATAGAAATCTCCTGGCGGCCGACCCTCTCCCCAGCTGTATTCAGTTACGGAACAGCTGTCCAAGAAAGCAAAGCATTATTTGTTCATTTTGAGCAATTTCAGAAAGCTGTTTTTTAACCCCCAGTAGTATTTTTCTGCAGCCTTCTAATCTCTGTAAGGGTTTTAAAAGATCTAATAACCCACACTTGTATCAGGCCTGAAGTTACCACTCAGGCATAAAGAGACGCCCAGTAAGTGTTTATGTGAAAAGAATTATAACCAGGGTTTTATTTCCTGCAAGATTTTGCACTGTGGCACATCATCATATATAGATGTCCTGGCTCGTAGTCAGCGACAGTATCTACTATCTATTTCTCAACTACATGATAAACAATGTAAGATAAAAACCAGAGCTATATGTATTCTGTACATAACTACAGAACTGGAAACAACTATCGGGTCAATTTCTATTCTAAACGTTTCATCTTATAGAGAGGCTGGGTCTGTGCAGTTTTATGAGCTTATGATGATATGAAATGATATGAAATGCAGTTGGCATGGTCTTTTGCATTTGAGGCACAAACCACTCTGATTTCGAAGCATCCATTTTTTTCCTCTCTGTTTTTATTAAAGGGTTTAGGTTTCTGACCGGGAAGGCTAGTATTTGAATATATTGAAATTTGAGACTTAGAAAAAATTCAAACTGTTTGTGTTTTGGTTTTTCTTTGTGGTTGAATGTTTGCCAGAAAAGTTTTTATTTTAGTGAAAGTTGTACAGAATTGTAAATGGGATATTTGACTGTGAAACTGGGTCATAGTTTTAGTGAAAAAAAAAAATGTGGAACAAACCTGTTGGGTGGCTTCTAAGATTTGAAACTGATTCATTACAGGAAAACCGTATGAGCTACCTTATCTCTTACTTAAAGCATTTAATATTGTATTTCAGACATTCGAAAAAGCATATATCATCTGGATTTTCTCTCCCCAGTAGCAAACTTGAATGTAGAAGGAAAATCTTCTTTTATATGGTAGCCTTCCTGAGTCAGGCCACAAAATGATCAAATGTAAGATAAACTAATGTGCTTGTGACAGTAATAGGAATTTAAACGCCAAGATCAACACAAAAGTCTGCCCACGTTCCATCACCATGATACTCTCTTTTCAAATACATTACTTAGAAAGCATTTGATTGAGACAAATTAAAAGTTAGTTGAATTACCTAAACTCTTCCATACCTTTCACTGATAATTTTCAGCACTTTTCACTGCACGACATTACCATAACTATGTAGGTAGAACTAGGAGAAGATGCTTTCTTGTGGGCACGATTGCCATGTGGTATAAAATGATCTATTTAATATAAAAGCTTAAGTAGTTTTACCTGCTGTTTTTATATCTTTAATTAAAAGGGCTCCAGATGGTGAAGAGTGTTATAAAAATATTTTTGTGTATGTTCTGTGCCTTCCTTGAGTTCTTGGATTGAGGAATTTCTTGCTTTTGTTGGTTTCCCCACTCCCACTCCACTTTTAAGAGTCTTCCCTATATATGTTCAAAATCCCTGGCCATGTCTTATTTTTTAATTGAGGGGAGATGTATTTTTTCTTCTGTGGCAAACATGGGCTTTCTATCGGAATGAACAAGTGACAGAAAAAGAGAGGCCGAGTTTCTGTGGCTCAGTTCAGTATGTTACCGAACTCAGGTCCAGCTGGTCGCCTCTTGAAAGCCAATATTCAAGAGACAAGTGTTGGTAGAAAGGAAAGGTTGCTTTCTTGAGGAAGCCGGCAACCTGGGGAGAAGGTGGACTCATCTCCAAGGCCAACTCCCCCTTGTGGACCTGGGGACCAGAGTTTTTAAAGGGGAGTCAGTGCCTAGGTGGAGGGAGGGGGCTACGTCGGGCAGAAGAGCACAGGCAGCGCTGACAGTCATCTTGAAATTGGTCCTGGGGTGGTCTGATCTGTGTCACCCTGATTGTTTAAGTACAGCTAATCTTCACTTCCAGGGTTGATTTGTTCCCATTTCCTCGAGGCCAGTAATCGGAATTGTGGCAGCTTATGTCATGGCTACAGTCTGGTCATCATGTAGTTAACTTCTTCCATCCGGTGAGGGTTTCAGGATCTACAAGACAGCTCACAGGATATGGCTCAGAATATTTCCTATATCCCTTGAGGAGGAACTGAAGGTCCGTGACTTTATTTAATGACTCACTTATTATTATTTTGTCCTGTTTGACTGCTTTCCTTTGCTTCTCCATCTTCTCATTTCTCTGATTAAATTCATATTTTGACTAAAGGTTTTCTACAGACAAGAGGCAGGCAGAGGACATGGGGGTTGGGGGTGGGGGTCTGTCCCAGGAAGGCCCTGTGGGGTCCTGCTCAGCTTTAAATATTCATCCCATCCACAGGCTAGAATATTGACATGGGCATGTGTCCTGTGCTTCCAGAGGTCTCTTCAGCATCCTTTTGAGTCTGACTCTCTCCCTCTAGATAGCTGCCCACCCACCAGCCTTCTTGGTTGTTCTCTGAACACTCTGATGGCCTTTATACTGAAGTGGGAGTGGGAATGGGCATCCCCCTGGCGACTTTATGGTTCTTCTTCTTCTTTTCTCCCTTCAGTTCCCTCTGAAGCTCCTTATCCCTCATGAACCATCAAGAGGCCTCTGAATTTCCTCCTGTGACTGTCACATGTCACTGCTTTCCCAGGAAAAGCTTGGGACTGCTTCATCTTTTGCTTTTAGCAAGAGGGACGGTACAAGCGTGGTCCCCAGTAGAAAGGGTCTCTATACCCCCAGGCTGCAGGCCAGGCAGCGGCGCTCCCAGAGTAGCTGCACGTAGACCCCTAGAAAGTCTCCAAGGGATGCGAAGAGAATTAAAATATTAAGCACACTTAGAAGGATATAAAGGAAGTTGAATTCAGCATAACAGAGAAAAAATAAGACTGCATACACCTCACAACTCCTAAAAAATAACCAACCAAGTTGATATGTTCTGAAACCCCAGGGAGGAACCAGGTTTAGCCCTTGATAGAGGATTTGGCCCAAGATGCCTGTCCTCCGAGGTCCAAAGGGGAGCATCTTGGGTGACACGAGCTGCTTGGAAGAAGATGAATGGCTTTCCCTGCAGGAGGCCGTCTTTCTGTTCGACGCGCTGTCCACGTATGCATCCAGGCTCGTGACCCTTCTCTGCGTGGCACTGGGATTTTGCTTCTCATCTGAGTAGCCCCTCCCATCCCAGAAGGGCCGAGCTGGACCTCAGCTCCACGCGGAAAGAGTCCCTGATCTCTTTCCTCCTCCAAATTCATTTACCCTGGGAATTAAGGTGGAGGAGTCTTGAGCTCCTGGTGTCCTCATAACAAATGTCATCATGTCACTTTCCTGCGAAGAAAGTTCCAGGGTTACCCATCACCGAGATCATTCATCTCTGCACCTCTTGGATTGCATACCTCTAGCAAGAAAAATGGAACATATGCCCCTAATGTGTGTACATATAAATGATGTTACGTCACATGTATCTGTATAAAATATTAGTACAACTGAATTTCTTTTTTAGGTAGAAATGTATATAAGTGAGTTCCATGCTTCAGTTTCGTGACCGTGGGCTTACAGGGTAAATCCAGACCTCATTTATGGCATCAGCCTCCTCTGCTGCCGACCACAACCCTGCCTCCTGACTGTACAGGTTTGCTTTGCTCTCTGTCTTCAGACAGTTCACGCAGCCTCTGTTCAGGCCTCCCCTGGCCCCATCTGTCCTCAGGCCTCCGTGTTTCATGGGTACCTCTCTTTCTACACATGCCTCACTTTGTCTGCCATGACCTTCCTCTCTCCTTCTTCCTTGACTCTTAAAGGTCCATTTTTCTCCCCTGAGCAACTGTCGGCACCTTGTAATTTTTCATCAGCTTCCCCCTGAAGATATCTGTTTAGACAGCTCTCCTGATAGACACCGAGAATCCCAAACGTTGCTTGACTCTTTCCCCCTTATGTCACCCAGGCCTGCTTCAGGACCCCTGGTGAGCAAACACCTTTTTTTACATTGTGTCAGAGAATGTGTGAGTTTATCTGTGGAATAAGTTCATAAAATGAGACCGGCTTGTCAAAGTGTATGTGCATTTGTGACTTGGATGGACGTTGCCAGATTGCCCTCCGGAGAGGTAATGCCGACTCGTGTTCCCACCAGGAGGGAACGTCGAGTGCCCGTTTTGACACAGTTACGCCAACACAGTGCATCATCAAACTTTACGATTTTTCCCTGTCAGATGGGTGAAAACTGCTGCCTCACAGTTACAGCTTTTTCTGTGATTCTGCTTAAACCTTCGCTCTTGTTGAGGATTAGAAAAGAAAGTGATGGTGTCTTAAGAGGTAAAAAGACCCCCTTTGGATGGAGGTGTCCATCCTGCCTCAGTCACTATGTCAGCATCTAGAAAACTGGTCCTAAAAGCTAGAATGGCTCCTTAGAAATAAAGAGCCAAGGGCACTGGATCCCTTAGAAGACCCTTCTCGTCATAAGAGCAGGGCCATCAGAAGCCCTTCACTTAGCAAGTACTAACTTTGCAGTTTGGATGGACACCAAAGCAGGTCCTTCCAACACGTGGGGAGTGAATGGTTCGGTGAGGGAGGAAGCCACCCTCTGGGGTGATGTCTGTGCATTCCCAGAGGCAGCCCAGACGGTCTAAACAGAAAATACAGCTTCTCAAACCAAGGAATGCCTGTCATTTCAAACAGGCAAATTATACACAAGAGTACTTGTAGCATTATTTATAGTAATGCAAAGCTGGAAACAACCGACAAGTCCAGAATAGGGGATAATTATATGACATATCCATAAGGTTGGAATGTTATGTAATCTTTAACATACATTTTTAGTGACAAGGGAAAATGTCTATATGCTAAATTTAAGTTGAAAATGTACAGGTAAAATATAACCTTCTTGCTATAGAAAGAAAAATGGCAATAAATCAAAAAACAAAAAAAATGGCAATAAATCAAAAAACAAAAAACAACAAAAACCTGAGAGGAAGTCTGCCAGCATGTTAGATTTAGTTGCCTCTGGGAGATGGGGTTGTGTGTGGGGGATATTTTTTTCTTGCTGCTTCTTTATATTTTTCTGTATTAATTTCCTACCTTATACTGGTGGTCAGGGAGGAAAAAGGTAAAAATCTCAGCTCCCTCCAGCCCCTCCTTGTCCACAATAAAAAGGACCTCAGACCGCCTTAGCCTGAGCTTGGGACTGAGGGGGACACCAGGTTGGTCCCAGGGGAACAGAGATGGGTTGCCAATGCGATCATGGTCTCAGCGAGCCTGATGTGGTAGAGGAAACTCTTTTAATTGAGGAGAGCGTTACTCAGACCTTTGCGAATAAATTCGTGTTTGCAGATGTACTGAGTCTCTTAGAATTATGGGATAATGTGGTATTAAAGGTGATTTTTCCAGGGCCCTGTCACAAGCACCCTCCACAGTAGAGAAATTCAGCCACAGAGAAGGAGGCCCAGCCATTTCTTGTGATGTTGATGATGGTGATGATGATGATGATGATGATGGTGATGATGGTGATGATGATGATGATGATGATGGTGATGATGGTGATGATGATGATGGTGATGGTGATGATGATGATGATGATGGTGATGATGGTGGTGATGATGGTGATGATGATGATGATGGCAATGATGGTGATAATGATGATGATGATGATGGTGATGGTGATGTTGATGGTGATGATGATGATGATGGGGATGATGATGGTGTTGATGGCGATGATGATGAATGATAGTGGTGATGATGGTGATGATGATGATGAATGATGGTGGTGGTGGTGGTGATGATAATGATGGTGATAATGAAGAATGATGATGATGGTGATGATGAATTATGATACTGATGATTATAAATTATGATAGTGATGATGAATTATGATGAGGGTGATGATGATGATGATGGCGATGATGAAGAATGATGATGATGACGACAATGACAACAGCAGTAGTACCAGCTGACACGTACGGAAGGATAGCTACGCACCAGGCACAACGCTAAACGTTCTGCACTTATAACACCGTATAATTCACACACAAAGTATACAGTGGGTTAAATGTTATTATTTCTCCCATTTTTCAGATGGAAAAACCAAGAGAGAGAGAGTAGATAACTCAACGCAGTCACCCAGCTAGTAAATGGCAGAGCTGCATAGCTTCAGAGTAGAACCCAGTCTACCTTTTTTAATCAGATGGATCTAATGGGTCTAAGCAGGTCAGGGGAGAAGGAACTTTGGGTGCTGATGGAAACTTCTATATTTGTATGCGTTGTGGAGGCAGTTACATGGGTGTGTACATTTGTTACCATTCACCCAACTGTGCACTCAAGATGGGGTATAATCTAAATTATACCTCTATCAAGTTGGTTGTTTTAAAAAGGGCTGGAGGTATCCTGTTGCCCTAATTCCAAACTGGAGTCTGAGAATTTACTACTGTGATATGAGGACAGGTGGGGCCCATCCACAGCACACACCCTGACTCCAGAAGAAGAGGAGAGAGTGATGGCCCAGATGGAGCTGGTTCAGCCCCTCTCCTGCTGCTATGGCCTTGCAGGCTCAGGGCCTGGGACGCAGTCCTGGGGGGCAGATGGGGAGCAGGGCACCACATGGCCCTGACCTTTCCTCCAGGCAGGGCAGGAAGGCGGGCCATTTGGGGGTCATGCTCCCCCTCTGTGGGGTTGGGATGAATTGCCTTGATCTGCCCAGGGATGCAGAAGGGAGCTGGAGTCCCTTGAACTTTTTCCCTGGAAATTACATGATATGCACAGAGAACTCCCTGCCACGTTCAGCCTGTGGTGTTGGGTAGCTGGCCAGATGGGCCCAGTAACCATCTGTCTTCTACAGTGCACATGGTTCACGCCCCAAATTATGCTTTTCCCCATATTGCTGGCCTTAAAAAGACTTGCAAATAGGCAACGGTACAAAAGTTCAGATCTACGAGTGCCCAAGTCTACTGTGTTTTTAACAGTGCGTGTTCGGTTAATCAGCTAAATTAAAGAATTCTAAAACATGCCAAATGGGTTTCTCTTCTCTCTCTCTCTTTTTTTTTTTTTGCCAATAACAGCAAGATCTCAGTCAAGATGATGGCATGCCTTCAGGCCTATGTTTTTATACCATTGTATGTGGCCTCCGGTTTTTAAGTCCTTTCCAATGACAGGGTGGCGGTTTGTCCTACCTGAGACCGTATGATCAGACTCTTAACATCTCACCCCTCTGTGTCATCGGGCTTTGGCAGTGGGAATTGGCTTCTCTGCTTCTGATCAGGGAAGCGTATTGTCAACAGGAAATATCTGTCAGCGAGACAGAGGCGGCTTAGGGCAAGAGCATGGGAGGAGAGGCCAGATCTCTGTGAGTCCTGTCCTGTCCTCAGTCCACAGGGCAGGAGCAATTCCTGCTTGCTCAGAGTGTGGACTCAATGAAATTCTGCTCAGTTCTGGCAGGAAGCAAATTGCCCTCGTTCAGGAACGGTGGAGACTTGCTTTCCTGAGATCACACACTCCTGCAAACTCGTAAATACATTTTTTTTCATTTTTCTCCAAATTCAGGATGACAGTGTGGGGAGTGAGTGGAGTTACCCACCTAGCAGGGCTCTCTTCTTCTTTACCCTTGCAATGTTTATTTACTCACCTTAATTTTCCTTTTAGTTTGGATGCACTTTATTATAAAAGACTTGGAAATGCACAAAAGTTAAAATCTACACATGCCCAGGTCTCCGGTGTTTTAAAAATGGTCATTTTCTCTATTATACATAGTAAAGTTGACTTGTGAAAGTTTATCTAGTTGATGTAGAGGGCCGCCTATGGTTTAGATACTGTCGTCTCCAAATTCTTGCTGGGCTGGGTCTTTAGGAGGGAAGCTAAGTGTTAATCTTTGACTCCCGAGGCCCCAGTTAAGGTAGTGAGGAGAGAGAAGTTACAGAAGGGAAAATTTCAGGTCAGGAAAAGGAAGGATTTTCTAGTATCCAAAGCTATTGCGCCATGGAATAGGCTGCTGCCCTGGGCAGGGAATCCAGGGGCATTTCAGCCACAGATGCTGGAAGTCTCCCTCCTGAATCTTTCAGATTCCCTTTCTCCAGCTGCTGATTCCTGGAACAGAGAGAAGGTTCTATGGCTGCAAAGCAGCTCATGCTGTTGAGAGTAGGAGTTCCAAATGTGTTTCCATGGCGGACGAAAACACGTTCTCGTCAAGGGCTGTTCGACTCCAGGACCCCCTGGAGCTGGTTCCCCAGCACCACGCTCTGTTCCTGGCATCCAGGGAGGTACAGAGCTCACGCCAGAATGAACTCGGCACTCTGCTTACTTCACCAAGAGCATCTGGCTCAAAAAGCAAAAAGTGCTGAACTCAGAATAGTAGTTGATTTGACACTCTGGCAGCAAATGTTTTAAGAAGTCGGAGTTCAATTTGCAGACAGCAATTCTGTGGACCTCTGAGTGGCACAGTCCTTCAGGTGTGGGGTGGCAGGTGAGGGCTCAGAGCAGGTGGTGCTCCAGGCCACCCTGCTCTCTCCAGCCCTGCCCCACTGGCTCCAGCCAGAGCAGTCTCCACGCGCCCTTAGCTTCAGCGTAGTGTTTTAAAGAAGGGACTCAAAGGCCAAACAATGTTGGGAACCTCCCCCATGTAACAGCAGACTCACTTCATAGCTCAGCAGCAACGTGGCAATGGGGCCTTGGGGTGAGGATGACAGGTCAGTAGGAGTATCAGCTCCACGTCCAACCTTGCTTCTTTGGACCTTGAACATTCTTTCCTGTTGTTCTTTCAAGAGCACTTTTATAAGCAGGGGACTCTTTATCTCCTTCTTTGGTGACCTTCTGATCTGGTCAGATTTGAAAGGCAGTTTCTGGTACTTGGATGGTAGGCAGCTTTGGGGGAATAGAAAAAGTGCACCAGACCTAGCAGATGTGAGCCAAGATTTCAGTCTAAGCCCCCAGAGCAGCATTTTAGAGCTTATTTAAGGGGAGTCCCAGGATAAATGGAGATCCCGCCTTATTGACTATTCAATTTTAATGGCAAGAGGAGGATCACATCTGTTTAAAGGAGGAAACAAAAGCATTTGCACAGAGAAGGTCACTTCACACAGACTGGAGCCTTCAAATGCCATTCCCTACTTTTGCAGCAAATGGGTCAAAAGTAATTAAGAGGGAATATGGGTTTAATTTTTTTCTGTCTCTTCTCTCCATTCTAATTCATTGAAACGTTAAATGCAAATGGAAATTTTAGAAATGATACGTTGAGATTATACCTGTGCTGGCAGAAAGCTTGTCTCGTACGATGCTTATAAATATACAAAAGCCTGCTCAGTCTTCATACAGGAATGCTTAGACTTGCAATTTAAAATAGGTGGCCCATTTTTGAAAAGGAAGGCAATAGTTGTAAATGTGTATTGTTTGGGGACCAGGGAGGACCATGTGGGCTGTAACTGCAGGCAGAGCAGATGATGCTCAGGGCGCCCTCCATCCTGCACCCCTTGGGTTCCCTGTGCTCACTGCTACCTGGGCTCTGTCCCTCCTGGGACTTTTCCCTTCCCCCGTCGTTCCTGATGGCTAACGCCCATCCTGCTGTAGAGCTGCTTTCCAGCCCTGGGAGGTGGAGAGGGAGGGAGAAGATTTCTGGAGGGTCGGTGCTGAAATCCAAGGGATCTTTATCCAAGAAGAAAGTTTCGTTTTAAAGACAGGCCAGGTGGGGAGTGCTTTTAGAGAGCTTTTAGTATAGGGTTGTAGCCGAGAGGGGGCCGGACTGCTGCTTCTCTGCAGAGCTAGCCTGGGCTGGTCATGGGGTACCGCATGGCTGGGCCACAAGACCAGTCCAGCTTGCCTCTCAACTCTGCCATTTTTAGGGTATTTTTAAGCATTTTAGGTCACACTTGCCTTTACTGTAAGCAGGGGACTTGACCTGCTCTGTGTCCGGAGATTGCTACTAAGATCAAATAACAGAACCTATAATGATAGTTCTTTGCAAACTGTAATATTCCATACATATATAAGGCTTTTAAAAAAAATCATTTTTATGGTACTATTTCCCACCAAATTCCTCCCTCACCAAACTCCTTCCCTAGATCCACACCCGCCCCCGTGCAGTCATGGCAATAGAAATTGGAAACAGGTCATTCTTTTACATATTTGGTCTTTCAAGGCCAAAAAGAAAATTTAACTATCAAGTACAATTGGTTGGTGAAGCTCATCTTTCTCTTACAGTCAGAATGGTTGGTCCTAGACCCAGAAGACAACTTTATTTCTGGTGCTTAAGAATAAACCCCAGAGACCTCCCAAAGTTAGAGATCAGAATTTAGAAATTAAACCTACCTTTTATGTTCTTCTTTCCTCCCAGTTGAAGATTCACCCTATCATTAAGCAAAAATAATTTAATGATCACCAAAAGCTTTCTACATTAAAATATTAGCATTTCCTGTGTTTTTAATTAATAAAAGCATAGAAAATACAGATTTCCTTCAAGTCCTAAAGCAAGCATTTAGAAGTTAGATTCTTCACTTCCAAAAATTCTGTTTCTTTGTGGATTTAAATTCACATGCTATGGAGTATGTCATTTTAAAGCAATGCTGGGGTTTGTTTTAGGTAGCTTTTAAATTGTTAGTTGTGAAAATATAACTACTTGAGTATCAGTTAATACAGTAAATATTACATTAGAAAATAAGGTAAACTTGGTTTCTGCTTACCTCTAATATGTATTCATGTTTAAGTTATCTACATCCATTAATTTATTGTTCACAAATTATATGGTAATAAGGAATGAGAAAGAAAACAGAATGTTTAAAGTAGGACCAGATTTGCAACAAGAAATAGCTGTTCGTGTTAAGGTTGTAATTGTTTTTTTAAAAGTTGAAAAACTAGCGCAGCTATTTATGGAAATACTGATCAAAATAGGCTTTGTCGAGGTAATTTGTCTGAGCTGTTCCATATCTTTAAAAACTAACTTTCTGTTTTTAAAAACTAAATGTTAGCATATGTTTGTCTATTTATAAGACTTTCTCTTTATCCCCCTAGCATTTATTAACTTTTGCAATGAAGTAACAATTTTGCTTTCTGGCGAATTGCAATACCCGCCCTTCCTAAGAAAATCCTATGTGTACTTGGATTGTATACTTGGACATGGAGTAGAATGTATTGCACTTGGATTGTATGCATAGCAACCACTGTTTTTAAAAGATTAAGGTGTGAATATGGACAGCATGAGAATGGCAAAAATGTTTAATTCTTTCTAATAATTAAAGGTAAAAGTCTTCATTTCCCCACCTTGCCTCCCTGTTCCTAAATAAGCACTAAATATTCAACTAGTTGGTTGACTGGAAAGGAAACGTCACAATGTTGGAAGAATATATTTACATTCTTGTGGTGGTCGATGTTATTGTTTTGGAGTCTTCCTCAAGTTCCTTCCTTTTTTAGGATAAAATCATAACTATTTAATCCTGTGTGTGGCCTGTTAGCTCAAGCTTTTTAAAACCCCATAGATGTTTTGCGAAGGTCATGGGTTCAGTCCCCATATGGCCTATGTATATGGCATCTAAGTGCACTAGGCAAGTGAGTAGGAAGTTGTAGGATTTGTGCTGATTCACAACTTCCTGAAAAACAAGTCAAAGTTTTTGCCCCATTGAGGATGTGTGGGTGGTGTCATCCGTATACAGCTGGGTCAACACATGGGAGCAGGAAATAAGATCACTCAGCAGAGACCACCTCAACAGTACACTGGATCCAAGCGTGTGTCTGCACCCACAAAATGTCACAACCCAAAGCCCTGGAAAGGATCACCAGGTCACGCCAGAATTACTGTGGAATGATGGAAAGCCTTGCTCTAGAAAGCTTGCCCTGGCAGAGGTGATCACCACGGTGGATGTTTGCTGAATTTAGTTCTGATAAGAAGGTAGATGTGACCTAATTGAGCAGAAGAATGGGAATCCGGAAGTAATTGCTGCTTCTCTGTGTGCAGATCGTTGTATTTGGGATGCAGTTTTCTGCTACTGCCCTCATTTCTATCTTTTGGGTCATCCTTGAGAGTCTTCACCCCCAAATTGGATGATCATGACCATCAATTTCAAAAGGACATCTCATCTCCCGATATTGACGACAGGATGATTTAAACATTTCTTCTTTTGCGCAATTCTAATACTTGAATGTGGCTTTTTCAAAGGAGAACCAAAAATATGTTAGCTGTCATAGCCTCAGTGAAAGACCTGAACTTAAATCCATAACTTAAAATCTTTCTGCATCAACTGATTCAGATAAATGTGCTTCTGAGTGTGAAGATGGGGGCGGGCCCTGGCAAGAAATGTCTGTACATTTCTTGCACACGAATGTGAAACCCGTGATCATAATACGCGTGGACCGCTCGGGTGGGTCCTTTGCAGGTCACTGTTTAATGCTGTCAGACCGTGCCCTCATGAGATATTGAATCTCTTCCACTCAGAGCCTCTGCCCAGGTCTCTCTCCTCACCTGTGCTGAGAAGGGGGGTCAGTTCAAGTTCAGGTTTACTCTTCCTCCTATTTCTGTCCCCACTGTTATGCACCCCACATATGCACCAGCGAGCCTCTCTCTGTGGTCTTGGGACTGGACTTCACCAGGAATCCCCCCATTATTTCTTCTGCCAACAGTCACTTTCTGTTGTGGTCCATTTTGCATAGTGTTAAAAAATTAATTGCTTCACTCCCCTGCTCAGAAATCTTCAGTCACCCTGCGCTGTTGAGAGGCTGCAATTTCTCATTCACTGCCTAATACATGAGGTCCTTTAAGGCTGTCACAGAGTCTGGAAGGTAACTTAGAGGTTCATCAGGTCGGATCTAAGTGCTCTATTGTGCCTGGCTGACAAATCCTTTTCCCCTCTTGCTGCTGAAGTGTTTTCTGTGATGTGGAACATACTGTTTATTCATGCATCCAAGACCTTTTAGAAAGTTCTTCGTCTTCACAAGTGTAATCCTAACTAATTCTGCACCAATTCTCTGTTCCTGGCTTATCCTCAGCCAGGAAAACCTTGAGTCATCCACTGTTGTAAAATATAAATTGTATTATTATTCAGGTATGGGGAGGCCAACAGACCAGGAGCTGACTGCCCTTAAAGAGATACTTTGTTATACTCAGAGTTCCCAAGAAGAAGGGGTACATCACTCCACAGGGGGGCACATGGGGAAGCACCAGGGACAGTTAGGAGGCAGAGGGACTGAGGGGAAAACATAGGCAAGAGCCTTTATTGTGGTTTTCTCGGGAAGGAATGGGTGAAGCAGAGTAAGCAGGCCAGGCAGGGTTAGGATTGTCTAGCTTGAATGATTTCATAGGCTCTGGGGCATGGGAACTGTCTGTAGTCGTCTGGTATCAGGCCCCGGGGAGATTAGAGCAGGTGGATAGTGGCCTGGGGCTGGAATTTGAGCCCCATGAAGGAGGTTGGTGTGGTTGTGTGTTCTGGGTGGGTTAGTTTGCATCTGAAGGCCGCTCAAAGGTAGGCCCTCCAAGATAGTACTTTGCTATCACTAGGAATCAACTAGCCTTAGGAATTGCAGTCGCGTGAGAGTCAGCAAAGCCCCAAGATGTCAAAGCATCAAAGTACAGAATAAAAAGACATGGTTCGTACACCTGCCAACCCTGACTGTCCCATCTCAGGTACAAACCAGCTCTGTAACCTTGAATGAGAAACTCCAGCTCCTCATGGATGCAGTGGAGATGTAAAGGCTGTAGCACAGCCAAGAGCTCATTCTTTCTTCCTCGTGGAGGTGAAGCCTCCCACACTTCCCACTACTTTGCCCCCATCCCCAGGTTCGCAGAAGTTTCAGTCACCGGCAGTCTCTCCCTCCCTGATAATGTGCAGGGAAAGTCATCAGCCATGGGCCGCCCTGGAGCTTCACTTTAATCTCTTTCATATGTGGACTTCCCTGCCTACATTTGTATCCTGAACACCTTGGACCAGTGGGGTGCCTTTGGGATGCAGTCATTGGCCCTGCCACTCTTAGGACTTCCGAGTTCTTGGCCTGAGCCAAATGACTATTCCCTGTGCCCTCTACACCTGTGACCCATCTGACGGGTGACATTTAATAACGCCTTTGTGAAGGCAGAGCTAAAAATAGCATCGACTTCCAAGTATAAGACAAAACATGGCAGACCTTCTGTACTACAACTTGGGAAAATTATCCATCTTATGTTGCAGAATTATTAACCGAGTTGGCCGTGAAGAGGAGCGTGGAACTCTTATTTTTCAAGGCAAGAGTGGAAAATAAAATCCCTTTATATTGACATTGATGCCAGTACACGAGCTATGAAAGTTAGAAGGCAAAATGTGAATCCATTTGGCACAAACGAAGAACCAGTTCTATAAACGTAAACAGTGTGGAAAATATTGTATGCTGATGATCACTGTGGAAAAACATCACAAGGACCAAGTACTCTGTTGTTCAGAAGAGTCAGATTTTTTTTCCCCCTCAGATGAAGCAAGAAAGTTAAATTGTGTTGTGAAAGCATTTAAATTTCTTAGAAAACCCCTATAAATTGGATTTCGTAAATATCGATGTTAATTAGAACATTATAAGGTTCATCCATTCTATATATAATAGTTGGCACTGCTAATTCCAACCTCCCACTCCATTCCTCTCCCTCCCCTGTCCCCCAGAACCACAAGTCTGATCTCTATGTCCATGAGTCTGTTTCTGTTTTGTAGATAGGTTCATTTGTGCCATATTTTAGATTCCACATATAAGTGATATCATACGGTATTTGTCTTTCTTTTTCTGACTTACTTCATGAGTATGATAATCTCTAGGTCCACCCATGTTGCTACAAATGGCATTCTTTCGTCCTTTTCTATGGCTGAGTAGTATTCCAAGGTATATATGTACCACATCTTCTTTATCTAGTCATCTGTCAATGGACATTTAGGTTGTTTCCATGTTTTGGCTATTGTGAGCAGTGCTGCTATGAACATGGGGTGCATGTATCTTTTTGAATTATGGTTTTCTCAAGGTATATTCCCAGGAGTGGGATTGCTGGATCATATGGTAATTCTATTTTTAGTTTTTTGAGGCACCTCCATACTGTTCTCCATAGTGGCTGCACCAATTTACCTTCCCACCAGCAGTGTAGGAGGCCTCCCTTTTCTCCACACCCTCCCCTGCATTTAAACAAACATCCTTGAAGAGAGAGTCCACAACCAGGGTAGTCAGCGCCTGGCTCACGAAGCGTGCAGAAATGCAAGAGCCCAGGGAGAATTCACGTTCGGCAGAGCCTAACAGTGCCTTCTGCCGCCCCTCCAGCTCCCCGTCACCTTGGGAATTGTCAGCGGCGGGTGTGAAGGAGAAAGGGAATCTTCCGTGAACCGTACTCAGCTGTGGTCAGCTCCTCGCATGAACCTTTTCAGGAGGGCTTTTGTAAACTTCCTGAAGACCCTCGATGATCCTTGTTTCAGAGTCAAATGTTAGGAGAGAGGAAGCTCATTAAACCCTCACTGTGTGCTGTGCTGCTTGCTAGCGCCTTACCCTTACTGTCTCGCGATAGCTCTCTGAGATGGTTACGGGGGGGGCCATCACCCCCATTTTTTCCAGACAGGAAAACTCCAGTTAAGAGCGCGAAGCAGTAAGTGGAGAGATGAGACTCAAATCCATGTGGTCAGAGCCCCAAGCCCTGTGCTCTGAAAAACGCAGTCTTCCCTTTTTTAGTTTTCTTCCATCGAGAGGCTTTTGGAGGAGGAAGGGGTGTGAGGGGCGGTTCTGAGATTTTGTTTCACCAGGTAAAGTCAGAGAGGAATGCTGGCAAGGAGGCAGGATGAGGAATGACCTTGTGCCCACAGACACCTTACAGACCTCTTCCCCGTCCTCCTGCTACGAATCCTACAATGTCTTCACGGCAGTTGGAACCCCTGTTTTATGGATGAAGGAATGGGGGCTCAAGGAGGCTGACGGACTTGACTGAGACCACACAGCTCCTAAGTGAGGGGCCAGGAAGCCGACCCCAGACGGGCCGGCTGTGAGCCATGCGTTCTGTACACATTCGCCGGCAGTCAGGGCTGTCCACATGGAAGACCCTAAAGTGCCCCAGATAATTAAGCTTCTTCTGAAACAGGAAAGAAAAAATTTTATGGGTATATAGCATTTTTAAAATATTTTACTTTATTTATTTTTTTTCATTTTTAATTTTTATACAATTTTTAAAGGTTACTTTCCATTTACAGTTCCGAAAAGAAAATTTTAATAATAGGTTCACTGTAGCTTGTTAAATATCTCTTTCTTTGGAGAGATAACCACTGCCCTCACTACAGCTGCTTCGAGGACCTTTATCTTTCTCTCACGTACTTCAAGTACCAGCGAGCCTCACACACTTGGGCCATTCACAGCCTTCCAGCGAGCCTCTTCTGCTTGCCTTTTTTGCCCCTTTTTTAAATTCTAAAAGTACTTAATGTCAGCTTCCTCCCAGCCAGCTCCATTTAGCACCTTCTAACTGGTCTCTCCCTAGAGAGAGAAATGACTTGCTAAAAAAAAATTTTTTTTTTTTATAGTGTGTTCTGCAATGTACTTCTTTTTTTTTTTTAAATTATTTATTTTTTAGTTATTTATTTTATTTATGGCTGTGTTGGGTCTTCGTTTCTGTGCGAGGGCTTTCTCTAGTTGCGGCAAGCGGGGGCCACTCTTCATCGCGGTGCACGGGCCTCTCACTGTCGCGGTCTCTCTTGTGGCGGAGCACAGGCTCCAGACGCGCAGGCTCAGTAGTTGTGGCTCACGGGCCTAGTTGCTCGCGGCATGTGGGATCTTCCCAGACCAGGGCTCGAACCCGTGTCCCCTGCATTGGCAGGCAGATTCTCAACCACTGCGCCACCAGGGAAGCCCCCCAAAATTTTTTTTTAATAATAAACACCTGAAGCCTTCTTACTCAAAAGAAATGCCATGTAATTTTGCTCTTGGCCAAGCCCTGGACAAACTATTAAAAATGCATATCTGTAAATATAAGGAGGTCTGGAAAGACACACACACACACACACACACACACACACACACACACACACGCATGCAGAATTTTTCCTCCACTGGGTTCCCTTGGCAACCTATCCACAAGCATCTTCCAACACATCTTTAAAGCTTGGTTGAGGTGTGTATGTAAATTTTATAGACGTGCTTAATATTGCTCATTAACGTCACGGTTTCTGGATTCTTCTAAATTCTCTTAAGGAAACTTTTGTGCCTCTGTGAAAAGTTTAAAATACCAACAAAACTGAAGTCATCTTCAAGTGGTTTCTATGGTAATTTCCTTACAAATACTTGTGGGTCCTCTTTCAACGCAGTATTGCATCATCTTTATTCTCTTGTTTAATTGTGAAGGAGATTGTGCGAAGCTTAGAGAAACATTTACCGTATTTACATTTTCCTGTTATAGTTGTTACATACTTTCCCATATCTGAGTAAAATGAGGAAATTGTTAGGTTTATATATATGCATTGATTTTTCTGGAAAAGCTGTTTAAAGTTGAAACCACAACTTTTCTTTTTAGCTATGTTTAGCATCATTTTGGTGTTCAATAACTGCTTCAATTCTAATTACTTTTGAAGAGTTAAAGCTTTCTTTTATTTTAAATTGGTTTGAATTTTTTTCAGAGAAGCTTCCCCCAAGACAAGCAATCATATTTTCATATAGTGCTTGAAAGTGAAATCTACATGATTCCTGGTGCCATTTTTTAAAAAGTGGGATTGTGTCAGTGGCATTTGCTGTCAGATAATTTTTTAGGTGAGATCATAGAAACACTGTGAAATTATTTTGCTTGGGAGCACTTGGTTATATACGTAAGTTGTACAGTTCAATCAGGTATATCCAGCAATGGTTTTCAGGTTATCCTGGGATGTTTAACCTAAATAACCCCTTGATTAGTTGCAAGAGTGTCATCACTTTATAGTTGCTTTTATAGCATAACCTGTATGTGGAACCAGCCTTATTTTGTACCAGGTGCAATAACAGAGAATGACTTCTGCCATTTAACTTATTGGTGAATAGATAAACTTAACAGCATCCTTATCCAAAAAGTTGTAGGAGGTTGTTGGCATTTGAGTATTGCGTTTTCTATTTCCATTAGAGAGTGTTTCATGTGGGGAGAAGAAGGCATCCTGTCACTTGAAAAAAGCAGAAGGTCGCTGTCATGCATGTCATACATGTGTATATCATGTATCCTGTATGCATTTATCAGAGCTTCTTTAATTGCTGCACTTCTGTGATGAATGTTTATTGTGTATTTCGACATTCTTGGCAACTTGACGATGTTGGTTAGAAAGCGTTGTTAACAAGATGATCATCAGCGTGATCCTCATACATACATCTTTTGGGAAGGGGGAGGAATCCACTGATTTATGGCCCCAGAGATCCTAGCAGCCCTGCCAAGACGGAAGTTCATGTTGGGGAGGGACAGACACGAGGGGCTGAGGTGAATGTTCGTGTGCAGAGCCTGCAGAGATGGTGATGGTGAATAAGCTCAAAGCACGTGCCCTGCGGAAGGTGGGCGGCCAGCAGGAGGGCGCCTGGGGACAGTGCTCACTGGCTGCTCGCACAGGGCTCTCGTCCGTGTTCCAAACTGAAGCTGTGACCATGAGTCACCACGGAGCCGTCTTTTCATGAAGTTCAGGTAGGAGTCAGTTGCCAGAAACTGGAGAACACAGAAAGGCACAAAATGAGATCCTGAGTTCCCAGGGCTGCCGCAGCAGACATATCTCATATGCTTTTTCAAGTGGGTAGAAATTCAGATGGAAGTACGGAGATCACAATCCTCCACTGAAAACTAAGGGACACTTTTACAAGGAAAGCCTCGTGTGGGTGGGAATTCTGTATCAGATATTGTGACCGCAGCTTGATAGAGAGGTTTTAGGGCAGCGCTTGGTACAGTCAAGAGCAAAGGTGATTAAATAGAGAACAGGTGCTGAGGGGACCATCAGTGCGCTAGGAGGGACTAGTGCCAGCACATGTGTCCCCCGACACTTGCCTGCATTTGTCCCGTCTCTTCTTCGCAGAATACCAAACTGAATATTATTTTAGGATGAAAATACACAAAAATTGCCAAATGCTTTTGTGCAGCTAGAAACTGGTTATAAGGGAGTCCTAGGATGTACAAATTGTAGCAGATTTTTATTTAGCTATATTGTATATTTTATTACATATAATAGATAATATGTCAATATAAGAATATGTCATAATATTTATATAATATTCTGTATTACACTATATATTAATTTATATAATACAGAATATAACTAATGTTAGTATATAATGCATGTGATATATTAATACCTAATATAATTATATAATTAATATATAATGTGATTAATATTGCTATATTGTTATCACATAACAATATATTTATATACTATATTAAAATAATTTATTAATAACAAACATATTAATAATACATTATATGTTAATACAGATTATATAACACACAATATTATAGATGATAGCTAATATTATACAATCTATACTATAGATAGATCTTTTTTAGAAAACATAATTTGCTTGAAGGATATGATTCACTAATTTTGGGAAGAAAATAAAATTGAACAATATATAAGATGCATATGCACTCTATGAGACCAGAGAAAATAAATTATAAGAAAACACTAGTGTAACAAAGTGCATTCTCCTTTCATCAGATTACAAAGCAAGATAAACCTTTCATGTTTCTAAAAGAAATAAAATAAGTGGATAGAAAGCTGCCCCTTCACATGTTGGGCAACTCAGGATGTACCTGTAATTGCTGTATAAGGACTGGCAATTCCATGTATACAGATACTGTTAAATGTTAGCAGCAAGTAATATAGGGCAGGATCTCTTAGAGCAAAGTTCTGGTAACATTTTAAAAGTAACCTCCCATTTAGAAAATGTTTGTAAATGAGCAAGTAATTTTTTATATTTTGACTTAAGAGATGGAAATCCGTTGTGACCACCCTGAATTGGGGTTAAATATAACTAACTGCAGTGCTGGAGGCTGAGTCGAGTGACTTGCTTTTCTGCTGCTTTCCCTGGTGGTTGGCAGCCATGGGGGGTCCAGGCAGCTTGGGATAAAAGCCTTTGCTTAATCTGCTTGTGGAAATGGACTTTCTTTCCACAGACCCGATGGCCAACCCAGCAAACACTGGGTTCCCAACGAGGTGGGTTGCTGTGGAAACCAACAGCTCTAAACACCAAAAGGAAAGAAAAAAATTAAAATCCCAGAATCAAGGCCAATTTGAGGGAATATAAAAAAGCATGAAAAATGGTCAGAGGGAGCCAAAAACTTCACAGAAAGAAACCAAAAAACAAAACAAAACAAAAAAAAACGATGGAGCCCACAGGCTTCACTTTCCCTTCAATGATGAGCCGGAGTTTGTTCGAATAGATTTGAAACCAAGGCACGGAGGCTGTTCAGTCTGCTGGCAAGAGTGGTCCTCTCAGCTGTGTTCCCAGTGACAGCCACAGAGGGCGCTGTGATCCGGAGTAGTACCTGTTAGCAGGTGACTGTTAGAGAGATGGAGAATGTTGGTTTTGAGGTTTGCATGAGAAGTTATGAAATAACTGGCTTCTGTCATTTGTAGAAAAATAACTAAAGCCGTGAATTATTAGTTGAAGATGAAAGGGGAGAAGACAAGGCATGCTTGCTGCCTGGCCTCCCGGTGTCCGCAGGCAGTTCTGTGAAACTGCACCTGTGAAGGATGCACTGCGATTCCCTCCTCTGGTCCCTGCTGTTATGTTTGCTCTAAATTGCTGTGTGGGTGCCTCCTCTCCAACCAGCGGTCTGAAACAGACTTGTCGCGTTGAGTTCTAAGTCTGTGGCAGATAGAAAGGAGATGGCGAGAAGATCATGCTGGACTGAAAGATACTGTTTAGTGCTCTACCCACCAAGCAGGTGCTCTTAGAAAAGGGACTGGTTTGTGCCTGCAGAGTCAGACTCTTCAACCCTGCCGAGAGCAAAGCAGTTCTGAATTCTAGTGGAGGTGGGATGCAAGAAGAGGTCTGAGGGTCCACCCACCATGCTGCAGAATTGGAACCCCTGATGGGGACTGTGGTAGTCAGGGTTCTCCGGGGAAACAGAACCAATAGGATGCACGGACACTTAGGAAGAGGTTTATTCTAAGGAATTGGCTCCCATGATTATGGAGACGAGTCCCAAGGTTTACAGGGTGAGTCAGCAAGCTGGATGCCCAGGAGAGCTGATGGTATAAGTTCTCGTTCAAAGACTGGCAGGCTTGAGATCCAGGAAGAGCCGAAACTTCAGCTCAAGTCTGAAAGCAGGAAAAAAGCCGATGTTCCAGTTCAAAGGCTGGCAGGCAGGAGGAAGTCTCCCTTTACTCTGGGAAAGGTCAGCCTTTTTGTTCTCTTCAGGCCTTCAACTGATTGGACGAGCCCCACCCACATGAGGGAGGGTGAGCTGCTTTGCTCAGTTAAACGTTCACCTCCTCCAGAAACACCCTCACAGACACACTCAGGATAATGTTTGACCAAACATCTGGGTGCCCTTATGGCCCCGTGAGGTTGACATACACCATTAACCATCACAGATGCTGAGAAGGAAGGCCAGGGGGTGGGAGGAGAACCAGGTGGGTGCAGTTTCAAAGAGATGGTCCTCTGTCGTATAGAGTCATCCCAGGACAGCACAGAACCTGAGGGGTGCAACCCACCCCTACCCACTCCAGCTAGGGAGCTCACAAAACTCCTGTGAGCACGAGGTGCACGGCCATATGAGGAGACTGAGCCGGGACCACCTTACTGCCCTCCTGCCCTGAGACGGGGCCGCTCACACCGCTGCCCCCAACCAAACTTCTCCTCCCTGCTCCCTTGGTCAGAAAAAGCACGTGCTTCTTTTTTATTATTTTTCTAACTTTATTGAAGTGTAGTTGATTTACAATGTTGTGTTAGTTTCTGGTGTACAACAAGGTGATTCAGTTATATATATATATATATATATATATATATATATATATATATATATATATATTTTCAGATTCTTTTCCATTATAGTTTATTATAAGATATTAAACATAGTTCCCTGTGCTCTACAGTAGGACCTTGTTGTTAGCACCTGCTTTCTTCTAAATCAAAATCCAGCATGAGGGTGGAGCAGATTAGCAGAAGTTAGGTTAGCAAGGCCAAAATCCATTCCTCCATCTTAACTACCAGGGCGGCTGGGAAAACAAGTCCCTGGCTTCTGCCTTAGACCAAACACGTGATGCAGGAACATACTGAAATCTTCCAAAAATGCTGGGCTGGCAATCAAAGTTCATCTTCCTGTGCTACCCGCCCTTCCAGTCTCAGCTTCAACTTTCTTCTCTTCCAAGAAGCATTCCCCCATTGAATTCAATAAACCGTGATCACGGCCAGTATTCATACCGTACATGCTTGTGTAGCCAATGGTACCCCTTTTTAAATTGTTAATATCACCCCTACATCACCTCTACTTCTCTAGGTACTTTCAGATCTTTTTTCTTTGTTAGTTTGTGTTTATGTTTGTAAACTCCAGACCCTCTTAGTCTGTTTTTTGCTCTATTGTTTCTCCTCTGTCTTATCCAGCTTCATCCTTCTTGCTCTCTGGCACGTGGATTGGTCTTACCTCTCCCAACCCCTACCCCCCCCAAAAAACTGTAAACTCCTTAAAAACAGTAACCATATCTTTTTTTCTTCTCTTTTTCATCTTCCACAGTCCCTAGTATAATACCAAGCACATAGTAGCTGATCAATAAATATTTTCCAATTAAGTACAATTAATTAGTTATCTGGATTGATTAATGCTCCTCAAATGAATTTTGATAATTTCTATTTAAAAAAATAATGAGGAAAAAAACCCCAATAATGACGGGGAGTTCCCTGGTGGTCCAGTAGTTAGGACTCAGCGCTTTCACTGCCCTGGGTTCAGTCCCTGGTGGGGGAACTAAGATCCCGCAAGCCATGCGGCACAGCCAAAACAAAATAAATTAATTAATAGTAATAATAATAATAAAACAATAATGAATAAGAAATCAATGGAACAACAAAAAGCAGGTATATTTAGGCCATATACCAGATGATACCCAGAAATGCTTGTTAGTTTTAGTAATTCATTCAACATAGATATTGAGGGTCTATGTGCCAGAGACTATTCTATGTGCTTGGGATACATGAATAAAGAAGGGAAGAGAAACAGACAAAACAGCTGTCTCAAAGTTTATGTCCCAGAAGAGTCAGATGGTTAATACACATATAAATTAGAAACATGTTAGAATCGATAAGTGTAATGCATAAAAGAAAAGGCAGAGCATGATAATATCAGAAGTTCAGGGAGACATTGGGATTGACATTTTAGAGAGGATGGTCAGAATTGTAAAAACGATTGTTTTTAAACAATCAGAGAAAATTGAATATTTGCTGGGTATGAGACAATATAAAGAGGTTGTTCTATAAACTGGGTCTGTTAATGGCATTTGGGGTATTTTTTTAAAAATCCTTATCTGTTGTAAACTGAAGTATTTATGGGGAAATAATGTGACCTAATGTTATGATGTCTTGGATTTGCTTCAAAATGTTTCAGCAAAAAAAAAAAAAAATGAGGAAGGGAAGGAAAGAATGACGAAAGGAAGGAGGGAAGGGAAGGGGAGGGAGGGGGAGGGAAGGGGAGGGGAGGGGAGGGAAAATCGGGTGCGGGGAGCACAGATGAGACAAGAATGGTAGAAAGTTGATATTTGAAGCTTATCAATGCTGGGGGGATCCTCATACTGTTTTTTCTACTTTTATATGTGTTCTAACATTTCCATAATAAAAGTTTAAAAGAAATAACTAGTGGTCAGTCAAGGCCTCATTTAAGCAGAGGCTCAGGAGGTGAGGGCGGGAGCCCCGGGGAATGGGTTTGCGGGGGGAGGTTGCCGAGGAAAGAAACAGCCCAAAGAGCCTGCCCCCTTGCAGCTCCTTGAACTGGGGATGGGAGCCGTGTAGGAGCTGAGTCTGGGAGGTAATTTGGCTGTGGGGTGGAGAACACATGGAACCTGAAAGTCACTGCAGGGGCCTCGAGTCAAGGTCAGATCCAGGCGGGCTGCAGAATCACACTTGACGTGCTTTCCTGGGGAGTTTGTTGAGCCACCCAGATACGCTGGATCTCTTTACTCGGACTCTGAGGTGAGCGTTTGTAAGGCATCATCAGTGCCGTCTGGTAGGAGTTTCTGTGTTGGTGGAAATGTTCTCTCTGTGCTGTCCAGTATGGGAGCCACTGGTCACCCATGGCTGTTGAGGACTTGAAATGTGCCTGGTGTATCCAAGGAGCTCAGTTTCTAATTTAATTTCATTTTAATGAATTTAAACTTAAATTGACACCCCCCCGTGGCTGGCGGCTCCCACACTGCAGTCTTAGGAGACGGTTAGCTGCTGTCCGGGATTTCCCTCCACGATGGTCCTAACTCCATTTAAGCCACGAGGTCATTCTCACCTCCAGGTGTTTGTAGCCCCGCCTGCGCCCCCTGGCCTGGCGGGTTCCTGTGCATCCTTCAGGCCTGAGCTTACGTGACACCTCCTTGAAAGGCCTTTGCGGTTGAAATTCGGCTCTCCTCCATCCTGCTGTCCTGTGGTACCCAGCTTTCCTTGGAGGCATTTTTCCTAGTTTATAATTATACTTGGTCTTTATTTATTTAATGTCTAAAGCCAAGAGCTCCTCAGAGTTGGGGGTCCGTTCACCGCTGTCTACCCACGTTGTTGGTGTGCAATAAAAACGGACCGAGATGGCAACAGAGAGGGAGCAGTCTCAGTGTATGCAGTGCTGAGGACGCGGGTGAGGGGCCTCTAACCCGGTGCGGAGAGCGCTTGGTGAGTTGGGAGCAGTTTCTCGAATAAACCTTAACTAGGACTTTTAAAGGATGAACAGGCATTAGCAACAGGAGAGCAAAGTTGGACAACGGCATTTCCTACACAGATGAGAAGCAGCAGCACGAAGGAAAGTAGGAAACGTAGGGCACAGTGTCTGGGGCCTGTGCTGTGTGGGGACCAGGTGAGCCGGATTGTGGAGGACCTTGGGCGCCTTAAAATGGATCGTGTAGGTCAGGGGTGGGCAGATTTTTCTTTAAAGGGCCGAAGGTAAATAGTTCAGGCTTTGCAGGGCTTAGGTCTCTGTCAAAACTTCTAAACTCCACCATCGAAATGCAGAAACCGCCTTGGACAATATGTAAATCACTGGGCGTGGCTGTGTTCCAATAAAACTTTATTTTATGCACACAAATTCAAGTTCCAGGTAATTTTCATTTCACTATTATTCTTTTGAATTTATTTTTCCCCCAATCATTTAAAAGTGGAAAAACCATTCTTGGCTGATGGACCACATAAAACAGGCAGCTGGCCACATCTGGCCCTCGGCCACGTTTGGTGGGGAGCACGGTCGGGTTGGAAGGGGGACAGAAAGTGGTGAGATCAGTATTTCACGTGGCTCCCTGAAATACTGGCTTCAGTGGGAGCTCAGGGATCAGGTCTTAAGGCAGTGGCAATTTCTGTGAAGAGGCTGAACAGCAGTCTGGGTGATAGATTTCCACGGCCTGAGATAGGGCAGTGTTAACAAGGGATGGGAAAGAAAGGCCGGCTTTGAGATCTATATTCCGGAATCAGAATCAGCAGAACTTGGTGATGGATGTTCAGGGCAGAGGGTAAAAGAATAATGTCCCAGCTTCAAATTAGTAATCAGGTGCCCCATCTCAGCAGGATACATCAGCTGTCATGACCAACAAAGAAACATAGTGCATCTTATTTTTCTTTTAATTGAAGTATAGTTGATTTACAAGGTTGTGTTAATTTCTGCTGTACAGCAAAGTGATTCAGTCATATATATATGTATATATATATATATATACACACATATATATATTCTTCTTCATATTCTTTTCCATTATGGTTTATTACAGGATATTGAATATAGTTCCCTGTGTTATAGAGTGGGGCCTTGTTGCTTATCTATTTTGTATATAGTAGTTTGTATCTGCTAATCCCTAATTTATTAATTTATTATTAAACTCCTTATTTATCCTTCCCCCCCCCAACCTTCCCCGTTGGTAACCATAAGTCTGTTCTCTCTGTCTGTGAGTCTGTTTCTGTTTTGTAGATAACTTCATCTGTGCCATATTTTGGATTCCACATATAAGTGATGTCATATGGTATCTTTCTTTTTCTGACTTACTTCACTGAGTATGATAATCTCGAGGTCCATCCATGTTGCTGCAAATGGCATTATTTCATTCTTTTTTTATGGCTGAGGAATATTGCATTGTATATATGTACCACATCTTCTTCATCCATTCATCTGTCGAGGGACACTTAGGTTGCTTCAAAGTCTTGGTTATTGTGAACAGTGCTGCTGTGAACGTTAAGGTGCGCGTATCTTTTCGAATTAGAGTTTTCTCCGGATACACGCCCAGGAGTGGATCTTAATGCATAGTTAGGTCTGTGGCCATGTATAGGGGCTTCCTTTTATCTGCAAGATGAGATTAATAAATAGTTAATAATGCTCCATCTTGTCATAAGATCACTCCCCTGGTTGTCATTTAGTGGGAATAATTTTATTTGCTGTTGAATGGATAATATAAGTATTTCTATAAAAATGATACCCCAGTGAGACATTTCTGTGACTTCCACTCAGTTTTGCTGTGAACCTAAAACTGCTCTAAAACGTAAAGTCCATTTCTAAAACAATGAACTAGATATAGAACCACTGAACAAGAGGACTGTTCATGCTATACTGTCATATGAATAAAGCAAATTGCAAAAGTTTTAAAAATATGATACCCCAGTGGTCTGTAATAATTTCTTAACTATAGTGACATGTTTTCACATCCTATCACACCAAAAGAAGTAGCTACATAATCTCTCCCAAGGACTACAATTGCAGAACATAAACTAGGCTTCCCGTTTTAGAAGCAATTCAAGTGGTAGAATCTAGGACGTTGATTATAGAAGAACTCCTTTCTTGTGTTTATTCACAAATCCTTTAGCTTTTTCCAAATCTCAGCTGCTTTTGCCTTCTCAGCAAACAGTTAAGAGAAAGCAGAAACCTTGTAATCCCAGTTGTTAGTAAATGTTGCATTACCATAAGATTACGTAGATCATCACTGCAATGCTACAAAGCCACCTTCCCACATAGCAGGATTTCTGCTATGTGCATGTTAATTCATTTATAACTTCCCATACCACCTGGGGACAAGGAAGACCCCAGTTCAGTAAGAAAACAAATGTGTGTTTGTACATACTGCAAACCTGCATTAAGATAACAATGATAAGATTGGAAGGAATCAACTAAATATGTTTTGTAATGCCATATCCTTGATTTTCTGGATGTTGATTTTATCCCTCTTTTGGCAGTTTTCTCCTCCTGTAGTATGAAGTAACCAGGTTCAATTTCTGTAGCACTTCTTTTCTCTACAAGGTTTTTGGGTTTTTTTTTTTCTTTCCACAAATGGTTTCATCAATTGGCTTTTTTATTTTTAAGGCATTTTATTTATTTACTTATTTATTGTTGGCTGTGTTGGGTCTTCGTTGTTCCGCGCAGGCTTTCTCTAGCTGTGGCGAGCGGGGGCTACTCTTTGCTGCTGTGAGCGGGCTTCTCACTGCGGTGGCTTCTCTTGGTGCGGAGCACGGGCTCTAGGCGCACAGGCTTCAGTAGTTGTGGCACACGGGCTCAGTAGTTGTGGCTCGCGGGCTCTAGAGCGCAGGCTCAGTAGTTGTGGCGCACAGGCTTAGTTGCTCCGCGGCACGTGGGATCTTCCTGGACCAGGGCTCGAACCCGTGTCCCCTGCATCGGCAGGTGGATTCTTAACCACTGCGCCACCAGAGAAGCCCCTCTACAAGGTTTTGAGAGATTTATTTGGTGCAGACCTTATATAGCACCAAGCTCTAGGATTCTTTAGGGGTTCCTCATGGTCATCTAGTCAAGAAATGGATCAAGTAAGTGATACTGACCGAGCCCTTGGACTCTTTAATAGTAGAAATTGAGAAGAGGCCAGCCGAAAAATTCAGGCAAGGTTTTACTGGGGAGGCTGCAGCACGTGGGAGCAGAAACAAGTAATAGGTGCCCTTGCTCACTCCCCCAGGAGGGGCGAACTGGTTCCTTAAATGGCATAACAACAGGGGCAGGTCTCTGGGCCTGGCAGGACACGTCGCTTCGGTGGTCTGCCCACCCCCTTGCTGGTGCTGTGTGCGGGGACCATGCACAGGACCCTGCTTTTGCTCCCAGCCCCTAAGAAGTGGCGGTTGGTTTGTGACCTTTTGTATCTTATTGTTCATAATTGCCCCAACAGTGCATGCGTGCAGTTACTTTTTATTCCTTTATAGTTTCTTTCTATTCTGTTGCTCAAGGAGACGTTTGTCCAGGTGCAGTCATTCTGCTAAAGGGTCCCGGCTCCCAGCCCATCTCATCAGTATGTGAAAAAAGGGTGAGAAAATGATCGACTAAGTGAAATTTGCAGGATTGAAATGTTGCTTTTGCATCATAAGATCGCCAGCAAGTTACCAAGGTGGAAGTTCTCGAACCAAAAGAAGTTCTAATCAATGTAGTGGCCCCAGTTGGGGAAGAGCTTGGGATATTGAGTTATTAGCCCCTGAGAAGGATGTCTCATCCCTCCACTTAGTTTCATACCCTTTTCCCCTCCAGCTCTCCTCCCTGTGCCCTGTCCTGGGACCCTCGGACACTGTGACCGAATGCTTTCAAGCATAGTGACTGGAATACCGTAATGGCACTAGCTTGTATTTGTAATTATACTGAGATATATGTCGTTATCATTCCCCATTTATAGATGAGGAGACCGAGACCTGGAAACCATAAGTAACTTGCCCAAGGCCATGTGGCTAGAGCTTGGTAGAGCCGAGGGTCAGACCTAGAGTGTGAATTGCCTAGAACTCTAGAGATGCACGCTGGGCAGTTCCCGTGGGGCTGGCTTGGACGCCTCCTCCCCTCACTCTCAGGTTGCCCCCAGCCAGCCTTGACCTCCCCAATGGTCTCTCCACTGAGCCAGTGGTTCTCCAGTGGTTCTTTAAACGTGAGCCTCCCTGCTCACCGGTTCCTTGTCCCACCTCCCTCTCCCAAATCGCCAGTAAAGCTTTCAGAACTGAGGCAGCTCACAATGTATGGCAAGTAGTGCCTCTAAGTGGCTAGTGAACTTAGGTCACTGGCTACCATTTACTCCCTTCCTACCTTAGCAAAAGGGGTTTCTTGGAGCAGAATACACTGATCGTTCTAGAATATATCTGGAATCAGCATCCTTTCACTGATGTCCACCATGGTCCACCGCCTTCTCTTGCTGGGTTATTACAGAAATCTCTTAACTAGATGCTCAGTCTCCAGTCTTGCCAATCCCCGAGTCCATCCTTCATCCAAAACCAGGTGTTTCTACGCATAAATTTGATTTCCAGCAACTTACCAAGGTGGAAGAGCGATAAAGATAAAGAACGATAAAGGATAAAGAACGATCCTTTTAGGTCACCCTTAGGATAAAGAATGATCCTTTTAGGTCACTTATAAAGCCATATCTGATCTGGCCCCTGTCGGCCTCTCGAGCCTTGTCTTTCCCTGGGCTTTGTACCACTCACACTCCCCCTCCAGCTTTCAGAACCTATATTTCCTATGTCCGTTTCTCCAGGAAGCAGGGCTTTCTCTTGCCTCTGGGTCTTTGCATGTGCTGTTCTGTAAGTGCCCCCTTGGTGCCTCCACCAGATGCACCCCGGGCATAGCACTTACCTGTCTACTCCCTTCCCTTCACCACTGTAGTTGTGCACAGTTGCTCATGATTCTAGGTGTGGGGTAACAGTTCAATATACATCTCTTGCATGAATAAATAAAAAGTATCCATTCCAGTGTAATTTTTACCGTTAATTTGGAGCTGTCCATTTCCCACATCCGTTTTCTGGTTTTGCCAATACTACTAACTCAACTTCAGCCATCTTTTCAAATGTTTACTTTTATTTTTTTTTTCTTCTGACCTTCTGCACTGTTTGGGTCCTCCCTTTTAAAGGTATTTTTGACTACTTTTCAGTAACGTCATCATGATTACTAGCACAGCAACCCTGAGCTCTACACATCCGTGTTCACCAGGACCATTGAAGAATTTTGCTGCAAATCTTAGCACCTGCAGGGTCTTTCTGTAGCAGCCCGAGCCTTGCTTAGGCTGTGTTTGCCAGCAGCGCTGGGCAGGATAAAAGAGCGTTGTGTTTATTTAAAGGGATAGAAATTTTTTCTCAATTATTTGTTGGTGTGAGCTGGGAGGAGCCAGGGGGAAAGCAGTTTGTTATGGGCAGTGGTTTTGAGGAAGGTAAGAAATCATGTAAAGTAAAAAAAAGGACCTCTAAGAAGAGAACATTCCCGGTTAAAATGATTTATATTTTGGATGTAGATCGAGATTTTCTTAGCATATCCCACTTTCTACTACCTATCGCGGTTATAGCAGAATCACTGTTGGAGTTGCCCAATTAATAGCCACTGTTCTTTGTTGCTCTGTCCTTCTTCCAGAGGTCACCCTGAAGGTCCACATCAGTGACGCCAGCACCCATCAGCCTGTCCCCGATGCCCTCATTGAGATTTTCACCAACCAGGTCTCCATCGCCTCTGGCACCTCGGAGACAGATGGCGTCGCCTTCCTCAAATTCCAGTATAAGCTGGGCAGTCAGCTGATTGTCACCGCCACAAAGCATGCCTACGTGCCGAACTCTGCCCCGTGGAAGCCAATCCGATTACCCGGTAAGGTGGTCTTAACCTTTCTCTAAAACAGGGCTTATAGTCAGGCTAGGGATGGAGTCAGACATAGAAACAATTTTGTAAGTGTTAAGGGTTAAGTCAGACAATCAGGAAAATACTTGTTCATTCTCTGCCTTAGCTTTTGGGGCCCCTTATGTGCAGGAAAGGTGGGATCCCAGTGTGAAGCTGGTTGTACGTTACTATCCATTTAATGGAACTCACTTCCCCAGCGTTCCGCTCTGTACCTTACCGATCGTAACCAGCCGATGGGATTGGGGCAGTGCTCTGAAATGGGGCTTTCTCGTCTTGCTTCAGGGTCTGAGCAAGGCTGGCCAAAAGGTGGGGAATGATGGCGAGACTGTCTTTCTCTTTCCCACCTTCTCACCTGCTCAGGAAGAACACTGCCGTGAGTTTCTTCCCCTCTCAACACTCTACTCCACTTCTGGCGTGTCTGATCACCAAACATGTGGGCGTTTTTCCACACATCCAGCAATTTGCGGATTCTGTGACACCAGCTGGGTACTTACTAGATTACCAGTTTATTACAAAGGCTCTTAAAGGAACAGCTGGATGGAAGAGACGCGTAGGGCAAGGTCTGTGGGAAGAGGTGTGGAGCTTCCATCCCCTCCAGGTGTACCACCCTCCCAGCACCTCCAAGTGTTCACCAACCAAGAGGCTCACCAAACCCCATCCTTTTGGTTTTTTATGGAAACTTCATTATGTAGGCATGACTGATTAAATCATTGGCCATTAGTGATTTATTCAACCTCCAGCCCTCTCTCCTTTCCTCCCTGGAGCTCAGTGGGGGTGAGGTCGAAAGTTCCAACCCTCTAATCACATGGTTGTTTCCCCTGGCAAGCAGCCCCCATCCTTGGGTTATCTAGGGGCCTTCCAAAAATTACTATATTAACTGAAACTCCCATGGTAAGTGGCTTGTTAGAAATAACAAAAGATACCTTTATTGCCCTTATCACTTAGGAAATTCCAAGTGTTTTAGGAGCTGTGAGGCAGGAATGAGACCAAGACCAAATATATATTACTTATTATAAATCACAATAGCACATTACCATTCACCCCTGCAAAGCAGCCGGTCTACCACAGGGGGCTGGGATGATCCCTGACGTGGGTTCAGCTGGGGATGGAGTAGGTGGGAAGCAGCAGACAGTGCCGCTTCAGTCCCCTCACTTCCGGCTGCATCTAGTGCCTGGACCACATTACCTGCCGGCACTATTGCTCTGAGGCTAGCGGGGGTGGGGGGATGGGAGGAGCAAGGGCTTTGGACCTGGGTTCTGGCTCCCGGTCTGTGCTTGAGCCCCTCCAGCTTTGATGCCAGTCTCTGCAAAAGGGAGCTGATACCACCTTGTAGAGTGGTTCTGAGTAAAAAGTAGTTAATGTAGGTGCACTAGCTTACAGCACCTACAACATAGTAGGGGCTTGATAAACGTGTAGCATCTAACACAGTGCCTGGCAAAATGCCAGCGTTAGTGCTCACCTGTGTGCCACTGGACACGCCCCATCAGGGTCCCTGCTGCCTCTGGGGCACACGGGAGCGAAGCGTGACTGTGCCCGTCTTTTCCAGCCCCAGCATCTACCCTCAGCCACAAAATTCTCTTTAAGTTCAATTTATACTTATTGAGTAGCTACTGTGTGCCAGGCACTACCCTGGCCACTGAGGATACAGATCTAAAGACGCAGAACTCGCCCCTAGGGACTTCGTCGTTTAGTTATGAAGTCAGCCGCAGAACCCGACTCCTCCTGATGGGATCAATGCTCTGATAGATTTAGGTGCCTACGGGGACGCTGGGGACCAGTTCACCGGCCTAGGTGAGCGAATGAAGGAAGGCTTCCTGGAGAGGCTGAGAGGGGAGCTGAGTCATGAGGGTGAATAGATATTAGCATCAGAACGTGCTTGTAAAAAGATCCAGATTCCAGGGCTCAACCATTCAGACTGGGCAGATTGACCCAGGAATCTGCATTTTCACAAGCAACTCCTACCCCCCGCCCCGAGTATTTATGGATAAAAATGTTCACTATAGTTTGGGACCACTGCTTTGAGAGCTATGGAAAGTGGATTTGAAATAGGTACAACTGAGGAAATCCTTTAGGAAAATGTTAGAGAAAAGGAGATAAACCTGAGAAATATTTAGCAGGCAAAATCCAGAGAGCCTTGGAGAATGGGTGGGAGAGATGTGAGGGAAGGGACGAATTAGACTAAATGTAAGTTGAGTCTCGGGTTTCTGGCTGGCGATGGAGGGGATGGAATAACAGACGGGCGGTGGGCTTGGGAGACCTGCCGCCTTGTGGTTCCCTCAAGTTGACCTGATTGATTAATGCCGTCGGCTGAAAGAAGCCCTCTTCCTCCCTCCCGTGTGCACCCCTCTCTCCAGGCTTGGGGCTCAGGCAGAGGTGGGTGGAAGTGGGAGTGGAGTGGGGAGATGGGGAGAGAGGGATGCATGTCGGGATTGTAGTTGGTGATGAACTTAGCATAGATTGGATTGGAGCTGCCTCTGGGACGCCAGGTGTGTTCGGGCTTTAGTTTGAAAAGAGTTTGGGGCTTAAGAGGTTTGGAGGTGGAGGTGGAGTTTGGGGTCATCAGCAGCTTTTAAGGGAGACTCAGAACAATGATCTAACCCAGAGAGTGGAGGGGAGTGGGCCTGGGGCAGAACCCTGGGAAGGCCAGCACGATAAGAAAGGTGGTCCTTCTTAGGTTCTCGCTAAAGACAATGTTTGACCTCCCCCATTTTTCACACTGAGAAATCACTGGAAACAGCCCTGGGGGAAGTCTAAACGGTATCCAGACACCTCAACTCCACCTTTGCTCGGGGGGGAGGGGCAGCAGCACAAAATACCACTGATTCTCACCATCACAGGAGTTACGTTCTGCAGAGTCACCGTGAACGCTGAGTTGGTGAATCCTGAGCCGTTGCTCCCGGGGGAAATGCAGGGTTAGGTTCCTGAGAGCCCCTGGTCACGTTTTCATCCACTGATCAGTACATCTCCTTGTTTGATGTGTGTTTCTGTTGCAAGATACCTGACTCAATATATATTGTTGGTTCATTAACCTTGAACTCACGGCCGACAGCACCATAACTCATGGCTAAGGGAAGCTTGTCTAACGTGTAATAAGGCACATCCCAGCCTCCTGCAGGTAGAAACACTGGACAGCACTTTGGGCCAGCACTCAGGGGCTGTTTGAAGCAGGGAAATCACCAACAAAAAGCACAAGAATGCAAAAACTTGGCACTAAATTGATTGCAGAAAGGATGCTTATTATGGTGTGAGAGCTGAAACGAGAAGGCAGAGCGTCCGTCGCCTTGGTCGACCTCAGCTGGGAGGAGACTCAGACTTTTGGCCCCTCTGTACGTGCACGTAGAAAGCATCACAAGTATTGACTTGGGGTTACAAATAACCTTTAGCAAGTAGGCACATTTGCAAATACTGAACCCACAAATAAGGACGGACTGTACCTTAATTAAATTTGTTTTGACTTTGTTAACAAGATCATTTGAGAAAAAGGCAACCATTTTCATAATATCCATTCTTCTTAAATGAGTAAATAATGGTAAAAAAATGTAGTTTAATTCAAAGAGTTTTGGACTAGGCTTGAAGATGCCTGGGTTCTAGGCCTGCCCGCCCCCAGCTCTGCCCACACATGGGGGCCCATCACAGCTTTCTGAGCCCAAATCTCTCGTTTCTAAAACTAAATCAATTAGACTGAATAATTTTCAAGGACCCTCCCATGTCTTTCTTTTTCTCTGCTTGCCCTGTCAACATAACAAGATCCTCTTAACTAGAATCTAACAGAAAACGTGAGCAAAATTTCGACTGGTCTGCTGTGAAAAACAGAGTATACTATTGTTTTCATGCATATTTTTGAAGGTGCACTTTTGGTAGTCCAGGTAATTGAGTGAGGAGGAGAGAAGAATTGGGAACCTCTTCTAAAAATATTTTTAAAATTTGAAACTAAAAAATAATTTCTTTACTACAGGTCCACACGTGGTTTTGTTTGCATACGCATTCTTATGAGATTTGGGCATAGATTTCTTTTCTCATCCTTGACAGTAGTTCCTGGAGGGTGTGGGGGTTTTTTTCCCTTGCATGGAAGGGGGTACATATTGGGCAACAGAGAACCACAGCAAAAGGAGAGTACCCTTTACCTTTGGCAGCAGGTAGGAACAGATTCAGCTATATGAAGTGCCATCCATCCTCTAAAGACTGTGATTCCACATCTTAATTATTTCCACCTCTATAGCTCAGGCCTTTTACAACAGTTCAGGGCTACTGCAGTGGCCTCTGGCCAGCTCAGTCTGACACCTTCAAAACGCCCTTTACATTACTGACCATTAGTGTCTTAAAATGTATTTAAATATATATTTATATTATTTTTATACTATAATAATTTTACATATTTATATGTTAGATATATGTATTTATATATGGATGTATATTTATACATCTATATATATATGCAGGCAGACCTCATCTTATTGCACTTCACTTTATTGCACTTTGCAGATATTGCATTTCTTGCAAATTGGAGGTTTGTGGCAACTCTACATTGAGCAAGTCCATCGGCACCATTTTCCCAAGAGCTCGTTTAGTGTTTGTGTCACATTTTGGTAATTCTCCCAGTATTTCAAGCTTTTTCATTATTATTATATTTGTTATGGTGATCTGTGATTTTCGTGTTGCTATTGCAAAAAGATTACAACTCACTGAAGGCTCAGATGATGGTTAGCACTTTTTAGCAAGAAAGTACTTTTAAATTAAGGTATATCTGTTGTTTTTTAAACATGATGCTATTGCACACTTAATAGACTACAGTATAATATAAACACGACGTCTGTATGCGTTGGGAAACCAGCACATTGACGTGCCTTCCTTTATTGCGATATTCGCTTTATTGGGGTGGTCTGGACCTGAACCCGCAGCATCTCCGAGGTGTGCCTGTATATACATCTGTCTAATTACGTTATACGTCTGCCTAAAGGCATTTGATGTCCTCAGGATCAAGTTTAGACTAAACAGAACACAGGGGCTTCCTCCCCAGCCGCTTCTCCCTACGTTTCTCACGGTCTGGTCACCCTGGGCAGTTTGTTGTTCTCTGAAGGAATCTGGCGTTTTACCTGCTCTGTGCTTGTCTGCACTGTTGTTCCTTTACTGTTCTCTCCGCAAGCTTGTCTTCTGTCCGTGCATGCCCAGTGTGGTCGTTCTCTGCGCTCAGAAGTGTTGCAGCCTCTCCCAGGTGGAGTTAGATGTTCCTTTCTCTCTACTTCTCAGAAAACAAGACAGCAGCCAGCATCTCCTCTCTGATGGGTAATATACCGCCTGCCTGCGGGTCTGAGGCGTCTCTGCCACCTCCCGCCCAGGAAGCCCTTGCAGGTGTCTCTACCACCCACGTCTCATCATTAGTCATTACAAGAAATCATCTTTTCTCGTGTATGAAATAGGGTTTGCGGAAGGGTTTGCTAGAGCAGATGTCTGATGTTTGGAAGCACCAAATGCTATAGGCGAGAAGCGTTTCAAAACATCCTGTAATGGTCACACGCATCTCGAGAGACCAGTCACAGGTGATTCCAGCTCAGAGTCTCCCAAGCCAGACAGCACAGAGGTTTTCAGGGCCAAGGAAACACCTTCAGGCTCTGTGTGAGCTCTTGACGGGAGCAGTGTGGTCCAGGTCTGTACCTAGAGAGGCGGGGAGGGCAAAGCCAAAGTCTGGAGGTGAGCTCTTCCCTACAGGCACCAGCAATCTGGTTCTTCTCTCCTGGCCATTAGGTGCCCTGTGCCCTTGGGTGAAGGGATCTCTGTGAAAGAAGGTTAAGTTTCCCTGGGATGTGGTTTTGCAGGATTTACCCAAGTCAGGCCTCCTCCCTTCAGTCCCGGCTCACACACAGGACCTAATCCTCCCTCCCCCAACTTGGTATAGATTTTTCTTCCAACTTTTAACCCCCAAGGTGAATTCTTTTTTTTTCCTTGCTTTATTTATTTATTTATTTATTTTTGAGACATAATGCATATCAGCATACGATTCACCATTTTAAAGTGTATAATTCACAAGGTTGTGCAACCATCACCACTGTCTACTTCCAGAATATTTTCTTCAGCTCCAAAAAAACCCTCGTGCCCGTTAGGATTGACTCGCTGCTTCCCATGCCCCCAGCCCCCAGCAACAACTGATCCCTCTGTCGCTATGAATTTGCCTGTTGCACATATTACAGATGAATGGAATCCTCCAGTGTGTTGGCCTTTTGCGCCTGGCGTCTTTCACTTAGCATGGTGTTTTCCGGGTCTGTCCATGTTGTAGCATGAATCGGTACTTTATTCCTTTCTACGGGTGAACAATATTCCGTTGTATGGATAGACCACGTTTTGTTTATCTGCCCATCAGACGATGGCTTATTGGGTTGTTTCCACTTTCTGGCTAGTATGACTGATGCTGCTCTGAACATTCGTGTACAGGTTTTTGCATGAACATATACTCTCAGTTCTCCTGGGTATATACCTGGGAGTGGAATTGCCGGGTCACATGGTGACTCTTATGTTTACTATTTGGAGGAACTGCTGGATTCTTTTCACAGCACCAAGGTACATCGTTATCTTTGTCATGGCACTTGCCACGTTCTGCTTGTCCTACAGCTATTGGTTGTGCGTCCAAATCTCCTTCTAACGTAGAACGCTTGAGGACACAGACTGCCCCCAACATTGATCTGTTCCGCACGTCTAGCCCTGGGCCTTGTACATATTGGCAGCTAAATAAATGGAATAAATGTGTAGGGAGAAGTGTCATGTCCAAGGCCAGCCGCTCACTGGTCGCCTCTAGCATTATCCAGAGCCAGTTGTGCTGAGTAATTGATATTCTTAGCACTTGATATTTCTGGTTCCTAATATTATCCTTGAAAGTTACTTTACCTCTCTAGGCCTCAATTTCCTCCTCTTTAAACTTAGAGACTTAGGCTGGATGGCGTCCAAGAAGCCTTTCAATTTGAGTCCGTGAAGCATAGCAGTCGAGGTCAGACTCCAGAGTTCAAATCCTGGCTCTGGTATTTACCAGCTGCGGGGTCTTGAACAAGTTAATTCCTTATCTATAAATCTGTTTCCTTACCTGTCAAATGGGCATGTTAATAATACCTATTTCATAAAGCTGTTTTGAGAGTTAAATAAATTACCAAAATTAAAGCACCTAGGATAATGTCTGACATGTTAGTGAGGGTTCAGTAATGTTAGTGATTATTGTTGTTCCATAATATGTTGATTTGTTTTTTTCTTAAAATTCATGATCTCCCCAGAAACATGTAGGCTTTATGAATTTTTTAGTTGGAAGTCCAGGTACTTCAACAAGAATTTTTAAAAAAGCACAAGTTCTGTCATCTTATTAGTTCCCAGAATAGGGAAGAAAGTTTTTTTTTTTTTTTATCATGAGGCACACAGTAATTAAGCACATATATTTAAAGTCTTTCTTAATGTTAATACCCAATGTTTTACATCCGTGTAGTGTGTACATTGTAACTTTTAATAGATTCCTAATGTGAGGAAGTTCAGATACTTTACTAACAGCTTCTAACGAATAAAAAATACATAGTTGGGCTTCCCTGGTGGCGCAGTGGTTGAGAATCTGCCTGCCAATGTCGGGGACACGGGTTCGAGCCCTGGTCCGGGAAGATCCCACATGCCGCGGAGCAACTGGGCCCGTGAGCCACAATTGCTGAGCCTGCGCGTCTGGAGCCTGTGCTCCGCAACAAGAGAGGCCGCGATAGTGAGAGGCCCGCGCATCCCGATGAAGAGTGGCCCCCGCACCGCAATGAAGAGTGACCCCCGCTTGCCGCAACTAGAGAAAGCCTGTGTGCAGCAACGAAGACCCAACACAGCCAAAAATTAATTAATTCATTAATTAATTTAAAAAAAACATAGTTTATTGTAGGGCAAGCAGTTGTTCTGTGAGAGAGTGCAGGACTCTTTTGGCGTTTTGAAAGCCTTTTGCTAATAATACTTAAAGGAAAAACTGTTTCTTTTCTCTCTGTTTACAGGACTTCTGACACCCGATGGGTGGGGTTTTTCTCAAACCAACCAGTTCTCCAGCCCTCTGGACACCAACTGGGTGACCTACAATTCAGTTCAGTTCTGACAGTAGCTATCCAGAGTTAGCTCAGATGCCACAGGTCAAGGGTTCAGTCCCACAAGACCAACTGCCACTTCAGACACAAGCCCCAGGTTGTCACCTGTACTTCTGACCAACCGGCTGTAAATCAGAGGTTCTCATGGTCCCCTCCCTGGGTTCATTTACTCTCATGGCTCACAGAACTCAGGAAAACAGTAACATTCATGGGTTTATTACAAAGGATATTATAAAGGATGCAGATACACAGCCACATGAAGAGGTACAATAGGGTGAGATCCAGAAGGGTCCAGAAGGAGCTTCTGTCCCTGTGGAGTTGGGGTGTACCATCCTCCCAGCACATATACTTGTTCACCAGCTTGAAGTTCCCCAAAGCCCGTACCTTTGGGACTTTCATGGTAGCTTCGTCAGTCACGGCAGGCATGATCAATTGTTATCTCTCCACCCCCTCTGTCCTCTCTGGAGGATGGCAGGTGGGACTGAAGGTTCCAAGATTCTCATCATGGCTTGATCTTTTTGGTGAGCAGCCCGCCTCCAGGAGCCCCCCCGGAGTCTCCCCATCAGAACAAAAGATACTCTGATCACTCAGGAAATTACAAGGGATTTAAGAGCCGGGAACCAGAGGCAGAGACCAAATATGTATTTATTATTATGCCACACTACTAAAAATCAATATTGTTGATTGAGTTGAAATCAGAGAATCCAAGGAATGCAGAGTAGTTAAAAAACTGCAGTGGGCATTTTGATTTAAATGAATTCGCTCATATCCATCCTTGTTTCTGCAGTGTTTTCTTCACTGAGCCTGGGCCTGCTTCCAGAACGATCTGCTACTCTGATGGTGTATGAAGATGTTGTCCAAATAGTCTCAGGATTCCAAGGTATGTTTGATATTTAAAAAGAGAAGTGAAGGTAACTTTGGGGCCAACTCTGAAAATCTTGTGAGGGATGATTCTTTTGTCGGGTAGTGATGGCCGTGAAATGTGTCCACAGCTGGAAGTAACAATGCCTGTGGTCCCTACGAGTGCACGACACATTGGCATTTTGGTGAAATGTCTCTTGGCTGGGGCCTTTTTTCTTATCGGCCCAGACTTTAAGTGCATGAGAGGTAAAAAGGGGCTCCACCCTCTGTTCACACCACATCTCTCTTCTCCGAAGGCGAGAATATTCATCCTGGGGTCAGAGTCCGGGCCCTGCCTGGGCCTCACTGACCATTGGGCGGGGTCTCTCTGAAAAGGTTCATAAGCATTTAAGAGTATAGAGTTTCAGGTTTGTTTTTTTTTTTTTTTTTTGGCCCGCCACGCGTGGCTTGTGGGATCTTAGTTCCCTGAACAGGGAATCCCCCTTAGTTGCCCCCTGCAGTGGAAGCACGGAGTCCTAACAACTGGACCCCCAGGGAATTCCCTAGAGTTTCAGTTTTGCAAGACAAAATGGTTCTAGAGATCTGTTGCACAACAATATACATACACTTCACACTAGTGAACTGTACACTTAAAACTGGTTAAGATGGTAAATTTAATGTTATGTGTTTTTTACAATAAAAAAAAAACTCTTCCCTTACCAAAAAAAAAAAGAAAAAACAAAAGGTTCCTAGGTGTTCGAGTGTGGCCTTTTCTATCCCTTATCCCCTCGTTTTTTTAATGCATCTCACGTGCACTGGTGTAAATGTGGCTTCACCCCTCTAACTTCTCTTTCAGAAAAGCTGGTACAGAAGGTTTGTGGCACTCGCCCTTCGATTGCGGCTGGGGTTAGAACTGGGAATAAGGCCTGTGTCAAACCCTTTTTTGTGCTGAGATGATGGGTTTCTTCCATCTAAATCATGGGCCTTTTCCTGGCTTTTAAGGTTTCATCAGATTCAGTTTTTGTTTACTGTATTCCTTTCTTTTAATACCATTTTACACCAGTCATTCTCTACCTGACCACATCCAGGTGCCATCTGCAAACGAGGTGACCTGATTTATTCCTTTTTTTATTGAGTAGCTGTGGGAACGTACAAGGAGGTTCACGTGCTGCTCTTAGAAGACGTATGTAAAGAGAAATAAGTAGAAGCGTCTGGGAGCGTAAGTGACTGGAGTTTGGAGAGAAAACAGGAACAGAGACACAGATTTTCATGTCATCTGCATAGTGAAAGCCCTAAGTTAGCAACTTTTTTTTCTCCTCCTAAGAGAGAGCAGAGCTAGGCCCGCGTCCTCAGCATCCTTTCATGTGAGAACCACACTGGGGCCTACTGGCCTTGGTACTTCCAATTTCTCTTTAGTTAGCTTTGCTATTGTCGTTTCACAACTGAAAGACGATGGAAGAAAGTGAAAGATAATTTTTCTCCTCCAGTCTTACTGAGATATAATTGACATATATCTTTAATGACTTGATATGTGTATATATTACATATGCAATGACGTAGTAAGTCATATACATTCCATTGCATACATATACATATACGTGTGTGTGTGTGTGTGTGTGTGTGTGTGTGTGTGTGTGTGTGTGTGTGTACACACATTTCCTGTATCCATTCATCCATCAATGGACACTTCAGTTGTTTCCATGTCTTGGCTTTTGTGAATAATGCTCCTGTCTTTGCCTGAATAAGTAACTTCTGACCCTGGGTGACCTCAGCCGCTCATGGCCACACCAGAACAAGTGGCTGGAGGAAACCTCACAGCTGCATCCACTGATTACACAGACCTCAAGGTGGGCATCAGCCCTGCAGGACCGAGGCCACTTCCTAATTACTTGTTTTCTGACTCTCCGAGATGGCTACTTCGTGCCCTGTCACTCCCGCACTGCCATTTTCTCCCACTCTGTAGTGGGCGAGTGTTCAAGCTCGTGCACCCCCAGAAATGCTCCCCTGAGCATCCTGTGCTCCAGCCACTGCCCTGTGTCTCTGCTGTCCTTTGGGAAGGACTTTGCTCCCTCATCTCTGCTTTCTCGCCTCTCCTCGCCTCTTCAGCACACTCCGGTCCGGGTTCCTCCCTCAGCGCTTCATCAGAGTGTCTTATGGCCCCTGTGCGGCCAGACCCAAGGTCACTTCTCTCTTCCTCTCCCGGGATGTCCGCACAACATTCAACACAGACAGCTGGGCACTCTGTCTTGAGACTTTCTTCCTTTCGCTTCCATATCATGCCTTGCCTTTCTTTCCAGCTCTCGGTTACTTCTTCTCTGGACGCTCCCATGACTGTCCTGGGCCTCTGTTTTTTCTTCCCAGTGCTCTCCCTAGAGGAGCTCATAGACCCATGGCTTTCATGCGCCCTGGGCACTGATTACTCCCCATTTCCCCCTAGAGGGAGGCCCTTATTTGACATCTTGACTTGGGCATCTGATTGGCATCTCAAACTCAGCAGAGACGCACAGATCTCTTGATGTTTTTTACCTTCCATCTCAGTGAATGGTGTAAACACACACCTACGCACCCAGCCAAGACTCTGGAAATCATCCTTGATTCTTCTCCTCACGTCTGGTTCTCCTGCAGACCCTCTTCTCTCCATAGGTGTTGCTGCCCCGTGAATCCAAGACACCACCATTTCCCCCAGAGAACTGCAGTGGGTTTTTCACTGGTTGCCCTGTGCCCACTCTTGCCAGCCTGTAATCTAGTCTTCACAAAGTTACAGCGATCAAGTCGCCTAGCTTCCATTCTTCAGTGGTCTTCCCATTGTACTTGGAATAAAATCCCAACTCCTTACACTCAGGGCTGGACAACCCCTGGCCCTGAGCCTCTGGAGGCTGCCCCTGTTACCTGGAAGGTCGCCGCTGGTGAGAAGGGGCGGAGGTTGTATCTACACACAGAGTTTCCCACAGAGCAGCTTCCTGCGCCCCTTGCCCCTCCTACTTCCCTTTCAGCCCCGCAATTCGCTTTGTCGAGCTCTTCTCCTTCACGGCTGCCTTTGACGTGCACGGCACCCTCGTGGGTCATCCCTTCCCAGTCCCCCTTCCCAGGAGCGGCACTCACCTTAGCAAGGTGTTTGTGACAAGGGCTCAAACTGCAGCCCACGGGGTCCATTGTTACGGCCACGCTTCACCCCGTCGTGGTGCCAGACCTCCTCATCTCCCCCTGCTCTGCTCCTCCCTGCCATCCGCCAGCCCTGATGCTGCATTGTCCCCTCCAGTGGCTCCGAGGGGGTTCATGAAGGACCTCGGTGCCCGTGTCATTTGCCCTCCGTAAGCAGGCACCTTCTGAACATGCAGCAGTCGTGATGACCTTCATCTCCCATGAGTCACACAGAGTTACAGCCAGCCTGGACCTTTAACCAGAGTAATCCCACAGTGGTTATCCCTCGGTCTGCCCACGCTTGCCTTCTTTTTTTTTTTTTTTTAAAGATTTATTGATTGATTGATTTGTTTGTTTCAGTGCGCTGGATCTTAGTTGCAGCATGTGGGCTCCTTAGTTGTGGCTTGCCAGCTCCTTAGTTGCAGCATGTGGGCTCAGTTGCGGCAGGCAGGCTCCTTAGTTGCAGCATGCGAACTCCTAGTTGCGGCATGCATGTGGGATCTAGTTCCCTGACCAGGGATCGAACCCGGGCCCCCTGCGTTGGGAGCATGGAGTCTTAGCCACTGTGCCACCGGGGAAGTCCCACACTTGCCTTCTTTCTGCTGCCCACATGTTGCACATTTGCACTGCATGGCCCATGCCCTGATTCAGCCCTGGTCTCCGTCTCCACCCGGGCCACTGCAGTGGCCTCCAGCTGGTGTGCTGGTGTCCGCTCGCTGAGCTAGCGTGGTGCTGGACTTGAGAAGATCAACCAGATGTCCCATCTCTTGTGTCTCCTCCCAACACACCTTGCACTGAGCTGCCCGAGTGATCTTCCTGGAGCAGAACCCTTTGCCCACAGAGTGAAATCCCACCTCCTTACACAGCACGCCCCGGCCTCCTGACCTGGCCTCAACCTCCCTCCTAAGGACTCTTCTCCTCCATGTCTTGTGTCCTAGCCTAACTGAATTTCTTTTTCTATTTTCCATCTGAGATGTCCCACCCCATCTTCCCAATCTGTCTTCAAATTCTCCTTGGACATCAAGACCCGCTTCAAGGCCACACCCTCCAGGAGGTCTTTTCTGTGTCTTCCCTGGAGACGAGATTCATGCCGGTGTCTTGCCCTTCACCTTCAGCTGCCAAGGGACTTATATCATGGGACCCCCGACTCAGAGGGGTCACCAGTCCATAGTGTGGCCAGGGGCTGGGACCCAGCTGGAGGAGAATAGCTGGAGCCATCAGTTCTTCTCTCTCTTCCTTTTACTGGGGTGGAACTAAGAACCCAGAAGAGGTGAGACTCTCAGCTGACTGTGTGGTCACGAGATGCAGTGGGTCTGTAATCACATCAGGCCATCTGCAAGCCCAGGTTCGAAGGGAACAGAAAGTATGAGTCAGAAAAGGGAGCTAGTTGGTAGCAGGCCAGAGAGAAGCAGACCGGGATTTGTGGAGTCATGTTAATGGCACAGCATTCAGGTGAAATCCACAAACTCCTGCCACGTGGTCCCAGAGCTGCCCTGAGCCCAGATCCAGGCGTTCCCGCGCCTTCCACACCCCCCGGCTCCAGCTTTGGATTCCACACGTCCTGTCTCCCTCATGCCCCGTCCTGTCCTTATCAGTAACCAGGAGGGTGGATTAAAACAGCCCTCCAGCTGGGGGTTCTGTATCTTACCACGATGCCGCCCCTTCTGCCATATTTGGTAGTAATATCTTACCTCCCGGACTAAAACTGAAAAACCTGAAGAACAAGGAGGGGGTCATGTTCACTTAGCATCCCCAGGGCCTGGCTCCATGCCCGCCTTAGGATCCGTACACAATGAGCAATTCACTGAAGGGTTGAGTAAATAAATATTTAAAAACCGTCCAGATCCCACCTTTTTTTGCACTTCCTGTGTAGATCACTCAAGCTTGGGTTAATTATTTTCTTTGTTGTGGCTGCTAAGGGGACAGTTCACATGTACACACACACACAAACATACAGAGTATTTGAATAACTCTCTCTCTCTAAGGAGCAGGAAGTATGGTCGTGTTATAAACCCAAGGATGTAAGACATTCATGGCAGTTTTCGTTATGGTAGTTTTTGTTATGGTTAATTTATTCAGTCTAGTGTATCACTTCCCTCCTGTATGTAACCGGAAACTGAGAACCATTTATTTCTCCCTTGCCAAAAATCTCATTTACATTCCAGCTTTTTAAAATTGTCTACATTTTGTTAATTTTTTAACTTACCTTACTTCGTGAGTTTAATTATTGCTAGTTGTACTTTTCCTTGTCTCAGTAGAGTTGAGGCACGGCAGGAATAACACTGGGTGAATTTGTTTCACGTTTTCTTACCAGTTGGAAGGAGAGCCACGTGTAGATAATTTTTAGTCTTTGCAGTTCTGTTCCGTAAAGCCAATACAGAACTGAATTTCTAAATAATATATCAAATTTTTATTCTCAAACTGGTCAAGTGTAGGTGCATTTATTAATTTTTTAATGGAGTCAGAGGAGAAAAAAATAAACTCTTGCCAATCAGAAATGTAAGTACTGTCAGCCGTTTGAGTTTTTGTGTGTTGCTTGGATGTCACTGTGTGTCAGATCCCCCCAAGGAGGTGGGGAGGTAGTGAGATGACAGTTTGACAAAGCCTCACCCGTGTTATGTGCATAGTTTTGGGTGATGCCCCGTTGTTTGGTTTTACGTGACACTGAAGCAAAAGATTTCAAAGAACGAAGGCCACTGGGTGAGAGAGGTGGAGACAGGAGAGGCGGAGATGTTCTCTATGGGAAGATGTTTAATGCTTCAGGTGAAGTTTTTGTTTTGAAATGTTTGCAACCAAATAAAATAGAATAAACTCATGGTTAATGAGAGTTTTCCTTGAAGAATAAAAAGACTACTCACTTGTTTTCCTCTCTCTAGGTATGGTATCTATTGAAATTCTGACCATACACACCCTAAAACTATTCCCATCAGACGAGGTGGGATTATGTGCAGTGCCTTCACACACACACACACACACACACACACACACACAGAGTAAATGCACGTTTCCAGTGGAACCGGCCTTAGCATTCGATTTCATTTGAAAAGTGAGGAAAGTGATTGCGTTATCATTGTAGACACTATTTTATACAGAAAGCCTGGAGCAGTCTTATGATAACAGTGTGCTGAAGGGGAAGGACCAACATAGTCATTGATTAACTACGTATAGGGATCTTTCCCAACAGAGGCTGGGTCTAAAAGTATGCTCGTTATCACAGAATGCTTGCAAATTGCTTTTACATTTTTTTTTTTACCTTTTTTTTTATTGAAGTATAGTTGATTTACAACGTTTTATTAGTTTCAGATGTACAACATAGTGATTTGATATTTTTATATATGATACTGCATTTAAAGTTATTATAAAATATTGGTTACATTCCGTATGTGGTATCTTATATCCTGTACCTTATTTATTTTATACCTAGTAGTTTATACCTCCTAATCCCCTACCCCTGTCTTGCCCCTCTCCCCAGTGGAAACCATTAGTTTGTTCTCTGTATCTATGAGTCCGTTTCTGTTTTGTTATAGTCATTCATTTGTTTTATTTTTTAGATTCCACATATAAGTGAAAACATACAGTATTTGTCTGTCTCACTTCACTAAGTTTGATACCCTCTTGGTCCATCCATGTTGCTGCAAATGGCATTATTTTGTTCTGTTTTATGGCTAAGTAGTATTCCACTGTGTATAGGTACCCCATCTTCTTTATCCATTCCTCTGTTGATGGGCACTTAGGTTGCTTCCATATCTTGGCTACTGTAAATAATGTTGCTATGAACATTGGGGTGCATGTGTCTTTTTGAATTAGTGTTTTCATTCCATTTTCTTCGGATATATACCCAGGAGTAGAATTGCTGGATCATATGATAGTGCAAATGGCTTTTAAACTTTGCAATGAGATCATAGGAGAGTGGGAAGAGAGAACACTTGTCAATTGTTTTATAAGGATCATTTTCTTTGAGAGTTTTTTGTACTTTGCTGAGGAACTGAAAGCTTTCAAGGAGGAGTTTGATGGTGATTCCAAAATGTAACCTCACGATGATGAACCGTAAGGGAGGAGTTGTTGCTCTACTGCCGGCTCTCTCAGACCTTCCGCTGTCTCGGGAGAAACAGCATGTTGTCGACTCAGAATGTGATGACGGTAAATAAGAAAGTACCATAAAGATGCCCCGGGCTGCTCGTGGCTGCACTGTCGTCAGGCCAGCTGGCACCACCCAAACCAGTGGTGTCCATCCTGCTGGGCCTCTTCGCTGCTCTCTTTACGGTCCCCAGGACAGTCCCCTTTCTGTTCCCCAGGCAGTGCTGTCAGACTCTCCCACGCTCTGCACGCACCCCCGACCTGCATGCCCTCCTCTTAGCCATGACCTTGACGATGGTTCCAGGGAACACAGAGGCCATCGGGAGAGGCTGGCTTCGGTGGCCTGCTTTTCTGCATCCCCTTCTAAGGGGACAGTGTGACGTGTCTCCCCGTGGCTCCTCTCCCACCAGGAGCCCCTTCACATTACAGTCCAGCCCTCTAATCTCCCCCCCTCCCACCTCCCTCTGTTTGTGCCGCATCTTCCATCTTTCTCCTCTGGTTCTTTCTCAGCTCCCAGAATTACGAAGCCTGCCCTTCCAAGGAAACCCATGTTACTCCCGATTCCTCATTTCCTTTCCCACTCAAACTTCGGAGCCGTCCGCCCTCGAGAATTTTCTTTAGGGATTTCTCGTGCTGAGTTCGCGGAGACTGAGCTGCCAGCTCCGGCGGCCTCTTCCCGGGCCTCGTCCTGCCTGCATCCCCGAGCTGGGGTCCTTCCTCCTGCACCCCCCTCCCTCCTCGACTCCTGTTCACTGCTTCCCTGTCTCCTCCACGGTTCTCCCTTCCCCGCCTCGCCCACATTCCAAAAGCGGCTTTCAGCTCCAGCCACCCCCTCTGTTTTCTTCCCCGAGGCCACTGTCTTTATTTGGAACTACATCATTTCTCACCAAACATCTCACAAGAGCCTGGCTGGTCGCTCTGACTCTAGGATTTCTCTACCCACAGCCACCCCGCACTCTGCTCTCGGAATTGGGTAAAAACGAACACGATTCCTTCATTCCCGTTCCAAGAACCCCCGGAGACTCTCTCCCCTGCAGGTCGCCTCAAGTTCAGACTCCTGACTGGGGTGCACCAGGCCCTTCACGAGCCTCCCCCTCTGTCCGGAGCCCACGCAGCCTGCACAGGGCTCACGGGGAGGCCTTGGCCTCTGGCCACGGTCCAGATGTCTGTCACCCCTGGAATTTCTCTCCTGGATGGTTGATGGTTCTCTGCTGAAGCTTCTCCTGTACTTTTTGGGCATCACTCTCTATTTTGGCATCAAAACACTATGATGATTCAGCCGTTGCCATGACTACCTTCTCTACCCTGGAGTTCCAGGATGTCAGGACCTTCCTCCTCTTCCCCATCATGTATCCTGTGCCCCGGGGCAGAGGAGACTCTGTCCATGTCGTCTGGGTCATTCTGAGGACGCTCAGCGTATCTTGTGGAATCCTCTCAGTCAGGGGCAGTTTCCCCCCAGGGGCATCTGGCAGTGTCACAGCTTGCGAGCCACTCCTGGCATCTACTGGGTAGATGCCACAATGCACAGGACAGCCCCTGTCCCCCAGCAAAGAAGTGCCTTTGTGGCCCAAAATGTTAATAGTGCTGAGAATGAGGGATGGTGACCTAGTCAGAATTGAGATAGACCGTTACTAGGACCCAGTGAGTTGCCTGGAATAACTCATCTTTACGTTTAATCCTATAAGCATTCCCAGAACGGGGTGCCATGGGTTTCACAGAACACCTGCTCTTCAGGAGCTGCCGTCTAAACGGGGAGAGGTGATGGGAAATTATTGCCGATCCTGCACCTGGTATGCACCAGGAGGCAACGTGAGACATCGTATCAATGCATGTGTGTTCTGACCTAACGTCCTAGCAGCCATATCATGAGACAGGCGTGGGCCACGCCCATTTTAAAGATAAAGAACCCAAACCCCAAAGTCACTCAGCTCAAAGGTGGTGGAGGAAAGATAGAAACAGAGCGATATATACACTGACACTCCTGCCCATGTCCTCTTCTCATGGCGCCTCTGGTTAGGGAGATGCTCAAATACACAAATACACATAATACCAGGCGCAGGAAGATCTGTTCTGTAAGAGAGATACGAGTAGAGTTTAGAGCTTGGGGTGGGATCCAGAAAGGCCACACAGGAGAGGTGGCATTTGAGGTGCACCTTGGATGACGGGTAGGATCTGCAAATGGAGACGATGCGGAGAAGCTCCAGATGCGGGGAAGAACATGAGCTCGTGCGCAGAAGCAGAGCAGCGTGGGCTGGAGGGTGAGGGCCATGGGCAATAATAGCAGAGCATCTGTTCTGACGTGGGCAGATGTTCTAGGAAGGGACGCAGAGGTCAGAATTCAAAGAATTCATTTCCGCCTCATGCAAACAGAATGGCTGTGGGCCTCTCTGGGCCTCAGTTTCCTGCCCCATAAAGAGAGGAGAGAGCTCCTTCTTCACGGGCTTGTTGTAGGTTTTTTTTTTTTTCAATTTTTATTGGAGTATAGTTGATTTACAATGTTGTGTTAGTTTCAGGTGTACAGTAAAGTGAATTAGTCATATATATATATATATATATATATATATATATATATATATATATATATATATATATATAAAAATACACTCTTTTTTAGATTCTTTTTCCATATAGGCCCTTACAGAGTATTGAGTAGAGTTCCCTGTGCTATACAGTAGGTCCTTATTAGTTATCTATTTTATATACAGTAGTGTGTATATGTCAATCCCAATCTCCCAATTTATCCCTCCCCCCTTATCCCCTAGTGACCATAAGTTTGTTTTCTACATCTGTGACTCTGTTTCTGTTTTGTAAACAAGTTCATTTGCACCCTTTTTTTAGATTCCACACATGAGCGGTATCATAGGATATTCGTCTTCCTCTGTCTGACTTACTTCACTCAGTATGACAGTCTCTGGGTCCGTCCCTGTCACTGCAAATGGCAGCATTATTTTGTTCTTTTTTTATGGCTGAGTAATATTCCATTGTGTACATGTACCACACCTTCTTTATCCTGCTGTAGATTATTCAGTGAAATAATGTGTACGTAAGAACTTTGTAAATTCTGAAGTGCTGAACTGCACCTCTCATGAGAGAACTGGAGCAGCAGTTCGGGTCTGTGTTGGTGTATGACTGCTGCCGCTGTTGTTAATTTGGGAGGCGGTGGATCCATTGAAGGTTTCTGGGTGGGGAAAGGTGGTGATGAGAGTGGAATTGGAGAACCGTCAGTAGATGAGGCGGGAAAGGGGTGAGGGGAAGTCAGGAGACTTCTGCGAGAGTTGAGGGGTCACGTCACAGGGTAGTGTAGGGTGGAGGCAGGACGGAGGGAAAAGAAGATGCTAGAAACGTCGATAAGGGAAGATTGGGCCGTCCTGGCACTTGAGCGACTGTGCAGGAGGGTAGAAAGGGAAAGTGATGGTGACAGCCTGGAGTCAAACACAGGTGTTGGGGGGAGCGGGGCTTTGTTAAGTTGCAGAGAAGGTAGTGATGACTTTAGTGCCTGACGGACATCCAAGCCGAGGTGCAGAGAAGCCCAAGGGAATACAGGCGTGGAGTTCCCGGCAGGACCGCAAGGTAACTGGTGAGGCTCCAGCAGGGAGGAGAGCAGGCAAGTCAGGAGAGAGTCAGGAACAGCAGAGGCGACTGTGGTGAACCTTCGCGAGCTGTCTCATCTGAAGTAGGAGGAGAAAAAAGCACTCGTAGAGGAAAAAGCCGGCGACTCTGGGGAGAGCAGAGTGCAGGACCGTGACCCCCGCGGGGGTGGGGAACAGAGCTCATCATTGTGAGCAGCTGGAGGCAAGAAGGCGAGCGAGGGTCACGGGTTTGCAGATTATACAGTCGTCAGGTGACATTTCCAAGGGCGGCGTGTGTGTGTGGGGTGAAAGCCACGTCCCTGGGCGTTGGGGGGAAAGAGAGGAGGCTTATGGGGATAACAGCGAAAGTCGTGTCTTGCTGTTGTTTTTCTAGCTGAGGAAGAAAGGAGTATACGTGTTGGTTGGGGAGGAAAAGCTTCTGGAGAGAGATTTTTGATGAAGGCAAGAATAGTGGATCGAGTCACGTCTTGCAATAAAACAAGCAAAAGTTAGGAAACTCGGGTTGACCTTGGGGGAGGGCAGGGGCAGAAGAGGCAGCAGAGAAGAGGGAAAAAAGATTTTAAAGGGCAGACGGAGGGGGCTTCCCTGGCGGCACAGCGGTTAAGAATCTGCCTGCCAACGCAGGGGACACGGGTTCGAGCCCTGGTCCGGGAAGATCCCACATGCCGCAGAGCAACTAAGCCCGTGCACCACAGCTACTGAGGCTGCGCTCTAGAGCCCATGAGCCACAACTACTGAGCCCACGTGCCACAACTACTGAGCCTGCGCACCTAGAGCCCGAGCTCCGCAACAAGAGAAGCCACCGCAATGAGAAGCCCGCCCCGGTGTTTTCAGTAGAGTTGGGTCTGAGCATTTGGGGGATGATGGTGGAGCCCCAGGAAGGACGGAGGATGACACAGCTGCTGTGGGGAGTGTGGAGGAGAGGCATCTACAGAAGAGGGACGGACCTGTCCCCCTCCATCCTCCCCTCCCCACCCGGTCAGGTCCCTCCTGAAATGTGTGGGAACTCAGCAGCTTTCAGCCATAAACTTAGGCTTAAGAGCATAACCACCGCCCAACCCGACACGTACCCACTTTAGATCGTATTTACGCTGCGGCTCAGAGTACTTCGACCCTTACACTCCTCAGACGTTTCTGGGGGCATTTCATCAGGCAGAGCCCGTGCTCCTGTGTTCAGTCCTCCACAGGCATCAGGGCGTGCCGGTCACAGTGTGTGTCAAAGCAGCTGGACCAGCCACACCCTCTTCGAGTAAACCTACCCCAGCATCGCCTCTCTGTGCCCCCCACTCCTCCCGAAGTGGGAGACAGACACGGTGTCTGGTCAGGGAGCGAGTTCTTCTGCACAGAAAAGGGAAGGGGGGCAGCAGGGGAAGAGGAGCGGGGAGAGGTGCGTCTCCCACTGAAATGCATGGTGTGCCAGGGAGAGACGGAGGCAGAGCCATGCACACAGAGACAAAAAGGCAGAGAGAGAAGCACGCACAGGGGCAGAGAGAAATAGACACACACACAGAGACAGACAGAAAGACACCGAACTGCGATGATATGTGGTATCACTTATATGTGGAATCTAAAAAAATAATACAAATGAATCTACTTACAAAACAGAAATAGTCTCACAGACATAGGAAACAAACTCATGGTTACCAAAGGGGAAAGAGCAGGGAAGGGGGCAAGGGATAAGTTCGGAGTTTGGGATTAACAGATACACGCTACTATATATAAAATAGATAAGCAGCAAGGACCTACTGTATAGCACAGGGAATAATATTCAATATCTTGTAATAGCCTATAATGGAAAATAATCTGAAAAAATTACGTATAACTGAATGACTTTGCTGTTCACCTGAAACTAACACAATATTGTAAATCAATTATACTTCAACTAAAAAAAATGAGGAACTGGGACTTCCCTGGTGGTCCAGTGGTTAAGAATCCATCTTGCAACACAGGGGACTCCAGTTCGATCCCTGGTCTGGGAACTAAGATCCCTCATGCCACGGGGCAACTAAGCCTGCGCGCCACAACTACTGAGGCTGCATGCCTCAACTAGAGAGCCCACATGCTCCGGAGCCCACACGCCGCAACTACTGAGCCTGCACAGGCTTCAGAGCGCCACAACTAGAGAGAAGGCTGCGCGCTGCAACAAAAGATCCCACGTGCCACAACTAAGGCCCGACGCAGCCAATAAATAAATAAATAAGAAGAACTAAAATCTAACATCTCTCAGTAGAGTAAAAAACATTAAAAAAAAAAATGAGGAACCAATGACAAACGTAGCCACCTCTTTAAAATCTCCCTCAATCTGAAAGGGATACCATTTTAAATTGAATTTGAGGAGGACTTCTTTAAACTTCAATTTATTAAAATTTTAAATCAGAAAAAAAAAAAAAGAATGGGAATGAGACGCCCAGTGGCCCGAGAGCTGGGAACAGCCTTGGTGGTGGTGTCCGGGTCCCAGGCTGGTCCCCGTAAGGCCTGGCTGGGCTGGTTTCCTAGCGTTCAGCAGGACTCCCCTTCATCCTTCAGCAACGTCCCCTTTTCCTTGGTCCAGGCTGAGTGGGTTCTGTTCTTTTCAGCCTAAAGGGCTTTCACGGTGACTTCAACCTGCCCATCTCACGGGGCCTGGAGGGGCACACAGGACCCACGGTGTTCTGGGGTAACCCGCCTGGCCCCTGCTTTCTGCCTTGACCCTTGTGAAGACAAGCCCCTCTTTGCGCCGTCACGCAAAGGACTGCAGACACGCCCTTCTGTCCTTCCTAGTAGCGAGTTCCCCGTTTCCCAGTGCATGAAACCCAGGCGGCAGCAGCATTGTTTAGGCTGAAGAACAGTGGAGAAGAGGAAACAAATCGCAGGACATTCACTAGCATTGAAAGAAAATGATAACAGGAGCAGAGAATGTTGTCACGTGGTTGGGGGTGAGGAGATGGACGAGAAAGGGTTCGCTTTGACCTTCCGTCTCTGAGGGCAGCTCGGAGAAGAAGGAAAGAGGCAGACAGCACGTGCGGGAAGCGGGCTGGGGGAAAAGGGATCGGGTGAGGCAAGATGCTCCGGGCCGGCATGGAGAACGCCCCACCCCCTGGGAGCGTGAGGCATCCGAGCCCTGCGCAGACCGAGGAGGTGACAGCAGGAAGACATTGCTGTCGTGTGAGATCAGAGGACAAGGAGAGCAGACTCACAAGAGCTGAAAGTGGAAAGATTCAGCCACGTGGATGCCAGTGCATCACCATAGCTTTGTTTTAGGGACCAAGAAGGGGCATCGATGGTCTAGAACAGGACCGATGTCCGTGTCCACTTAGCTTCAGATAGGACTGTTGTGAGTTTGGGCACCTGGCTCCCATGGGATCTAAAGCTGGGCCAGTGTTTATGGAGAACCAGTCATGTGAGAAATGCAACCAGTGATTTTCAGGTGCCATCATGACCACCTTGGTCATACATGGTCAAGGCAGCCCACCCCGTAAGTCTGTGTTGGTGGTGAGTCCATTTTGTGGGCTCGCCTGTCAGAAGAGACTTGGATTAGTTGATCCTTGGAGCTCCAGAACTCCGTTATTCTAGAACACTGCTTTTTTGTTTTTTGTGGGTTTTTTTGCAGTTTGCAGGATCTTAGTGCCCTGACCAAGGATTGAACCCGGGCCCTCGGCAGTGAAAGCGCAGAGTCCAAACCACTGGACCTTCAGAGAATTCCCCTAGAACACTTCTTGATAAGCTTATTCCTCCCTTAAAAGTTTCTTTTAAAAAAAAAAAAAAATTATTTATTTATTAATATTTTCAGTTGCACCGGGTCTTAGTTACAGCAGGCAGGCTCCTTAGTTGTGGCTCAAGGGCTCCTGAGTTGCGGCACACAGGTTCCCCAGTTGCGACATGCAGACTCCTAGTTGTGGCATGCATGTGGGATCTAGTTCCCTGGCCAGGGATCGAACCCGGCCCCCCTGCATTGGGAGCACGGAGTCTTAACCACTGTGCCACTAGGGAAGTCCCCTTTAAAAGCTTCTGATCCAGGGTGAAGTGGAACCTTGGTGTAGACATAAAGACCATGAACTCTGGGCAGGGCTGTTGTGTCAGGACATCCGTGGGTGGGGAAGAGGAAGCCCCCAGCTGACCACAGGGAAACGTGGTCTCCCTCAAGCCTGGGCTGGGATGTATGATGACCAGAACATCAGCGCAGACCACCACGTTTGAGGAACCACTTTATTTATTTATTTTTTAATTAATTAATTTGCTTTTGGCTGCGTTGGGTCTTTGTTGCTGTGCACGGGCTTTCTCTAGTTGCGGCGAGCGGGGGCTACTCTTCATTGCGGTGCGTGGGCTTCTCACTGCAGGGGCTTCTCGTTGTGGAGCGCGGGCTCTAGGCGCGCGGGCCTCAGTAGTTGTGGCACACGGGCCCAGCAGTTGTGGCGCACGGGCTTAGTTGCTCCGCGGCATGTGGGATCTTCGCGGACCAGGGCCCGAACCCGTGTCCCCTGCATTGGCAGGCGGATTCTTAACCACTGCACCACCAGGGAAGTCCAAGGAACCACTTTATTTTAACCCAGAGAGATGTGTACTTCCATCGGGAAATGCTCCAACTCCCATCTCTATTCATTTTTGTCTTCACGATGTTTTTGCTGGGTGTGTGCAAACTGATACAGCACGTCTGCATCTTGTGACCCTCGCTACAGCAATAGATAAAAACAGGTTCAGGTTTTACAGTCAAAATAAGATCTGGAGCAAAGTCAAACTGCGGATGGTGTCACAGGGTAACTGTGTCACAGGGTCACCAGCTCAACCCATCCTGCACAGAGTTGAGTTTGCTGAAAAGAGCAGTTCTCACATCCTTTCAAGAGGCTCATCATAGAATCTGTAACATGATCCGTCGCAAGTCAGATGCACCCACCGGAGTAGATGGAATGCCAAAAGGCCGCTTCCGCCGAAGGGAGGGGACTCATTACTGTGGGTTCTTATTTGCAATTCTTCTCCAGCTGCTCGTCTGTTGCCCTGCTCTGCTTCAGCTTGGTCTGTGCACTTAGACCACATTTTACCAGGAAGACTAAGGACGTGTCTGTAACGGTTTCAGAGGGTCTCTCCTGCCTTGTTTGTATCAAGAGATTAATTGTCATCTACTCATTTCACTTACGTGGACTTTTTCCCAAAATGCTACCCCTACCCATAGGCGAAGGCTGGGCAGTGAAAAGACCGCTCACAAATAGAGCTTTTTGTGAAAAACCTAAATAACATCCTGTGTCAAAGCAAACGTGACAATGGGCTATTATTTCTCTCCCCATAATAACATGCTGTCACATCTTTGTGCCCCGCGTGAATGGGCGATGTGAGGGGATGTAGGGGCGGAGTGGGGACTGGGAAGCCACGCTGAAACCTTAGAGGAGCTTTTCCGGGGTTTGCATTTTCTGGAAACAGAAACCGCCCCTCCGAGAGGTAACTCCAGGGTTCATTTCCGCAGGTGCCCGGCCTCAGCCTCGCGTGCATTTCCAGAGGAGAGCTCTGCGGCTGCCCGAGAACACCAGCTACAGTGACCTGACAGCCTTTCTCACGGCCGCCGGCTCCCCCTCGGAGGTGGACGGCTTTCCTTATTTGCGGGGATTAGATGGAAACGGAACAGGTAACTCCAGGCTCGTTTCTTTCCAGCCGGGGAGTCTGTGTTTGCATCTTTATATGTGTTTGTATCTTTATAAGTGGGAGAACCCAACCTGAGGTGCAGAAGGGCAGATCTGTCGTCTGCAAGTTCAAGGGCACTGAAAGTGTCATTTGAGGACTTCAGCCTGCGCCCCTTTCATGAGCTTGTCTCCCTGAGCCTCTCTCTTGGTACCAGTTGCCTGAGCTCTCCGTTGGCCAATGAAGTATATTTAATTCCCAGAAGTTCTTTTAATTGAATTTTCTTTAAGTGTCAGATCAGAGTTAGAGGTTTTCTGTCCCCCTGTTCTCAGCCTCGCCCCACTTGCCCCTGGAACGTATGTTTGTTGGAGCAGCCTGCCCAGCTATGCAGAGATGCACTGACCCCCCCGCAACCCGGGCACGTGTCACAGCTGGGAGGGGCGGGGGTGGCCCTGGGCCTGATTCCCAGAGGAGCACACCATGCCCCCGCCCACCAGTACAGGGAGCACTTGGGGGCAGGGAGCCGCTGGGCTCCACCGGCTGAGTCCATCCAGCCTTTTCTCACGACCTCCCTTTCTCTGAGTTTGCCCTCTCTTTGCCTTCCCCTCTGCGAAGAGTGGTGAGGCTTCGTGCTTGACTTTGAAACATCTCCTGGAAGGCCTCTAAGTCTGCGTGGTCCTTCTCACCCTAGGCCGGCAGGACACACACTGCTCAAAGATCACAGAAACTAAAAGCCACCAGCCAGAAAATAGGTAATCGCTCCTTACCGGTGAAAGACCGCCCTTAACTCCGTTCCCGGCCGACAGAGCTCGGTGCTGACGTGGTCCCCGGTCCTCCTTGTGGTGAATGGATGGTGGCCGAGTCTCAAGCCCGGAATCATTTTCCTGTCTCCCCCTCTTCTTTTCCCCAACACTTCACACTAGTCACAACATAAACTGGAAAACCAAAGGCTGTTCTGGGTTAAATCCCGCTAGGTGTGTACGTTACTGCGTTTCCCAGGGACGCTTTGATTGAATTTCACTTAATCGTCCAGTGCTTTACAGAAACTGATTGTTCTGCAAAAGCTTTTTATACCTGCCACATCTGATCCGTTTTGGAGAATGTTAATAAATGTCTGGTGACAGATCAAGCTCACGTGGTGATTTGTTACCTGTTTTTCTTCCCTCTGCGATACCCGTCCTGAGAAACGTTTCTTCTTCCTTGAATTTTTGCGTGATGATGACGTGTCAGTCATCTGACCACCAGAGAAGTTGCATGGTGGTCGTCTTTCTTTTTTTTTTAACTATTTTTAAAAAATTAATTGATTTATTATTTTTGGCTGTGTTGGGTCTTTGTTTCTGTGCGAGGGCTCTCTCCAGTTGCGGTGAGCGGGGGCCACTCTTCATCGCGGTGCGCGGGCCTCTCACTGTCGCGGCCTCTCTTGTTGCGGAGCACAGGCTCCAGACGCTCAGGCTCAGTAGTTGTGGCTCACGGGCTTAGTTGCTCCGCGGCACGTGGGATCTTCCCAGACCAGAGCTCGAACCCGCGTCCCCTACACTGGCAGGCGGATTCTCAACCACTGCGCCACCAGGGAAGCCCCACATGGTGGTCATCTTAAGTGAATATTATTGGGAAGAAAAAAGTTGACTTTTCATTTAAAGGGACAGGCCTGGGAGGAGAGTAGTGTTTCCGGGAACAGGATAATCCGAGGCCATCATGAAACCTCCATCCAGCCTCCATCACAAAACCCCGAGTTGGAGGAACAACCTCGTTCCTTGGAGATCATTCAGTTTTTTTCTGTGCCCCAATTCCAAGAGCTCTTGAATAAATTATGAAATACGAGACGACGGTAAGGTAGAGAAGACGTAGGACTATTGATTTTAGAGGAGTTTGTTTTATTTTAAAATCACTCTCTTATTTCAGAGGGAAGAGAGAAGGTCTTTGGAAGGTTATATTCAATTTGTTTTCCACTGAAATAACTGGCCAAGTTGACCTAGGAAGACTCAGACCTCCTGCCAAGGAAGGGCAGCGTGGTGTCTGCCTAGCACCCCAGCAGCCCATCAACTAGGGATTCTCTTCTGCCCCACGTTGGCCTCCCGTTTCATAAACCGCATCTAACAGATTTCAGCTTAGTGTGAGAGCCCGGACCACACAAACCGGTGTGAGGTGACAGGTTATCACTAGAATTCAGCAAAATACACAGAGGCCACAAATGCGGCTGGAAAGAGGCTGGTTTCCCTGCCGTGGCCTAAGGGGGGTTGTTTATTTCCCCCCCCTTGGAGGGATCCAGAGTTGTAGACAGAGAAACGCAGCCGCGTGGAGATTTCAGTCCCTCCCTCACTTGCTCGTTCCCGTGTATCCTCACGCTCTCCCCTGTGGTTGCCAAGAAAGCGCAGACCTGTTCCGTGACGCCCCCGAGGGGTTTTCAAGAAATTACTTCTGCTAGTAGATCCAAGAAAACAGAGGAGTCAGTAGTATGACTAATGTCCAAAGCCAAACAGAACCGGAGATGCTATCCGAGCAAAACCCCTCCTGTTCTAAGTGATGAATTGGTGGCCTCCTAGCTTGGTCCAGGGTTGCTGCTTTTGCCTGACAGACACCTGTCTTTCTGCGGACATGATAGGAGTCAGGTAACATCAAGATGAACGGGAAGGAGAGACTCCTTATATAGAGAACTCAGTGTTGTGTTGCCTTCTAATAACGAGGGCTGGAAGGGAAACAGCCTTCAAAGTATGTCCAGAATAAAGAAAGCGGGAGGGTAGACTGTCATGTGGAAGGCACAGAGTGGAAGCACTGAGAGAGGAAAGAGGCCTCAGGAGAGCAGGTATACCTGCCTGTGATGTCTTCTAACAGAGAACATTTTAAAGAACATTAAAGCACATGCACCTATAGGGCATGTTGCTTTAAAAGAATATGCCCCTTTCCGCAGTGCTGTTCTTACTTCTGAATGTTTATAATCGAGTTCGTTCCTTTCTGTAGCCTCACAGGAAAGCATCTAGTCCAACCTCCTTAGTTTTGCAGATAAGAAAAACGGACCCCAAAGCAGGGAAGTAACCCGCCAGAGGCCACATAAGTAGTCGGTGGCGGATCTGGTACTGGGACCCTGGCTTCCTGGACCAGGGATGTGCAAGATTATAGGAAGGAAGTCTCGAAAGGGGATGAGGGGGGACAATGGGGATGCCATTTCTGGGAATCAAGAGGCAGTGTTAAGTGGGGCGAAAGGCTGATGAGTCTGGGGTACCTTTATGCTCTACCTGCTGCTTCCCCGGCCAGACTTCCTGCCTCGGGTTTGATGAAAGAAGCAGTGCCTCCTGATTGAAAACATTATCTTTAAATTGTTTATGTAAAGTCTAGTAAGTTACTTAATCTCGCTTTGTTTTAAGTCCTGTCTCACTTAGAGAGTCTAACAGAGCCTAGAGAGGTACATTGGAGACCCGCCTTTGCTTCTGTGTTGCCTTTGGGCAATGGACACATTTAGGTCCTCCATCCACAAGATAGTTTGACCAGAAAGATGGTAAATTCTGGGTTTTGGTTTTTCTTCACCCTAAAATGAAATGGCCAGGATAAAAAGATTTCAGAACTTGAATCTATGCTTCCAACGTGGACCTTTTGATGAAATCCTCATTTCCATGCCTTTCCCTTCACTGGAAAACAGAGATGGGTATGAATCATAAAAGATAGTGCTAACATTAGCCGTATAGAGATTGCTCTACAAAGGGTTTAGCTCTCACTGGTTGTTCAAACTCTAAAATTCACCAGATTTGTTTTAAATGTTTAAATTTAGTCCTCATTGGAGGTTTGCATTAGCTTGGGTAGTTCGTTGATCGGTAGGTAAGTATATAAGTAGCTTACTAAGAAATCCTATAAATGGTGTTTCTAATGTAGCTTAAATTTTTCTATCAGTGTGTTTTCATCGTGTTCAAGGGAAGATTTTAAATTATGACCGAATACATTTTGTATGATATATTATATTTCACTGGAGAAAAATTCTTCTCAAATGGACCGCTTAACTGTATAAATATAATATTGCTCTCATAAGCATTCCCCAGTTTATCTGTAGACAGTCATTAAAGGATTGGCTTGGATAAAAGGCCTCTAATGCAAAATAATTGGTATATTAAATTCCTTTTAAACAGATCAAAATAACAATGGCAACCAAAATAACTCATAAATATTTCAAGTCCAAGTTTTCAGTAGTGTACTTTCAGTAGCAGTAAGTTAATATTTTGAAGTACTCCTTGAAGAAATTCACTCCTTTTTTGTTTTCAGCAGTCTCTGATTTAAATCATTTGGTTCCATTATGGTGGAATTATGTCCGAGTAATTAACATGTGTGCAGTGCTCACTTTGTATAGAAGTTGATTTCAGGGATTTCCACACACACCTCTTCTCCCATTATAGACAATCCCTTCTCTTTTGAGGCCCTTGTTTTTGGGGGGAGGGGCGCGGCATGTGGGATCTTAGTTCCCCGACCAGGGATCGAACCCGCGCCTCCTGCATTGGGAGTTCAGAGTCTTAACCACTGGACCACCAGGGAAGTCCCTTGAGGCCCTTTTTGAAAGCACAGCACAGTGGTTAGAATCTGCAAACCCAAGCTTGGATCAGGTTTGCAGATTCAAACCAGCCTGTATCCGAAGACCAGCTCTCATTACTACCGTCTCTGAGCCTCAGCTTGTTTATGTGTAAGATGGGAATTTCACCTGCCTTAGAATGTCGTGGTGAGGATAATGTGTCTAAGATGCTGAATAGAGTCCCTGGCTTATAGGAGGCTCACTCCTCAGTAGATGGTAGCTATGATATTTCTCTGTGAACAGTTTCTGCAGCCCCATGTTAAGTCCTGTGTGTGCATGTGATGGAGAATGTCTCTTGCTTCCAGGAAACGGCACCAGGTACGACCTGACCCCCGTCACAGCCGTCAGCGTCCACTTGCTCAGCAATGACGGAACGCCGGTGCTGGTGGATGGCCCCATTTATGTCACCGTGCCCCTGGCCACACAGAGCAGTCTGAGGCACAATGCCTATGTCACAGCGTGGCGGTTTGACCAGAAGCTAGGTAAGCAAGCTCCCGTGCCAGCGATCGGCTAACAGATAACTTCATTACAGTTTGATTTCCCTTTTAAGAAGCCTGTGCAAGTTCCTTTTCCTTGAAATTATTGAATGCCTTTGCTCATAGTCATTGCATGGTTTCTAGTGGGTAAGTCTTACACGCTCTTTGGAGTTGGGTTTTTTTTCACATTTAAGCTAATTTGCTTGAAGAGAATCTTTAAAGGTTATTAGAACTAAATTGGCTCTCCTAACCTTTATCCTTTTAGTCTTTAGATGGTCACATGATCTCTCTTGGTCCTGTGTTCTGAAAAAAGAAAAAAACATTGCCAATACTGTACAGAAAAAAAAGAAAATAAAATTACCCATGATCCCACATGTAGAGAAACCCACTAACAGTATTTTGGATTACAGACAGACCTCGTTCTGTTGCATTTTGCTTTATTGCACTTCACAGATACTGCATTTTATACAAATTGAATATTTGTGGCAACCCTGTGTTGTCAGATGATGGTGAGCATTTTTTAGCAGTAAAGTATTTTTTAGTTAAAATATGTACGTTGGTTTTTTAGGCATAATGGTATTGCATACTTAATTGACTACAGTATAGTGTAACATAATTTTTAATGCACTGGGAAATGAAAAATTCACGTGACTTGCTTTATTGCGATGTTTGATATATCGCAGCAGGTCTGGAACCGAACCCACAGTATCTCCAAAGTGAGCCTGTATTTCCTTCCAGCCATTGCACTATGGATGTATGTATTAGTTATCTTTTGCTGCGTAACAGATGGCCCTAAAACCCGTAGCTTTCAACAACAGTGAACATCTGTTGTCTCACAGTTTTGGAGGGTCAGGAACCTGGGCACAGCCTAGCTGGGTGGCTCTGGGTCAGGGTTCCTAGAAAGTTGCAGTCAGACTGTCAACCAGCTCGTCTCAGGGTTCAACAGGGGCTGCACGCACGCTTTCAGGCCCCAGCTTCTCACTGGCTGATGCCCAGAGGCTTCAGTGCCTTGCCACGTGGGCATCCCAACAGGGCCACTCGCAGCGTGACAGCTTGCTTCCAATAGAGCAAGTGACCCAAGAGAAATTTACAAATAAACAAAAAGTACAAAAGCACACGTGGGCAAAATGGAAGTCACTGTCTTTTATCACCTAAGGTCAAAGTGGCCTCCGCTCCCTTCTTTCCATATGCTGGTGGTCACAGAGCCAGATGCTGGTACAGTATGGGGTGGACCACACAGGTGTGTGAACACCAGGAGTGGGGGGTCATTGGGCCCCCTTAGAGACTGTGTCCCAAAAATAAACATTTAACAGAAAGGGTACATATGCTATGTACTGTTTTATAACTTGCCTTTAAAAACCATTTGTATGTCATGAACATCTCTCTCTAGCATTATTATTCCATAGCAACTGTTATTCTGCAATGTCAATATTAAGATTGCATGGTATTCCCTTATATGTTTATGTCATAATTCAGTTGCTCAATCCCCTAAGTCAGAAAAAAATTACTCTTCTTATCAACACTGTGATAAATATCTTTGTAGCAAAATCTTTATACATGGCCATGATTGTTTCCTTAGGATAAAATTTTAGAAGAAGTGGAATTGCTGACTTCAAAAAGTACAAAATTCTAAAGCTTTTAATACATATTTCCAAATTTTCCTCCAGGAGGTTTTACAGTTGACATTCGTAGTAAGAATGTGGGAAGAAGTACGTGCTTGTGTTTCGGGTTTGGACAGCACATTGGTCCCTATACCCTGTTGGTTCTGAATCCCGTGAAAGTCAAACTTGAAAAGACCGGTTTTCAAATAACCCCATTCAGAGTTTTAAACTGTTAGACCACGCATAAAAATTCTTGGGGGATTTTTGGTATCAAATGTATTTTCAAAGACACCTAATTCCTTGAGTAGTCAAATTCTAGTTCTAGGAATTTATATTTGGAAATAAATGCTTGTTGGGCTTTCTGGAGTTTGGGGGGAGTTGAGGTTTGTTTTGTTTTGTTTTCCAGTTACTAACAGACCACATAATTATTTGTGTGGAATTCATTGGCTTTACTAGATGCACCGAGCTTGATGTTGTTAGAAGGATCGTGCTGCCACGTGGACATGTGGCTCTGGGTCACGTGGGCACTTTGTCATTGGCGTGTGTTCTCCACGGCTTGGTGACTTCTAGAGGCACATGGTCCTGATCAGGATGTAAGGAGCCCTGGGCTCCCGGGAGAAAGGGACTTGAGGGAACCCCTGGGGAAGACGGGAATTCTGAAGGGAGGAAAGGACGTGGATAACAAAGCAGGGAAAGGGAGTAGGAAGGAGAGGGGAAAGCTTGCATTTGGCCTCCTGAAACCCTGGATCTGCCACTTGGAAAACTCTAAGGCCTACCTTGGGCGAATCACCTGTCCTGCTTCCTCACTTGTACAAGACGCACATTGATCGAAGCTCTCCATCCCTTGTCCAGTCTTCCGCTCGCCGTCGTCCATCCAGGTTGGGCCCCAACATGCCGGGGCAGTGCTCTGAAGTAGAGCGTGTGGTTAAGAGCAGCAACACTGAGACACAATAGATGGGAATTCCAGCTCTGCTGGCCACCAGCTGTGTGGCCCTGGCCAAGTTGCTTAACTTCTCTGTGCCATAGTTTGCTCAACTGTGAGATGGGGATAATAATAGTATCAGTACCTAGTGCTGTTATGAAGAGTATGTTTATTAGTCAGAGTTCTCCAGAGAAACAGAACCAGTAGGATGTGTGTGTGTGTGTGAGAGAGAGAGAAAGAGAGAGAGATTTATTTTATAGTATTAGCTTATGCACTTGAAGAGGCTGGCAAGTTCACAATCTGCAGTGGCCCAGCAGACTGGAGACCCAGAGAAGAGTTGATGTTGCACTTTGAATCCAAAGGGCCATGTGCTGGCAGAATTTCCTCTTCCTTGGGGGAGGTCAGCCTTTTCTTGAGGCCTTCAACTGATTAAATGAGGCCCACCTACAGGAAGTGTAATCTGCTCTACTCAGTCTACTGATTTAATTGTTAATCTCATCTTTAAAATACCTTCACAGCCACCTCCAGGTGTGTTTGATCAAATATCTGGGTGCTGTGACCTAGCCAAGTTGACACATCAAATTAAGCACCCCAAGGAATAAATGAGTTAATATTTGTAAGAAGCTCAGTTCAGTGCCTGGTACATGGTACACCCAAAGAGTTTATTCAGTGAACAAAGGTCTCCCCTCCTCTGCAGAAGGGTTTCTCGACCTGTGACCTCCAAACCACTTTCCCAGATTCCCGTTAGCCCAGATCTCTTGAAGGACTGTTCTCCATGTGCTGCTTCCACTTCTCGACCCACTGCGGTCCCGCTTCTACCTTCCGCTCTCCTGAAACCACAGTCATGAAGTTAAGCAGCAGCTGCCTCAGGTGACCTCCTCATCCCCTTGGACATCTCTGCAGCATCGGAGGGTTTCCTTTCTCTAGAAAGGAAGGCCCGCCTCCCTCGGCTCTGTGACTCAGTGTCCCCGGGGTCCCCGTCTCCTGTCATATGGGCTCTGCCCCACGCCCAGCGCCTGACTTCCTTCACACGCAGTCGCTGGGGCATCCACCTGCTTCTCACACTCCCACAGCCACCCCGTGCAACCAAGTCTGCTCTCTGATCTGTGTTCCTGACTGTCTATTAGACCTCCATCTCTGGATGTCCTACAGGAAACTCAGATTCACATGCCTGAAACGGACCCACTGACTCGCTTCACTTCAACCCCTACCCCTGTTCATTTCTGTGTTTCCTCTCTTGGTGAAGGGTACCATCTACCAGACCATCCAAGTAGAAACCCCAGAGTTATCCCCCATTTACTCTTTTGCTTCACCCCCCTGCCCCACCGGCGGCGACGTCTGGTTCCTTGCAAGGTCATGTTGATGTCAAATCAGCGTTTCTCCAACCTACCTTCTCCTCTCCTTCTCTGGTTACCTCTGTCTGGGTGCAGACTCGTCCCTCTTTTCTGGCCAATTCCTGCAGCCTGTCTGCCTGTCTTCCTCTCTCCTTCCCTCCACCGGGACTTCTGGGTTGCTACTTGCATTGTCTTTCAGAAGCACAGACCCCTTTCCCACATGAGAACATCTCAGAGGTACTCATCGTGAGGCTGTCCGCGCTCGTTGGCACGGCACACAGATCTCTGCAGAGCTGGTCCCTGCCTAGCTCTCCAGCTCACTCCCAGCCTCTGTTCCCTGCACACCCTGCATCACTCCCACACCAAACCGTTTGCCGTTCCCTGCATGTGCCTGGGTCTCCCTCATTACTTGTCACATTGCGCGAGCAGGCTCTCTCCTCTGAGATCCCTTTCTCCACGCGCTGAACGGTAGTTTGGTTTCTCTCAAGCATGTTGTCCACTCAGCAGTGGCACTAGAAGTCTGTGAGGACACGGCCTTGCAGCGTCTCAGTTGTTCTCTGTGTCCTCGCTGAGTCTGCCTCATCTTTGGATCATCGTGATCACAGACAGTCCCTGGCACTTGCTAGGTATCTAAGCAAAATGCTTGCCAAATGATTGAATCAGATGGGGAGCTTTCAGGTGTTTTAAGATTCAAGGCGGTTTAAGATATTACAATGTAACACTGGTACTTAGAGAACAGACATGCGGACACAGTGGGGGAAGGGAGGGTGGGACGAACTGGGAGAGGAGGACTGACATATATACACTACCATGCGTTAAGATAGATAGCCAGTGGGAACATGTTATAAAACACAGGAAGCTCAGCTCCGTGCTCTGTGATGACCTAGATGGGTGGGATGGGGGGAGGGGGTGGGAGGGAGGTCCAAGAGGGAGGGGATATATGTATACGTGTAGCTGATTCACTACATTGTACAGCGGAAACTAACACAACATTGTAAAGCAATTACACTCCAATAAAAAAAAAAACATGACTCTATACACAGAATTTACCTTTACCTATCTGTGTATATATATATATATATGTTTAATGAAAGAACGGTGCTTTGAGCGCCTGTCTAGAGAGAGAGCAGTTATATTGGATTTTCTCCATCCTAGAGCTTCCACCCGTGCTGCTATGATTCTACTCCTTCCTGCCTCTTCATTTTTGAATGTATATAGTTGAATATAGATAAATAAGGCTGGGGTATAAAAGGTTGTGTTCCTAATACAGTGATGCTCTCACTGGAGAGCCATACACAGACGTGTCATAACAATATGGCCCAGGTCTAGAGACGCAGCATCCTTGCTCTCATTGGTTTATTTTGTATACAGCTCACAAACAGCAAAAGTTTATATTAAAAAAAATTTTTTTTGATATCTATGGCAGACTGAATAATGCCCCCCCTGAATATCTCCACATCCTAATCCCTGGACCCTGTGAATATGACCTTATATGGTAGAGGGACTTTGCAGATGTGATTCAGTTATGAATCTTGAGATGGGGAAATTCTCCCGGATTATCCTCGTGGGCCCACTGTAATCACAACGGTCCGTATAAGCGGGATGCAGGAGGAATCAGAATCAGAGGAGATGGCAACGTAATGACGGAAGCAGATATTGGAGGGATGCACTTTGAAAATGGAGGAAGGGGCCACAAGCGAAGGAACAGAGGCAGCCGTGAGAAGCTGAAAAACGCGCAGAAATGGATTCTTCATTCAGAGTCTCCAGAAAGAACCAGCCCTACTGACACCCTGACTTTAGCCCAGTGAAACTGATTTCAGACTTCTGACCTCTAGAGCAATAATGGAATAAATTTGTGTTGTTTTAAGCCCCTAAGTTTGTGGTAATTTATTACAGGAGCAAAAGGAAATTAACACACTATAGAAGTCAGTGAAAACAAAGAAATGTGCATTGTTATAAAGCCTCTGAAATACAAGTTATCCAATTCTCTACTTCCTCTTTGGAAATAATCCCCATGGCATTATTCCTTTTGTCATTGAGAATCTCCATTGTGTCCTTGATCTCTTCCCACTTAAGTGGTCTTTTTAACTTAGCATCTACAGTGAAAAATGTAACTGCCAAATTCTTGGCTCTAACAGATTGTATGTGTGCAGAGAAAAGCCAACATTTGGATAGTCATTCAAAAATGATCAAATGAATTAAAATATGTTTTCTGAAAACTTTAAGATTGGATGGACATTTCAAAGAAACCATATGTTCTTTAACTCACTAAACTCAGTAGAAGCCTACATATTTCATAAGGGGTTTTCTACTATGTGTAATCAGTAATATCATTATTTAGGTAGAAATTAAATTATTGTAGTTAAATGAAAAGTTCCAAGAGTGTATTATAAGATCAGAAAAAAAAACAGGAACACATCTTAAGCACATAGCACTATTTACTAATTATCTACTATTTATGATTAAGTCAAATATGATAATCACTTCTAACCAGTTTAACACCTTAATTATCTACGTTTGAGGTATATCAAAGTAATTGCAATTTCAAAGTGTTTAACAGCCAGAAATAGAAATTCGTGAATCCATTAAGAATTTTTCATCTAATTAAGTGTCGCCAAACTATGGCCTGAAAGCTAAGAATGGTTTTTACATTTTTATTTATTTATTTTATATATTTTTATTGATTGATTGATTGATTTATGGCTGCATTGAATGGTCTTCGTTGCTGTGCACGGGCTTTCTCTGGTTGCGTGAGCGGGAGCTACTCTTCGTTGCTGTGTGCGGGCTTCTCATTGTAGTGGCTTCTCTTGTTGCGGAGCACGGGCTCTAGGCATGCGGGCTTCAGTAGTTGTGGCACGCGGGCTCAGTATTTGTGGCTCGCGGGCTCTAGAGCACAGGCTCAGTAGTTGTGGTGCACAGGCTTCGTTGGTCCACGGCATGTGGGATCTTCCTGGACCAGGGATCGAACCCGTGTCCCCTGCGTTGGCAGGCAGATTCTTAACCACTGCAACACCAGGGAAGTCTGGTTTTTGCATTTTTAAATGTTTGAAGAAAGAATCAAAAGAAGAAGAGTATCTCAAGACACATGAAAATTAGATGAAAAGTAAGCATCCCTGAATAAAGTTTTATTGGGTGCTGTGGATTGAATGTTTGTATTCCACCCCCACAAAATTTGCATGTTGACATCCTAACCCCCAAAGCGATAGTATTTGGAGGTGGGGCCTTTGGAGTTGATGAGGTGATGAGGGTGGAGCTCTCTTGAATGGGATTAGTGCCCTTATAACAGGGGCCCCAGAAAAATTTCTCCCGCCTTCCACATGTGAGGACACAGCAAGAAGGCGTCATCCATGAATCGATGCAGGCTCTCTCTGGACACTGAATCAACCAGCACCTTGATCTTGGACTTCCCATCCTCCAGAACTGTGAGAAATGAATTTCTGTTGCTCGTAAGCCACCCAGTTTATTTTATTACAGCAGCCCAAATGGAATAAAACATGGGAACCCAACCGTGCCTGTTTGTTCATTTGTGGTCTGTGAACGTTTTTCCTACACCAGCAGAGATGAATAGTTGCAACAGAGAGTGTATGTTCTCGCAAACTGAAAAATATTTGCTACCTGGACTATTACAGAAAAAGTTTGTGACCCTCTGATCTAAGATGCATTCAACAGGGAAGCTCTTACCACTTAGTATTAAAATGCAAGTGTATTCTCCATCTGCAGGGCCGAACAGCGTGCCTGATTCAGTCACAGTCTCTACATCCTGTTATCCAGGCAGCCTTCCAGCATTTGGCCCCGAGTGACAGCTGATGCTCAGTGATAACACCTTGGTTATAGGGCACGATTTCAAACTCTTAAAGAAAAGTGAAATTATTTTTAAGTTCCACGGGACTTCTATTTGAAAAATAAATCCACATTTTAATGCTAACTCAAATACTTTCATTCCTGACTGCTGGATAACTGAAAGTTTACTCAAGAGAAAAATGTAGAGGTACTCCCTTCCTTTTTTCTTTTTAGATTTCACATATCTGTGATATCATATGGTATTTGTCTTTCTCTGTTTGGCTTTCTTCACTTAGTATGATAATCTCTGGGTCCAACCATGTTGCTGCAAATGGCATTATTTCATTCTTTTTTATGGCTGAGTAATAGTCCATTGTGTGTGTGTATATATGTATGTATGTGTGTATATATGTATGTATGTATATATATATACACACACGCATATATGTGTGTATATATATATACATACATACATATATATATATACACACTACATCTTCTTTATCCATCCCTCTGTTGATGGACATTTAGGTTGTTTCCATGTCTTGGCTATTGTGAATAGTGCTGCAATGAACATAGGGTGCATGTATCTTTCTGAATTACGGTTTTCTCAGGGTATACGCCCAGGAGTGGGATTGCTGGATCATATGGCAACTCTATCTATTTTTAGTTTTTTAAGGAACCTCCACACTGTTCTCCATAGTGGCTGTATCAATTTACATTCCCACCAGCAGTGCAGGAGGGTTCCCTTTTCTCCACACCCTCTCCAGCACCATTAGAGTGGATCAGTATTTGGTGCTATCATTTATCACAGTTTTCTTCTTCTTTCTTTTTAATGGCCACAGTTGTCTTTTTTTTGCCGGGGGGCGGGGGAACAGGCAAAGAATTTCCCATTATAATAATTAGCATCTCTATATTTTAACCCACGTGTTCATCCGAGGGTGACCTAATAGATTAACAGTCTCCTAGAACATAAGTGAAGTTGGATTTTGTTTCGTGTGTTACAACGGTATGAATTGGCTGATTATGGTATGCACTCTCAGAAATATTATTTTTTTAAGAAGCCTGACTTGCACATATTAGAATCAAAACTTTTGCCGCATTTACAGGCAATGCTGATTTTGCTGAAGCTACCGTGTTAAAATGCCACTTGATTTATGGTGCAAGGGAGGCCTCTATTTAGTGAGTGTAAGTCTTTTCCTTTGAGGAATTACCAGATTTCTTTAAACTAGATCTTCTAAAGGTTCTCTCTCTTTTGAAAAGTTGTACAGTGCCGGTGCCTGGGGCCTGGGTGTCCAGGCGTGTCTGAGGGGATGGGATAAAGTGACCTTATCGGTCATGTTCAGGGGCCAGTTCGACCTTTGAAAGAAGCAGCTTTCCTCCCCTAGTCTGGCAGATGCAGTTTTGTGGGTCATGGTGAATGCATCTTAGCTGTGGCTTTCTGGACAGTAAGAGGTGGTGTGTCAGCTCAGCTTCACAGGCATTTACTCTCTTTAGCCTGTAACTGGGACAGCAGATGGCTGTCCCATGTCCTGGGTGGTGCCCTGGGGAATGGTCACTTATGAATAAGCAAACCAGGTCAGTGGTTTGAATAGAAAGTGACTGACTGACCTTGAGTGGCAGAGAAATCACAATTTAAGATCCTCTATGCAATAAGTTTCTGCTGTTTCACAATAAGTTATGTGGCTTGAAGACTCTCATTCTAATGAGGTGACAGAAATAAAAGCAGATTCCAAGTGAAGCTACATTGCAGGATCCAGTTTTAACTGCCTTCCCAGAACGCAGCCTGCAGATGGTGTGCGTTGCTATAGAAATGGTGGTTACTGAACCAGCTTCTTATCACGTATGGCGCACACGTATCAGGCCCTCAGCAATACCCGCTCATAATTGGCCTGTAGTGGATTCATCTCTGCGTAGATGGTGAGCATTACGGCTGATGCTGTGCTCACTGAACTAGTCCTTTTAGGTAAGTCATGGCCAGCCTGCCCTTGAAGGTGGAGCTTGATTTAAAATACAGATCTAAGATTTTCTTCCATTTCATTGTTTTTCGGGGGGAGAAAGGGATGGGACTTCTTAAAGCACTAAGTTCTCTTTGTCACTTTAAGAAAATGAAAATAGTATCACTGGTGTGTCTTTTTCTCTATATATCATGAGCCATGCATCTTACATAGGAGGTGACATATTGCCATGCAGCGGCGTAGTGATTGAATTACAAGAATGAACTGTAGTGCATCGGGTGGGCAAAAGTTAGAACAAAAGAAGGGGGTTCATGTTTCTAGCAGTTGAGTATGTATTTACATGTGTGATGTTAACTTTAGAACCATGTGTATCATCTTTATAATTTTTTTTTTCAAAAAGACAGACTCAATAGTTAATGGAATCAAACAAAGAAGGAAGCAGACTTACCTGTCAAAGTATAATGTCAGTATATCCTTAAGAAAGATGATCTGAAATGGGTCTTCTGAGGATGAAGGTGATTTGTTAGAAACAAAGAAAGAATTCTCAGGAAGAGTCTCTATGTTCCCAGATGTTAAAATTGCCCATAAAAGTGAATTGGGCTTCCCTTAGATATATAGGAGTGGAGAAAAAGATAATGTACCTGCGAAGAAAGCTGACAGAAGTGATGTAACAAATCAACAAGAACCCTGAAGGTAGGACTTAATTTGGATAAACGATACCAGTCCAGCAAAAACTTTGGCCACAGATCTTGACTGTCAGGTGGCCAACAAACTGTGATCTGTTTTTCAGACACAGATTGGTGTCTTTTGACCACTCCGGACCATCAGCATCACAGTTGGGATATTCCACTCCTGCTGACCAAGTGGAACGGAGTCCGGCCACGGAACATGTGGGCTGTCCGTGGGGAGACCGAATGCAGAATGATCTCAGAACATGGACATTTGTTTTCTGATGTTGCCTAGCAACTCAAAAAACAACTGTCGTAATATCAGTCCATTCCTAAAAATTGTTAAGCCTTTTGTGTTTGTAGCCATACGCCCCAACAGCAACAAAAAGAATTTTTAGAAAACAACACCATCATATTAGGTATATTGTAGCCATGGTTCAGGGCCACTTTTGTTTTGAAACCCTATTCTTAGAGACTTAATTTTTCTAAAGCGTCCTTTTATATAGAATGAGAACTTCCCATGCTTGAGTTGAACAGAAACAGTTTTTGGAAAGCTTAACAAATGATGGTAGCCCGCTTTGTGGCCTTAGAGTGTATAGATCCATATGTTCCTCCTAAAAGAAAATGTCTCATGTTATAGTCAGCCCTTAATTATCACTTACGGAATATTCACTTTGCGAATTATCTGTGGCAAGTGTGTATCCTCCAGTGACTTTCCCATCACCTAGAAGCCTCGGAGCTGCCTTGCTTTGCTACCACGTGGCCTGGATTTTAAGCACTGCATCTAACATGCTCGTTCTAAGATCAGCCTGGGTGAAAAATAACTAGGAAGGCAAAGCTGCCATCATTTATTTTAAAACCAAATATTTTATAAATGTCTTCTGTTTTCAGTGATCTCCACTGGAATGGGTAATTAAAAGGTAAAATTATTTTTGATTTGAATATTGCACTGGTTGTACAGGATTTGGCAGGAGTGTATAGAACACAGGCAGCCTGTAGCCCAGCAATTGAGACAGCTTGGACATGAACAATGGCTCCTCTGGATCTTGAGCAAGTCCTTTAGCCTCTCAGGGCCTCAGTTTTCTCATCTATAAAATGGACATAATAATAGCTATCATCCCCATCTCATAGAACTGTCAAGAATGGAGAGCCCTTACAACGGTACCTGGCACTGGGTAAAGTGCTCTATAAATGTTAGCCATTATTATAATCATCACTGCCCTTATTCAGCCCATATGTAGTTTGTGCATTTTGGGTAAAGCGTGATATAAGGAAGACAGACAAGTACTGTGAAGTCTTAGTGTCTTTAAATTGAATTTCCAGTCTCAGCCAAGGCTGCTTTGTAGCTGGTATGCCTGGACCTCCAGTCTAATTGGTTGGTACTCTTGTTCTACTAGTTGTCCCATATTTTGAATGTCATTGCTGTCTCCCTATTTCTAAATGACTCAAAGTTCGGAATAGGTGTTGCCTTTTAATTTGACTTGAGATAATGTACATAAAGCACCTAGCGCATTGCCAGGCATGTATTAAGTTCTTAATATCGTGGTTCTTTTTACCCCTTCTCTTGAATCACCCCTTTAAAATTATTTGCATGAACACACATGCACATACATACACAGAACAAACACATCGAACCAACCCAGCCCACACAGAATGTGCTGCGTTAGAGGTTTCTGCAGAAGCGTGCTTGCTGGCTCTCATTATGACCCGTAGTGGAGTTGTACACGGCAGCTCCGCCATTTCACATGGTGGGCAGTTTGAAATACGCCTATATTGAAGGGGAAGAAAAATAGGACCGTTTGGGGAAAGCATTTTTTTGTCTACTCATTCTCAGCTGAGCTTATTCATTAGCAAAACAGGTATGACCATAAACCAACATTTTTCATCACTATGCTCAAAGCAACCCTAGAGGTTGGGGGACTACATTCTTTCTTAATCAGAAGGAAACCGAAATTCAGCACAGGGAAGTACCTGGCACACATGTACAGTATGCTGGGAATGGAGAAAGGGAGATGCAAAACATGATTTCCTTCAGACTTCAAATCCTCTTCCTGTTCTAGAATCTCCGATTTTGGTGCATTCCTGCTTCTATGCCAAGACTTAATGTGGCTTAATAGAATGATGGACTGGATCTAGGGATACAAAACAATCCATTCCCAGATGCTTTGTTTGGCCCATACAGTTGATTTAGGGGCATTTATTTGTTTGTTGTGTTTTAACTTACTGTCAACATTTAAATATTGAAAGATTTCCTGAGGAATTCTGTTCTTGGCTTCTCTTTTTTAAAAATTGAACAATTCATTCATTACAGCAGATAGATAGTGAACATCTTCTTTGTGCCAGATTTTACTCTGTCCTAGGCTCTTGGGATAAAGCAATGACAAAACAAGTCAGGGAAGGTCCCTGTAATTATGAAGTCTTTGTTCTAAACGGAGGAGACAGACAATGCACCAGTTTATTACTTCATTGGCATGAGTGCTGTAAGACAGGTAAGCAGGGTGATGGCAGGGAGAATGATTGGCGGGTCACAGCCTATGGAGGAGTGATATTTGAGCTGAGATCCCAAAGATACCTCTGAGTCTAACATGGGAATGTCTTGGGGGCAGCACATTCTGAGCAGAAAAAAAATGGTCAACACAAAGGTCTTAAGATTGGAACCAATTTGTCCACAACCGCAGCAGCCAGGTCACTGAGAGGCACTGCCCCTTCAAGCATCTGGAACAAACTCAGATAAGTGTTTGTCAGCTCCCCGTCGGTAATCTGACAAGTGACTAGATTATTTCTGGAATATATTAGAAATATTTCTGAAGTTGCTTCAAGTACTGGCCACCCAGTTGATGTACCCCGGCAACATTGTGGGAAACGGTCTTAGGGTTTTCTGAAAGGGTCGCCACACCCCACGAAAGTACAAACCATCTAGAGCTTTGCTACTCAAAGAGTGGTCTGCGGACGGGGAGATTGTTCGAACTGCAGAATCTCACGCTTTGCTCCAGACCCACTGAATCAGCATGTGCATTTTGACAAGATCTCCACTGTAACAAGCTCTTGAATAAGCACTGGTTGAGAGCATCTTACTGCATCCGTCCAGATGTTTGTTGCCTTCTCTGTTCTGCCACCCTTTGTTTTGAGCGAGTTTTCTAAATGCTGGGGATTCGTGGCTGTGCCTCCCAGAATCCTGGCCTGGGTCCCCCACCCAGTCCCGTCTGACATGTAACTGCAAGATGGATGTTGGATTTAGTGGGTAATGAACAAAATTCCTCTCCATATGGACTTAATTAGCCTGCACTCTGATGCTGCTTTCTGGACATTTATATATACCTATTGTAAATTCAGAATTCTCTCATTAACTTTTATTAATGCTATTACGCATGCTGATACTTTTGGCTACCTATTTAAGGCATAAGCTTTCTCTAGCTCTGCCAGAAGCGTTAGGGTTTCCCATTACTGCTCTGTCCTAAAACTTGTTTCAGTAAGTCTTGTGATCGCTCAGCTAAAGCTGAAAGGGGAAAAAAAAAAAAAAAATCAGTCACTTAGATTAAATTTATTTTTAAGAATCCATTCCTCAAAATTTACCCTAAAAATGCCCAGGGAACATGTTGTAGCTGAATACAGATGCATTTCTTGTTTTAATTTCTAATAATTGATTATATCTGTGATTTTATGCTTTGAACAGAAGGTCATTGGTTATAGTGAGTTGCCCTTAATTTTATTCTTGTTTAAACCGGTCCCGAAATGTACTTGCCGGAAGCTACAGGAATGCAACCATCTGTACAGGACTTTCACTCTTCAGTTCCATTGCTTTCAACAAGCATGGCTAGGTAATTGACCACCAGGTAAACACTTTGCAGTATAATTAACAAGGAATGTATCCTCCTCACAGACTTCGTAGAAAAATAATTACAAAAAAGGGAACATAGCTATTCAAAGGCATAGACTTTAATTTGGGAAAAAAAGAAGGCTACTCCACAATGTCATAAAAATAGACACTGTCGCTGTTTCTGCTGTACTTATGAATGTGACTTCAGGGCTGATGGACTTTTCTGATTTTCTGGGTGATCTCGTCCCACTAAAGTTTTGTTAAAGCATGTGATAAAAGAGACTCAGACCTTGACACTGCTAATCGTACATCTGGTAGAAAAATATAGTAGAGGTTATAGCTTAAGATAATGCAGATGGAAATCCTGGGAAATAAGTCTATGCTGGTTTCTAGAGAAATCCAGCATATTCGGGAAGCTGGGGAACCCCTATGATGATAAGTAGCAATAATAGTAATAACCATTCACTGTGGATCTGAGCGGTACATACCTCTTAAGAGGACTGCCCTCAAATGAGCTAATGCCCACGCCATCCTGATTATTCAGCGAGAGTCACCACAGCCCAAGCGAGGAGACAGTCATTGGCCAAAACCAACAGCTGAAGGGCAGGACAGCAGAGGTTCCTACTGTCCAAATTCATGCGTGTGTCATGTATATATGTCTCACCTCTCACCATGAACGTTCCCAAATAGTTCACAGTGAACAATTAAGTCGTAGGAATAGAAATGGCTCTATTTCACAGAGTGAATATTCACCTTTTAATCGATAGAACTTTTTTGAGATGGGTTTTCTGCACGGCTGTGACATTTCTTCATGTCCCAGCGTACAGACCTAGTAGAACTCACTGCAGCCTCTTTCAGGAAAAATACATCAGTTAGAATATGTTAGCTGCACAGGGTAGTAGAATCCCCAACTACAAGTGCTTAAATGATGAGACCATTTATTTATGTGACAAAGGAAGTGTGAAGCAGCCACGAGGGACCTTCCATCCCCCAGCTGGGCCATCCTCACGTGTCCTCGGGTCACACAGCTGGAAAGTGGCAAAGCTGGGATTCACATGCGGGGTTATCTTAGGCCAGGCAAGTCGTCCATGCACTCATTCGGCCCTTGATCGTACTGGACTTTTATCTGCCCGGTGTCCTGAGGTGTGACATGGTCACAAGTCCCAGTATAAGAGCAATGACTTCTTTCTCTGTATATTGGCGAAGGTGCAGGATGCCAGCTTCAATGTGTAATCTGTTAAAAGGGCAGGTTTTCACTTAGAGTTTTCCTTTTCAAAATCAGTAGTACTCATCCTAACAGGGTTTTTCTGCTTGTTACCAAATGCTGAGATGAGCTCGTGCAGCTGATAAAATAGGGGCTTCTGGGCAGAATAAGTGAGCCAGGCAGAAAAAGCAAGGCAAATCTGAACCGTATGAGTCGTATTCTAATTAGACATTATATTTTTGGCCCTTTTTCATATTTTAGAGTTCTTTTCCCTCTCAATAGTCATTTGTTTAAATTTTGAACTCAATGGTCTTTATATTTTGCAAATAAAAGCTGCTTTCATTCCTGCTTGGTAACCAAGCAAGAAAATGGCACCCTTGGTGATCGCTAAGAGACCCCATCAGATCTTACAGACGAGCATAAGGCATGTCTTTTTCAGCCTGTCAATTATTGTGTGTAATAATCATTGCAGTTAAATGTAGCTTCCAAGTTAAGATCTTGTGGTGCTTTATACACACAACGAACCTTGCCAGCAGAATACATAACTAACACGCTTTCAAAAGATGAGGACAGGAACTTCCCTGGTGGTCCAGTGGTAAAGAATCCACCTTACAATGCAGGGGACGTGGGTTCGATCCCTGGTTAGGGAACTAAGATCCCACATGCTGCGTGGCAACTAAGCCCACGTGCCACAACTACTGAGCGCAAGAGCCTCAACTAGAGAGCCTACGTGCCGCAAACTACAGAGCCCACGCGCCTTGGAGCCTGCGCACCACAGCTAGAGAAGAGAAAACCTGCACGCCACAACTACAGAGAATCCCGCGCCACAACAAAAGATCCTGCATGCCTCAACAAAGATCTCGCGTGCTGCAACTAAGACCCAAGGCAGCCAAAAATAAATAAAATAAAATAAATAAATAATAAATCTTTAAAAAAATAATAATTAAAAAAAGATGAGGACGGTTTTTCAACCAAGTATTTCTCCTTGAAAAATCTTTCCATTGTGCAGGGTTTCACTCTAGAGAATAAGAATTCAGACAAAAACCTATCTGAGGATGTGTGTTGAAGAAACTTGGATTTAGCATATCTCTGCTCCACGTCTGGATCTGTCTCTCATGTGGCTGCCTGTGGACTTTATTCTGGATGCAGTCTTTGTAGGTGGGTTATCTAGTCCCCAGTAGTAGATGCCTCTGGTGGGGAGTTGGGGGTCGTTGGTGGTGAGGAAGCAGAGCTGATAACAGAACCGCTGATAACAGTGTATAGGAAGGGTGGGGGAGGGAAGGGGGGAGGAGGTGGGTGGGGGAGGGAAGGGGGGAGGAGGTGGGGGGAGGAGGGAAGAAAAAAGCACAGCTGTGGGTGGGAGTATTTAGCATAAGAGCAAACAACTTCATTCCTCAGTAGGGACCTAAGGACGTCAGTATTTTAGGACCAGCATGAGTTGATCATAATCATGACCCTGAATTATCATGAAAAACATCAAAATTATATTCAACTTTATAAGGCAGGAGTAAATGATACTTTTTAGAATTATAGAAAATTGCCTTTTCAAACTTTGGCAAATAAGACCCAAGTTCTATAGAAGAATAGCTTCCAAACCTTGTTCAGGAGATGTCTTGGGGGTTGTGCCCGGGAGGGGGGGGGGGTTTCTCGTCACTTGTTTGCAGAGAAGCTTGTCTTTTTTTTTTTTTTTTTTTTTAAATAAATTTATTTATTTATTTTTGGCTGTATTGGGTCTTCATTGCCGCACGCGGGCTTTCTCTAGTTGCGGCGAGCGGGGGCTTCTCTTCGTTGCGGTGCGCGGGCTTCTCATTGCGGTGGCTTCTCTTGTTGCGGAGCATGGGCTCTAGGCACACGGGCTTCAGTAGTTGTGGCACACGGGCTCTAGAGCGCAGGCTCAGTAGTTGAGGCTCACGGGCTTAGTTGCTCCACGGCATGTGGGATCTTCCCAGACCAGGGCTCGAACCCGTGTCCCCTACATTGGCAGGCGGATTTCCAACCACTGCGCCACCAGGGAAGTCCCGAGAAGCTTGTCTTTTATCCGTTTTATATATTAATTTCTTAATTTTCTTTTTTTTTTTTTAAAGATTTATTTATTGATTGATTGATTGATTGCTATGTTGGGTCTTCGTTTCTGTGCGAGGGCTTTCTCTAGTGGCGGCAAGCGGGGGCCACTCTTCATCGCGATGCGCGGGCCTCTCACGATCGCGGCCTCTCTCGTTGCGGAGCACAGGCTCCAGACGCGCAGGCTCAGTAGTTGTGGCTCACGGGCCTAGCTGCTCCGCGGCATGTGGGATCTTCCCAGACCAGGGCTCGAACCCGTGTTCCCTGCATTAGCAGGAAGATTCTCAACCACTGCGCCACCAGGGAAGCCCCCTCTTAATTTTCTTAATACAAAGTTTCCATTAAAGAGAAAGAGTTCAAATGCTTTGAAAGCTGATCATCTAGAAATCTCAGTACTGCAGAATTTCATCCCTCGGTGATGCTAGAGGGATCGCTCTCCCACCTTCACACGCATAGAGTCCCAGTAATGGACGCGGCACGGGGCTCCGTCAGCACAGCGGCGCACGCGGCCGCCAGCACCCCTGCTCCTGGCACACCCGCTTCACAGCCAGCCACCCTCCCTGGGCAGTGGCCACCGTGCATGAAGGTGGCAGCCTGGCTGGGCTGGCGTTGTGGAGCGCAAGGAAGCGTGGCGCCCTCCTCTTACCTGCACACCTTCACCAGGTGACCCACCTTGAGACCTGCCTGGACGGCCCGCTCGCGAAGAGCCCGAGGGAGTACACGGCAGGAAGCCCCGTTATGCTGTTATGACCTCAGGGGCTGCCCTAATGTCCGGAACACAGGGGAGACAAGCTTATTGACCCGGACAGCCCTGCCGGCAGCTGTGATGACCCAGGGGTGTTCAGAGGCTGGCCCCACCCGGGAGGGAGGGGAACAAGCCAGCGGCCTTGCACTTGGAATTTTCTAAGCAGGAGCAACCCGGGTCTTCCCGTGATCTGTCTGACCAGCGCCGAGGCTCCCACAGAGATGGGAGGGTACCCACTCTTGGTACCCTGGCCGCGGGTCTGGCGGTCATATAACCTGCTCGACAAAAGAGACTCTCCAGAGGTCTGTTTGTCCGGCTGTCCGGTCACCAGTGACCATTCCCGGCACTGGCTCTCCAGCCACGAGCACAGGAATCTCTTACGTGTGCGGAGGTTCCTCAGGTGGGAAAACAGCCTCACACCACAGCATCAGGATTTCAGTAATGAGAAGCATATGTTTCTAGTACACAATTCATTAATTCTTGTGTTCCCTGTAGCTAATTTCCTATACAGAAAGCTTGGAAATGGCTTTTGCCAATAACAGCGTGATTGCTGAATCCCAAGACAGCGCTGCCCTTTATTCACTGTACACATGTATGTTTCACAGAAAACTTAGGCTGAAATAAATGCCTCTTTCCCAGCTGGCTTTGTTCCCTCTGGTCTGAAAGAGTAGAACCCCGAGCTTAACTGCATTTCCTGCCAGCCACACCCACCTATGCACAGGAGGTCATCTGATATTATTTGAGGGGGAGTGGGGAGTTTGCACGTCTGGCTTTCACCCTCAAGTACTGTAGCGTTCCCACGCCAGGGATGTTTCTGGGTGTTGAGAAGACAAAGGGAACATAGGATGAGGGTTAGCAACTTCGGCGAGGTATGCTTTGGAAAACGGGTGATGCAGTAACACGTGCCCTGGGGTCGCCGAGACCTGGAAGGTCCCTGCGCGCAGGAGGGACTCAGGATGGACACAGGATATGACTCGAATCTCGAAGGATGGGTAGATTTTTGGAAGAGAGGAAAAGCATGTGAGGTTGGAACAACAGTTGAGGGCAAAGTCACGGACTCGGGTAAAAGTGTGTGTTGTGAGGACCAACCTGGGAAGAACTGGGGGCGGGGGGTGTGGCCTCCCATTGCTAATGGCGCCGGAAGCCCTGCCCAGCCCTCCCCAGTCTCCCTGCCTCCCGTTCCCCGGGCCAGTACACTTACCGAGCCTCTGTGCACGCCGTTCCCTCTTTTTTCTCTCTGCTCCCGGCCACTCTCCACCCCGGTGACAGTCCTGCCTGTTCACCAGAGCCCAGCTTGTCCCCAGCCTTCTCTGCCCACCCCAAGAGGCACTCGTTCTTACTGAGCTCCCGAAGCAGCTTGTATTTTGCCTTTTCCTGGCTCTTCTGGCTCCCACCAGCATCACAGGCTGGACTTGGGGGCCTGTTATCTGGGTACGGGGTGTGTGTGTCCGTCCACCCTTTAGGCGTGTTCCCAGTGTAACTGGGAGGTGTTGTAAAAGCCCGTTTCCAGCTGGCTGTGTCGTAGAAAGCCAAGGCGACTTAGCCATCCAGGTAGGTGGTTTGCCCTTGCGTGAGCTGCAGGAAAGGGCTCTGAGCCTCCAGCTGTTTTCCTCTGGTTGCCTTTAGCCTAACCTAATCCGCTCCACTCGAAGAGCGTGACTCAAGAAGGAAACTGCAAGCCAAAGAGTGCAGGCGGCTTCCTGGCTGGTAGGAGATCCTGGCAGGGCCACTCCTGTGGGGGAGCGTGTGGGAGTGGGGTCCGGTGTGTAAGTCACGAGCTAAACAGCACGGGGTCCCCGAGGGGAAAACCGGAAGTGGTGGCAAACAATCCGTCCTCTGCCTTCAGGCAAACGTTCTGGCCCGACGCAGAACCCCCTTAGCTGCCTGTGTCACATGCTCCCTGTTCCCATGTTCTCAGCAGCCCTGTGGAGTGAGTGGTGCTCGGAGTGGCTGGACCACCTCTGGGCTGAGGCTCTTCAGCCAGTGAATCTGAAGCGAGCATCCGCATCCTTGCTTGGGAAACCTTCCAGCTTATGTTCTCGTCTAACTTGACATCCTCCGGAGCCATGATTCAGCCTGTTGCAGGGGGCAGTCAGACTACGCAGGGCACCCGCCGACGCCTGGCCTCTTCCCATCTTCCTTCTTTGTTCACCTTCTGTCTTCGAGGATGAGGACAAGGAGGAAGAGGAGGGGGGCAGGGGGGAGGACGAGGAGGAAGGGGGAGGGAGGAGGAGGAGGGAGGAGGAGATGGAGGAGGGAGGAGATGGAGGAGGAGGGAGGAGGAGGGAGGAGATGGAGGGGGAGGGGGAGGGGGAGGAGATGGAGGGGGAGGGGGAGGGGGAAGAGATGGAGGAGAGGGGAAGAGATGGAGAAGGAGGGGGAGGAGATGGAGGAGGGGGGAGGAGATGGAGAAGGGGGGGAGGGAGGAGATGGAGGAGAAGGGGGGAGGAGATGGAGGAGGAGGGGGAGGGGGAGGGAGGGCTATGGGAGGCATTGCTGGGGCACCTTTCCACCCCCTACATCTGAATGTTGCTATGGCAACTGACAGGCCCTAGAAAGCCTGCCAAGTATTGTTTCTTTCCTCAGGGGGGAAAGAAAACCGCTCTTGCCACCTCGGTGATGTGTATACCTAGGAAAGGCAGGGATTTGGAGACTGGAAGGTGGAATATTTGGTGCACAGCTGGCGCATTTCGTCCCAGAGGGGACAGGATTCCATGTGCGGCCATTTGGGGGGAGTGGGTGATCATAGGAGGAACGCTGTGTGAGTGACCCGTGTCTCCGGGTTGGGGGGTGCCTAGCCAGCAACCTCCCTTGCCCCCCGGCTCTCAAAGCAAGGTTCTCTGCAGGTGAGACCGGTGACTGCCAGGCAGCCTTGGGCGACAGGCTCCTGGAAACCTTACAAAGTGCAAAAGTTCTCAAACGCTGGCAGGTTTTGTAGGAGATGTGGCAGGGCAGAGTGGAAGAAGTAGCACCGGCCTTGAGGCCAGACAGACAGAGAGACCTAGTCTGCCCCTGCTCTGCCCTCTACCCCTGAGAGGCCTTGGAAGAGTTCCATGTCTCACCAGGGTCCAGTGTCTGAAAGGGGAAAATAAGTCCTCCTCTGTAGGGTCGCTGTGAGAACCGTAGACAGCTTGTACAGAAAGCACATTGCTGCGACGGGCCGGCACACAGGAGGTGATCACTTCTGTGAGATACTAGTTACAGTAGTGACTGAAGACAGCCCTGACCTGGATGTACTCCATGTCTCCCAGCATCAGGACCAACTAGAAGCTTCTTAAAATACTCGCCTAAGCCAGTCTTTATGGGTTAGAATTTGCAAAGATAGGACCAAGGAATCTTTTTAAACTTCCCGAAGCATATATGGAATCTAAAAAAAAATGGTTCTGAAGAACCTAGGGGCAGGACAGGAATAAAGACGCAGACGTAGAGAATGGACTTGAGGACACAGGGAGGGGGAAGGGTAAGCTGGGACGAAGTGAGAGAGTGGCATGGACATATATACACTCCCAAATATAAAATAGATAGCTAGTGGGGAGCAGCTGCATAGCACAGGGAGATCAGCTCGGTGCTTTGTGTCCACCTAGAGGGGTGGGATAGGGAGGGTTGGAGGGAGACGCAAGAGGGAGGGGATATGGGGACATACGTATATGTACAACTGATTCATTTGTTATAAAGCAGAAACTAATACACCACTGTAAAGCAATTATACTCCAACAAAGATGTTTTAAAAAAAAAAAAAAAAACTTCCCCAAGCAACTCTGTCACTGGTCTGCGATTCCAGAGAGGAAATCCGTTTATTTGCTTGAGGATGAAGACTATAAACAGAGCTGGAGTTTCCCCTCTTCTTTCCCGTCCCACCAGCCCTTTTCATGCTACCTTTATTCTGCTTCTAAACCCCTAAGGCTTCCGGAGGAGATGGGACATGATGGTGGAGGAGTAAACTCCACAAGCTTCTGCTAAAATTATCTGCGTTTGGAAGCAGGGACGTGTGATAAAGGGGCTGAAAGTCATTTAATCAGGAAGAAAAACAGAAGTTCGACTCTTTCCTGAAAGCGAAATGCAGTCCCTCCGTGAGAGCTGGACCCTTTTGGCTCTCTGATGGGTTCTAAACACGACACTGAAGGTGACTTGTACAATGGGCTTAAGCCTTAAATAGGAGTTTAGCGTGCATGTGGCTGAAGTTTTTTTTCCGCATCCCACAGGAACGTGGCTGAAGAGTGGTCTCGGCCTCGTGCACCAGGAAGGAAGCCAGCTGACGTGGACATATATCGCCCCTCAGTTGGGGTACTGGGTGGCAGCCATGTCTCCTCCCAACCCAGGTAACAGGACCCCCGAAATCTGCAGTGATGGGAACCGATTCCTTTGAGGGTTCAGGCTAAGTGTGCTTTTGAAAGTGATGTCAGCAGGGAGATCACATCTTCCTTAAATGCGGTTGAAAGTGTGAAAAAGCAAATGATGAGTCAAAGGTTTTTCCTGGGGGTGGGGGAGTTCTGGCTAGAAGTCTCCCATCCAGGATAAGAATAATGCATAGAAAATAGCCTTGTCTCGAATCTCTGTTTTGCTCAGGCAGCTGCCGTAGGGAATTCTTAATCTAAAGCCCACAGAGGCGGGTCAGACCTCCTCCCTAATTTCTGAAACAGCTGTGGCCTGGTGCAAGAGAACACGTAGGAGAAGGCAGTCACCAGAGGGACCAGCAGAAAGTCACCGTTGGAGGCTTCTTGGGGCAAAAACCTTGATCGGGCATTTCTGAAAGGCTTAAAAGCAAACCTGTTGTTTTATATCTAAAAGAATTTTCATCTCCATTTAGGATATATGAATTAACTCATATTTTTCACTGAAGTTTAATTTCACAAATATTTTGACCAAAAGTTTGGGTTTTTTTTAACCTAACCACCCTGATTTATCCCTAGGAGTATTCTAGAATTGCTTTTTTCAAAATAGTCACCTTAGGAGAAGTCTTTCCAGTGGATGGCTTCCAGTACTCAAAATGCCTTTAGAACCTTTTTCCCCTGGACTGTCATCCTTAGCGAAACTCTTCATAGGTGGCCAATCTTTTTGCTCAGAGGGTCCCTTTGATTTTTCTTAGACACATCTAAAATTCACCCACCTCCAAGGCTGGTGAATAAAGTAGGTAATTGAGCTAGGTCAAAATGTGCTACGATTAAAAGTTGTCTTTTGTCAATTAACCATGAAGGCAGTTCCAAAATGGGGGTCCAAAATACTTTACCAATGGAATCATCACTGGGATGAACACTTAGACTCCCAAAGTAACTAATTTGATGGAGGCCAACCCTAGATGGGTGTTGAAAAATCGGTTACATTTACTTTATAGTCCAGTCCTGGGAAAATGTACACTTCACCTCTGGGTTTTAAGAGTATGCGTTTCCCTTTACCGTATGGTTCTTGTAGCCACGTAGGCATGAACCAGCTACAGAAATGCCTCAGTCTCCAAATCTGAAATATCTAGAATATGATTATGAGTAAGGTAAGAAAGAAAAAAAAGTCCTTAAGTACCAAAGTAGAGGCCACAAAGCCCCTGCATAAAGTTAACTTTTATTTTAGATCTGTTTCAAAGAACCATGGCAATCGGTGTTCCTATCATGCAACAGATTAATAGATACTTTTGGAAAGAGGGGAAGAAGAACTGCTAGATGTAGGTCGACCCAAGCTTCCTGAAGAGCAGTGAAGGAAGAGACAAAAAGCCATAAAAAGCACATATAGTACAGCCCTGATGGCATTTAACGTAGAAATATGTATGTTGGTAACCCCACAGCCATCACTTATATTAAAACAAATTACAGTGATGCTGTGCTTTCGTGAGCCCAAAACCAACAATAAAATAGAGTTTTCTCTTTCATTCTCTGGTTAAGAAGGAAATGAAGTATGACTGTGAAGTTTATCAAGATTTCCACTGGCAGAAGTTAAAATAATAGCATTTTAAGTACTTAAAAGGACCAAGCTTCAATTATTTGGAAATGATTTCTTGGTGACCCCTGCCAAGGCATTACCTATGTCTGTGGGGTTGTCTCTGTGTCAAAAAAGAAAAAAAAAGTTTCTCTGAACAATTAAGGCGGTAGATAGTTGTCAGTAATTTTTCCAAAAAACCAAAAGTTTCTCTGAACAATTAAGGCGGTAGGTAGTTGTCAGTAATTTTTCCAACTTTTGTAAATATTCACCCTCACCCCGTTGAAATGACTTGTAATTGGGAGAGAATGATGTTATCTTTTGAACTTAAGTAATGTCAATATTTTCAAAAATCCACAAGTCTCCTTGGATTTATCTAGCTTTTAAGAGATTTTTGAAGAAATCTGTCCCTTAGAATATAAAAAATCAATCAATAAATGGGTGTTTATGGTGTTTAGTAATCATAACCATGCTCCTCTGACGTAATGTTCAATATAACCACATTCCTTCCTTCCCATCTTTTGGAGCACTGCCAGGATACCTGGACACCAATAAGTGCCCCAATATTGTAATCTGGGGACGTTTTCGTTATTGCTGTCAATCCATTGTTAGCAACATTAAGATAGATTCTTACTACTGTTGAACATGAGGAGTAAGTTAAACTACCTATTGGGATTCTAATGTAAATTAAATCCCAATTTAATTTAATGGATTCTGATGGATTTTAATGTAGATTAAAAAGAAAATATGTTTACCTCTGGTCACCTTGTCTGTAAGTTCTGGAAAGGTCTGTTGCCACATGAGGTTAGCCATTCTGAACAGATACTAGAGAGAAAGATGTTATTTTTTAAAAATGGGAGGCATTTTAGAAACCCTTGATACCCCTGTAATAAGCTACGGATTATTTTTTTAAGTCATAGAAATTTATTTCATACATTTCAACTGATTCATTTAGGCCAAGGGTTTAGGCCAATGATTACATAGTAATCATTGCCCAGGGAAAGTGAGAATCAAATTTCGTGATTTTTTTTTTTTTTCTTCTGCAGTATTATAAAATCTCCAGGTCTTCAGGCCGTGTCTCTGAATGGATGAGTCCCCCTCATTATATGATCATGCATCTAGTTTTCTTTTATTAAAAGATCACATGTTTAGAATGATGAAAATGGTACCCAATGCTAAGGAAGGACCCTGGACACTGCACATAGAATTTGAGTATCCGGAGTGCTGTAGTGATGGTTTGGGTAATCCCTTTTCACTGAGGGAAGTTATGGTGATGCTGCAGGCACATCATCTAAAGGGTGTTCCCGTCTGGCCGCCGCTCCACACCCCAGCCAGTAAGAGCAAGAAAAACAGCACGCTCTCAGTTCATCTCCCCTCTTTTTATTTAAAGGTTTTCACAAGTCTCAAATGCCCTTTTCTGACTTTTTAGGTCCCGTTGTCACACAGGACATCGCCACGTATCACACGGTGTTTCTTTTGGCCATCTTGGGAGGAATGGCTTTCATTCTTTTGGTTTTGCTGTGTCTCCTTTTATATTATTGCAGGTAAAGTTTTACCATCGAGGCACTGTCTTTTTTAATTTGGAATTTCTTGCGCAAGCATTGCTATCGAGGTCCTTTTGTGAGTCGAGGTCCTTTTTTTCTCATGAAAAAGTACCTAAGAACTGAACATCTGTCACGTAAGTTGCAAACAAAGTGGGAGGCACACTGTGTAAAATGTTTCTTAGAAGGGCGGTCACAAAAAATTAAGTTGTCATGATTCATTCAGAATAGTCCTAAATGGTAATGAAGAGATGATATTCTCAAGGACAGAGCAGAACTATTCTTATTTTGATGCCTCATCTGATCGACTTGCAAGAATGTTTATCGTCGACTCTGCTTTTGAATGGATAACTTGGATGTACTTGGGGTAAAATCTGCACGTTGCGACCCTCAGAATCAAACTAGGGCTGAGGGTGCGGGGTGAGAAGGCTTCTGGCTGCCAATTCGTTGTGTTGCCTTGTTTCTTCCTGTGGGAATTGAGAATTAGGTTTCGACTTGAACCTTCACTGTTGTGAGAATCTTTAATCTTGGGGTTTGTATCTTTGATCGCAGGCGGAAGTGCTTGAAACCCCGCCAGCACCATAGAAAACTGCAACTTCCTGCCACCCTGGAGAGTTCCAAAAGGGATCAGTCAACTTCCATGTCACACATCAACCTGCTGTTTTCTCGGCGGGAATCAGAATTCCCTGGCCCGCTCTCCGTCACCAGCCAGGGCCGCCCCCCGGACGCCCCGGGCTCAAAGGAGTTGATGAGCGGAGTCCATTTGGAGATGATGTCTTCCAGCGGGGAGGCGGACATGCACACGCCCATGCTGAAGCTCTCCTACAGCACCTCGCAGGAGTTCAGCTCTCGGGAGGAACTCCTGTCTCACAAGGAGGAGGATAAAAGCCAAATCTCCTTTGACAACCTGACACCGAGTGGGACGTTGGGAAAAGACTACCGCAAGTCGGTGGAGATTTTCCCCTTAAAGGCCAGGAAATCTGTGGAAAGGGAAGGCTGTGAGTCCCCCGGCAACAGTGACTACAGGAGGAATTACAATGCCATGCTCTCGCAGCCTTTATTTGAAAAGCAAGACAGAGACGGTCAGGCCTCCGTGACCCACATTTCCACAGGAAGTAAGCTCACCATTCAGGAACACATGTACCCCGCGCCTTCATCTCCGGAGAAAGACCAGCTGATGGAGCGCAGACCTACTGAATGTATGATGTCGCGATCGGTAGACCACCTGGAGAGACCTACCTCTTTCCCGCGGCCCGGCCAGCTGATCTGCTGTAGTTCCGTGGACCAGGTCAATGACAGCGTTTACAGGAAAGTATTACCTGCCTTGGTCATCCCGGCTCATTACATGAAACTCCCGGGGGACCATTCGTATGTGGGCCAGCCCCTGGTCGTCCCAGCCGACCAGCAGCTCGAGATCGAAAGACTGCAGGCCGAGCTCTCCAGCCCTCACGCGGGGATCTTCCCACATGCCTCCTCACAGATCCAGGCCCAGCCCTTATCTTGCCAGGCCATCTCGCAGCAGCACCTGCAGGACGCGGGCACCCGGGAGTGGACCCCGCAGACTGCGTCCATGTCCGAGTCCCTCTCCATCCCGGCGTCCCTGAACGACGCGGCCTTGGCTCAGATGAACAGCGAGGTCCAGCTCCTGACCGAAAAGGCGCTGTTGGAACTTGGGGGTGGGAAGCCCCTTCCCCACCCCCGGGCCTGGTTCGTCTCCCTGGACGGCCGGTCCAATGCACACGTCAGACATTCCTACATTGATCTCCAAAGAGCTGGGAGGAACGGAAGCAATGATGCCAGTTTGGATTCTGGCGTGGATATGAATGAACCCAAATCTGCCCGGAAGGGAAGAGGAGACCCGTTGCCTCTGCCGCAGAACCACCCACCGGTCCCGGAGCACGCGCAGAAAGAGCCGCGGGCCGCGGACAGCTCAGCCTACACGCAGCTCGTGTACCTGGACGACACGGACCAGAGCGGCAGCGAGGGCGGCACCGCGGTCGGGACGCCCGAGGACAGCGCCCTGCGCTGCCTGCTGGACGGCTCCAGCCGGAGAAGCGGCGGCCAGCTGCCCAGCCTGCAGGAGGAGACGACGAAACGAACCTCGGACGTCCCCCCGGCGCCATCGGCCAGTCCCGACAAGAGGCAATCGGCTCAGGAGGACGAGGACGACGACGACGACGACGACGACGACCAGGGCGAAGGCAAGAAGAGCCCGTGGCAGAAGCGGGAGGAGCGACCCCTGATGGCGTTCAACATCAAATGAGCGGCCCCGAGCCGCCCAACAGGGGACTAGAATCCAGTTGCCAAAAATTCTGTCTCACGGAAGCGCTGAGCTGCTTGCGGAGGAAGTTGAACCACGTCCGCCGTGGGAAGTGGACTTTTTTCTGCAAGTACCGTTTGCTGTCAAAGTGTTAGGAAGTAAAGTTCTTACTCAGAAGGAAGAATGCGTCGCCTCCAGGGAGATGGCCGAACGGAGTGTCTGAATGTCCGCGTCGTTCCCCGTACTTGACGTGTCCACCCCCCCGAGGGCACCAAAGAACCACACGTGATGTCGCTGGGTTCTGATGATAACCTCAGTTCTCCCGCAGATTCTGGGAACAGATGAAACTCTTTTTGCATTGCTTGAATCCATTCTATCACAATAATGCTCCTGTGAAGTTATTATTGAGAAATTAGCTTGGCACTTAGTGTCTGGAGGTATGCATTATCTCAAAGGAAAACTATGCATCGCTGCTTCGTGGTCTTACTTTGCTTAGATTGTTGCTTTGGCTAGGTTTCGTTTCCGATTTGCTTTTGTCAAACACACACACGCACACACACACACACACACACAATTTGGTTGTAAGGAATTTATTCCTTCGTTTTCACCTGCTCTGCTTCCCGGTGGTTTATTTCGGTATCTCCTTTCAGGAACTCCTGAGTGTCGCCTCTGAACATCCAAGCCTCTTAATGAAATCGTGCTGAAGTTTTTATCAGCTGCCAGTTCTTCACTTCTGGTCCCATTAACTCCAAGTGCCTTTTTTACAGTGACAACAGACAGTCCCTTACTTTGCTTTTTTTTTTCGTTTGTTTTTCTTAACTTCTTTAATTGAACTGCCTGGATTTTATAAAGTTATGAAACGATCCCCCTTTTCTTTCAACTGCATGCCGCCAAGTGCCCATTCGTGCTCCGAATTCTCATTTCAGCTCGGTGTATTCTCTCGTTCTCACGTGTGACGTGGATTCTGTTTAGCTAAGCTAGCCTAGAGGATACTTTAGCGATCCCCTTCCCTCCGCCATCCTTTTGGCCACTAGGCACCATTATGGTTTTATTGGCTGTTTGTATATACGGTTACGTATTAACTCTGGAATCCTATGGGCTGATCTTGCTCTCCAAACGCGGAGTATGGGCTGAGCAAGTAGACTGAATGTGACTATTAAACAAATCTTATGTACTATCCGAAAGTGCCAGAATGACTCTTCTGTGCATTCTCCTTAAAGAGCTGCTTGGTTATCCAAAAATGAAAACTCAGAATAAACTCTTAAAAAAAAATCAAAAACCTGTCTTGTGGTCCTTTTCATTCATTCTGAGCTGTAATTGGTTTTAGAGTTGCCATTAAGAATTCTCTCTTCATCCCTTGGCAGCCTGGAAGACCAGTTGTTGGATTTATATTCAAAGACTAACACATGGTGGGGGGAGGGATAAATTGGGAGATTGGGATTGACATATACACACTGCTATATATAAAATAGATAACTAATAATGCCCTACTGTATAGCACAGGGAACTCTTCTCAATACTCTGTAATGGACTATATGGGAAAAGAATCTAAAAAAGAGTGGATATATGTATACATATAACCGATTCACTTTGCTGTACAGGAGAACTAACACAACGTTGTAAATCAACTATACTCCAATAAAAATTAAACAAACAAAAAAGACTAACACATAGACGCCTAGGAATTGACATGATGGTTAAATCCTAAAAATCCACCTTGCTGTTTAATTTCATTCAAGAATACAAGGTAACATTTTATTGTGTTTCCACACTTTACAAAAAACTAATGGTTTCTTTTATGTTCAGTGTTGATCCAGCTTCAAAAAGATGTCGTTCAAATGACCAGAACCATCCCAGATGTGTGAAACTATTAATCAAAATCATTACTGGAGCCGTCAGAATATAGCACAGATTGGTGGAAATAAATTAAGCTAGCTTCGTTATAAAATCTATCTTCATGAATTTCACACAGGCAGAAAAATGAGTCAAGCTGATTTTTACGATTTTAGTTCTCAAATGCTGATGTCTAGTGTTTTGCTTTTAAAATGGTTGAGAGAGTCCCTGACATTGTTGAAACATCTGAATGGATGGGAGTCTGGGGTTTAACAAGTGAGTGACTGTTTGGAACTGAACATTCTCACCAATAGGTGGCAGGTGAACCCTGGCGGATGCCACTAAAATTCCAGGTAAGAACCATTTGTCACTCTCCAAAGAAGTAGGCGGCCTTTCCCAGCATACCCAGGTCAGACATGGGTGATGGGGGAATGCCAGAAGGTCCCCACCCCTTTGCCGCGCTGCTAATGCCATAATCTCCTTAAAGCGTTAGTTTCCAGAAGAGCCTCGTTTACAATGCATGTTACGTGTGACTTGTAGGTGACTTGTTACCTGTCAGTACTGATGATGGGAGATTCAGCAGGAAGACTGGGGGAGAGGGGCTTTTCTGATTCCGTCTCATTAGGTGGGACATACCTGGGTCGACCAGGATTATGGAAGGTGTGGGGCACCCAGCAGTGGTCACGAGACACTGTGTCCCTAGAAAGACAAGACAGTGGGTTTGCCAAAGGGAAATTGGTTCTGCCGAAGATGAAGCTCACTTGTTTTACGCTCGTCCAAAAAGAGGCTCAGAGGCTAATGTTTTTGCTCGGGGAGCCAAGATTGGTCACCAGGCTAGAGTTGTCTGGAAAGGGCACCCTAACCGTGTGGACTTTAAACATTGTATTTATCTTTTCATCGCAGTGTTCCGTGTTCCGAACCAATTATATTGTGTGAAGAACTAAAGCCTTCAAAAGCACCTTGCTTGTGCCACCTAGTGGTGAGTTTTCACCTGCCTCTTAAGGAGACTTTAGTCAAACAGCTCTCTGCGGCCAGGTCTGGGAAGACAGGTGAGTGTGTACAGGGATGCCTCAGATGCTGCTTCTGAACCCCTGGTGAGATGAGTGAGGAGATGGGGCTGACGTTTGTTGAGTCTCTACCTGGAAACATTATGTTGGAAACAATAATGCATTCAATTCTCAAAATCTTGTGAGGTTTATTTTATTTTTTTTACACCTAACTACATGGAGGCTGGGGGTTAAGTAATCGAGGTTACTCAGCTAGAATCAGTGGTTTGTCACTTACATGGCCAGCTCTCTGGAAATGAATGCATTTGAGTTAAAAATGTATTACAAATCATAATAAAATGCATAACTGTCAATTCCATTTGATAATTCGTTCTCACAGAATGCTATCGTTGATTTCAGTCAGAGCCAACCTGTTGCAATTGACAGAAGGATGTAGTTGTGACATAAACACTTGTTGATTTTTTTTTTTTACATTAATGATTAATTAATGTAACTGAAACAACGAAGATACATGTCAGAACTTCACTCACTGATCAATCATGGAGTGACTTCTTTGCTGGATCATAATAGTTTTTGAACACTGTAAGAATAATTCCTCAATTTTTTGTGTGTGTTACTGGCAATGTAATGGCTCCAGACATGATACAGTTCTAAGTTTAATCTGCACTATTAACATTTTCTCCATCGCTTTCTTTAAATTTTATTTATTTATTTATTTATTTATTTATTTATTTATTTATGGCTGTGTTGGGTCTTCGTTGCTGTGCGAGGGCTTTCTCTGGTTGCGGCAAGCGGGGGCCACTCTTCATCGTGGTGCGTGGGCCTCTCACTGTCGTGGCCTCTCTTGTTGCACAGCACAGGCTCCAGACGCGCAGGCTCAATAGTTGTGGCTCACGGGCCCAGTTGCTCTGCAGCATGTGGGATCTTCCCAGACCAGGGCTCGAACCCGTGTCCCCTGCATTGGCAGGCAGATTCTCAACCACTGCGCCACCAGGGAAGCCCTCCATCGCTTTCTTAAATCTGTACAGTCAACAAATCAAGCTCTGATTTGTAGCATTTGTCCATATCCACGGTGTAAATACTCCCATGTGGCCAGTTTCAAGCAACTAAAGTGACATCACCACACACAAAAGTTAGGAGAGATGCACAGTAGCACATAGTTATATTTGCACCAAACAGATACACTAGAGATAAATAACCTCAGGGCATAGTCACATATAAGTTAATCCTCATCATTTGGGGATTCCATATTGACAAATCTGCCTGTTTGCTAAAATTTATTTGTAACCCCCAAATCACCCCTCACTGGGCTTTCGAGATCATTCACAGACAAGCACAGAGCAATGAAAAATCTGAGTTGCCCAACACGCATGTTCCCAGCCAAGGCTGAACTGGGCGACGCTTTGCCTTCTTGTTTCGGCTCTCAGACTGTAAATAAGTGTCCCTAGTTTACAGTCTGCTTATTGCCACATTTTCTGCAGTTCTGTGCTTTTTGTTGGTGATTTTGCTGCTGAAAACGGCCCCCAAGCGTAGTGCCGAAGCGCTGTTTGGCTTTCCTAAGTGCAAGAAGGCTGTGATGTGCCTGGTGTAGAGAGTACGTGTGTTAGCTAAGCTTTGTTCGGGGCGTGGGTCAGAGCACTCCACGGGCCACTAGCAAGAAGGTAGGAGCCTGGGAACAAGGTCTGCTTGACTCCAGAGCCTGGTCTCTTGTCTTATGAAGCTTCACATTGAAACCCCTAGTTAGAACGGAAAATTCGAGGTGGAGTTGTTTTCCAAGCTGTAGCGTAACTCAGAGTTGAAGGTGGGCAGTGTTCACTGGGAAAAGAACCAGGTATCTTCTTGTGGTTTGGGTCTGGCTGCAGGACTTGGAAGAATTTGTGAAAGAAATGAATTTATGTGCCCTAAACCATGCTGGGACATATGCAACATCATTTAAATGACAGAGACCCCGTGCTTTAGGGAACTTTATTTAGTATAAACTAACATAGATAATGCTAAAACAGTGAGGCAAAGTGCCCAAGAAAATGAGACTGGAACCAAAAAGGAAATAGACCATAAAACCTAAAAATAATCCAGCCACAAGTATGATAAACTCTATGATTTCTTGTGTTCATCCTCTTAAACTTTTACTTTTTCAGACCCTCTGTATTTGGAGGACAAGGGGATAAAAATGAGTACAGTTAAAGGTAGAAATGTGTGGTGATTTTTCAACTATTTCATAGTTCCACAGTTTTGTTTTGTTTTTTTGTCTTTAGAGGTTTTTTTAATTGAGGTATAATTGACATACAACATTATATTATTTTCAGTTGTACAACATAATGATTCCATATTCATATATATTGCGAAATGATCACCACAAATTAAGTGTAGTTAACATCTGTCACCATACGTAGTTACAGAACATTTTTCTTGTGAAAAGAAATTTTGGGACTTCCCTGGTGGCACAGTGGTTAAGAATCTGCCTGCCAATGCAGGGGACACATGTTCGATCCCTGGTCTGGGAAGATCCCACATGCCGTGAAACAACTAAGCCCGCAAGCCACAACTACTGAGCCTGTGCTCTAGAGCCCGCGAGCCACAACTACTGAAGCCTGTGCACCGAGAGCCCGTGCTCCACAACAAGAGAAGCCACCGCAATGAGAAGCCCGGGCACCGCAATGAAGGGTAGTCCCCGCTCGCAGCAACTAGAGAAAGCCCGCGCGCAGCAACAAAGACCCAACGCAGCCAAAAATAAATAAATAAATAAATTTATATAAAGAAAAAAGAACCTGACTTATTTATTTTATAACTAGAAGTTTGCAGTTTCTTTAGGTGAAGTGGAAATTTCAACCCCCTTTTTTTCGCCCTGCAAACTGTATTTTCAAAGCTGTGGCTATAAATACACACCAATATCCCTGATAAATGTTTTTATCATTCTTTACAGAGATTGTGACTTGTTTAATGCTGGTATTCTGGTACCCGAAAAGTGACTAATAATTCCTGTAAGGCTGTTTCACCTCAGCAGGATGAACAGGCATTAGAGTCCCCGAGAATGTGGAACATGAAAGAGCCTCGATAATCTCACACAGGAGGAAATGGAGGCAAGAGTGTTGGGATGACTTCCCCCACGCAGGCAGTGAGAGACCACACGGGGTGTCTTGGTCTGTTCTGGCTGCTACAAAATACCATAGACTGGGTGACTTATAAACAACAAACATTTATTTCTCACAGTTCTTGAGGCCACAAGTCCAAGATCAGGGCACCAGCATGGTTGGGTGAGGACCCTTTTCCTGATTCACCTTGTTGCCACCTCACAATGTGGAAGAGGGTAGGCAGCTCTGTGGGGCCTCCTTGACGAGGGCACTAATCCCGTTCATGAGGGCTCCACCCTCATGACCTAATCACCTCCAAAGGTCCCACCTCCTAATACCATCATCACCTTGGGCTTTAAGATTCCAACATATGAATTTGGGGAGGACACAAACATTCAGGCCATAGCTTGAGACAGGGCCCCACCTCCCGACACCTGGCTCTGTGTGTGTCCACCTCCTCAGATGGCTTCTCCATCCACTGCTCTTCCTGGCAGCTCTTCTGTATCTTCTGCCATCTGTTCACATTCCATGTACAATAGATACTCAGTATCCAGAATATAAGGCATTGTAAGCCATGCTAATTATTAAAATTTCAGGGCTGTGGGAAGAACCCTGGATTTGGATGCAGAACACCTGGGCATCAGACCTGACTCTATGAATGAGACAGGTGATTAACTTCAAGGGCTGCAGAAGAGGGATGGTGGTACCTTGGCTGCCAACCTCTCGGGAGGAGGAGGGGTGGGAGTTGAGTTCAAATGAGACAATGAATAATTAAAGTTCGTTGTAAAATGTAAGTTACGGTACAAACGTAAATTGTGGCTCTTCCTAATTATTCTTTGAATCTTGTAGTTCCCTAATCCTGCTGCTACAATGTAACAATGATCTTTTTTTTGTTATAACAGCAGCTTCTCCACTGGTTTTTAGGAAAATGGTAGAGAAAACAACAGGATCTTCTTCTTTCCCGTGCTTACTGCTTCCCACAACCTTCAGTGGAGTGATCCCTCTCTTTGCACAAGTAAGATGATTTGCCAGGTATTTGACATAAACCAGGGAGCTCAGTGAAGATGCAGCCTCCTTACACGGTGGTCTCGAAACATGTATGAGGACATGCTTACAAGGCAATAACATTGGGGTAGGTGCCCAATAACCATAAATTATTTGCTACTGGCCACAAAGATAAATACCTTTGCAAAACACAGCAGCAGCCTCTTCATCCCTTAATTTAGTTGCTCATGTGCTTGTCACCTGAGAAGAGTGGTGTTCAAACCCAGAAGCACAATAGCATCACCTGGGAGCTGGAAAAAAGTATTTTGGCCTCACCACAGACCAATCAGAATCAGACTCTCTGCAGGGGAAACCTGGCACTGATATTAAAAGAAAAAAACAAAAACAACAATTCCGCAACTGATTCTGATACAGTCAGGCTTGTAAACCACTGCCTTAGAAATTCTGAAGATACATCACGGTTCCGTAGCGCCTTCCATTGGGCAGCTCTGAGAGTGATGGATTTCCCCTTTGTTTCTAGGGTAGGTTAGCAGCCCTGTCCTAGATTTGCAGTTGGGAATGGCAAACGCAGTCAATAACAGTCCCCCCAGCTGAGCGGCACATGCCTAAGACATGTGACTAGAGCTCTTCTCTGCTTTGTTCACACTGTCAAAAATCTAGATGTTGACAACCCCTGAGCTCCGTCATCTATCCTGCTCAGGGGTACTACACATACCCATTGTTATCACAACCATGGCTATTTCAGAGCACTGCCTGTGAAGGATTCCCATGGCTATATCGGCAGCCAAATCTGCTATTGAAATGCAGACTCAGTTTCCTACTGCTGACCGTGCATCTCCATCCAGATGACCCTCAAGCACCTAAACCAACTTGTCGCAAGATGGAATCATCATGTATGAACCATGAACCTCCCTGCCTGCCCC